>NC_055997.1:8138744-8757920 GCF_018446385.1 Zingiber officinale | reverse complement strand
ATTTTTCAGTTGATTAGTTTTCTGTAGGTGGAAAGGTCTGAACTATTGAGTAGCATCAACAATCAACATCCTTTGAGTCCCACCAATCTAAGGCTTCAGAAAATTGCCATAATTGTGCTTCAACCATGTTTTATATTCTAGAGTTATATGCATATAGTTTTGATCCAGAACACACCATGTTTTGATTAGGTGATTTGACTATATTTTTTAATTATGAAATTAAGAAAAAAAAATGGTAAAATAGGGCTAAACTGCATCATCAAATTGCGGATGAAGGGTGTACTACAACTATCTTGAGTTAAATGTTGTTATATCTTGGATTAGAGAGTTCAACAATTCTAGTTGTCTTTCACTAAATTTGCTTCTTCTTGAGGCTACATGTTGTGGATTGCTTACGATGCCCACAGATATGAATGAACTGCCTTTTCAGAGAGATTGCCTTGGGCCTTGTACCAAAGTGTATGGCCTCACATAAAGTACAATGGCTGCATAAGATCCATTTATCTTGCTCCAAATAGTTGGAAATTTCCTTTTGATGTTGCTGTACTATCTGTTGGTCTCCCTATATTCAAATTCTGTGTCTACTTTACTTGATTGATAATTGATTGTGCATTTTTGCTTGGCTAGCTGATCTATCACATGGAGTTTACTCATGTTACTTTAAACATGGTATTTCTTTTCAGAAGCATTTGAATCCTCAGTACCTATATGCATTTTCTTTTTCACTTCCAGAAAAAAGGAAAAATTATAATAAACATAATTAATAGTCATTTCCTTCACCTCCATGTTATTGGACAACCTAAAAACTTTAGGGGATACTTCAGTGGATGATTCCTTTTTTGCTTCCAGTTAGGATTAAAGATGGTAGAAATAGAAGAAATCACTAACCATTTAAATTGATGTCAATTGTTCTTTTATGATAACAAGCATAATTTTGCACTGGTTTCTTACATTTAAAAGATGCATTATGTAATAAAAAAAATTATGAATTGACTAATTGTTGGCTTATAATAAGATTTCAACTCAATACAAGATGTGAAATCTAGTTGGGTCTCTTCAGATTTTTTTCTTCTAAACTCAAAATGGTCTTTGTTATTTTACTCTGTCTTCATTCTTAGACCTGAGAATGGCAATTGTTGTGGACCTATATATTCCTTTTTGTTGACACAGAGTACAGGACAGTCTCTGGAGTGGCAGGACCGCTAGTTATCTTGGATAAAGTGAAGGTGTTACATGATCTTATCTCTTGTATTTTCCATTATGAAAATGTACATTGATTTCCGATTCTTTGTTTCCCACACTTCATTTTCTCATTATTACAATTGTCTTTCAGGGTCCCAAGTACCAGGAGATTGTCAATATTCGTCTAGGAGATGGCACTATTCGACGTGGTCAAGTCCTGGAAGTTGATGGTGAGAAGGCTGTTGTGCAGGTGTGTATGATTTTAGATATTCACTCCATTTAAGTTTTGTAGAGCACTTATAATTTTTTTTTTTTAATGTTTTTCTGTATTATTATTGTTGGTTAAATGTGGACATACTGTCCATTGCTCACTTACGTGGATTAAGTTGTAGAAGGCTCTGATAATATTTCTGTCTCATCAGTTTTTGTTACCTTTGCCTATTCTTATTTGTCATATCTTTGCATGCATCTATTGTCTTACTTAGGACCCTAGGAGGATTGAAACAACAAAATTAACCCCTAAGATAAAAATTCTGTGTGAAGAAAAGTCAGAACAGAGGAAGGTAAAGACACAAATTAGTTGCTTAATCAATTTTGTTTGCAGAACTGCAAGGCAATAGGTACTTTGAGTCACTAAGAACATTTTTCTTGAATATTTCCTCGATCTTAGCTAGTGTCTTTCTACCTAAGAATCTAGGAATATGTGACATTACGAATGACATAATTTTGGCAGGAGTTACTGACACAATTTTAGATCATGGTAAAATAATCCACATGAAGACAGATTGCAGAATTGATTGATATTCTATATATTGCAGTAAACTATGTAATATGTACAAAATTGAGGAAGTTGAATTTGAATATCACACTTTATTAGGGGTGTAAATGAGCTGAGCCGAGTTAAGTTGTGTTCAAGCTTTATTTATTGATCTTATTCAAGCTTGTTTATTAAAAATGTTATCAAGATTGAGCTCAATTAATAACATTGTTATCCTTAAAAATTATATTCAAAGTTTATCTAATACACGAAATTTATATTATTTTCTTATTTTTAACATATCATGAATAATTTAAGATTATAAATTTATAAAATATTATACTTTTATGTATTTGAATAATAAAAAAAAGAAACAAATTTACAATTAAATTTTACAGGAGTCGATAAATAAGTTATAAATTGTTCATGAACGTTAACGAACCAAGCTTACCGGGGAACAAATATTGAAACTTCGCATCAAATCATCACATGGCACCTTCGTAATTTAAGTTACATAATGCAAATGAAATTTTGAATTATGTAATGGTAAAGTTGTTGCTTTGTGACCAAAAGGTCACAGGTTCGAATCTTGGAAACAGTCTTTTGCTAAAAGCAGGGTAAGGCTGCGTACAATGAATCCTTCCCCGGGACCCCGCATAGCGAGAGCTTCGTGCACCGGGCTGCCCTTTAATTCAAATGAAACTTTGCTGGAGTCAAAAAAGCATGTTTAAGGAGTTTTGGGTGTTTATTCTGAAGTTGGGGTCATTTTTTAGCAATGCTGCAGGAGGACTCCAAGAGGAAAATGTGCCATTGAGTGCTAATGGGTTGGGAGAAGTGTGTGGAATCTATTTGTCCAGATCGGCAGGCGAAAGGTATTGATCATGGAGATGATTTGGTGATGATGTCAGATCCACCAAGAATTTGCTAGTGGCGATTATCTGTGCAGAGAGTGCCTGCCTGTTGTTGAGGCAGTGGCTCCTGGCTCCTTATTGGTTTGGCAGATGATATGGTGGCAGCGAGATTGCTAACTATTTGTGACAGAGACAAAGGTGATGAGCCCTGTATAGTGGAGGATCAGCTGTTGGTTCGATAATGCATGGTGGTGTACGCCAATCATTTTTCTAAGAGAATGTTGGCTTCAGTAGGCAATGGGAAGTTTCAATAATAGATGACAGAGGAAGGTGCCATGGTGTGGGAGAGGGAGCAGGAGTAGGGATCTGGGTATCATGGGATGTTGTTGCAAACAAGAAGGTGCAGGTGTTCTCAGATCTATCGGGGAACAAATCTGCAAGACAGGTTTCTAAATGGTAGGGATCATAAAGGTTCAAAGGGATATGGTAGTTGTGTGGGAGAGGTAGAACTAGAATTGAGTAGTGAACTGCTCTGTTACCCTTTGATGTAGGACTAACATGAACAAAACTTGGAAATAGGAAAATCAAAACTCATAAAGAGACCCAGATTTCATCAACTGAAAGAAAATCAAACAAGGGGATATTGGGGGCTTTTAAGGGTGAATGATGACTCGATCTTGGAATTAAACTTAACCGTGCAAACTTGTTAAACTAATAAATTATCCTTAAACTAACTTATTCCCCTAACTAATAATTAAAAGTTATCTGGTTGACTATGTCTTAACCAAAATAATATCTTACAAATTCTATGGACTTAAACCCCATATACATTTAAAATTTCCTACTTTAATACTTCCAAATTTGAATATTTCTTGTTTAAACCGCATCACGTGGATGAAGTATTTCCAGGATTTGGGTTGGCAAAAGAGAAGAGTAGAAAATTGTAATAATCTGGCATGGCAGATGGAACCTTAGAGATTTTGCTTCTACCAAGGCATTATTTTTATAGATATTAGAATGGGAATATTTTAACTTCATATTCCAAGGATTTTAAGTATTTATTATTTGCTTGAAAAGTACCGGGCTGCCTTTTATTATTTGCTTGAAAACCAGCACTTTTTGATGTTTCTCAATGCTTACACATTAAGTATGTTAATCACCAATGTCTCATTTTGTTTGGTAAAGTAACCACATTTCTTTCTGCTTTGGAACTCACCAAAGATGTTGAGGATCAAGAAATACATCTGCTTTTAAAGCTTATCTTATTTGTGTATTTTTTACACTATGTTGCATAGGTTTTCGAAGGAACTTCAGGAATTGACAACAAATACACCACTGTTCAATTCACTGGGGAGGTGAATCTTTTTGATCTCCTATATGAAATTTTCACACATGCATATTTCTGCACTAATATGTTTTAGCATGATTTACTTTGTTTTTAAAAGTGTATTAGATTTAGTTCTGAATTTGGTACACATAGAAGATGGGAAATCCGTTTGTGTGGCAACTAGTTTTATTCACTGATATGTCTTACGTATGCTTGAATTTTAAGCTGACACACAACTACTTCCAGTCGCTTACTCGAGCTTTAGTTATTGGGCAATCTGAGCTTGATTTTTCTGTCTCCATTCACGAAGTTCAAAATTTACAGTCATTCGGATTACTATATATGATGCTATAACTTCAAGCCTCAAACAAACAAAGTAGAAGGCAACCTATGCAAGTCTTCTACTACCATGTTAGTCATTTGTGTTATTCTAGTAGCCCATTCAACATTTATCTTATGAACATATGATATGCTTTTTTCTAGTTAAATCAATTTAATGAATATATTCATTCTGGAGCAATCTTTCACCTAGATGTGTAGCAGAGTTGAAAAACTGCTCCCTCATTCCTCACGATGTGCACTACAAATGACTTAGTCTGTTTATTTTATTCCATCTCTTTCTTATTAGGCCCTAGTTTTTATTCTAGTCGCCTTCAAGCTTTATAGTTAAGAAGATTCGCGTGCACCGGGCTGCTCCTTTTTTTTTTTATTTTTTTAAGATTCACGTTTCAGGTCTAATTTCGACAAGATCTACTGAATGTGAAAACTTATCAAGATCCAAATTGTATATAAAATGTATTTATCTCCAAAAGTTTTTAAAAAACTTAAAGATTAGGAAACTTTTTTTACCATATTGCCAAACCTACCAATATGATCCTATTTTAATTAATACAATTAATTTTTTGGTACACGTTAAAAAATCTTGATTTAGGAAAATTTGACTGGGTCATTTTTTCTCAAGGACTGGCTTGGGATCTTTTTTCCTTGAACGGACTCAACCCCTACCACCCCTACCTATCGTTCTACACGAATTTGTTATTGAAGAATGTGCACAACACATGAAGACAAGATTTTTCTAAGTCTGACAATTTATGTTGCATAGTTTGTATGCTCGTCTGTGTCAAATGATGTAAAACCATATAAAACTAGCCAAGACTTCCTAAAATTCAATTTGTATCTATAAATTTAGCTAAATTTTCTACTTCAGTGTGCATAAAATAATTTATTCAATAAAGTGCCAATTTTAGTATTCTTCTCGTACTTGTATCCTCTTTCAGCAATGGCTCCATAGTTTGTGTTTCAATCTTTGTCATATTTGTGTTACACCATCATGTCATGTACGTGTGCAACAATATTCAACTTTAATCGCCATCAGCATCTGAAATTTCAGTAGCTGGCATCTAATTATGCTTGTTATGAGTTTTTTACTTTTATGCTACCTGTAAGTGTTTTTTGGCTTCCTGCACAATGCTGACTTCTATCTTTGCCTGATTCAGGTTCTAAAGACCCCTGTATCTCTTGATATGCTTGGACGCATTTTTAATGGTTCTGGAAAGCCTATAGATAATGGCCCTCCTATTTTGCCAGAGGCTTATTTGGATATTTCTGGTGAGATAATATAAAAATGGATTTTCCTTTGAAACCTTAACAGTTCAGTAATTTTTTTCCTTGAAAAGGATTATTAACTTCCAATGACTGACATTTTGTTCCAGGAAGTTCCATCAATCCTAGTGAAAGAACATATCCTGAAGAAATGATCCAAACAGGAATATCAACCATTGATGTTATGAATTCTATTGCTAGAGGACAGAAGATCCCCCTCTTTTCTGCTGCTGGTCTCCCACACAATGAAATAGCTGCTCAAATCTGTCGTCAGGCTGGTCTTGTGAAGCGTCTAGAAAAAACTGACAACCTTTTGGAGGTGATTAATTTTGTATGCTATCATTCTTGGTTTCGTTTTTTAATGAGATCAATAGGATATCTTGTAATCAAGTTAAAATTCTATTGGCACCTGATGCAAATACATTCTAGACTGTAAAATTTGTTTATTGCCAAGACCATAATGTTGTGCCTTAACCTACCAAATTCTATCAGCTGATGGTAGTTGGACTATAGCAATATTACAGAAGTATTAGATTTCTATACGGCTTTGCTTATGTCTCACTCTTATTTTTCATAAAGCAAGGATTGGTTATTGTTTTTTTGTTTTTTTTCTTTTTTGTGTGTGTGTGTGTGTGATTAGACAATATGCAGATCTAAACATCTGAGATGATGTTTCTAAACCTTTCCCCATGATAAGGTGTTGGGTATTATTCGGACTGTTAATGTCTTATATGGGTACGGATGAGTTGATGAAGAGCTGAAGAATTAGAATTTATTTGCATTGCATCTGGCACCTTCCTTTCATCTCTTAATATCCACTATAATAATTGATAATATTAGACTTCTCATCTCCACCAAACTTAAGATTCCGAATGAGTTGCACAGTTTCTTATGATATATCCTTGGTGCTTGGGTTGGACAAATCCTAAACTGTCTTGGATTGGGCTATTGATTGCTATGAACAAACTATCAGAAGTTGGTTATGCTCAGATGTACATCATGTAAGACATAGCCACTATGCTTTTTCATATCCTTAATTTATGAGTTGTTTACTGGGTATATCTTCCACACAGTTAAGAAGATTACCTTTTATGTTTGTATTTATTTAGCTTACAGTTTAGGTGATGAGATCAATTGCGATAACCATAAAAGCATGACTGGTTTTCATCATTAAATCTAGTAATTTCTGCTTAGGCATTTTGATGTAAGTTATTCATATATTTGTTTCCTTCCATCAGCATGGTGAAGAAGATAACTTCGCTATTGTATTTGCTGCGATGGGAGTCAACATGGAAACTGCACAATTTTTCAAGCGTGACTTCGAAGAGAACGGTTCGATGGAAAGAGTAACACTCTTTCTAAATTTGGTAAATTTTTTGAAATTTCTATAATTATGCTACTACATCTTCCCTTGGCAAAGCAATACTTAATGTGCAATAAATGGGTTAAGGATGTATTCACTTTCATACTATGTTGTCCAGGCCAATGACCCCACTATTGAGCGTATTATCACTCCACGAATTGCTCTTACAACAGCTGAATATTTAGCTTATGAGTGTGGGAAGCACGTGCTTGTCATCTTAACTGACATGAGCTCATATGCGGATGCTCTTCGTGAGGTAAAATTCCACTCTAGTGCTTCTGATGAATGTTCACAACATTCTTTATCGCATCAAAATCTGTTGGTGATGGACTCTCAATTCATCTTATGGTTTAACCCGTTAATGTGCGATAATAAAATTGTGTTATTTTGTATTTATCCAAAATCATCTAAACAGTATAACAATAGTCAAAAAAAAAATTGAAATTTTTTTATATAGTGCAAAGTTAGTTAAACTTTCTAGAAATTAACTTCTAAACCATAAGTCCGTACAGGTGTTTATTTTTTTTAATATTGTTTTTATGATCTATGATAAAAGGGTGAAGCATTTCATCTGATTAAATAATCACTCATCCTCTGATTTTACTTTTGAAGTTGGTGTTTCATGATTTTTAGTTCATGTTTTGTCATCTGTCATGGCTATCTTGCAAGCCCTTGATTGTTTTTTCTCTCATAACTTGTGTCTTACCATTATTTCCTGAAGAGTATTAAGATGCACACTTTAAACATAGCATTCTACATGGCAACTTTCAGCCTGTATCTCTGAAATGTCATCCAAAGTGGAGTTTCGTTCTGTACAAATGCCTGTACTCCTTGTGTCATCTTGCTCTACCAATTAAGCACTTCTTAGCTCCAATTAGTTTGTGCTTAGGCAAATTACTTTTTTTATATCAACTTTATGATTCTTGTCTTGGTTCATGCCCTTCCGATTGTTATTATGTGATTAAACTGATGAGTTAAATGTCTTTTTTATTGTCTTAATGCTTTTAGGTATCAGCAGCTCGAGAGGAGGTGCCAGGTAGACGTGGTTATCCTGGGTATATGTACACTGATCTGGCAACTATATATGAGCGAGCTGGACGCATAGAAGGAAGAAAAGGCTCTATTACACAGATACCCATCTTAACCATGCCAAATGATGGTATGTACAGAAGTACACACTTTTGGTAACTTACTAGGCTTCTCTTTTCTCATTCACTTCCCAAATGCAAGTTTAGCCTAGTAAATTTTTTGCATGGAATCGGAATGTGATATCTATAAGAGATTATACTTTACATTTTCATTATGTTTTGATTATCTCCATGCTTCCTCCCATTTGCTGTATATTTAGGTAGAAAAACTAGTTTTTTTATTGAAACTTTGCTTTTCTTGACAGATATAACACATCCTACTCCCGATCTTACTGGTTATATCACTGAAGGTCAAATATATATTGATAGGCAGCTCCATAATCGTCAGGTAATTTACATGGCTACATTGTACATTTGTTCCTAAAATAGTGGAACGATAGTATAGCTTTTGTTACTTGGTATTATTGGAATAATACTCTTGCCATTGGGGTTTAAACTGATTAGTCTTTTCTTCTTTGCAGATATATCCTCCAATCAACGTTCTCCCTTCTTTATCTCGGTTGATGAAAGTTAGTGTCTTGACAGATTTTACATTTTGTTTCCAAATCATGGAGATCATACTACATCCCTCTATAATTTAATTAATTTGCTTGTAGAGTGCTATTGGTGAGGGCATGACTCGTCGTGATCATGCGGATGTTTCTAACCAGGTCTGCGTAAATTCTTACATTGATTGCATTTATGTTTTTGCATTTGAATCTCAATTCATTCTATTGCTTTCCTTCATTATACAGCTCTATGCGAACTATGCCATTGGAAAGGATGTGCAAGCAATGAAAGCAGTGGTGGGAGAGGAGGCTCTCTCATCTGAGGACTTGGTATTTTTCTCTCCTTCCTCTTCCACTGTTTTGTATGGACTTCCTACGAAACCATGACACTACCATTTTTCAATCATTGTGGTGCAGCTCTACCTGGAGTTCCTGGACAAGTTCGAAAGGAAATTCGTTTCACAAGGGGCCTACGACACCCGTAACATCTTCCAATCCCTTGATCTCGCATGGACTCTACTACGCATTTTTCCTCGCGAGCTTCTCCACCGTATTCCTGCAAAGACCTTAGATCAGTATTACAGCAGAGAGGCGGCACACTAATTTCCTTTCACAACTTCAAATTTGACGGATGTCTGCATGAATAAGTTGCTGGTGTACTAAAGCTCAGAAACTCAGGCTGTTTTTCCTCCATTTTTTTGTTTGCATATCTTGATTGTTCTTTTTGCTCGCATTATTAATCTTATTGCCTGCGCACCTTTTGTAAAAATATGTTCTCATGCACCACTCCATTCTGCTTAAAGCGGAGAGCTTTATACTGATTGTATGGCGGCGTCATCTTGATGCTTATATATATATATATATATATATATTATTAGCTACTGTTTTTCAATCAAATGCTTGATCACCGATCTTTTGATTGGCTTAGTTTTTGGTTCAAATTATGAAAGAAGGCGTGATTATTTCTTCACGGGATTCACACATGATGTTTACAGGAAAGTTTACAATCCATTTCAAAGATTGTGTATCATTTTTTTATATTAAATTAATATTGTTTTTATTTAATTTAAGCTTCTCATATCATGTAAGTAATAACTCGATCTGCTTGCAAGTCAGGATGCATGTCCACAACTTTGAACTTTCTTCTCAAGTCACCTCTCTTTTCTAATTCAATCTCGAGTCAATCTGGTCCATATTCTAGATATTAAAAAAAAAAATCTAAAATTGTACATAAACTTGAAAAGTCTCTCAGCAAGTATTTCTAATTTCTTATTTTATTTCCCCAAATGAAAACTTTACAATATCCTTCAGTTCATCTTATCCACTTGTATGAGTTATTTCAGACTTTCTCAACCGATAATAATGGATACAAATATGCTTTGATAGATTGGCGCAGTTGATATCTATATAGATATTTATTATAATTTATTATAATAGATCTTGAGATTAATTTTTAACGGATATCTTTTTCTCATACAAAAACCGTTGTACTTAGATAAATACTATATTTGATTTATCCCCTTCTAAAAATGTGGAGCCACTTGAAAGGACCCCTAAGTCCGATAAATGAATACAAATATCAAGTCCAATCGTCTGGCCCATCTCAATTTATACCACTCTGACTTCCATAACTAATCAAAGACTTTGAGCTACTACTTTTCTTCTAGATTTGTTAACCACTTGGATCCTTTGACCCACCACACTACTTAAACCACCAAAAGTTATCAAAGACTTTGAATGACACTACTATTCTTTCTTCTATTTTGCTAGACGTATATTTAGCCATGGACTCCATCTTTCTCCTCAGCCCCAAGGCCCGCCGACCGTTCCTCTGCCGCGCCGGCAGCTCGTTGGGATGCTCTTATATTTGCTTATGGATTCCTCTTCCTCTTCACTATTTATCAGCTACCAAGTATGTTACAAATACATGTAATCCTTAGTCCTTTACACTCAACTATTATATGAAGAAGAGTTCTAATATATTTCTAGCACTTCCTCTAGTAGCTATTACTTCGCATCCAAGGATGGATGGCACCACGAAGACAATGGCGGTCGGCCTAGTTCCTCTTCGGTCATCTCCTCGAACACTAAAAGCCTCTTTGAAACCTACACTGGATCTCTTATCAACATCCAGCACTCTAGGTGAAAACTCATCTGAGTTTTTGGATGTTCTTCCACAACATAGAAAGGATTTCCTATAAAATCTTCAATGAACTTCATTTGTCCCTGTTCAGTTCTGTTCCAGGATTGGCATACATGAACAACCTTCCCTGCGTCGAACTAGGCGAATCGGACCTCATTGACTTGGCTTTGTTGCGAGTTCAACGACAATTCTATCAGGTCTAGTACTAGTTCAAAAATCAATGTTACTTTTGTTGTTGCAACTGCTTAATTACTGATACACTTCTTCGTTTCAGGAAGCTGGAATTATGGTTGGTTACAAAATGTTGAATTTTGTTGATCAATTGTTGTTAACTCACTGTTTTATCAGTCAAGGTTCCAACTAACTCACTTCTTCCTTGATATAGACTGCGATTTTTCTGCGATGCGCGAGCGGAGAAATAGAAATCGGCACAACGATATCCAGAAATTATGTAAGTTCATAATTTGTTGAAAGAAGATCTAAGTTAAATCTTGAGCCAGTTCTATTAGCATCATGCCAAAGAACTTGTTCATTTTATCTGTAGCATGAACTCCATTTTTGTAACTTTTGGTAGGCAAACTTGCATATGAATGCCCAGAAAGTATTCACTCAGGAGTTCATACAGCATTCACAACTCGGAGAGGAGTTGCGGCCAATGACACCGCTTATAGGCCACAATCGATCGAATTCTTCATCGCCACTAGTTTCGTCTAACAAAGTTGAAAGCCCAGAGCATGTATCTCCTCTTCTACCATACCATATAACGGCAAAGGCCTACTCTAACACTTCTCGAGACGATGAAGTGATCGCGAGAGCCATATTCGCTGTCATCTCCTCGACTACTAATACCTCCTATAAGCTATCGTCTAAGGCTGCTACAAAAGCATTTGAACCTTATGATAAAACCAATAGAGGTTCATGTTTTGCACCTATTACTGATGGACAGAGGATGATTAAAAGGATGTCTAGCCTGCTGAGGAACATAAGCAAAGTAGGGTTTGAAGCGCAAATGCAAGAGGTTCGGGCCGCTACAAGTAACAACAACCACTTGCTTCACACGATATCAGAACGCCGGCGTCGCGAGAAAATCAATGAGAACTTTGAGACTCTTAGAATGGTACTCCCACAAGGGACCAAGGTATACATCAAATATTCTTAGATTATCATAAGAAAGAGAAAAAGCTTCAAGATTGCATTGCTCACTTGTTAATTTGTGTTCTGAAATTGATAGAAGGACAAGGCATCAGTGCTTACCAATGCTAAGAACTTTGTAAACACATTGAAAACCCAAATATCGAAGCTCGAGGAGAGGAATCAACAACTAGAGATGCAGATTAAACTTGATGAGCATGAACATGATTCAAATACTGAAAGAGTGGAAGTTTATGTAGCCGAATCAACATCCGAATCGACATCTACAAGCAAGCAAATCACACTCTCAATAATAGTGAGGACCGAATGCAACATGATAAGTTTGATTCTTTCTGTACTTGAATGTCTGAACAAGAAGGCCGATTTGAGTTTGGTAGCGATAGAGGCAAGCGAAAGAACTCGGCGACCAAATATTCACATGAAAGCAAGCATCACAGTGTCGGTTAAGGTATCGTCAAAGTTTATGACTTAACAATAATGCCCTTGTTTATTGGTATATGTTTTGGCAGGTTTGCGACTGCGACAAGGAGTTATTCAAGGAAGTTGTGGTGGAGGCAGTGAATGATGAATTGGACAAAGCAAGAGCTTCTACCATTGTTGTTTGATGTGTGTTTCCATACAGATTTTTCATGCAATGAATTCTATGCTAATCATCAGATATCCTGATGCCATATTCAACTTGTTCTACCTAGCAGTTTACTCGGTTGGTTAGTCTAGCTCGAAAACCGACAAGAGTGCTTGACCAGCTCAATAGGTTTGCTTGAGCAGATTGGCCGATTCCGGGGCGATAGTATAGACTTGCTTGATTGCTTCATCTTTGCACAACTGACTCAATTAATTCATCATCAACTAACAGGATTGATCCAACCCGCCCAAAACTGACTAATCTACTCAACTTGATCGACCTATTAGGTTTGTAATCGTATCAACAAACTCACACAACATCAACTTTATAGGCCTGCTCATCCCACCTAGACCAATTGGATGATCGAGCCAACTCCAAGTGACCGATCCAGTTGGTTCTACCAGACCACTTAGATCGAAATGGTCATATGGTTTGATCGACTTGACCAAGCTGCCCGACTTAATTGAACTAGCTTGATTTCTTTTGATCAACAATGATCCTAAAATTATTCATTCTTTTTCATATATAATCTAGGTGTCCAGGCTACGCCCGGCTAGTCTTGGAGGTAGAATTTGAAGCACAGCCTAGCTAAAATTTGACATGTAGTTAAAAGCAATCTAAGCTCTATAATATTTACCAATTAGTGACACTTTTATTTTAGAAAATATATTAACAATTTAGCATAGCTAAGTAATTTTGTACTATACAATTCTATTATTGCTCATAATATATTTTTATTATCAATTTTCTATTAATAAGTGGATTTATAATGACCTTAATTTATTAATGCACACCAATAATATATCCTCCCATATTTCTAGTAAGAACAGTACAAGATAAATTCAAAGGGAAAGGGAAAAGGGAAAATATTTTTGGAACAATAAAAAAAAAAAAGGTAGACACACATATTCTTGCCTCCACTTAGTTGATTCCATGCTTTGGAGTTTTGCTCTTTTGCCATGGCCCAATCATTTACTCCTTTTGAAAATAATATTGATTCAACAAAATATATTTTACAAATCAAATGTTGATCTATGCTTTGTATCATTGGAAGCATGCAATTGTTTCAGCAGAGGCATGACATGTGATCCACCTTAATGTCCTTGTCCAAGAGCTCAGAACTTTATTCCATTGTCATCTTTGGTTGTGTCCAACACAAGCTTCTAAAATTCACTATGCTAGTCGAGCGTCAGATCAGTGCCTAGGCTGCCTAGACGGAGATTAAGCGTCACTAGACGAATTCCACGGTATCAACATAAATTACATAATAAATCACATTCTATAATTCACACACAATAAATCAAATTTAAAATGAGTTCAAAATTACACAACTAATAAAATATCACAAATTTATTCCACTTTTCTTTCTCTATAATTTTCAACAACTTATTCTTCATTGGATACAAACTCAATATCATCGTCGGACACAAACTCAAGGATACATTTCAGTTTTGTTTTAAATTGAGCTTTAAATTTAAAAACTCAAACTAATAAAAAAATCATGAAAACCCTGCACTATTTCCATGACGCCTAGACGATTCGACCAATTAGTCAGTACCTAGGGCCGCCTAATCCCGCCTAGACGCCAAAGTTGCCTAGGCTGGCCACCCAGTATATTTTCGATGCGACTGACTAGCGCCTAGGCAGCCGCCTAGGCCAATTTTTAGAACACTAGATATGGACAACTACTACTGAACTAACAAATCCAACTCAAAATCTTCTACCACAACAGTTAGTTTTTTTTCCTATTCTGAAATCATGTTTAACTGATCTTTAAGTCATATGTAGCAGCATTGTTGATATTGTAGCTGAACAGTTTCTATCACCTCTTGCTATCTATTGTTACAACTTCTGGCTCCAGGTTGCTGATTAGGGAAAGTCATTTAAGTTTCAGTTTAGAATCCATGTGAAGCTTTTTTCCAAGGGGTTAATCTTAAGCAAATTTCTTTGCTACTTTTGTTCAATCACTCTTTTTAACTATTGGAGTATCTTCACTACAATGAGTAGATGAAAACATGTTTTCCCCATAGTTCATTGTATAGTGAACTTGCAATTTAAAAAAAAAAAACAAGATAAGAGAGTTAAAAATGAAAGCTGAGACATGGCTCTGTAACTTCAAACATGCAAAGCTTGGATTTGGAAGTTTGGTCTATATCATGTAATTTGTAGTCGCTAAAATTTATCTGAAAACTTGGCTACATAGACTCTGTTGTTTCTATGTCTCAGCACTACAGCCTTAAGGTTCTGTGTTTATGATCCATGACCAGTGAAGCAAGAGGTTGAAGGTGATGCTTTGGTCATCTCTACAACATGCAGTGCATCAACAGCCTATTATACCCTCAAGTTCTCTTTACTCATTAAGCTTATCCTTCAACTATTGTGAAACTACCACTCTGATCAAATTAGTGGTTAATCGTGCATATTCAACCACTGACCCTAATTTACTATCTGACCGCCGGAGGCTAGTAGTAAATCATAGCTTTTCAATAGAAACCGAGCATGGATTGAGTTTAGGGGAAGGAAGCAGTTGATCAGAACAGCTTCATCGTGGTGTAAACTCAAAACTGTTATTTGCAATCTAGCTTTCAAGAATGCCTTAGCAATTGACAGATTGTCTAACCAAGACTTCATGATACCGACCTATCAAAATATTCTACAATTAGGTTTTAGAACTCCCTGTTCCTAGTTCTGAAGATCGCATAGGTTATTCTACACAGCTAATTTTGCTGAACCTTCAAGATGATCAATGAAATGTGATTGTCACATTACAACAAGCAAATGAGTATATGCCGGTGTAGAAGAAGATCATGAATTGAGTAATACTGGTCAAAGCAGGAGTTTTGATGTGGCGAGCCATCTTATTAGATAAATCAACGGGAAAGGAACAATGTACAAATGGCAAAATAATCTTACCACACACAGGCAAACTAACAAACAAATGATGGGCGTAAAACACCGCAGATTTCAGATCAATCCAGTCATACAACAACGGAATTGACAGGGGTAAGAAGGGAGAGAAATTACTAGGCACGGCTGAGACAGTACTGCCTGGAGAGTTCGCTACGGCCCGGCGGCATACCATCTCCCAGGCCCTTCAGCTTCCTCCTCCAGCACTAGATCCTCCGTCCTCCGAATCGCAGCATGGATCAGCACCAGAACCAGGCCGATCATCAGGGAAATAAGGATGTTGGCGGTTGCCTTGGTCAGCAGCAGAGCCACTAGGGTGAAGATGGACAGACAGATGAGGACCACCAGATCGCTGATCTCGCGGCCGAAAATTACGAGGGGCACGTCCCGTAAGAAGTAGAGGAAACACCAGACGACAGTGCAGACGATGAAGACGATGAGGGATACGGGTTTGAAGAGGAGGCTGAAGAAGACGACGAGGAGCACGACGATGGCGTAGTTCATGGCGAAATAGGCGGCGTTGGTGCGGATCCGCGTGTAGGAGTCGCCGAGGCTTCGCGGGAGGCTGAGGGCTCGCACGTCTCCAAACTGTCGCCATGGCCGCCGCATGGCCAGCGCGGATCGGCCTTGCTCCTTGGCGCGGGAGATGTAGTCGAGGGGGGAGGAGGAGGAGGAGGAGGGGGCGGTGGAGGTGGGGATCGTGCCGTAGGTCGTCATCGCCGGCAGTCGATCGCGATCCAGTACCCAAATAGCAACAATCGAGGAGGGCCAACAGCAAATAGAAGAGACGGCAACGGCGCTCCGGATTTCACCCCCGTCGGCGAAGTAGTTAAATTAATAAAGATAACGAGCAAGCCAGCTAGCGATTAGGGGGGATTCAATGCATGCATTCCAACACAGTACATCCATTTGGAGCAATAAAAGAACGCTTCACGCAGCCTCGCACTAAACGATCTGGGTTCCACAGCACAGCGGATCCGCATACTGGGTGGGACCCAGTCCATGAACTGCATTTTTCAAATCGCCAACGTGGGCCCGTCGATCGGCGTGGTGCTTCCTCATCCACCGTCTAACTAGAAAAGTCAAACAGATCCTAATATACGTGAAATTTTCTAGTATATTCCAGAAGATGCTTTCCGGCACCAGTGATACAGCCAATTATTTGGCGCCAGCTAAGGTTTTATATTTTTAAGATAATCTTCGATTGCTGATCAAACATTAATGGAACTGATTATTTTAATTAAAATATCCAAAACAAGGCACCACCCTACTTTAATTTCTAGGTTGAACTTCTCAATTTTTGCCAAATATTATTATACATATTGTTAAACTACATATCAGTCCATGCATGTATATATATATATTTACGTCATATTATTTGCTTGCTAATGATCTGTACTCTCTTTACAACTTTGCATGCATTCCTTCTTGGGTGTTTACTTGCGTTGTAAAAATCTGTTGCCCTGGGGACAGGAGTGCCTTTGGGTCATATCTCCTCTTCAGCTGGACAAACTTTTCCCACTTAACTAATCCGAAGTGCCTCGCCCAATCCAACTTCGACGTGTAATGAGGCAGATACTGCTTGACCTCGATCCCATTCTGATCACAGAACCCTAGTATTTCATTATTCAGGGCATCAAAGGTCCCCCAGTCCTCCACTGTGGCAGCAGTCCAGAGAAACCCTACGGTATAGAACACCTCCTCATCAGGAACTGTGGCAGTCATAATATCATTCCACCTGCAAATTATATAAATAAATCAATTAACACTACAAGTTAGTTAATTACCATGCATGGACGTACGTACCTGTGCTTGTTCAGGGGGTAGAGAAGTATAGGGCCTGTAGTGTGATTAACGTTTTGAAGGATCCCTCCAAACACCCCAACTTGGAAGTCTCTGATTCTAGACTTGGGCAAGAAGAGATTGAGCCAAGGATGAAGAAGAACTGTGCTGGAGCTTAGTTTCTCTATCTCATTGTGCACCCTGTTGAGGAACTCAAGGTAGGTCACGTCATTGCTGAAGACCAAGCCAGGGACAAAGTTTAGCTGTTTCATCAAGTCCTCAATTTTCTGTTATCGATCAACAATTAACCCATATTAATAGATATATAATGAGACCATTAAGTGATGATAAGTAGTTAATATAGCTGTTTACTTGGTCTGCCATGGAGGGAGAGTCATAGTACACGGCTCCTTCTAGGAAGTAGATGGTATTCGACTCGCCCTTGAGGCGATTGATGCTGTCGACGGCTTGGTTCGAGTAGAAGGTAGAGCCGTCGACTCGTTGGTGACTCAGTAGCACCTGCCCTTCCACGTAGTCGAACCCGGTCGGGTCCGGCAACGAGATCAAGAACTCTTGGTCCCTCGTCAGGTTGCCCAAGTCGGTGTAGAACAGCCTCAGCCATCTAACTCTGGCCGGCGCCGGCCGAAGGCTGATCCGGGCACGCGTGATGACGCCTAGCTGCCCGAGTCCGCCGAGGACTCCGTAGAACAAGTCCCGGTTCGACTCACTGGAGCATGTGATCATCTCACCTTTTCCTGCGATGTAGAAATTAAATATATATGATATTTTGTTTTTAATTATAATAATTAATGATTGATACCGGTGATGACGTCCAATTCGTAGACGTTGGAGATCTGCGGGCCGTGCCGGAAAACCTGCCCGCTGATGCCGGCGTTCGACAGCGTGCCGCCGACGGTCAAGTAGAGGTAGTCCGTCCACGACCGCGGCGAGAGCCCGTGCCTCAGCGCCGCCTCCAGCACGTCGATCCACAGCTGCTCCCCACCGGCGTCCACGTACGCCCCCTCTGACGACACGTTGATCCTGTTCCTCCCGCCGCCGAGAGCCGCCATGTCGAGAGCCACGCCTCCGGGCGCGAGGGCCTGCCCGCGGACGGAGTGCCCGTTGCCGCGGGCAGCCACGGGGAAGGGTGGCTCGGCGCAGTAAGCAAAACGGAGGAGCGCCGCGATGTCGTCTGCCGTAGAGGGCTGGAACACGGCCGCTGGATAGGCGGCGCGGGTGACGCCGCCGTAGTCGGTGGCGAATCGGGCGGCGGCGTTGCTGCCGGAATCGAGCTTGCTTGCGATCTCGGACGGGACGACGTCTAACCACGACGAGACTTCGGCTGCAGCACTCGCCGCGCCGGCTAAGTATGCGACGACGACGAGAAGGAGGAGGTTAATTAGTATTCCGACGGCCATTTAACTTCTAATTAATTAATTAATTAATTAGATGGTGGCTAAAGTGGTAAAGTGGGGAACTATATTTATAGTGTTGAAATTGCCTACAAATCATTAATTAATTTTAATTAATACTGACTTAAAATAATTTTTTTTAAAAAAGCATTTCATCCCATGATGACATATCATTAATATTAATAGACTGAAAATACTATTTTCCCCCACGTTTTAAGGAAGAAAAACACATTCCTTTTTTAGGGAAAAATACATTTTCCCCCTTTATTTTCTATGTAGCATTTTACCATCTTATTTAAAAAATAATGATGTGGTGATAAGGAGAGACTCCATCTCACGGAGGATAACTGTCACGATGGAGGTTAAAGTTAAGGCGGTCAACGTTGAGATATCATCGGGCGGTCGGGCGATCAAGTCAACGCTCGGATATCATCGCCCGGTCGACGAGCATGCCTCGACTAGGAGGAGAAGGTTCCGGCCTGACCTCGCCTTTGACACGGGGAGATGTCAAATGACGCTTGATGGAGTGTTTGGATGTCGGACGGAGGAAGAAACGGTGTGCAGAAGCTGGACCGACCAGCTACCCCGCTCAGCTAGGCGGCAAAACTCGACAGGCAGAATAGAACTTCGGTTGAGCTGATGTGACACAAGCATAGTGGAGTTCCGACCAAGCGGACATGACACAGACATAGTGGAGTTTCGGCCGAGCGAACGGGACACAGGAATAGCGAAGTTCCGGCCGAGCGGCCAACCCGCTCGACCTAGTAGCAGACTCCCTGTATTATCTATCAACATCCTTTTGGGAGTTAGTGCCGCTGACACCGGGTATGAATAACTAGAAGATCATACGACGGAAGCTTCCACTGTCACTTCAGAAATATGCTCGGCCTGTTAAGGTATTGTGTCAGGGACACTTTACTGACAAGTCTTTTTCAGAAAAAAACTTTGGGAAGTGTGCTCGCCTTGGGGAGCATGCACGCGCGCTACAGAAGCTCTATATAAAGGAGGGGGTCTAAACATCGGCGGAGGTAGGCAATACGCGATAGCCACTGTTCTCACTACTGTTCATTCTTATTGCTCCACCTTTTACTTCATCGCCGGTGACTAACTTGAGCGTCGGAGGGCTAACGCCGGGGACCCCTTTCCTGGCTCGGCACTGACGTAATCTGTGTTGCAGATCGGAGTGGAATCTACAGACAGTCAGTGGGAGTATCACATCCTCAACTTTCCATCTCATCGACTTTCAGACTGGATCAAATAATATTTAATCTTCTTTGACCAAAAAATTCTAAAGATAATTATACTCTTGTTTTTTTAGAATAATCTCAAGAGGGAAAAAGATATTGAATTGACCATTATATGGTAAAATTTTTCATAAAATTTATATATATCCTAGTATAAACAATAAAAAATAACAACTTTGAAAAAAACTCATTCCACCATTCTCGTCAAACTAAAAAAAAAAGTTAGAATTATAAATTGATGAACCAAAATTAAATGAAAATGGAACAAAGTTTATCGTTAAAAATCTCTTCCTCATCATCTTCAAATGTGACATACAATGAATAAAAGACAATTGTCTCATTACTTTCTTTTTTTTTAATCATTTTTTAATAATAACCTTAAGAGGAAAAAGACATATTGAATTGATCATTATATCCTTCGATAAAAACTCTCACAAAATTCATATATATACCGGCATAAACAAAAAAAAACTCTTAAAGAGATAACTAGTCAAAAACTCATTCAACCATGCCCACCAAATCAAAAAAGAACTATAATTCTAAATTGATGAACCAAAATCACTCCTATTCCATTGTATGTAACATTTGATAAAGAGGAAGAGATTTTTAATCATAAGTTTTATTCCATATCTTCATATGATTTTGATTCATCAATTTAGAATTTTTGTTCTTTTTTAGTTTGGTGAAGATGATGGTATAAGTTTTTAACTGATTATCCTTTTTAGAATTATTATTTTTCCATTATTTATATTGATATATGTATGAATTTTATGAGGATTTTTACTAAGATACAATAGTCAATTTAATATGTTTTTTCTCTTTGAATTATTATTGAAAAAAATAAAAAAGACTTCACATCTAACTTTTGGTCGGAGTTAAATGTCATTTTTTTAATTATAAAGGGATAAAATACTTCTTGGTAGATTAAAGATATTTTTCCCTTCTTTATTATTATTATTATTATTATTATTATTTATTTATTTATTTTTGATGTTTCTCAAAAGTCAATTAGTTTGCTCCAATCAGAGGGACTTTAATTAAAGAGTAGTCATTGCTAAGTTTAATTTAAATAATTTCATTTTCATCATTAATAAATTAAATAGAGATGACATGGAGTAACTGTTCTAACAAAACTAATATGGATGCTTCACGCCATTGGAGACTTAGCAAATATTGACTTCACCAGCATAAAGAAAGGTCCACGCATGATGGTAATCTACCGAACTCATTGAATTTTTGTGAACAGACGTTTGGCCAATCTATCTCTCTCCGGATGTGAATCCACTTAATTTGCTTCTAGATTTAGACAAGTATATATCGATCACTGTATCAGCAAAGATACAGTAAGATTCTCTTCCACCTCTCAGAGAATCCATGCGTTGCTGTACGAGATCTACTGAGAAAATGAAAGACAGATATATATATAGATATAGCTTCAACTATACGTCCAAATTAATGAAAAATTATCCATATTTTTTCCATGAGAAATACGAACACATATATAAGAACAAATGAGAATGAGATTACATTAAGTTGGACCTTGGACTTGTCATGGTCGATCTTGAACCTTCCCTGACTGCAACCTGAGGAAATAGTGATTAATTTGTTCAGCACCGCAGCCATAGTTTACAAAATCCTTGGTGGATTCTCTCAGATTTTCTTGTTGCTGACCAAATCTAGGTTGAAGAGACTTATGGGGCTTAGGTTATTTGAATGCTATTATTATTGCAGGAAGAATATATTGCAGAGATGGAGAAGCAACAAATTGTTATCGGGATGATGAAGGTATTAGGAAATGTGAAGATTTAGTTGAATGATTCGAGAGGATGAAGACACGCATTTAATGCAGGACGTAACTGTTATGAGTTGACAGATCTATGAAAGGGAGAATATGATTTGGTTGACTGACTAAAGCCCGACGTTGCATGTGCCCATTGACTGAGGAAGGGCATATGGGTCATTCCACAGTTCAGCAGACAGCAAAATATATATCGGTGGATTTTGTCGTCCGACAAATGGGAAGTGGGATTAATGATATATAGACGTCAATTTTTGTTTTTTTTTAAATAATGATAAAATATAATTCTAGGTAAATACGGAAATATAAATTAATATGGTCTGCAGAAGTAGTTAATTATTTTCAATGATATTAATTTGTTACTTAATTATCTAAGTTATGTGGGGTATCAATTAAATGCCTAAACGTTTAGGATACAAGTTGATGGTCATTGTTATTATTTTCGATGACACTTTAAATAGTTCTTAAATAGTGTAGCTATATAAGATGAATAAATAGCGTTATCAAACTACTAACACTTTAGCATAATCAAAAAACAAAAAAATTAGTTGGTATTTAATGTAATATAAAAGTGTTAGTATTTATTGTGTATAATATTTACCCTATAAGAATACTCTCTAACGACGGAATTAGGAATAGAATTTTTTTTCCATTGCTAATTAGCCATTGAAATAAATTATGATTGTTAATTTAGACATGGAAATTAAATTTTATCGTCAATTTCATCTCTATTCTTATTTAATCTATTTAATTAGCGATGAAATTTAATTTCATCGTTAATTAACTTTCTAATTAGGGGTTTCAATCTCTATATTTTCTCTCCGGCATCTTAAAATCTTCTCCTCTTTGATCGACCTCCTCTTTGATCTTTGGCATGCTTCGATCCTCTCCTCTCCTATCTCCGACACCAGCAAACAACCCATCGGTACGCTTGATCCTCTTCCCTTCCCTCTCCTCTCTTAGAGACGGCTTGGCGACGGTTTGGCAGCAAGATCTCACCTTGGTCGTAGCCTTGCAGCGAGATCTCGCTTTGTCCACAGCCTCACATCGAGATCTCGCCTTGGCCATGGCCTCGGAGTGAGGTCGTGAGACAAGGCAGACATCAGCCATGTACCTTGGCTGAGTGGTCGGGCGCACACGGCTTTGGTTGAGCTATCAAGTGTGCGTGCAACCCTAGCCAGGCGACTGGTGGTCGGGGTGTGTGCATAGCCCTGACCAAGCCTATAGCGCTAGACGGTCATGAGCTCAACCACGCCCTCAACCCTAGCTGCAAGTTCAGTCATAGTCTGATCAACCTCGGTTGCGAACTCAACCGCGACCTCAACCCTAACCAGGAGCTCATGTCACAATGACCTCTCCCACGGCCTCATGGCCTGGTCATGAGATCAATGCATTGTCATTTAAGAGCATAATGTGATGCATTTCTCAATAAGTGAGTTTCAATTGTAGTTTCTTAAAATAATCTGATGCATTGCATGTGTTTGTAAAAAAAAAAAAAATAATCAAGTTGGGTAATATCGAGTCTGGGGTGATCGACTCGGTTCTACAGAAGTTTCCTACTGATCATCAGGGTAAATCGGGAAGCGCTCGTAGCGAACAGCTCAGGAGTCCAGCATCCTTTAGTTGTGTGCCCTATTTGGAGGAAAATTTTTTACAAATTCATCATAACTAAAACTCGAATCATGAATATCTAAATAATAATCTAGATATCCTATCGTAACTCAGGAGTCTAACATCCTTCACATTTGCATTGCATGTGATTGTAAGCACACAATGTGATGCATTTCTGAATAAATTTCAATTGTAGTTTCTTAAAGTATGAGCATTGTAAGAGATAATTTTCTACCTAGATTCTTTAATAAAATTCTTATATTTTTTATATACAAGTAATTGATTACTAGATCTTATTTGCATTATTAGGTCTAAGAGAATAAGTGGTATGTTAAAGAGTTTCATTGTTTTATTTAAAATATTATGTAATATGATTAACTTTAATTAACTTTTTATCATTTTTTATTATCTTTAGGTATACCATATTTTCGGAGCTCTTATCTTTTTTTAGCCGTGGAGGTAATACCATTCTTGAGCTCTTATCAGTAGCTCGTTTGGCATCTTCTCTTTCAGTGGAACTATTTCTTTTGAGGTTAAAACTCCATGTTCAGTTTAAGTGCTATTGATAGTATTTTTAAGTTATAAATATATTCATATTTAATAATATTGTAAATTTATTTATCTTTAAGTTACCATGGATATGAATAAATTTTAGATATACAATATATTAAAAAATGGATTTCTTACTTATAAATATTTTAATGTAGTTGAAGAATTTATAAATTTCGTTTCGTTAAGCGCCTCTCTTCCCTTTGCTCTCTTTTGCTCTTTTGTGATGGTGGCGGCCGAATTCTAGAGAAGGAGGAGAAGCTTTCCAGGTGGTGTTCGTCTTGGAGGATCATCGCCTACACGACGTCTAAGAGGAGGCGAGGGATACGACAGAAGATCTCGAGAGGTTTTTAGCATACAAGGAAGAGGTATAATTAGTATTTAATTTCCGCATCATACTAGTTAATTTTTCTTTATATAAATACCAAATACAAGAGGCATTCGATTCTTGTTTTTCGAATTTAATTTCGATGTTGTGTTCTTTTTCTTTTTCCTTGTGATTTGATTGTTCCTTTTGGTTAACCTAGAGTTATATAAGGAAATTAAATATTAACTTTCCTTAAAAGGCTTTGTCTAGTCGGTGGTGGTTGCTCCCATATCCAAGAAGGCCAAGTGTCTCGCCATGCAACACTGGAAGCCAATTTTGGAAACTAATATTTAATTGAATTTATAACCTAGGTGATTTGGATCAAACGTGTTAAGTTCCGCAGGAGATCCAAATCTAAACCTAAAAGAACATATAAGTTAAACTTGGAATCAAACGTGTTAAGTTCCGCAGGAGATACAAGTTTAACTTAAAAGAACACATGGTAGCTAGGAAAGGTTTAGATCACGTACAAAATTTTTGTACAGTGGAGCCATTGGGTTTTCCGAGTAGCAACCAGCAATTAGTATCAGAGCTAGGGTTTTGCCTTTGTGTATTTGGTATTAGTTTAATTATGCACATGTCATACATAATTTAGCCAGGTTAATAGTAGGATGTGCTAACTTTGTGGATGCAGGATCCAACTATTATGGCTTATAGTTATTATGTGTGTGATTGGACCCTTGGACATGCCAAGGACATTTATTATGTGTGCATGATTGTATTATAAAATACAGCAGGAGCTGTATTTAGTTTTATTATGATTTTATTTTTTGATCTAGATA
Organism: Zingiber officinale; assembly: GCF_018446385.1. NCBI lineage: Eukaryota > Viridiplantae > Streptophyta > Magnoliopsida > Zingiberales > Zingiberaceae > Zingiber > Zingiber officinale. The sequence goes on along the minus strand of NC_055997.1, from coordinate 8,732,830 downwards.
CATGTACATTCATTTTATGGAATATAGGATCGATGAATGTAAATTTTATTTTATGTTCGATCTAGTTTACATGTACATTCCTTCGAGGAATATAGGATCGAAAAATATAAAATTCTATTTATGTCGCGGATCAAATCTTGCAAGGCGTGCAACCTTTTGAGGATCAGAGTGGCGCAACAGAACAAGGAGCAAGATGGATGCGACAACTAGACCCGGTGGCAGTGGCCAAATATGGCAGCAGCTAGGGATGACGACACACGGAGGACAACAATAGATAAAAGGCATAATAGTTGAAAATTAGTTTTTCTATTTATTGCTTTTGTATTGTGCTGTGTGTGAATGTTAGTGTACATGTTTAGTAGGCTAACATCATCAAAATTCCTCACTTTAAATAACTAAGTGAGAGAGGAATTTATTTTAGTGAATTCCACGGTCTCCATTACTGGTTTGTAAGTGATGCAAACAAACTTGCGCGTTGGCTCTGAGTACCTTCCTCCATATCGGATGAGTTTGTTTGCGGATCACTAGACCAAACTTCCATTTCGGATGACTATAGGAAATTAATTAAGAGCATATGATCTTCCCCATCGGAAGAGGCACAATCTTATTAATGGACTTAGTGTCAAGTAATGGTATACACTTAGGCACGTCTAATAGTATCCTCCCCATCGGAGTCACTGCTATTATTTGTGTGACCGAAGGAAACCAACTATTAATTTTATTTGTCAAAAAGTTAGGTTGACAAGATAATAAAATTAATGGAATATATCCTCCTTTTACAAATGTTGAATTTGTATACGTCCACACTATCGTGACATACAAAATTGATGGTGTTTTAAGGTGTTGGTTAATTTAAAATAGTATTGTTTGAGGAATCAATATTATTCTAAATTTAGAGTTCTGACCAAAATTTATTTTGTGATTCTTAGGATGACTTTCAACCCACTGGCCATTATACTAAAAGAGAACAGACTTACTGGTCCTAACTACATAGATTGGAAAAGGAACTTGGACATTGTTCTTATTGCTAAGGGCTATAAGTTTGTACTGTCAAAGGAATGCCCAGAAACACCTAGCAATGATTCTACCCCAGAGGAGATTCAGTATCATAGTAAATGGGTAAAAGCTGATGAGATGGCGCGGTGTTACATCTTGGCTTCGATGTCAAATGAATTGCAACATCAGCATCAGGACTTACCAACAGCTTATGATATAATGAACAATCTCAAGGAACTCTTCGGACATCAGAATCGGGCTGCTAGGCAAGAGGCAATGAGAAAACTGATGACAACCACCATGACTGAGGGGAATCCCGTGAGGGATCATATTCTCAAGATGATGGCTTACTTAAACGAAATACAAGTTCTTGGAGGGGAAATTGATGGGGAAACACAGGTCGATATCATCCTCCAAACGCTACCCAGAAGTTTTGAGCATTTTCGCTTGAACTATAATATGAATAAAAGGATGTATTCATTGGCGGAACTTCTGACAGAACTTCAGGCAGCCGAAGGGTTGTTTTGCCAACATTCTCAAATTCACTATGCTGAAAATGGTTCTACTTCTAAGCCGAAAGACAAGAAGAAGAAGAAACAAAATGGCTCAGCAAAGAAGGTGAATAAACCTCAAGGTGCAGGATAAAAAGCTGGAATAAAGAAGCCGAAGGGCAAGTGCTTTATTTGCAAGCAGACTGGACATTGGAAGGCGGACTGTCCTCGTAGGAAACAGAACAATAAAGGTATATCTCATACTCTAGTTGTTGAAACATGTTTAGCGGTATTATCTACCAGCACCTGGTGTGTAGATACAGGAGCCACTGATCATGTCTGCAATTCCTTGCAGGGGTTCCAGGAAATCCGACGACTATCTGAAGGAGAGATTACCGTCTACATGGGCAATGCTACTAAGGTGACGGCTGTTGCAGTGGGAGATGTCTACTTATCTTTTAATAGGAATAGAAATTTGGTTTTAAGAAATTGTCTTTATGTACCCAGTTTTAGAATAAATTTAATTTCAGTTTTTAAACTATTTTTAGATGGATATTCAGTTTCCTTTAGTAACGATGTAGTTATTAAGAGAAATAAAGTGATTATCTGTTCTGGTGCATTAGTTGGCAATTTGTATACTTTAAATCCAATTTCTCCCACAAAGCATAATATGGAAATTAATAACACATCTTCTAACTCAAATAAGAGAAAAGAACCTTCGGAAATGAACCAAGCATATCTTTGGCATCTAAGGCTTGGTCATATTAACTTAAGTAGGATTCAGAGGCTTATAGCCGATGGACTTTTGGGTTCATTAGAGTTGGAAAATTTTTCAACTTGTGAATCTTGCTTGGAAGGTAAAATGACCAAGAGGCCTTTTAAGGCCAAGGGGTATAGAGTCAAAGAAGTGTTAGAATTGGTTCATTCTGATTTGTGTGGTCCTATGTCTGTCCAGGCAAAAGGTGGTTTTGAATATTTTATCTCTTTTATAGACGATTATTCAAGATATGGATACATTTACCTAATGCGCCGCAAGTCTGAGTGCTTTGATAAGTTCAAAGAGTACAAGGCTGATGTGAAGAAACGTCTAGGTAAAAGTATCAAGACACTACGGTCTGATCGTGGTGGCGAATACCTCTTAGGAGAGTTTAGGAATTACTTATCAGAGGCTAGGATTCAATCCCAATTGTCCGCACCTGGTACACCCCAACAGAATGGTGTGGCAGAACGAAGGAATAGGACTCTTATGGAGATGGTTAGATTGATGATGAGTTATTCAGAATTACCAAATTCATTTTGGGGATACGCTCTGGAAACGGCAGTGTACATTCTGAACTTAGTACCTTCTAAATCAGTTTCTTCTACTCCCACAGAATTGTGGAATGGGCGAAAGCCCAGTCTAAGACATTTTCGGATTTGGGGTAGTCCAGCACATGTGCTGAAACCAGATGCTGATAGGCTAGAATCTCGTACAGAAGTTCGCGTGTTTGTGGGGTATCCTAGAGGAACGAAATGTGGTTTATTTTATAGTCCTAAAGACCAGAAAGTCATTGTTAGCACCAATGTCCAGTTTTTAGAAGAAGACTATATAATGGATCACAAACCCAGTAGTAAAATTATTCTAGAAGAACTTAGAGAGGACACGTCTACTTCAGTACCAACAATACAAGATGAAGTACCACAAGAGACTGCAACACGTGTCACACATGATACACAACCACAGACAGTGCCTCGTCGTAGTGGGAGGGTTGTAAGGCAGCCTGATAGATTCATGTTTTTGGGAGAGTCTTCGGACTTGATCCCGGGTAAACATGAACCTGATCCCCGAACATATGACGAAGCACTCCAAGATATAGATGCAGCATCTTGGCAAAAGGCAATGAATTCTGAAATAGAGTCTATGTACTCTAATAAGGTCTGGGAGCTTGTAGAACCACCCGATGGTGTAAAAGCCATTGGATGCAAGTGGATCTACAAAAGGAAAAGAGGGACAGACGGGAAGGTAGAAACCTTCAAAGCTAAGCTTGTTGCGAAAGGGTATACTCAGAAAGAGGGAATCGATTATGAGGAGACTTTTTCACCGGTAGTCATGCTTAAGTCTATCCGGATACTCTTATCCATTGTTGCTCATATGGATTATGAGATTTGGCAAATGGATGTCAAGACAACTTTCCTTAATGGAAGTCTTGAAGAGAACATTCATATGAAGCAACCAGAAGGGTTCATTGAAAAATGCAAAGAGCATCTAGTGTGCAAGCTCAATCGGTCCATTTATGGACTGAAGCAAGCTTCAAGGTCTTGGAACATAATCCAGTCATATGGATTTATTCAGTGTCCGGATGAGTCTTGTGTATACAAGAAGTGTAACGGAAATGTGGTGGTATTTCTTGTACTATACGTAGATGATATTTTGTTAATTGGCAACAATGTTAAGGTATTATCAGACGTAAGGGTATGGTTGTCCAAACAATTTGATATGAAGGACTTAGGAGAATGTGCACACATCCTTGGGATCAAAGTTATAAGAGATCGCAAGAAAAAAATGTTGTGTCTGTCCCAAGCTTCATATATAGATACAATCCTTGCTCGTTTTAGCATGCAGGATTCCAAGAAAGGTTTCTTACCTTTTAGGCATGGAGTAGCTCTATCTAAAGAGATGTCTCCGAAGACATCAAAGGAGATAGAGGACATGAAAGCAGTTCCTTATGCTTCGGCTGTAGGAAGCCTAATGTCTGCAATGCTATGTTGAGACCTGATATCTGTTTTGCTGTGGGCATGGTTAGCAGATATTAGAGTAACCCTGGACAAGGACATTGGACTGCGGTAAAGCATATATTAAAGTACCTGAGAAGGACTAGAGATTATATGCTAGTTTACCAAGCAGACGATTTGCTCCCTGTGGGTTACACGGATTCGGATTTCCAATCAGATAGGGACAACAGTAAGTTTACATCAGGCTATGTGTTTACTTTAGGAGGTGGAGCCATTGCATGGAGGAGTGTTAAGCAGAAATGCGTCTCAGACTCAACTATGGAAGCTGAGTATGTGACAGCCTCTGAGGCAGCCAAAGAAGCTGTATGGCTCAGGAACTTTCTAATGGACTTAGATGTGATTCCTGGTTTGCCCAAGATCGTCATAATTTATTGTGATAATAGTGGAGTAGTTGCAAATTCGAAGGAACCACGAGCCCATAAGGCAAGTAAACATATAGAGCGCAAGTACCACCTGATACGAGACATCGTCAAGCGAGGAGAAGTTGTCGTCGCCAAGATAGCATCAACAGATAACCTGGCAGATCCTTTCACTAAGGCCTTTCCGGCGAAAGCTTTTGATCGACATGTGGAGGGGATGGGAATCAGATGTATGACAACAGATATGGCAGCTTAGACTTTTAGTATAAGTGGGAGATTGTTGGAGTGTATACTTAAAAGTTTAGCTTTTGTACACATTTATTTTGAAATAAAGAATCACATTGGTCAAATGTTTACATTTATTTGTTAAATGTAATTGTTCAATTAATTTATATAGTAGATAACATGGAGTGTGGAGTCACACTTAGAAGATCATGTTGTCGGTTCTCTATAAATTATAAACAGTTGCTCACGACTAAGATGGAAAGGAACAAACCATCAGAATAGACGTAGTGTAATTAAGTATTAGTTTATCTTGACTAATAAATTATACTAATACTCTTTAAGTGTATTGAGTAGGATCATTTAGGTAAGTTCTTTTTGTACTGACTTAGTAAAAGAACTAGATCTTAGTTATTATGGAAGTGTGTGCTCTTAATCCTAATATAATAACAAGCATGTATATTTAATATTTATTTCTTTGACTTATTAAAGGGTGAGGTTTAGCTCGATAAATCAATATGCCCGATAAGTTGGGAAATGATATTACTTATAATATGTGTTGTTGATTATAGAAGGAATCTGTGTCCTAATTATCTAGGTTGAGAATGTCCCCAAGAGGAGCTCATAAGGATTGTCATGTTAAACCCTGCAGGTGGACCTAGTCCAACATGACAATAAAGTTGAGTGGTACTACTCTTGGAGCTAGATATTAATTAAATGAGTTATCAGTAACTCACTTAATTAGTGGACATTCGTAATCTTAAACACAGGGAGACTAACACACTCATGATAAGAAGGAGCCCATAATGTAATTTGAGATTGGTGCAGTAGTGCGGTAATAACTCTCTAGTGGAATGAGTTATTATCGATGAACTTGAGTTGTGTGTTCGGGGCGAGCACGGGATACTCAAGCTCATCGGAAGACCAAAACCAATTTCTCCTCTAGGTCCCTGTTGTAGCCTCAATAAAGTCTCAAGTCCATCCAAAGAAAAGTCTATCTTGGTGTCCAAGAAGGGGTCGGTTCATTGCTTGGTGACCAAGCAATGGTCGGCCACATATTCTCTAGAAATGGCCGGCCCTTGCCTTGGGCAAGGGGGTCGGCCGCAATATTTAAATTAGGAAGGTTGTTTTTGAATTTTTAAATTTCCTCAGATATTTATAATTTGTAAAAAGAGAGATTTTAAAAATTTATAAAATTTTCCTAATTTAAATTAGGCCACAAGGTTTTAAAAGAGAGTTGTAAAATTTATAAAACTTTCTTTTAAAAAAAAGAAATATTATTAGAGATATTTTAAATTTTAAAACTTTCCTTTTAATATCCACATTAGAAAAAAAAAGAGAGTTTGTAAAATTTTATTAGAAGTTTTTTTATTTTAAAATTTTATAAAAAAATTTTCTTTCTTTTCCTTTTAATAAGTGGCTGGCCACCTTGCTTGGTGCCCAAGTAAGGGGTCGGTCAAATAATTAAATATCAACAAATAGTTGTTTAATTAATAAATCAATCTAGGATTGATTAATTAAAAGGAAAGAAAAAGAAAAATAAAAGGAAATAGGAATGAGTCTAATTTTTTTATAAAACTCTTTCCATAATTTTCCGTTGGGAAACTAATATAAAAAGGGGGGAAGGGGAGGCCTTGAATAACATAACAATTGATATTGTGTTGTTGGAGATCATCAAGTGGCTGACCCATCTCCCTTTTTTCCCTTTGCTCTCTTTTGCTCCTTTGTGGTGGTGGTGGCTGAATTCTAGAGAAGGAGGAGAAGCTTTCCAGGTGGTGTTCGTCTTGGAGGATCGTCGCTCACACGACGTCTAAGAGGAGGCGAGGGATACGACAGAAGATCTCGAGGTTTTTAGCATACAAGGAAGAGGTATAACTAGTATTTAATTTCTGCATCATACTAGTTAATTTTTCTTTGTATAAATACCAAATACAAGAGACATTCGATTCTTGTTTTTCGAATTTAATTTCGATGTTGTGTTCTTTTTCTTTTTCCTTGTGATTTGATTGTTCCTTTTGGTTAACCTAGAGTTATATAAGAAAATTAAATATTAACTTTCCTTAAAAGGCTTTGTCTAGTCGGTGGTGGTTGCTCTCATATCCAAGAAGGCCAAGTGCCTCGCCATGCAGCACTGGAAGTCAATTTTGGAAACTAATATTTAATTGAATTTATAACCTAGGTGATTTGGATCAAACGTGTTAAGTTCCGCAGGAGATCCAAATCTAAACCTAAAAGAACATATAAGTTAAACTTGGAATCAAACGTGTTAAGTTCCGCAGGAGATACGAGTTTAACTTAAAAGAACACATGGTAGCTAGGAAATGTTCAGATCACGTACAAAATTTTTGTACAGTGGAGCCATTGGGTTTTCCGAGTAGCAACCAGCAATTGGTCATACAAACTATATGGATGATGATAAGTTACATTATCTATATAATCATTTTAAAATGAGAAAGTGGAGATACATTTCGAACGGTCTAGTGGCTAGCGCATGAGATGTTGTCATCATGAGCAAAGGCGTAGCCACCTTAGGGAGAGGGGGTGCGACCGCCCTCAACCCTCTCACATTTTATTAAAATATATATATATATATATTGATTCATCTCCATTCAATGTTGAAAACTTATCTTTTGAAAATATTATATTTTGAAAACTGTGTAGATTTAGAAAATAATTTCAAAATCACCTTATTTTTTAAAATTCTGACATAAAATTTTTACTTTTAAAAATCACTTTACAAGATGTCTTTAAAGATTCTCTTTAAGTTAATTAACTTATTTTCTAAGCTATTTTTAACTCCCTTATGTAATCTTGAAAATTTTCTATTGTCAAAGTTTTTTTTGGTTACTTTACTTAGCAATTTTTTTCCGTGTATTGTCTATTTCTATTTTTTGATGAGTCTCAAAGGGGGAGGGTTAGGTGGATTAAGTTAGCAAAATACCAAGCATAAAATCAAAACAAGACTAACTTAAAAACTATGTCATTTATTTTTGCATATTATTTTTTCCTAACTTAACCCAGGTTGTCATTGCATTAAAAAATGAGAGATTGTTGGTACAGGTTGCACTAACGGTCTAACTCAGGTTTTGATAAATAACAAAGTAAGTTGAGTTAGGTTTAATGTGATCTAACGATTTAACTATGTGTGCAGGAGAAGTTCAAATAGGTCGACGGGCTGACCGGATATCTGACAAGAAATCTAGCTAGGTCGACGGGCTGACTGGATAGCTGGTACGAAGTCCAAATAGGTCAACGGGCTGACCGGATATCTAGCACGAAGTCCAGCTTGGTCATCAAGCCGACCGGATAGTTGTCATAAAGTCCAGACAGGTCGACGGGCTAACCAAATATCTGACAAAATGGGAAGTTAAGGTAAGTCACTAGAGGAGAATGATTTGGTGAGGACGCGTTCCCCATTTGAGGGATAGTAGGCGTCAATCCAATTTAATTCTATTTGGGACATCTAAGTTGAGATCTTGACAGATTCTGGTCTCGAAAAGATATACTTAACTATAATTGTGCTAACACTTGTTTTGCAAGGTAATATAAGTTTTATTGTCTCGGACTAACTTCATTTTGCAGGAAATAAAGGTTGCTGGAAAAGTTGGTCCGAGCGCCCGGAAGGGATCTGGGCGCTCGGAGTGGTCCGAGCGCCCAGAGTGCCCAAAATCAATCTTGTCGCCAGCTTGGAATGCGTTGCTTGGATGGTTGACATCACGGTCCAAGCGCCCGGAAGGGATCTAGGCGCCCAGAATTGCTTATATAAGTAGTCTTCCACTAGGAGCACAAAACACAACTTCTCTCTGCAACTACTTTCTTGCGCACTACTCCAAAGACGCTCCTGCGACGCTGTAAAGCTTCTCCGATAACCTGCGACTCAATTTTTATTTTCTTTGTTGTTGGTAACTTTATTTTATAGTTCTTGTACTTATTGTGTAACTCTTTTATGAACTATTAGTGGATTACTCAACGAAAGCACTCTCACGTGCAGACCTTGAAGCGGGAGTCGACGAAGGCTTAAAACCAAGTAAAACTTGGTGTGTTAGCGTTGTTTTCATTATTATTTCCCGCTGCGTACTTTAACTCGATAACGATTTTTCAATGATCATTATTCACCCCCCCTTTCTAGCATTCTTTTCGATCCAACACTCTTGACATAATAATCATTATGAGGGATAAATGATTAATCTGTGGTAAAGACAAGATATTGATATCTCAAATTTGTTCTATAGAGAAGAAAAGTTAAGTGTAACAACTTTCTTAACAGTAATTGCTCAGTGTGCTTGCTATCGTATGAACCATTTTCCCTGAAGTATGAAATACATGTTCTTACATAGTCTTTGTGACTATATGGCCTTTCTGGATTAACTTGGACGAGCGAAAGATGTTAGAGTTAAGAAGATGAAAGGACGCCCTTCCCTTTCATCTTCTAGACCGTTCAAATTCCTCCATTAATAAAGGAAGAGGAAGAGTCATATTCCCTTTATAAAATTGCATCCAAGGTCTAAGAAGCAAATGAGACAAGTAATTGTGTTCGAAGTCTGTGCAAGGTTAAAGAGAAAGGATTTGTCCTGTGTGTGAAAGGTCTCTATACAAGGTTTGTCTGTGTGCACAAAAGAGAGAGAAGGGATTGTTGCAAAAAACATTCAAGGTTGGTTCGTCCATTTACTAAAGAAGGATTTGGTTTGTAAATTTTTAGAGATGATTCGATTTTTCGTGATCACTTCTCGCCGACGGCAAGTTCTTCAACGCAACGTCATTCTTCGTCTTCTTCTCTGAGCACTGTAAGTTTTTATAGTTTACATATTTCATTTTCTGTGTTTTGTTTCATACTCTAGAACCAACATCCTCATATAGGAGTGCTCACCCTCGCTTGTCATTTACTTGTCGATAGTTTTAGTCAACAAATATCAATCTGAATTAAACTTAATTAATGCATCCATTATACATTTGAGCAAAAGATTATTCGTATAGTAAAATATTAGTTCATTCATTTGGTTAAATTTTTACCTCAACTAGTCCAGCATTCGACGCACAGATTATGCTTATATAAAAGTCAACTTGGTTCAATACAAATCCGAACTTTAGATTTGCATCCCTTATGCATCTAAGCATGAGAGAGAGTCTCTGTGTTAGTCTAGGGATGAATTGGCGGGGGCGTTGGGGATACGTAAATCGTCTTTTGTCATACAAGTATGAGAGAATTTCTTTCCATATATATATATATATATATATATATATTTACAACACCAATATGTGTCATAATTTAAACTAATAAAACTAAGAAACTCGTAATATGGAACTAAAAATCCCAATTTCATTTTGTCGTATTATGTTAGGTTGGATGTACTGTCAAAATATATTATTGTATTTCTGAGTTATAAGATTTAAGAGTGCTTTTATACGTTGTTATTTTAAAAAATAGTTATGGTCTATTATTAAAATCAATAATTATTATTATTTTTCAACTGATGCCATGAGATGAGATGAAGTTATCTGTAGTCGCGGAGGAGATAAATTATGGATAATTATTAGTCATTAGTATAGATGATTTGACATGAAAGAAGGTATGCTTTATTAATATGTCAAATTTTGATCTCAAAATTTTATGAGGTAATATTTCATGTCTTAATTATCGCACTGTCCCAAGAAGATACCGATAGCCATGATTGTGTACCAAGTGATGAGTAAATAATGTCATCCCAAATATCTCATCGTGGTCCCATGGCTAAATAAAGAGATAAATCGTAATATTAGTTAACTATTTAATAATTAATTAATAGTTTATTTTTTACTATATGATTATGCTTAATAATTATGATGACCTAACGATTTATGAATTTTATTTTTTTAATAAAATAATTTTGAATTATATTAAATAATGACAAACTGTAAATCAACTTATGAACAGATAATTTTTAATCATGAATCGTAATTATCTGGGTTAAAATTAAGGATTAATCTGTCAAAACCATTGAATCATCTATTCTAAATTGTTAAACCGTCGAACTGTCAAATTATCGGTTCAAAACCCCATATCAATCTATCTAGAACTCACTTTAAGCTTCTATAATTGTTTGCATTTGGTTTCTTCTAAATGATGATCATCTTTTCATATCCTACTAATCAAATAATCAACAAGTGTATTGAGTTTCTACCTACATAATTGTGACAAAAAGTAATTCGCTCGTCCCAGCGCCTCCGGAGTTTCTACCTACATAATGTAAATATGCAAGAAAGTTATTTTGGATAATATTGTTAAAAATAAATGAGAAGTTAATTGCATTATCTTTCTAAAGAAAAAAAAGATTAATCAGGCTAGATAACATCGAACCTGGGGTGATCGGTCCGGCCTCACAGACATTTCCCACCGTCCACCAGGATAAATCGGGAAGTGCTCGCAGTGGGCAGTTCAGGAGCAGCATCCTTTAGTTGCGTGTCCTATTTGAAGGAAAAATTCTTATAAATTTATCATAGTAGGACTCGAATCATGAATGCTTAGGTAACAATTTAGATGTCTTACCGTTGCATCATAGTCTCATAGGCTCAATTGGTAGAAGAAAAAAAAAATCCTATAAATGGGTGAAAAAAAAAATGTAATTATCAATTTGATACCTTGAATCTCAAAAAGACGGGCTTTCTGCAATATAAATAGCTTTGATCAGTAATTGGGCCAAGTTTATTATTTTATTTTGCAGCCCAATTTAAATAAGAGTGGTAATTAAGAGGGCCAAATACCTTCGGACTGGGCTTCACTGCAAATGAATTAAAAAAGAGGACCTGAAAATCGATCCAATTAGGGTGCGAACTGCCTCGCGTCCCACACGGCGGAAGCGACATGGACCACGGCTGCCGGCGCCCGACGGCGGAGGAAGTAATCTCCCGGCTGAAGGACGACGGCGACTTTGATTCCCTCCGCCTCAAGATCATCCGCAAAGTTAAAGAAAATGTGAGTGTGTTGGGTCCTTTCTTCACGATCCTGGGGTGTTTGGTTGCGAATTTAACTCCCTACGAACTTTCGTTTTGGATCCCGAAAGTGCCTTTTTGTCGATTACTTGGAACCTTGACTTTTTTCGGCTGTTATGAGGTTGTTGGTATCTGATATGGGATGGCTTGAAATTTCGTTAGCTCCACGCATTAGGGCGCAAGGATGAAGAATCATCCCAAAAAAATTAGGGATTTTTTTCCACTTTAATATTATGTTATCACTATGTCGGTGGAGTGGGAAAATTCAGTGAGCTAGTCTTTGCACACAACTCTATAGTTTCTGTGAGGAAAGATACAGATATTCTCTTGTTCATTCATTGTTCTCTGACCATTTCATATCTCGGAGCCTGACCCTTCATTTTATTTTTCTTGATCCACCTTGGTAATTTTGTATTCCCATTAAACCACGTCAGTATAAATGTAACGACAGATGATCGGAGCCTCACATTGATGAGATATAACTGTGCCAGAGTCATTGTAATCCTTGCCATCTCTTGCAATTTATTATGGTTATGAGCTAGGCTTTCTGAATAGTTACTTTTGCATTCCAGTGTTCCCTAAAAATAGCATATTAATCTAGAAAATGATTGTTTTGATTCCTGTTAATAACATATCTTACTTCCATGGAAGATGGAGAACACTGTGCATTTTTAATAGTGTACCACCGAGTTACCAGATGAGTAACCTATCTAGCTATTTAGGACATACTGCAAGAAGAACATGTCATACTGCACGAGGATATTGTTGAATCATGTCACTTTATTCCACGCACTAGATTGAAGTTTTAAGTTTCTTGTGGTTGCTTTCAACTGCATGTCTATGTGCTGAGTATTTGCCTTTTGCAATCTAGTAACTACGATCCCTATTGTCTAAGGATCTTTTTCACGGGGGAGTATCTTTTTGGTCTAAAACTATGGATATTGTTGGAAATTGAGTCTTAGTTTGTTGTCTCTATAATTTCATAGGAGTCAGCTACTCCAAGTCAATTATAGATTTGTGTCGGTGGAATTTTTTTACTCTTTAAGAAACAATGGGAGTATCTGGTGGAGCCACCAGTTGGTTGAGCGACAACCCTAAGGAAAGACGATATTTAAATTTAAATCACAAATCTGAACCAGTAATTAAAACGGGTGTCAAATAAGGGATCAAACTGCTTGTGAAGCAAAGTTCACCACGCAATAATTCATGCTAAAAAGACATTGGAATTTGGACATTGAGCTGACACTAGGTGTCACTCTGATGGAGTAAAGGTCTCGAACCTTCCGATTACTTTTCCACACAAAGAACCAACTGTGATTTGGGGAAGTAACCTGCCATGGAAAGTGAAGAAAATATCAAACTTTAATCCCAGCTACCCAACCCAGAGAGGTATCAGTGATTAAGAGCCACTTCCGATATCAGTGATACCAAGCATGAATTTCACTTGTGCTGTTTATCTTTCATGTATCTAACCATATTCATCATTCACCGAACATTATAAACTTGCGAATATACTTTATTGTAAAATGATACCTTTCCAGTCAGGAAACAATGTATTTGGAGATCTTTTTAAAGTGATCTGTCACGTGATAATATTGAATTCTTTGAGAAGAGAGACATGTAGGTAATTATTACTTCACTAGAAATCTTCCTCCATAGGTAAAATTCTGCAGCCCCTTTATGTTCTTCATTTTCTAGTCTCGACAACTGGGCAATCACAAGATTGTTTTCATCAAAGAAAACTTTCTTGTTATATACTAGATGATCTACTTTCCTTTGAAAAAGGCAGTTCTTTCTATCAGATTCTCATGTAACATTGTTCTAGCATAAACAATTAATCTGAGAAATTCTGTATGCTTTTCCTCTGTGAGGACTCTAATCTACAAAGTGGGCAAGTTGTTAATTTAAATAGTAGATTTCAAAATTTTGTCGGAATCCTTGAACTGACTTTGTCTCTTGATAAAAAACAATGTCATATTCTAGGTGAAAATGACTGCCCATAACCTTCTAATCAAGGGAAAAATTACAAATCTGAGCAAACTTCATGGGACAATCTGAAAAGGTTCGTAGCTGTGAATTAACCAAAAAATAAAAAAATTACTCAAAACAACATAAAAAAGTTGACTTTTATTATGACGGTCTCAGAGGAAAACATACTTTCTGGTATTTTATGAGCTCATATCTATTTTGTCACTTTAGTCCCAGAAAAATGAATTTCTTATTGTGTATGATGGATGAGTTGGGTATTTGTTTTTTCACCTTTTATTTTGCTGATAAATCATTAACATTAGTTCACTGTTTTGTACATTTGAAAGAAAAATAAATCAGTGAATAGCATATATGATCTTGTACAATCTTTATAACGCATAGACTTTGTATTATACTTGCACATGCATGGGTTCCATGAATAAATTTAGTTGCATGTCCAGTCATTGTGGTTCGACTTGATTTGTGTTGTTTACCCACTAGATTTAGGAAAAGATTTGTTTGTTTGACTTTTCTTTTCTTTCCATCTTTTTTTTTAAAAGGAGATAAATAATAAATATATGCATAGACTATTATGTATAACATAATGCTCAAATATTTGCAAAATGACATCTCTTACTACTGATGCATGCAATACCATCGAGAGAATTCATGTAGGTTCGAAAGGTGGGCTTCTTGTTCCATTGTTTTTTCTTTCCATGGCTTGATGTGGAACCTTTTGACAGGAGGAACTACGAAACAGAATTGTATCTGAAGTTAAACAATCCGTTGTACTTAATGAAGATGAGTCTGAGAAAATGAAGTTAAGAGAACTTTCTGATGCTATTTATCAAGAGCTTGGGTAAACATATAGATGACAGTAATTCTGGTTTATTGTTCATCTCACTATTATACAAATGTGTGAAACTTGGTTTGAATTTTCATCTAGAGGTTATCTGAAACTGATGCCATTTATGCAGAAGCAAAATTATGGGGCAAATTTCAGATGAGGTTTGGAAGATCATCAGATCATCTGAGAATGATATCAGGGGGACAGTGGAGGCTGTATATGATAGAATTGTCAACCCAAAAGAAAAGAAACAAGATACCTCTTCTCCCCATAAAGCACCACAAAGTGATGGAAAAAAGGGTCATGATTCTCTTGTAACACCCTCAACAAGTGAGATTAATGTATCTGATACAAATGAACAGATGGAAGCGCCGCCAGGTTTTGATTCTACCGATCGGCCGATCAGTAAAGTAAAATCTGAACCAGTGCTCCAAGGCAAGCAACCCCAACCATCAAATAAAGATCCCAATCAGGCAGAACAAGTTGATAGTCTACCACCTGGCTTCGGCCCAGTAGCTAAGTCTCCCATCCGTCCAATTGTTGTCGCCGATGAGGACCCTGATGTTCCTCCCGGTTTTGGGTAAGGATCCTCCAGCTAGTTCAATGGCTGTTTTGATGAATTTTAGGATAAAAAGAATGTTATGATGTATCCATTCTTCACTGTTATCATTGGAGATAAACCAGTCTCAAAGCTGCAGTTGTATATGTAAACTATAACTTGGATAAATTTAGCGTTTATGCTGTTTTTTATTTGCTGTAGCATACATGTATTATAGTAATCTCCAGATGGACATTTTACCCATCTTGTGAATAATAATTACAAGCTCATTTGGCTCTGAGTGCCTTCTCATTGAGTCTGCCTGCAGCAACTAGTAAATGAAGTCAAGTATTTCGCAGCCACTTGATTAGAGTTTATAATTTAAAATTTAAGATTTAAGTTATAGTATTTAAGGTAAAGAAATTTTAAAAAAAATATTATACGTGATGCTAAGCACCATAAAATAATTCGGTAACAATCCTTTTTTTATATCCAATATTTAATGATATGAAGTTTGTTAGTTTAAATTTATATAATTGACTTCATTATCAAAGTAATCCAATTTAAATAAGTTTTCAGGTTAATATTATTTATATATTTATTCCGTTCTAATTTATAAAATGTTTGACTTAATACTCAATAATCAAGTGGCGTTTATCAATTTTTCAGGTGTCAAGGAATTATACCAAGTTAGATTCTAAGAACGTTCTCCCTTCAAAGTTCCCACAAGTATCGTGCGTCTTTTAAAAGGTCTTTCAAAAATCCTTCTTTTTACAGTCAAATTTCTATACCTGGCTATTATAAAAATCAAGGACAGAAAAGGTTAAAATTATGGCAATCAAAAACATATAAAGAAAAATCACATGACACACATGCAAAGATCGAAAAGAGAAAGCACTTAATCATAAACAAAAAAATATAAGTGCTACCTATATGGACAGAAGGACATTTTGCTCGAGAATTCCCCAACAAGAAAAGAAATATCAAAAGAGTGACAATATTCGAACAACTGGATATACCAAAAGATTGTGATATTCTATCTGTCCAAGAAGGAGAGAATCAAAGTGACGCTATCTATAGCATATCTGAAGGAGAGGATGATATGGACGACTTAAACAAGTCTATTCAAACCCTTCACCTAATTCCATTTATATGTTGGGACAGATAGATGATAGTTACAGGCCACAAGTAAAGGTCTCTGATCAACAATCAAGCTGCCTACATAATTGGAGGTTGAATGAAAAGATACTACCCTCACAATCTACAACATGTACTTGTTGTAAAAGGGCTACTCTTCAAAGAGCGAGAATACATTGCCCCGAGTGTTCTATCATAGCGTGCAACTTATGTGGACTATACTATTTCAACAAGGAGGTACCAGTAGCACCATCCCCTCCAACCCCCTTCTTTCCACAAAACCTTATACAAGAACAAAGGTATTATATCACCTGGTACGAAGGAGAGATACAACGCTTACAAAAGGAAATGACCTATTATAAAAAGCAACTCGAAGAATTATTATTAGAAAAGGACCTAAGGGAAGAATTCTAGGCCTTAAAAGAAGAAGAAGAGAAAGCTGTGAATATGCTCCTCGAAATAACAATCAGCAAGACTATAGCAGCAACTCCAAGTCCAAGGTTAGTAAAAAATATGCTATATAACCTCACAGTGGAAATCGATATTCCAGGAATTCTAAAATTTTCTTTAAAAGCGATATTAGACACTGAAGCTACAACCTGCTGCGTTGACCAAAAGTCAGTGTCAAAGGAAGCACTAGAACGAAATACCTTTGAAGTCTGCTTTAGTGGGATTAATTCTCAGCAAAAGGCTAATATGAAACTGAAGCAAGGGAGGATGACTATAGGAGACAATTTCTTCAGAATACCATACACTTATAGCTTTCCCATGGTACTGGGCGATAATATTCAGCTCATAATTGGCTGCAACTTTATACGAGCTATGCACGGAGGACTACGGATAGAAGGAAATACGATAACATTCTACAAAAATTTGACAACTATAATTAAATACCTTACCCTCCATTAATGCGGCGGCAATAGAAGAACTGGAACTGGAAGAAGAAGAATACATACAAATCAAAGAAATGGTCAATTTTTTAGTCGGGAAGACCAGCTTTAACTTTCAACAAAAATTTAGCTCATTATTAAAGGAGCTAACTGATCAAAGATATATTGGGGAAAATCCTCTACAACATTGGGAGAAGAATAAAATATTTTGCCAACTGGATATCTAAAATTTAGACTTTATTATTGAAAACAAGCCTCTTAAACATCTGACGCCCCAACAAAAGGAGACTTTCAGTAAGCATGTAAAGACATTACTAAAATCCTAAAGGAAGAGCAAGCAAAGTTATAAAATCCTAAAGGAAGAGCAAACAAAGTTAAAGAAGTAATGACTTCAAGATCCATTACAGAACAACACCAGGTAAGTTCTACTCCTCTTTTTGAAGATCAGATAAGAGAATATCGAAGAAACCAGAGGAGATTGCATAACACAAGGCAAGCTGCAAGGCGAATACATAGGCGTCTCACCGGAAGGGAAGCACCCACTCATATCCTAGAACAACAAATTGATCCACAGGCTCAACTTCAATTATTTATGTAAGAAAGAGCATCTCTTGTACCGGTTGAGGTACTATATCATTCCAAAAGGGATGATGCCAACCACCATGTATATGTCCATAGATCTGAGAAAGTCATATTAGTGACTGATGGCAATCAGGTAGACAGAAGCTTCATTCAAGAAGAAAGCTTCAACCAACTTCAAAGGAGCAATATGCAATACATACATCTGGGAATACTCTAGGTACGCATACAAATTCTTCATAGGCAATGAGAAGGCACAATGACTTTGATTATCTTCCGAGACAATAGATGGCAAGGAGATCAGGATATTCTAGCCGCTATGGAAGTATACCTCACTCAAGGAAGTCAAATGGTCTATGTCATTCCTGAGACGATGTTCACTATCGGGGACTTCTTCCGAAACATCCAAATCTCCATATTAACAAAGGGCTATGAAGCATGGCAAAATGGAGAAGCAAACCTCCTGATCACTCGGGGACTAGTAGGTAGACTCTCTAATACTCCTAATGTTGGTTTCACCTATGAAATACAGGGAGTAGTAGACTACTTAACTACACATGGAGTAAAAGCACTACCAGGACAGTGTTTATCAACTCAAAGATTACAAGGCCTGAATTGGGTTATCAGACGCACTCAAGTGATAATTCCTATGCAACCGTCTGAAGTCAATAGCAACAACCTAATGGATGGAAGAATTTCTTTAAGCTTTCATAACTACATTGCTGCTCAAACATCTCAACAACCTATTTACAATGAACGAGATGAAGAACTACAGAACCAAGAGTTAATAGCAGTATTAATTGAAAAGGCAGATGGTGTTTTTGAGGAAGTAGACATCCCTACTAATCTTGACACTAAAGACACCAGTCATCCCTACTTACTGGTACACAAACTCTCTCCCTCTACAGTTATTCCGTTTCGAAAAACTTCTGGTGTTGCAGGACTTGACTTAAATGCAAGTGAGAATGCGTAATCCCCCCCCCCCCCCCCCCCCCCCCCCGAGGCCATAGACTAATCCCAACTGCCCTCAGTATGGAAATACCATGGGGAACCTATGGAAGGATAGCCACGAGATCAAGCGCAGCATTGAAACTTGGTCTTGATATTGGAGCTGGAGTCATTGACAGTGATTATAGAGGCGAAGTCAAAATCCTCGCCTTTAATCACTCTGATCAGAATATCTATATTCATAAAGGAGACTGTGTTGCTCAACTTATTCTGGAATATATTGTTATGACAAATGTCTATGAAGTACAACAAAGCCTGCCCTACTGATAGAAGCACTGAAGGTTTTGGCCTAACCTCACAACGGCGAAAATCAACCTTTTCATCTAAAACATCAAAAGGAAGAATAGATACCTTGGGGGAACCAAGTGGTAAGTTTGATTACTATGTTAATTATGACATTCCTGCCCCTCGTCCAGATTTAGAATTACAAGCACCATCATAGGATGATGAACCAACAAAATCTCAGACACCAAATTTGCCCAAGAATGCCACGCCCCGGAGGAGTCCTTGTCCGAAGAAATTTCGGCAACATCTCCCCTGTACGACGGACAATCTGAAACTTTTCTACATCCTGATATACCTCAGTCACATGCGGCTGGAATAAAAATAATAATAAAATACAACCACACAATCATCCATGCAGTTTATATATAAGTAAACAAAACAGTAATACCACGACTCGAAACCAACCCTACTCCACTACACCCATAAAACACAAATCCGACAAACTCATCTCTTCTGCCGTCCAGGCAGGCATGTAGTAAAACATATCGAATAAAAATCCATCGACATCACAAAATCCATACAATGTCTATACCATCAACCAGAACAAGTTTAGCATAATATAAATAAGAAAACCAAAAGACCAACAATATCTTTGAGATCTGCAGAGACTAGCAACTGGAACTCTCTCCTGACAGCATCAACCTAAAAAATAACAACAATGGAGGCGGAGTGAGTCCAACACTCAGCAAGTACAACTGAAATGCAAAGTAGGGAAATAACATCTAGCACTAATCATGCGTATAGTCTCCTGATATAAAAGGATGAAATGCAACTGAAGTAAAAAGGAGAAAAACTGTACTAACCAGGACCTGGGTATAAGGACAAATAGTCCGAATGGCATAGAAATCCCGTATGCATGTCAATCATAGGCGTCCAAATAATATACAGCATATAAATGCAGCAAGCACAAACACAAGCAATAAATGCATCATGCATATGATGTCAATGATGCGTCCTGGTCACCCCTGACGCCAGTCGATCATCTCACACATAATAGTGAGGCCGAGTGGGTAGGGCTGTGACAACCGTGCACTCTGTCGTCACTACTCCTGATGAGTGACCGAGTGGACGGAATGCTGTCGGAGTACACCTATCCTCCTACCCCAAATCATAAATGGGGGAGCGCAATGCTCTCAACTCCCGGTACACGATGACGGGGAGGAATCTCTGCCGGCTACCACGTTATGTCACACTACCCATGAGCGGACCAACGGAGCCAAACAAAGTCCCTGCTGCAACATACTCTGCCTGA
Organism: Zingiber officinale; assembly: GCF_018446385.1. Lineage (NCBI taxonomy): Eukaryota > Viridiplantae > Streptophyta > Magnoliopsida > Zingiberales > Zingiberaceae > Zingiber > Zingiber officinale. Next base: position 8,712,520 of record NC_055997.1, on the reverse strand, counting down.
ATCGGCCACTAACCCATGAGTGGTGGTGTGTGCAGATCCATGTAACTGGCGATGTGCTCAACAATAATGGAGCGGACTATCGCACAGCATGCAATCATGCAAATGGTGCATGACACTAACCACAAAATATCCTGAATTAATCCATATATATATAAAAGTGCACCATAGGTCAACGAATCAAATCAAAGGTACACAGAAGGTATAAAACCTAGGTCCTGAACATGGTGAACCATGGTATATCACTACCCTTATAAGCATGTATAAGCAGGTAAGGAATACATGAGATGCAAAACAAGCAATCAATCAATCATGTAACGGTATCGAGTAGTGATTAACCGAAACAAATAAGAGAACATAATTATTGCTACTTGTTAGATTCACTACTATGCATATCAAAGACATAAAGTCAAAAGTATCCGCCTCCAATAGGAATGTCGAAATTCGACATCGAGATACTCGTCTCGCGTCAAAGTCCTGTATCAATACGACATACAGATTTAGCTAATGATATACAAATTAATTAGCTAAATCGAATCCCTGAAATCTAACTTAAATACAAACCCAATTTATAAACCCCAATTGGATCATCAATTAACTTATCCAAATGGAATACAATAAACTCATTTATCAATCTAATATCAACTAATCAACTGGTACTATCATTACTATTAATGAAATTCAATGTATAATGGAATCACCTCTGAACTCACCTAAATCTGGATGTATCACTATTAATCCAAGGTCGAAGAATTTCCAATTGACACGGCTGAAAACCTTGCTGCCGGAAACCAGAAACAATTAACACATGATCCAACTCCAACATCCAAACACCTCTTTATTTGCCTTACCCAACTCGATAGCCCTTGTTTTTCTCTCTGCCGGTAGCTGGTGGCGAAGCAGGAAGACCCGTCAGTGGAGTCTAAGGCAAAGCAGATGGCTGCTGGACCTGGCGTCGGCAATGGACCAAGGCTAGGGCACAGAAGCAAGAAATCTCCAACGATGGTCGGCGCTGCTCCGTGCGACGGCGACCACGCATCAGAATCTAGGGCACAGTGAAATGAACACACGGTGCCGGCGCGATCAAACTGATAGAGAGATCAGTGAAGGGGGTGCTCTGCCGAGGTGCGCCCGTGCGGAGATGGCCGAAGAAGAGAGGAGAAACGAGCGGTCAGCAATCGGGCGGCGCCGGCAGTGAAGTCGGCGCCGGTTGTTGAGTTCGGTGGCAGCACAGAGGGAAGAAAAACGTCGGCTAGGCACACGAGGAAGAGGAAAGATCCGGCGCAGAGGAAATAAGGCACGGTGTCGGGGCTTAGGGGAAAGAAATAAAAGAAAAGGAAGAAGAAACCGCCCGCGGAGGCGGTTAGGGCAAAGGAGGAGTCGGCCACGGCGTCGAGCACGCGGGGGAGGAGGCGGAAGAAAATAGGAAAAAGAAATAAGAAAACTAAATAAGAAAACGTAAAAGAATTTTAGAAATTAAACTTTCTCTCACTTAAATGGGTAGCCTAAACAGGCCTTCCCGGGGCCTGTTTGTATCCCCATTAACTCGTCCGTACGAGTTTCGAAAAATTTTCGAAAAATTTTCAAAAATTTCAAAAAATTCCCTTATTAATATTTGCCCATTTTCGGTATTTACAAAGAAAGCTATAGCAGTTCTTGTTGAGGAAAGTGAACTTCCTTAGGCTACCTTAGAGCAAACCCATGCAGGAGAAACAAGCCCAGGGGCCACTGTTCTCTGGTCCATGGAAACTACTCCAAGGTATCCTGATCTGGAAGATGGCTTTCTTGACCATATTCAATACATGGCCTCCATAACAACATCGTGGACAACACCAATATGGGATTCTTATGACTGATTCAGAATTATGGACCAACCCATTCACAGCAGAAGGTGATGGGGAGACATCTCATCTACTTGCGGCAGGTTGTGAGATGGAATACCCCAGTTTGCGGTGATTATTAGAAGAAACCCCTAATGAATCTCAACAAATTTATTCAACAAGCATTGTTATATCACCATATCTGTTGGTTAGTCCTAGGAATATCGTATCGGTTCCCTTGTACAAAAATTTTGTACAAGTCCTGAACCTTTCCTAACAACCTATTGTGTTCTTTAGAAATTAAATTCAGAATCGCAAATGAAACTTAACATTATTGATTCCAAATTTAACTTATCTGTTCTTAGAGGTTTAGACTTGGATCGCAAATGATACTTAACATTATAGATCTAAATCCACCTATGTTACAAATTCAATTAAATATTTATTTCGGAAATCGGCTTCCAGGTCAAACATGGCGAGGCACTTGGCCTTCTTGGATATGGGAACATCCACCACTGCCTCGACAAAGCCTCTTAATGAAATTCAATATTTAATTTTCTTATATAACTCTATGTTTAACCAAAAAGAACAATCGAATCACAAGATCGAAAAACAAAGAAACACAAACTCGAAACAAATCTGAATATCTAGAATCTCTAGCCTCTTGTGTTGGTATTTCAAAATCCATACAAAGAAAAAAACTAGTATGATACAGAAAAGAATTACTAGTTATACCTTTCTTTATAAGAAACAACCTCTTGATCTTCTACCGTATTCCTTTTCTTATCTCGGACGTCGTGTGGACGACGATCTACCGAGATGAGAACCACCCAAGCCCTTCTTCTTTCTTCTTCCAAGTTTCGGCCAAGCAAGCTTCTCCAAGAGATTATAAGTGTCGGCCACCAACCAAGCTCCAAAGAAAACTAGGAAACAAAATCTCCTTTTTCTTCTTCTTCTCCAAGCTAGATCCGGCCACCAAAACAAGCTCCTAGAGGTTGATGAGGTTCGGCCACTAAGGAGGAAGAAAAGGAGGAGATGGGGAGATGATATGGCTGGCCACAACCAAGGAAGAAAAGAGAGAGGAAAAATAGAAGAGAGTTGTCACCCATGAAGGTATCCCTACACTCTCTTTTATATTCCTTGGTCTTGGCAAATAAGGAAAGTTTTATCAAAACTTCCTTATTCTCTTTGCCAATGAAAAGAAAGTTTAATAAAATTTCCTTTTCAAACAATACATGGCCGGTCACCTTAATCCCTCCCAACAAGGCAAGTTTTAATCATAAAGTTAAACTTCTTAATTTGTTTCTGGAAATTTTTAAATGAAAATTTCTCTTTAAAAAATTCCTTTCATGGTTGGTCATAAAAAAAAAATTTATAAATTAAAATCTCTCTATTCAAACATGTGAATGATTTACAAAAAGGAAAATTTTCTCTAAAATTAAAATCTCCTTTCAATCTATAAATAAGAAAATATATCTAATCCCTCTCTTAATCTTTTGTAGAAAACTATAAAAGGAAAGATTTATACTTTTTAAAACTCTCTTTTAAATCATGAACATGGTTACAAAAAAGGAAAGTTTTATCAAAAATTAAAATCTTCCTTTTAACTATAAATAAGGAAAGATATTAAATCTTTTCTCTTAATCCTTTGTAGAAAAGCTATAAAAGGAAAGATTTATAATTTTTAAACTCTCTTTTAAAACCATGGGGATGGTTACAAAAAAGGAAAGTTTTCTTAAAATTAAAATCTTCCTTTTAACTACAAATAAGGAAAGATATCAAACATTTCTCTTAATCTTTTGTAGAAAGCTATAAAAGGAAAGATTTAAATTTTAAACTCTCTTTTAAAACCATGGCTTCCACATAAGAAAAATTTTAATAAAATAAAATCCTTTTAATTTGATTTGGCCGGCCACACCAAGCTTGAGTTCAAGCTAGGGTCGACCACCTTTTACCTTGGTTTGGCCGGCCCTAGCTTGGGCTCCAAGCTAGGCTTCGCTGGCTACCTTAAGGTGGGTAAGAATGTGGGTATGTGTGGGTATAACACTTTATAAATAAGAGGCTACGATAGGAACCGAGAGGAGGAATTGGTTTTGGTCTCCCGATGAAATTAAGCTTCCCATGTTCGCCCCGAACACCCAACTTAATTTCATTAATAATAATTCATTCCACTAAAGAATTATTACTGAATTACTGCACCAATCCCAAATTACATTTTGGGCTCCTTCTTATCATGAGTGTGTTAATCTCCCTGTGTTTAAGATGTCGAATGTTCACTAATTAAATAAGTTACTGATAACTCACTTTAATTAATATCTTAGTCCAAGAGTACTACCACTCAACCTTATTGTCGTGTCGGACTAAGTCCACCTGCAGGGTTTAACATGACAATCCTTATTAGCTCCTCTTGGGGACATTATCAACCTAGATTATTAGGACATAGTTTCCTTCTATAATCAACAACACATACTATAAGTAATATCATTTCCCAACTTATCGGGCTTATTGATTTATCAAGCTAAATCTCATCCTTTGATAAGTCAAAGAAATAAATACTAAATATATGTGCTTGTTATTATATTAGGATTAAGAGCACACATTTCCATAATAACTAAGGTCTTGTTCTTTTATTAAGTCAGTATAAAAAGAACTTACCTTAAATGGTCATGTTCAATACACTCAGAGTGTACTAGTGTAATTTATCAGTCAAGATAAACTAATACTTAATTACACTACGACTATTCCAATGGTTTGTTCCTTTCCATCTCAGCCGTGAGCTACTGTTTATAATTTATAAGGAATTGATAACATTATCTTCTGTGTGTGACACCACACACTATGTTATCTATAATATAGATTAATTGAACAACTACACTTAGCTTATAAATGTAGATATTTGACCAATATGATTCTTATTTCTAAGTAAATGTTTATACAAAAAGCTAGGCTTTTAGTATATATTCCAACAATATTGACCTCCTCAAGATGCGGCAATGGGACCACCAGGATACCCTCCTGCAAGAGCTCAAGAGGGTCCATCTATATTTCAGCCCATCTACGAACAACAACCCCCAAAGGTAAAATTTCGAGGAGGAATAAATAATGAGCTATGGACACTACTATCAACCCAACAACAAAGTGGAGCTCTATTTGTTATTCCAGAATAGTTGGGATTGTTCGATGATGCATTTTCTCGCTGGGAGTCTATAACCAAAAACTATGTCTCAAACCAAGTCTTCGCAGATACAAAGGATAAAATGGAATTTATAGAAAACTTATTGGGAGAAATTGAAAAGATAACATGGGTACAATGGAGAATGAGTTACCCAACATAGTATGAAGCTCTCATCCAGACTGGAGAAGGAAGGGAAGGAACACAAAATATCCTATCCCAAATGAGAAGAGTATTTTCTGTAGAAGATCCTACTCAAGGATCCACCATTATCCAAGATACCACATACAAAGATCTTGAGAAGCTTTCCTGCGATAATGTGAAAAATATTATTCAATATATCAATGATTACATGAGACTAGCTGCCAAAACAGGAAGGCTCTATGCAGGACCAGAGCTCTCGGAGAAATTTTGGTTCAAAATGCCAGGAGATCTAGGCAATCGAATTAAAAAGGCATTTGATGGAAAATATCCCGGTTTGACAGTGGGAGTATTCCCCAGAATTATTTTCGCGCATAAATTCCTGAAGCAGGAGTGCAAAGATGCAGCCTTCAAAAGGTCACTTAAAAATCTTTCTTTTTGCAGTCAAATTCCTATACCTGGCTATTATAAAAATCAGGGATAGAAAAGGTTGGGGCTACGACAATCAAAAACATACAAAGGAAAGCCACATGACACACATGCAAGGATCAAGAAGAGAAAGCACTTAATCAGAAACAAAAAATGTAAGTGCTACCTATGTGGACAAAAAGGACATTTTGCTCGAGAATGCCCCAATGATAAAAGAAATATCAAAAGAGTGGCAATATTCGAATAACTGGATATACTAGAAGATTGTGATATTCTATCTGTCCAAGAAGAAGAAAATCAAAGTGACACTATCTATAGCATATCTGAAGGAGAGGATGATATGGATGACTTAAACAGGTTTATTCAAACCCTTCACCTTAATTCCATTTATATGTTGGGACAGATAGATGGTGGTTACAGGCCACAGGTAAAGGTCTCTGATCAACAATCAAGCTGCCTACATAATTGGAGGTTGAATGAAAAGATACTACCCCCACAATCTACAACATGTACTTGTTGTAAAAGGTCTACTCTTCAAAGAGCGAGAATACATTACCCCGAGTGTTCTATCACAGCGTGCAACTTATGTGGACCATACTATTTCAACAAGGAGGTACCAATATCACCATCCCCTCCAACCCCCTTCTTTCCACAAAACCTTATACAAGAACAAAGGTATTATATCACTTGGTACGAAGGAGAGATAGCACGCTTACAAAAGGAAATGACCTATTATAAAAAGCAACTCGAAGAATTATTATTAGATAATGACCTAAGGGAAGAATTCTAGGCCTTAGAAGAAGAACAAGAGAAAGCTGCGAATATGCTCCTCGAAACAACAATCAGCAAGACTATAGCAGCAACTCCAAGTCCAAGGTTAGTAAAAAATATGCTATATAACCTCACAGTGGAAATCGATATTCCAGGAATTCTAAAATTTTCTTTAAAGGCGATATTAGATACTAGAGTTACAACCTGCTGCGTTGACCAAAAGTCAATGCCAAAGGAAGCACTAGAACGAAATACCTTTGAAGTCAACTTTAGCGGGATTAATTCTCAGCAAAAGGCTAATATGAAACTGAAGTAAGGGAGGATGACTATAGGAGAAAATTTCTTCAGAATATCATACACTTATAGCTTTCCCATGGTACTGGGAGATAATATTCAGCTCATAATTGGCTGCAACTTTATACGAGCTATGCATGGAGGACTACGAATAAAAGGAAATACGGTAACATTCTACAAAAATTTGACAACTATAAATACCTTACCCTCCATTAATGCAGCAGCAATAGAAGAACTGGAACTGGAAGAAGAAGAATACATACAAATCAAAGAAATGGTCAATTTTTCAGTCGGGAAGACCAGCTTTGACTTTCAACAAAAATTTAGCTCATTATTAAAGGAGCTAACTGATCATGGATATATTGGGAAAAATCCCCTACAACATTGGGAGAAGAATAAAATACTTTGCCAACTGGATATCAAAAATCCATATTTTATTATTAAAGATAGGTCTCTTAAACAACTGATGCCCCAACAAGGAGACTTTCAGTAAGCATGTAAAGGCATTATTAAAACTTGGCGTAATTCGGCCAAGTAAAAGCAAGCATCGAACTACAACAATCATTGTCAACTCAGGAACAATAGTTGACCCAAAGACAGACAAAGAGGTAAAAGGCAAAGAAAGGATGGTGTTCAACTATAAACGTCTTAATGACATCACACACAAAGACCAATATAGTCTCCCAGGTATAAACACTATCCTAAAGATGGTCAGTAATAGTTGTATTTTCTCTCAATTTGATTTGAAGAATGACTTCCATCAAGTAGCTATGCACCCCCGACTCAATTGAATGAACAGCATTCTGGGTTCCATATGACCTTTATGAATGGCTGGTGATGTCATTCGGACTTAAAAATGTCCTTGCTATTTTTCAAAAAAAAATAGATAATTGCTTCAGAGGTACGGGAGAATATATTGATGATATATTGGTATTCTCTCCTGATAAGCAAAGTCATGCACAACACCTCAGAGGTATGCTAAGTATATGCAAAGAGCATGGACTTGTGCTAAGCCCAACTAAGATGAAGATCGCCATCTCTGAAATTGAATTTTTGGGAGCAACAATAGGCAATTGCAAAATTAAGCTACAACTGCATATTATTACAAAGGTTGCTGATTTTAAAGATGAGGATTTAAAAACCACAAAAGGTATGAGATCTTGACTTGGACTATTAGACTACGCCCGAAATTATATCCCAAACCTAGGAAAGTTACTGAGCCCCCTCTACGCCAAGACAACCCCCAATGGAGATAAAAGGCTTAACAAGCAAGATTAGGATTTAATCAGGCAAATTAAGGAGAAAATCCAAAAATTACCAGAGCTGGAAATTCCACCCGAGAACTGCTTCATCATTCTGGAGGTTGATGGATGCATGGATGGTTGAGGAGGGATATGTAAATGGAAAAAGGCCAAATACGACTCAAAGAATATTGAAAAAATATGCGCGTATGCAAGTGGAAAATTCAACCCTCCTAAATCCACAATCGATGCAGAAATCCACGCAGTCATAAATTCCTTGGAAGCTCTAAAGATTTATTTCTTAGACAAGCCCGAGTTGCTCATTAGAACAGATTGCCAAGCAATAATAAGCTTCTTCGGAAAAACTTCCAATAACAAGCCTTTGCGTGTTCGCTGAATGACCTTTGTTGATTATATTACTGGAACAGACATTCAAGTTCAGTTCGAGCATATCAAGGGTGAAGACAATCAGGTAGCTGATGCCCTCTCACGACTAATCAATTTACTTATTTTGGCAGAATGGCCGATCCAGGAAATGGGCCGACTGGGACTGGCAGCACCAGCCCTACAGGAGCTAGAAGAACGGTCCAACCCAGAGGCCCAAGCACACCTGATGATGGCCCTCCAAGCCCTATCCACTTCGCTGAGCAATATCAACCACAACTCAACAAGCTACGTGTCTATCCAATCACATTCGAAAGAGACCAACAGATACGACAAAACCTGCACAATCTACAACAAAGAGCGGCTATCCAAGCCACTAACGCGCTCCAACAGCTCTGTTTACTCCACTCCCTGAAGAAACAGGAGTGCCAACGACTATGTTCCAAAGATAATTGGTGGCATGACTGGTACCCTGTCACCAAACAAATTGATGAACAACTGGCACAAACCTCCTATATGCTTCAAGACGTTGTTAACAGAATGAATTCCTTCTAAGTGTAACATTCGTGGAAGTGATGGACCCTACTACCTTAAGTAAGATGCTCGTAATCTATAAAGAGGCATTGTAAAGTATCTAAAGTAAGATGCCCTCAGCTATAAAGAGACATCTGATTCATTCTTATCTAGACAAGATGTGACGATAGAGCCCCTTGTGCACCCGGCATCTTCTCTATAAATAAGGATGCTCACTACCATTGCAAAGCATTCAAGCGCACCTTGAACTTTACTTAGGAAAATTGCAAAAGCTATCTCCTTATTTCTATTATTATTTCACCTGTTTTTATTTATCCTCACCCTCAATCCCGCAAAATTAATACTAATTCCTGGTATTAGATGAGAACATGGAATCCTTTTGTTCCTTCCTAGACCAAAATATTTCAGTAATAGCTCATTAGTGCAAAGTGACTACTAGATCCAAATGCAGTATATCATAAATTTAACAAAGAGGCCACACAAACTTACATTGTGAAAGTGGCAAATTGCATCATAAATTAGCTGGCCTACTGAGGACCCTAACCTCCTACTTTAATCTAACAACCTAAAATACATATCTATAAACAAGAATGATTTCTGCATCAAAATTCACACCGACCCTTCTTCTGTGGGTTGGTCTACAGACGAGACTACTGTCATAAACAATGATACTTGGAACTTAGAACACATACTTCCCATCATATGGCTCTTTATTCTAGCACAATACTACACCAACCATCTTTCTCGAGCTCGTACAGTGCTGCCAATGCAGCAGAGTCTTGTGAGCTTTTCTTATCAGCACGCCTTTCCCCTGTGAGTTCAAAAACTTTCACATTGGGTATGTGCAGTGTTATGCTTGACACAAAGATTTGATGGCTTTTGCTCTGAGCACATGTATCCAACTCACTGCAGCATAAAAGATGTAGGGATAAAATTTTTTGAGATAGAATATTAATCATTCTGATAAATTATTTCTAAACAGATGGCCATTATAATTGCCTATAGCATGTGCAAACCAATGTTCGGTCCAATTATGCTTTTCATACATCAACATATAATCATCAATTCATTATTAGTAGAAATTTCGAGCTAACCTTGGCTTCCACTCTTTTGAATCAAAGCTAGGCATCGGCCACTTGCATTTTTTGCAAAGTTCATAGAGGACCATCCGAGGCCCTCCCTTCGTCATTTTAACCGTCAGAACACCCACTGTAAAGAACAAAAATTGTTAAACTCCAACAATCACTAATGGAATGATAATGCTCGGAAGGTAGGGTAACCTCACAACGAATGAAGAAATTAAGTTTGGTAATACCTGATTTAATTGAATCTGGATAACAACTATCTTGGGATTCAATCACTTCTTTATGTTTTGACGGTGTAGAAATCACCTCTGGCATGGTAAAATTAGAGGCCTCCTTTTCCACATATTCGTTCTGGTTTAAAACGTTTTCTTCAGCTTGCTTCCGTTTGGAGGGATATCTGGAGTGTAAAAGTCCTCTTTCCTGTCATTTGTTAAGAAAACTTTTCTTCCTTAAAATCTTTTTTTTTTCTTTGTCAAAAGCAATATGGAAGAAAACAGTAGACAGAGCTTAAGAAGCAAAAGCTATGAAGAAAGGAGCATACTTCCAGGTCCTTCAAGAGCAAAAATGCTGCTTGTCCTTTAGCAAGTTTTTTTGTCTTCTCGCAACCTCTCCTCACCAAGAGGACATCCTTGAGCTGGACCTTGAGAATAGCAACCACCATGTCACCTTCAGTTGTGATTGTTGTGTACAAAAAGTAACCATGATGGCTACAAAGTTCAGTAAGTTCTCGTAAAGGCGGCAACTCAAGGTTATTTGGAGTTACAATAGGAGAGAGTAACGGTTGGAAAATTTCCCATACTCTATTCAGATCAAGCTTTGTATCTATTAATATGGCACCAGCAATACTTTCAACTATATCTCCAAGGACCTACGACAAAAACACAACAAAATACTAAAAATTTATCCATGAAGAATATGTAATCTTTTGTTTAAAAAAGTTAAGCAACCTAAAAGCAAACCTTAGGTGACTTAGATGAACCATTCAACAAAAGCATGTGTGTTTTAGTGGATGAATCCTCGAGTCTGTTGGCATATAATATGCAATTTGCTCTAACAGAAATCCAGAATTGTGCTGGAGATGTTGGTGAAGCTTATGCTTGATGGCTACTTGTGCAAAATTTTCGTTATTCACTGATGCTGACCGTAAATCAGTTAGCTCTCCAGGATCAATATCTCTATAGCATTGAAAGAGATGCCATGTAATGAGTACGTCTAAAACGGAGTCACCCAAAAATTCAAGTCTCTGAAATATTGAAGCAATTCAAAAAAGAATGGGTTGATGAAATGTTCATAAATAGAGTAAAATATTTGCAAGAGAAAAGAATCAATTACCTGATAGCAAAAGCAGGCTTCCAATTCTTGCTGAGATGCATGAGTAACAGCTTCAAGAAGAAGACCTTTATTGGAAAATTCATATCCAATCTTAGATTCCAAAGTATATAGGTCGTCAATTTTTGGGTGGTGTGTCCACACTGATGCACTCCTTAGAGCTTCCTCAACCATTTGAGGATCAATTTCAGTTTCAATTCCTAGCCACTTCAAAACTACAAAAGCAGCTGGTAATCCACCACAAACATAATATGCACCAATTAGACCCTCAGCGCAATCTGATATCGTTTTTGAACAAATCCACCTGTGCCCCTTATCACATGCCTTTCCTATCACCTTAGACTTATCATTATCTGTATACATCATTTTATTTGGCACATCATGATCATCCACTCCACATGTACAAGGAACAGGATGCAAAGAAAGCTGCCCAGGGGCAACCCATCGGCGAGGATCAAATGCAGCATCCCTAATGTATCCCTGTCGAGTGAAAAATTATAAAATCACATAAGAAAGCTGCAATGCATTTGGAAATTTGTACTACTCAATTTCAGCATATATAACAAGCTCAAAGTGATATTATTCGTTTCTGTGCAATTAAGATTGATGGGTGACCAAGTGCCAATGAGTGATCAATTAAAAGGAAGTGTAAAAAAAAACTTCACAGAAGTTATCAACTAGACTAGCATAGCAAATATAATGATGGATGAGTATTATAGCAAACAAGAACAAGAAAGCCATAATGCAAAGAAAATTGTTCAAGGGCTAAAAAGAGAGAGTCATAAGACTAAGAAAGACATCTACCTGTATGCCACGACTAGTGCCTAAGCTATGCAGAGTAGAATTCCTGATTATTTTTATCCTGTGTGAGGAAAGTTGCCCCTCATGTTTCTCTAGAAATTTCAGAAACAGATGACAACTCACTGCATATTTCAAAACAGAGTCCCCTAATAGTTCCAATCGCTCTAATGAGAAATCTTCGCAGCATCGCTGTGTTGTAATTGCTTCCAAAATCTATGCAAGATCATTGCAATGACATTTTTCAGGGATCCCTGAAATTGTCCAGAACTATTGAAATATTGTATGAATTATGAATATCAATTAATACCTTACCAGGATGCTTGATACAGAATCATTAGGAGAGTAAGCAATTTCCTTCCTTAGTTGGCAGGCTAGCATCAAGGATTCTATTCGGTACATCAAAGAAGGTAGCAAATAGAAGGACTTCAGAACCTCCAATGGTACATCAACTCGAACTAGAAGCTCTGGGGGCATGTGGACATGATTTTGTGGTTTACTTATAGTCATCTTTATGCCACTAAATCTTGTTGAATCACAATCATCTATACACATGCAGGTAATAACAAATAATCTGGTTACATGACATTGGAAAACAGATTACTTAATTCAACCAAAATTGATTATAACCTAATTAGACAACACAATTGAAAAGGCTTGTAGATACCATAAGCTGAACCAATCTTCTTAGCTTGAGGAACAGGAGAGAAATATTAACTAAATAACAAAAAAAAAGCTCCTAAGTCAAAAAAATATGCAGCCATTAATTATATGAATAGGATGATTTGTAATAAAAAAAAATAATAATAATACAAAACCCACATGCCTCAACTCTCATCTATTCATAATATTTAGGGCCAGCTAAGAATAAAGCATCAGCAGACATACTCATGTGAATCTGAAACCTCTACAACCACAATAATTACATTCTCGTACAGACATTTTTGAAGAGAACAGGTAAAAAGAGAGAGAGATTAGTGTAGGGAAAAGCAACTATTTTGTGATGAACTAATATATCTTCAAAGAAATAAGTAGTGCATCAGTATTGATAACAAAATAGAACAATATGGAATAGTTAGTACAGTGACAATACTGTAAATTAAAGACATGCAAGGTTTCCTAGTTCCTACACTGAAGAAATATAAACAAAGACAAACATCTTCCTCTTGTTGAGCATTATGAAAATTACTAAAGAGAAAGAAGTCACAAGGAGTTGTAAAACTCCATCCTCACAAGCTTAGTCCAACAAATGGCACTACAACAATGAATTAGAATCTAAATGGTCCATAGATATTAGAAACTCAAAAGAGGGTTGCCTCTAGCACTCATACACAATTATAATGAGAAGAACAAACCTTCAGTTGACTTTGAAGCTAAAAGATTGTGGGGATTGTGGCTGTTCTTCAACAATAATAAAGGCTGGCATGAATATTGAAGCACAATTCCGTACCTATTGACCAAAAATTCCTTATAGCCAACAAGGTCATGAAAAATATATGGGACACAATGAATATCAAGCAATAAATCACCTACTTCTTATTAAAGTATTCTGAGTAGGTACGAAATTCTGATGATTTCTCAGATAACCCTTCAAATGCACTATCAGCAGATGAACCAACCACCACCTTCAAAACAGAATAAATTCTTCCGGTATGAATTGCCAAGACTACCACATTTTTTAAGTTCTGAGGATCTGCACATTCATTAGCTAGGTGGATCACGTTTTGCATAGAGAACATTGTCTCAGAGCAACCACACCTATAATTGACAACTGGAATGTTTGCTCCAGATGAGTAAATATCTCTCATGAAGTTTACAATTGAAGCAGTTGCACTTATTGCATTCCAATTAATGCTTATTGCATCATGCTTATCAGCAGAAGGTTCTAGCGGTAAAAGCATATACATATTTGATGTATTCCACAATGATCTACCATCTTTGAGTAAGAATTCTCTTCGGGCACCAGGCGAAGATCTTGTAAATAATTTCCCAAACAAACCATTGAAAAAGAATTCCTGGAAAAGTTTTCCTTGCACTACCTGGTAGAAAAAGAGAATATTAGAAAAAACCATCATATTATATCATATGGAGATTGTGAAGTGGGTGAATTTGTATAAGCGCCCTTAAAGTGTATATTATCTTACATTTCTATCAAAAAAAAAAAAGAGATGAGGATTGTTTGATAAAAAAAAATGAACAGAATTTCTGTCAGACACACCTGCTCCTTGTCCAAGGAAACAAGTCCACATGGAGAAATATAGGCTTTAACCATTTTGTTACGTAAATACAGATCCATTTCCATACAGGCAACATCTTGATCTAAATTAGCATCAATTAATAGGACAAAGGGGGAATAATTCTGTCCGGGCTGGTTGCACAGAAAGATAAACTTATAACCCTGCAGAGTAATTCCAGCATTTTGGAGAGCCCATCTTCCTGACATAGCAGTGACTACAGTTGTTCCATGCAATTCTTTTCTTTTTGTTGTTCCTTTAGAGAAATGACAACACGTTACTTCACAAAATTTGATAAGAAAATTATTGATGATGTTGATTTATAGTTATTGACTATATGTAGTATGAAATTCATGAAGAATAAATGAATCGAGTACAATTTCATAAACAAAACATCTAAATTATGAAATAATATATCAACATACATAACACAAATTACTTATGCCAACAACGTATGGATTTCAACTCTCAATATACCATAAGCCTCACCAGAGAACTTCCCATAAACATCAATATAATTTACACAGAGAAACTATGTTTACCTCCATTTATGGTTGCTCTAGCTACGTTAAATATGCATTCATCGATATAAATTTTATAACATTCATGTTTGTAATTCATCATTCCTATATATGCCAGAACTGGCAGTCTAAGTGAGGCTGGATATTGAAACCAAGACAATCTTCATTCATTTCAATGGCTATGTGATCTGTTTATTGGTGTAAACGAAATGGCAATAAGCAATTTTATTTCCATTACAATAATTAGTTATTTATGCTCTATATTTTTAGAATTATTCTTGACCACAAAATTAGTACTTCTTTGGATAATAGACTTACAGTTGCACAAATGCTAATGAGAACTGGAAAATCATTATGTTGTCTTTTCAATATATGATAAGATTGTAAAAAATAATTTTGGATAAGTATTCTCTAAGATAGACAACACCAACAACCAAAGTTTTTATCCCCACTAGGTGGGAGGACGGCTATATGAATCTCCGTACACCATTAGGCTAAATTCCTAATATATCCTCATTTATATTCAAATAAATGTTAATCATTTTATCGTTGCTAATCTTCTTTGGTCTCCCTCTTCCTCTATTAATGTGTGTATATATCATGGTCTCACACCGCCTAACTGGGACATTTATTGGAGGCCTAAGTGTGTGTCCATACCATCTTAAATGTGTCTCTTGGAGTTTTTCCTCAATAAGCACAACCCAACTTTTTCTCTAATATTTTTGTTTCTTATAATGTCCACCTTCATATGTCCATACATCCACCTTAACATCTTCATCTCTACGCTCTCATATTTTACTCGTGTGCTAGCTTCATAGCTCAATATTCAGCTTCATATAACATAGTAGGTATAATCGTTGTTTTGTAAAACTTCTCTTTAAACTTTGGAGGTATTATTTATATATAATTAAATAACTTAAGTTGGTAGTAAAAGATTCACCAAGCTGAAACTATCACATAAAAATTCAACGATTTCTTGGGCATAAAGAAATCACCATTAAAATTGAACTTTTTAACATTTACACAAAGCAATATAATTATATGAAACTAGCAGGTTCAGTGACAGCATACGTACATAACTAAACAAAGCAATGTGAACTGCATAGCACATACCTGCACCTTCAGCTGATTCTTCAATTATATCAGTGCTCACACCATCCAAGTGCTCTTCAACACAAGGAAGAAGATGATCATCAAGTGCTCCCAATTGATGCAACTTTTTGCAAGCCTCCAGGCATGCAAGCTTTTTTGCTACATGTGACTTTTGATTCACTGGACCAACAACTGTCTGAATTGCAGCAGCCAGAGGCAAAGTTAATGTGCATTCATGGCACCCACTGTAGAAATTGAATGTGAACGTTGGTTTGGGAGTGTAATACCTGGATAAATTATCAAGAATAGGCAGCAATTAAGAGGATTGCCATGAATTCAGAACTATGTAAAATAAGCAATAACAGAATAAATATGGCTGGTTATGAGAAAGTCATACTTGTCTCTTGGAAGACTTTGACAATACAAGTTTATGAGATTGACACTAGAGTCAGCAGTAACGCTTGCTCCAGTTGAATCAACATAATAAGCATATACTTCTTCTTTATTCTGCACTTTGGGAACAAAGGGTTCTTGCTCCCTTCTTATCGAAGTATCAATCATGGAGTGATTGCTCCTGATGATATCAAATAACATATCTCTCTGCTGCATGTTGCCGCTGGAGAACAAATATCAAAAGTTTGTTAAACACTTAAAATTACTGATTTTAGTATATCAGAAAGTAAAATTGAAAAATAAATGTGTGTAGCATGATAATGTTATGGTCTTAAATTCTTAATCGCATTCATGTAGATGGTACTATGCATGTGCGTTCTGTTCGGACTTAGTAGAGATATGGGCCATGTATCTTGTCTATTGGTGGTGGGTAGAAGTAACTAACAAGCACTGAACCATCATGAGTCATGAGAGTGATGGAGTCAGTACAGTTTATTAATGTGTAAGGGTGTGTTTAAGTAAATAAAAAAAATAGACAGGGGTGCTGATTTATGCCCATTTGGTATTCTGCTGTTCCATTTTCCATGAAATCTCTATGGCTGCTCCAGATCAGCAAATCCTTCCCAACAACCACATAACCAACATTGTTGGGGAATCACTCTGAATCCACAACGAAGAAAATCTAAGAAATATTCTGAGTACAAAAGGCAAAGGATCAAAAATCACAGTAATGGAGTTCAAATATAAACTTTCTAGAGACTATAATGAACAGGATTCGCACAATACAATATTCATTGTTCAAAGAAGCAGTACCGTTCAAGCATGATAAAATAATGTGAATCAGCTTGTCGAGCTCGACCACAAGACTGAACATAACTTCGCACTGTTCTTGGTAAATCAAAACGGATTACAGATGAACAATCAGGTACATGGATACCCTCTTCGGCCACATCAGTAGTAAATAACAATTGTATCTACAAAAAAGATTGGACTTGTTTCTTTATAGATCCAAGAATAGTCATAAAGATTTTCAAGAAAGGTCATTATTTGCAGTTTAGATACCTTTCCAGAACGAAACAAGTTTAAAGTCTCCTTTTGCATTTTTGGAGTTAGTGCATCAATTGAGGAACCACCACCAGCCAAATAAGACACAGTAAAATGTGACAAATAACCAATTCTCTTCATAAATTTTTCCATTACTTTAGCAGTGATAATCCTTTCAACAAAAATTAGGCAGGGAACTTGATTGATCCTGCAGAATAAATTAGTAAGCTGAAGTGAAGGTTTTACAAGAAGATTAGAGGAATAAAAACTTCTTCAAGTACCTAAATGACTCAAAGATTTGTAGTAATTCGTATAGCTTTGGAGAGATGTAGCCTTTTTGTACAGCTTCTAATGATTCACTTTCAGTCTTGAAGAGAAGCATTGAATCTGTAATAATTCATATTGAAATAACCAAGAAAACACTTCCATCAAATCACTTAAGATTTAGTTTTGATCATTGAGATTTCTTTATTGATAACCATTATCCAATTGCATCACCAAGGCTGCAGAATATTGTTTTGGAAAAATGCAAAGCCTATCATAAAAAATTGATAAGCTGAAGAAGTATTCAATTTCCATCAATGGATTGACAGCTTTAATATTTGATAAACTCTCAACTCTCAAAAGTCAAAAGGACCCTCAATGTTACTTCACTACAGTTGAAATATTATTACATACTTATGAAGCACACCATAAGAAAGCTAGTAAGCAGCTTTAGCAAGAATACAGAGGTATCTTAAACGGTTCTGTATGCAAGGTAAAACCTCGTACAATAAGTGGCGTAGCTAGGATTTTCAACAAGAGGGAGCGAATTCAATAAATTTAAAAAAAATGAATACAACAAAATCTATAATAAAAGTCATATATTATTTCATATGTTTTTAAAATAACACTTTCTGAGATTTCAGGTTTTGAAAATACCAAATAATAGCTTCATTATCAAATGTATCAAACATATCTCGCTCAATATATGGTACCAAACAATCATTTACTGTATCATCTCCCAACCAATTACAAAGTGAGGTTTTGATTATTTTCATTGCTAAAAACACTAACTATAGTTGCAATGGGTAATAGCAATACTAACTTCAAAAGTAAATACACCAAAGAATACAAACGATATTTCTTCAATTAAACCATCATTTTAGGAAGCTTACTTCGTGTGTCAAAAATAAAGTTATCAAGTTGGTGCTCATTTGTAAAGGCATATTAGTCCCGCTTCAATAAAATACAAACTGCAAGGAGATTCTTGGATCACAAAGAACGTCAGTCTGACTTGTAAAGGTCAGACGACAACACCATACTGATAAGGAGCCACTTGGGAGTAAGAAGATGACATATGAGCTCAATACCCCAACTATTCACTTAAAGTATAGAAATTTTGGAACTTTTCAAGATACTATAATGGATTAGCATAGTAACATATTGTCTAGTGTTACCCTTTAGTTTAGCAAAAGCATATAACAATTTCCATATTTTTAATACAGAAGTTTGTGCTTAGTTCTACGTGTGTTTCAGATGATACCCTAGTGTTACACCTTAAGAAAGAAATTTGTGTACCAAATTTTTATTAGTAGAGGAGAATGTAATATACAACATTTTAAACACACATGCGCGCGCACGGGCACATATATATATATATAGGAGAAGAGAGATCAAATTAATAAATTTAAGACATAATTTAATTTATCACGAAAGAAAATATTAAAATAATTAGCAATATGTAAAGACATAAATATATAAGAATACATAGAATTTTATTGGAATTTTTCAGAATTTAAAATAAAATTTTAAATACTTTAATGGGATAAATCGGTTAGGATTTAGGAAAGCATGTTTAGGATATCCTATTTAAATGAGTTGATTAAATCATAACCCTAAGTTTAGATGATTAAGACCTATGTTTTTAATTAAAAGTCGTAGCCTCACCCGTGCATCTCCACCACCATCCCGTCGTGCTTGTCCCATACTCACGCGCTCATTATCACCACTGCACCAAGTGCACGACCGTCGTCGCCACCAATTCCGGCCTCCGAGCAGCAGCCGCCGCGGACAGCCCTATCCCCGACAATCATAGCCACTACTCTCGGAATTTTTAGAATCTCAGGAGGGGCATCGCACCCCCACCCCCAGATGGAGATGTCAATCCATACAATAGATCCAATGTGGTACAACTGTTCCCCGAGACCTGCATTAGTAGTAGTTTCATGCACCGGCTACCTTTTTTTTATTCAGTTGTGTATACAATTTTTCTAGGAATTTAATTTGGACTGACAATTCACCAATTAAGAATAACTATCTTTAGTTTTCCTTCTTTTGAAGTAATAGGTTTAACAGATATCAATAGGTAAAAAAGGCTTGGAACAATATTGGCTGCTGACATGCGTACACCACAAGCATGAGCTAAACAGTAATAGTATATCCATGGTAGCAGCCCCAGTATGGCGATAGCATGATAGCAGACTCTAGGGGTCTACTTCACTGCAAAAGGTTCCAAATTGGATGGCATGTCATATATTTAGATATTTAATATTTTGAAAAGTGAATACCAGCCAAAATGAATTAATATACTGAAAAAAGCAACACTAAAGTAGATTCTTGGAGTCACTGAAGAAATTGAGGTTACATGGGAAGATAAATCAGACAATCTGAAAGGATAAGAAAATGTCTAAAATGCACAAGCACATACAAGGATTAGTCAAAAAAATTCAGCAATAGAGTACTAGCTAAGTGAAATTGTGACATTAAAACCAATAGGAAAATTGGTCATTATAAACTTTTCATCTCTTTTCTACATTAAACTAATGCACTGTTAAAAGTTAAGGAAACACCAAACAGCAGAATCTTTATTAACAACCAAATAAACTAATGTTCAATTGAAAGTAAAGATCACAGTGGTTTCAGAATATGTTGATATAAGAAAGTACAAGTCTGATATTACCTTCTGAAAATATTACTTGAAGGTTCTGTATAACTTCCTCGAGAAAAGATTTGCAATGAGCTACATTCTCTGTGACAGAGTTGCATCTCTCAGTAGAATTTGGAGAATCTAGAGCATCTCTACAGAGCTTAGTCGCCTATCGCAATTAAATCAATTAAAAAAAATAGATCACTAAAAAGACTAAAAGAAGGCATGATCCATGTTAAATCCATAGAAGTAAAAAGATGCATGTGCAATAGTGAAGATGTAAAGGTTACCTCAATAGCACAGATCAGACCAAGCTCATCCAAGCAATGGCAAATTTTGGCACAGTAACTAGAGAGATTCTTTTTTGAAGCTTCAATAATGTCATCAGTGTCCTTGAACTTGCATACTGTTGAGTTCTGCAACTGAGCAACTGAGGCATCATACTGAATAAACATAAAAGGAATATATAACTATCTTGATAAGCAAAGTTTAATATAAAAAAATGTAAAATAGGCACAATACACATAAAAATAAAGGAGATGAATGTGTGCCATACCTTATTCAACAATAGCCCAAGCTCTGCTTTCACATCATCATGGACAAAGAGCTTGGAGTCGAAGTATCTAGTCACTTGTATAGCTGAAGGAACAAACAGTTCCATCTCACTTCTATCTGCCACTGTATAAATCTGTAAAGAATGATATAGTAGTGAGAATACAACTGGCCTAATTGATGCATAAAAACATCTTAAGATATTAAAAGAAAGAAAAGGACTAAATTCTGAACATTTTGACCTTAGAATCAAGAGTGAGTTCCAGCTCCGATAATTGGTCTTCACAATCTGCAGCTGATGCTACACCTGGCATTAACACAAATATCATTAGCAGATTCAAAGCAGTATCCAACCATTAGAAGCGGTTTCTATTTGAAACATTACAATGAAAATATTGCATTAATCTTAAGCAAAGAGATGCACTATCCAAATATAGCTTGTGGAATTAATCTATTACATGCCAGTCTAATATGGAAAGAAAATACCGCAGAAACCATATAAAAATAACTAATCAAAGACAAAATTCCCTCTTGAGTGCAAACAGACCAACCTTTTCTGATAACTGGTGATGCAGTCATCCCAAAAATATGTGGTTTAACTACAGACTTGTGATAAAATTCCTGTATCAAGAGCCAGAAGTAATTACAATATGAAATGCCCAAAAGTCCTGCATCAAGCCGCTTGAAATTTGAAATTTAAATATCTAATCATTTTCCTCTCTTTTTATTATTATTTAGCAATACCTTCATTAGCCTACTGTAAGGATGGTTCCCCCATGCATGATGACACTCGTCAATTATGATTAGGCACACAATATCAAAAGTCAGAAAAGCTTTCCTCAGGGCATCTAATAAGACCTGTGGGGTCATGACCATTACCTGAAAATCACATCACTCTGTTATTTCATGAATTGCTGAAAAGCAAGAACCAAAGCAAGACCTAGCCAAGTGGAAAATATGCCAGTGAAATACAACTAAAGTGTATGAAACACCCAAAGGAATAGCAATTTTATTGACATGAATGCATTTACAATAATGAGTGTTGAACATCCTAATAGAAAGTGGTGCAAAATAAAGTAATACATTAGGCTCATATGTCTTGAGTTTGTTGGTTATAAAAACCATTTAAAACACAAAGGTATATTGATCCAAACAAACTTTAACCATTTTCTTCTCATGAAAAGCAAGTGTAGGATAAAAGACACATAAAAAAAATACAAAATAAGAGAAAATACTAATAGAAAAGCAAAATCTTCTCTGCAGGCCAATTAATAATCATACTCAAAATATTTTAGAGGGGGCACAAATTAACCAAACTAAATGATAGATAATTTTGCAATCTCCTGCATTTTTCATGTCACTTAAATCTCAAATAGTTGTGCAGAAACTAGAAACCTGTGCTAATGATAAACCAACTTTCTAGGGACCATATATGACATGGTAACACAAAAAAGTTCTAATGAATTTTGAAGCTTGATAAAAAAAAGTCCAAGTAGTGATGATAACAAATGATCAAAATCAACGAAAGTTTTAAATAGATAATGCCGCCTACATCCTAAGCTTGAATTTTTGGAACTTATTGCAAAAAGACAAGTCAAAGGACAAGTATAAAAGGCATGAAATTCGGGGAGGAAAGGAAAGAAGTATAAAAAAGCAACCAAGTTCCTCATAATTGCATGATGAGAGAAATAAGGTTTACTTGGTAAGTGGAAACTTCCTTCTGCCAGCAATCAATGTTCCACTCATCAACTCCTCTAGCTCCACAGTAGTATTGTACGTCAAGATCAGTGTGAGTCTCTATTTCTTCGTATTGCTGTAAATGAGTACACAAAAAACAAGCTCCTTGTATAAAAAAAAGTAAAATTAACCAAAAATCCACAAAGATCAGACTGTTTCCGCAATGTAAAATTGTTCAGTACGCAAAACAATGAAGCAGTACCTGCATGACAAGGTGTACAGTTGGGGCAAGAAAGACAATGGGCCGCCGGTCTCCTCCGTTCTTTATTTTTTTGCCAAAGTGTTGTATTAACATGACAGCGATCATGGTCTTCCCCGATCCCGTGTCCAGCACTGCGATCGTGTTCCGCTGCAGCGCCACTTCGTACACCGCAAGTTGGTAACTGATACAGAATCAACCAAATTCGAGAAATCAAACCCCGCACTTCTTCGGAGAATGAATACAAAACATACGCCACGCCCAAATGAAAACAAAAAAATAAATAAATAAATAAAGGAATATTTTTCCTTGCTTCTTCTTGGAAGAAATTTAGAACAAGAAACTAAGAAAGAAGATTTTTTTTTAAAAAAAAAACAGAAAATGAGAAGATCTAAGATGAAGCTACCTTCTGGGCTCAAATTCTTGGCACTCCAACCGCTGCTTCTTAGGCGGCGCCGACAGCCCTTCCTCCTCCGAAGGATCTCCGGGTCTCTTTGAGCATTTCATCGATTCCGCCCGTCGGAGGAGTAGCAGCGAAGAGAATCGACAGAGATCGCCAAAGCCCACCCCCTCTCTCGCTCTCTCCCTCACTCGCTTTTTGGTAGAAAAGCATAAACCTAAAACCCTCAAGGACAGAGAGCCGTTTATTTCGTGCTTCAATCGGCTTTGGCCTGCCAATGAAACTACTTTATTCGTTTCGTAATCGTATCCTGCTGCAGCAGTAGTAAAGCTGTAACCTCCAGCCAACTGATAATAAAGTAGCGGATTTGTAGATGGTTCTATGTTTAATTCGATAATCATCTGTTAAATATATTATCCCGGGACCATACTGTAATGTTATGCCCTCAAACGGATAGATCTAAGGTTGGCACACTTCAGAAAAAATTTTCTCCAGTAAAACGAGTCTAAGAATATTGATCGTTTAGATAAATTTCTATAGTTAAGATATGGGATGTTGTCATATGAGGTCTTAGGATCGAAATTTGATGTGATCGAGCATAACCTCCCCCATGTCTTGGTCATTTGTACTAATGACTAGTAGTCACCCGTGATTTACCTCCTCCGTGTTGGCATAGAGACGGGTTGACGGGGGCGCTGGGTCAGTTCGAAGAGCTAGATATTTAAATTATAAAAAAAAACATATAGCCTATAGTAATATGCCTATAAATCATAATAAAATTCATCCATAAACTAATCATGGTCGGCCCTAAGTCCGGATAAAGGAGGAAGATTACGTTAGGTTGTCAATCAATGTTAAAACTATGACAAATGTTTAATGAATGAATTCATTAAACTATTGTCTTAATGCTAGGTTATTCCCCGAAAGAAATGTGTTGCAGGGCTCGACTATAACATCTCGGCAAGGATCGCTACATCTTCAGAACTTGAGTGTAATGCTAAATATGCAAGAGTTCGTGTTGCAGGGTTTGACTGTAACGTATCAGCAAGGACTGCTACATCTTTATGAGAATTTGAGTGTAGTGTTAAATAGGCAAGATTTCTCACACTGTAGGTTGGATAAAAATAAATATAATAGGAAAACTAATAGTCTAAGATTTAGAACATGGAATATATGAATTGTTAGGACATTTGGCGACCGACTAGAGGGGGTGAATAGCCCCTGCACAAATCAAGCAAATGAAAACCTTTCTCAAACAAATAACTCAATTAAAATAGCACTTGCATATAAGAAACACTAAAAAGACTAAGAGACAGAGGCACCTAAGTTTACTTGGCTACAAACAAGGAGATTGTTAATCCAAGGCAAATGAAGTCGCACTAATTTCTCATTCAGACGGAGAAACATCTTTACAGCAATGAACACACAGAAAGACGAATCTAAACAGAAAAGGAAGTGCGTACAATTGTTGCTTAGAAATTTCTTGTTGTTATTAGCTTCTGGGAGCAGGGCTGCTTATATAGCCCTGCTCGGGGTGCCTGGAAGCATTCCAGGCGCCTGGAGGGGGATAAAACTGTATCCCCTCCGCAACGGATCGTGTTTGACCTCGATTCGGATAAAGTCCTGGTCCAGGTGCCCGAAAGGATTCCGGGCGCCCGGAGTCTGCCAGTCCAAGCGCCCGGACCAAGAAAGTTAACCAAGTTGATTTTTTCCAGTTTGGGCCTTCCGCTCCAATTTCGCTCGCCTCGGTCTGGGTCTTCCGCTCGCTTGAGTGATTTAGGCCATTCGGAATAGGGTTCACCTGAACCCAACTTCCGGGCTTCTCGAGCAAACTTTCGCTCCGGCTTCTCATCCCTCTGAATCGTCGCGTGCTTCCTTCTTGTCCACCAGCGTACTCTTCCATAGCTTTTCGTTCCTCAGACAGCTACGTCTCGTACTCGACATTCTATGCTCCTAAGCTCTTGTATACTTAGACACTAGTTAAACACAATATGACCTAACCTAATTTATTTGATCACATCAAAACTACCTTGGGGTACCAACAGGAACATTCATTGATAAATAAATGGAGGTAGTAGATACGATAATTATGATAAAAATTAGTATTTTGTATGTATAAGAGATAAAAAAAGGTACGTGAGAAGGCAAAGATGATAAAGAACTCAGGTTTTAAATTATAACACAGAAAAAAAATAAAGCAAGAAATGTAGTGAGTATTGTTATAAATAGTTCATTAAAGGATGAAGTTGTAGAAATAGTTTGCCCTTAATATAATAGTGGCAAAAAAACTCTGAACATAATTAGCATATATGCACTGCAAAGTAGGATTAGATAAAGCTACTAAATTAAGGTTTTCGAACGACTTAGATGAAGTATTACAAAACATTCCACCAAATGAAATGATTTTAATTAGATATAATCTAAATAGGCATGTCAAAGTCAAAAATGAGTAATATGAGAGGATATATGGGGGTTATGGTTTGGAACGAGAAATGAAGAAAAGAAAACTATATTAGATTTTGCGATAGCATATGACCTTATATTAGCTAATACGTTTTTTAAGAAAAGAGAACAATACTTAGTCGTGTTCAAAAGTGAGAATAATAAATTGTAAATCGACTTTCTAATAGTTAGAAAAATAATAGAAATATTTGCAAAGATTACAAGGTCATCCCTAGAGAAAGCTTAACAACCCAACATAAGTTAAGTGTTAGATATACGTCTGAAGCATAGTATCAATAAAAAGAAAAAATATACGACTCATAGAAATAAGTGGTGGAAGTTAAAGGATGAGAAGCAAAAATATATTTAAGGAGAAAGTAGGAGTATAAACATTAGGTGAAATATATGGTGACTCTAATACAACATGGGATAAAACAATATCAAAGTTGAAAATAGTAACCAAGAGTATATTCGGTGAGTCAAAGGAAGGACAACACCACTAAGTAAAGAATCTCGGTGGTAAAATAATAAAGTACAAAAGAAAGTGGAGAAAAACTAACAGCTTTTAAGGAATTATATATATCTGTAAGAATGAGAAAACTTTTAAAAATGCACAATTTCCAATAAAGATGCTAAGAAAATAGTGATTGAAGCAAAGAATAAAACTTTTGAACGATTATATAAAAAATCGAATACAAAAAAAGCGGAAAAATACACTTATAGAATAACTAAAGTGAGAGAGAGAGAAATATAAGAGATCTTATCCAAACAAAATATATTAAAGATGAATATAATAGGGTACTAATAAACAGTGGAGAAATAAAAGAATGGTGGAAGAGGTATTTTTGTCAACTTTTTAATGAAGATTTAGATAACCAACTTAACCTAGGTAATTTAAGTAGATCAAATGAGTATAGAAATTTAAATTTTTATCACATAATTTAAACTTAAGAAGTAGAACAATCTTTAAATAGGATGCATAATGGAAAAGTCGTTGGACCAGATGATATTCTAATAGAGATATGGAAGTGTTTAGGGAAACAAGGTATTGAATGACTTACAAAATTATTTAACATAATATTAAAAATTTTTAAAATAGCTGATCAATGGAAGGTAAGTACTCTAGTTCCCTTATATAAAAACAAAGAAGATGTACAAAATTGTGTAAACTATAGGGGTATTAAACTAATGAGTCATACCATGAAACTTTAAGAAAAAGTAATAGAAAATTAAGGAAGGAGACCACGGTAACCGAATATCAATTTGGATTCATGCATAGAAGGTTAACTACGATAGAAGTTATACATCTTCTTAGATAACTAATTGAAAAATATCAGGGGCAAAAACAAGATCTACGCATGATATATTCATTGACTTAGAAAAAACTTATGATAAAGACCCAAGAGAAATTATAAGAAGAATTCTAGAAAAAAAAAGGGTTAGCGTAACATATATTAAACTAATTAAGGATATGTATGAAGATGTAATAACTAGAGTAAAGACTTCCAGTAGAGTAACTGAAGCATTTCCAATAAAGATAGAATTATATCATGGATCAGCTCTAAATCTCTATCTTTTTACACTAATTATAGATGAACTCACTGCACACATTTAAAACATAGTATCATGGTGCATGTTATTTGCAGATGATATTATTTTAGTAGCTGAAACACGTGAAGGAGTAAATGCTAAACTAGAATCTTAGCGGGAAACAATAGAAGAGAAATATTTTAGGGTTAATAGAATAAAAATAGAATATATGAAATTTAAGTTTAGTAATATTAAGTGTAATGAACAATTGTTAAGATAGGAGATGACGAGTTACCGGAACCAAGAGGTTTAAATATTTAGGAACATTTTTATAAAATGATGGAGGGATTGAGAGATGAGTTATATATAGAATACAAACAAGATGGTTGAAATGAAGTAGAACGTTAGGTGTTTTATGTGACCGTAAAGTACCTCTAAAATTTAAATGAACGTTCTACAAAATCACAGTTAGACTTGATATATTGTATGAAGCTGAATGTTGAACTATGACTCGACCACATGAACAAAAGATACGAGTTGCAAAAATGAGAATATTAAGGTGGATGTGTAGACATATGATGATGGGAAGAATAAGAAATGACAACATTAGAGAGAAAGTCGGAGTTGCATCTATTAAGGCAAAATTTTGACAGACATGTTTAAGATGGTATGAGCATGTGCTTATACGACCAATAAATATTTCAGTTAGGTGATGTGGAATTATGACTAACACGCACATCAAACAAGGAAGAAGAAGATTAAAAGATTTAGTTAGTAATAATAAAATAAGATAAAATTGATTTAAATATAGATGATAATATAGTAGAAGACGTAAAAGGATTCATATAATCTATCTTAACTAGTGGGATACGATTTGATTATTATTGTTGGTGTAATAAATCACACTAGCTAATTGAAAGTTCAAATGATTAAGATTAATTAATGTGAACTTAATAAGTTAATTAAAAGCTAAAAAGTCAAAATTGATATTTAGCAAATTACTTGTAACGAAATTTACACAGACTCGACTTAAGGCATAGGCCTTTAAGACCTATGCTTAGGACCCCAATAAATTGGGGCCCATTAGTATTAAAAAAAAAATATACTTAATAATTAAAATTTTATTCTGCACAAATGAAAAAATCGTTCAATTTCAAATGTGCCTCTTTGATTTTCACGCGTCAAACTCAGTTATCAATTCCAATGGAATCATTTATCAATTCCAATGAAACTTTAATTAATGATATATTAATTATAATTATTATATCCATATACTTATCTATCTAAAGCTATCAGCCTTCCACATCCGAATTTCATTTTCTTTTCTTCCCATTCTTCTTCTCATATTTTCACTGATTCTCTCAAATTTCATTCTTTGTATTTTTTTTCTCCCTCGTCGCCTCGTCGATGATTCTCTCAATTTTAGAAGACGTTTTTTTGCCTTCCTCAATCATCCAGTAATATTTTTTCTGATCTTTTCTTCTTTATCGAAATATTTTTTATTGTCTTGTATAAATAATAAATTATAGATGGAATGAATCTAAATATCATTGGAAAATAGATCATTATCAAAAGCAATTTAATGAAATTTTTTTCTCCATATTTTATCTTTCGATGCAAGGAAATTACTAACATTACAATTTACAAACCATTTATGCAATTAAAAAAATCATAAAATATGATTCATAGATTTTTAATACTTTTTAACTGCAATAATTTGATTTATTATATACTTGTTAAATGCAGTTTAGTATATACTATTTAAATTGATCAATGCAAATTAAATTTAATATTTTTTATTTTATTATTATATTTGTGCAAGTAATAGTCGAAGTTGGAAATATCATCAAATTAAAATTATATTGCGTAAATCAGGTTTTATTGTTAATTTAATTCTAAGTAATTTTATTTTGATAAAATAGTAGGGACTTATATTTTCTTTGTTATTATTATTTTAATATAAATATGTCTGTACAAAAATATAATTATGGATATATGAAACGTATGAAAAAAGAAAAATAGAATAATTTATCCAATCTAAAAAAGGTGCACTTGATAGATTTATTATTAATAATCAAAATCAAAATTCAAAAAATAATACAATTGAAAATTTAAATGAAAAATTAATTGACTTTAGGACAAAAAGAAATCTATCAAAAGCTTTCTAATGATAATTCATCAAATATTAATATTAATAAAAAATAATAATTATAATTCAGAAAAAAAAAACTTAATAGATCATGAAGATAATTTTTTAAATAATATTAATGAAACTATTATTCAAAATATATATGATCTAGCACAATGGAAAATATAAATACCAATTTAATAAATTTATTAGTTGAAAAAGGTTCAATTAGAGAAATCAATATTTCTTTTCCAAATTCTAAACATTTTTCTATAATTCATTACCTTGGAAAATTGCCAAATGGAGAAAAACACGATAGAAAATGGTTAATATATTCAAAAAAAATTAGATAAAGTATTTTATTTTTGTTGTAAATTATTTAGTCAAAAATCAATTACAATTCAATTAACAAATGAAGGGTGTCGAGATTGGAAAAATCTTAGTGCCAAACTTAAAAGTCACGAAACAAGTAGTGAACATATTATAAATATGAATATTTGGTTTGATATTGAAATGAGATTGGTTACAAATAAAACCATTGATCAAAATTTACAAGAAAAAATAAATAAGGAAAAAGAATATTGGAATAATGTATTAATAAGAATTATTACTATAGTTAAAAATCTTGCAAAAAATAATTTGGCATTTAATGGTACAAATGAGAAAATTTATCAAGATAACAATGGAAATTTCTTAGGTTTAATTAAAATGATTGTAGGATTTGATCCTATAATGCAAGAACACCTTAAACATATTAAAAATAGTAAAATTCATAATCATTATTGATCCTGTCCGAGAGTCGAGGCGATAGGTGCTTGGACGTGGTACTCCTTTTGACTGTTGGTGGACTCCGAGTCAGAGAGACCTGCAATCAAAGAGGGGTTAGTGCCGAATCAGGGAGGGGTTCCCCGACGATGACCCTCCAACGCTCAAGTCAGTCTCTGGTGATGTATAAGCGAGGAAGTAGAGAACCTGAGTAACAGTAGCTACAATAAAGTATATCTACCTCCGTTGAAGGTTGGGGCCCTTTATATAGGGCTCCGGGAGAGCATGTGCATGTTCCTCGAGACGTGCACGCTTCTCAAAGTTTCCCTTGAAAAGATGTGTCAAGAAAGCATTTCTAACACCATACCTCAATGACCCAAGCATATTTCTGACATGACAGTGGAAACTTCTGTCGTATGATCCTATGTCTGTCCATGCCGCCAACCATGCCGTCTATCAGTGACACAAATTGTTGGGATGCATACTATAAGTCTAACTTTTGTATAAACATCTGTTTTGAAATATTTTGAAATGAGAATCACTTTGGTCAAATGTTTTCATTTTATATTTATATATATGTCAATGTAGTTATTCATTTAATTTATATTATAGATAACATGGTGTGTGGTGCCACACAAAAGATCATGTTATCAGTTCCTTATAAATTATAAATAGTAGCTCACAACCAAAATGGATTGGGACAAACCATTGGAACGGTTGTAGTGTAATTTGGTATTAGTCTGTTTTGACTATAAAATTACACTAGTACACTATGTGTGTATTGAGCAGGACCGTTTGAGGTTGTTCGATTTGTACTAACTACATAAAAGAACAGAACATCTATTATTATGGATGTGCGTCCTCTTAATCCCTATATAATAACAAGCATGTATACTTAGTATTTATTTCTTTAACTTATCAATGAGTGAGATTTATTTGTTAAATCAATAGACCCGATGAGTTGGGAAATAGTACTATTTATATGGTGTGTTATTGATTATAGAAGAAATCTGTGTCCTAATTATTTAGGTTGATGATGTCCCCTTGAGGAGCTCATAAGGATTATCATGTAAACCCTGCAGTTGGACTTAGTCCGGCATGATAATAAAGTTGAGTGGTACTACTTTTGGAATTAAATGTTAATTAATTGAGTTGTTAGTAACGCAATTAATTAACAAACATACGATATCTTAAACACAGGGAGTTTAACACACTCATGATAAGAAGGAGCACATATTGTAATATGGGATTGATGTGGTAGTTCAATAATAACCCTTTAGTGGTATGAGTTATTATTGATGGACTTGGGTTGGGTGTTCGAGCCGAACACAGGAAGCCCAAGCCCATTAGGAGGCCTAAATCAATTCCTCCTCTAGGTCCCTGTTGTAGCCTCTATATAAAGTCTCGCATCCACCCATCCATAACTTCGTTTGGCTTAACTTGGTTGGGTTTAACTTGGTTATAGAAAGGGAGATTTTTTTTCTTAACAGAATTCTGTTATTTTCCTTTCTTTGTAACCGACGGCAAGCCTATAAAAAGAAGTAGGTGGTGCCTCCTAAAACCTAATTTTTTTTCTCTCTTCTCCTCCTTGTGGTCAGCGCCCCTCCCTTTCCTCCTCACCTAGGGTCGGCGCCCCTCCCCTCCTCTTTGCTTAGGGTCGGCACCCCTCCCCTTCTCCCTTGCTAAGAGCCGGCGGCCCCTCTCCTTGCTAGGGCTGGCGGCCCCCTCCTTGCTAAGGCCAGCATCCCCCTCTTCTACTCCTTGGTGGGCGGCGGCTTGGAGAAGAGGAAGAAGAAGAGAAGGTGCCCCATCCTAAGAGCTCCTTTTGTAACCGGCGGTTTGGAAACCGAGAAGAGAAGGAGGGTGGTGTTGTCTTGGTATATCGTCGCCCACATGACGTCCAAGAAGAGGAGAAGAATGTGGCAGAAGATCAAGAGGTCTTTAACTACAAAGGAAAGGTACAACTAGTTCTTAATTTTGTTGCGTAATTAGTTTTGTTTTCTTTGTATCGATTTTGAATACCAACACAAGAGGCCAGCAATCTTGTACTTTGATCAAGGTGTGTTTGATCCGTCAAGAACTTGCTTGATTGATCAAACACATGTCTGATCGAACATGCGGATTGCTAGGAAAAGTTCTTTACTTGTACAATTTTTGTACAGGGAAATTTAAACAGAACGAAATTCCAGCGCCTTCACGAATTCCTATGAGGATATCGACTGATCCTCCTTTTGTCTGTTAGTGGGCCGAGTGGGGCAGTCGCTCAGCCAGCCCTTAGTCGTTCGAGTGGTCTAGCCCTTTGGCCGAGCGGAATGGTCGCTCAGCCAACATTCCACTGCCCGAGTTTCGTTGTTGCACTGTGATCCCTTTTCGCCAGTTCCAAGGTTCAATGTAAGTCCGAGCGAGCTAGCCGCTCGGCGTATGTCTTGTTTTGAGCGTCGGAAGTCCGGTGTCTGGCTGAGCTGTGGTGATATATGATCGGTACTTCTTTGTCCTGGTCGGGCGAGTGAGTTGTCTGATCGGCCAGCGACACATGGACGTTGACCGCCTAGACCTTGACTTCCACGAAGGCCATGACCCTCTGAGGGGTGGGCCCTTATCACCGGATCAATTATCTTAGTCATAATATACAAAATGAGTTAATAAATATATTAGGAAAAGAAGTAAACAATATTAAAATTAAAAAAAATAAAAGAAGCAAAATACTTTTTAGTTATACTTGATTGTACTCCTGATGTAAGTCATCAAAAACAAATGTCTCTTATATTAAGATGTATAGATATTTCAATAAGTCCAATCAAAATAGAAAAATATTTTATAGAATTTTTAAAAGTAGATGATACATCAGGAAAAGATCTTTTTGATACGCTTATTAATATAATAAAGAAAATTGAACTAAATGTAAATGACATAAGAGGACAAGGATATGATAATGGGGCTAATATGAAAGGTAAACAATAATGCGTACAAAAGAGATTGTTAGATATAAATTCTAGAACTTTTTATACATCATGTGGTTGTCATAGTCTTAATTTAGTACTATGTGATATGGCTAATTCTTGTCCTAGTGCTATAACATTTTTTGGTGTGATGCAACATATTTACTCATTATTTTCTTCTTCTACAAAAAGATGGAAAATTTTACAAGATCATGTTTCTAATTTAACTCTTAAATCATTATCAAAACACATTGGGAAAGTCATCTTGAAAGTATTAAAACAATAAAATATCAAGCTCTACAGATAAGAGAAGCTTTATATAAACTTGCAGAAACTAGTGATGATCCTAAAACAAAAAGTGAAATAAATTCTTTAACAACATATGAGTTTGAAAATTTTAAATTTTTATTAGGTTATGGTTATTTGGTATGATATATTATTTGCAGTTAATACTATTAGTAAATCTTTACAATATAAAGATATGAACATTGCTATCGATTAGATCAGTTAAAAGGTCTTGTTTCTTTTTTTAATAATTATAGAGAAAATGGATTCATATCTGTTGTGATTTCTGCTAAAGAGATTGCAAATGAAATGAATATAGAATCAAAATTTCATGAAAAACGTGTAATTAGAAGAAATAAATGATTTGATGAAAATAAATTAATGAGGTGAAGCTTTCACCTGAAGAATCTTTTAAAATTAATTACTTTAATTATATTATTGATCATGTTATTTCTTCACTTTAAAGTAGATTTGAAGAATTTAAAATATATGAAGATAATTTTAATTTTTTATATGACATAGAAAAGTTAAAATTGCTTGACGATAATTTTTTAAAAATAAAATGTTTGAATCTTGAAAAAAATTTAACACATGACATGTTAGTTGATATTGATGGTTTAGATTTATTTTTAGAATTAAAAGTTTTAAAAGAAATAATAAATTAAAAATTAAAAACCGCACTTAAGGTATTGAACCTTATAAAAAAATTAAATTCTTTTCCTAATGCATGGATAGCTTATAGAATATTATTAACTATACTTGTCAGTGTAGCTTCAGTCGAAAAAAGTTTTTCAAAATTAAAATTAATAAAATCTTATTTACGTTCAATAATATCTCAAGAAAGATTAAATAATCTAGCAATTTTATTAATTGAAAAAAATTATTATCAAAACTTGAATATAAAAATTTAATTAATAATTTTGCATTTCAAAAAGCTAGAAAACTAAATTTTATTTTTAAATTAATATTTAAAAAAAATAAACCCGCCATTGTCGGTCCCAAGTCCGAATGAAAAAAGATGAAAGAAAATTTTATTTTTTAAAAAAAAATTATTAAGGACTTAAATTTTTTGACCTAGGGCCTTATGGAACCTTCAAATGGCCCTGGATTCACACATAATATATCCAAAGGATAAGGCATAGTAAAACAAACTAAATTAAATAGCTAAAAATTCAAGACTATATGAATTCAAATATTACACAACAATAACAAGTCTTTCTCATTTCACTAAATTAATACACGAGAAATACATTTTTTTATTTATATTCTTATTTCTTTGTAAATTTCATCATCATTAAACAATATCACACGTAATTACAACGTTCGTTCATTGACTTCATTCTTCTTCCTGCACAGCCGCAAAATCCACCGCCAGATAGCGCCGTCGTCACCGCTGCCTCTCGGATCGCCAGCTTAACATGCCACATGATGAACTTTTTGTGAGAAGTTCGAAGAAGAAAAGAGATGACGAAGAAGAGGCGGCGTTGTAAAAAATCTGGAGTATTATTCAGATTAGGTTTTGTTGTACATACCTCAACATATATATATATACCATAGGTACATAACAATACACGTGGCAACTTAAATAAATAAAAAAAGAAAAAAAATAATATAAGACTTATTCTATACTTTTATCAATATAAGACTTATTCTATACTTTATCATCCCCCCTCAAACTTAAGGGTCTATGAAGAATATTAAGCTTGGAACGTAAGGTGAGAAATCTGAAAGTCGACAGACTTTTGGTCAATGTATCTGCAAGCTGATCAGACGAGCGAGTGTATTGAATAAGTAGAGTTTGAGCTACAACACGTTCCCTAACAAAATGATAATCAATTTCAACGTGCTTGGTTCTGGCATGCAAGATCATATTCGCAAAGAGGGAGATAGTGCTCATATTATCACAAAGAATACACGGTATAGAATCCAAAGGAACAAGAAGCTCACAAAGCAAAGATTCCAACTAGGCAATTTCAGCAGCTCCATTAACAACAACACGATATTCTGATTCAGTACTAGAACGTGACACAGCCTTTTGCTTCGAAGAAGCCCACGAAACAAGATTACCTCCAAAAAATATGCAATAGCCACTTGTACTACGACGATTATCCGGACAAGAAGCCCAGTCAACATCAGTATAACACACCAAAGATGGAGAGGAAATTGGGGAAATAGATAAACCATGATACAAAGATCCACGCAAATACCTCAAGATACGCTTAACAGCTTGCAATGAGAGACACTAGGGGGATGCATGAACTGACATACTTTATTTACCGCAAAAGATAGATTAGGACGTGTTAGTGTGCAATATTGAAGAGCACCAACAACACTGCGATATTCTGAGCCATCTTCTAAGGGAACACCATCATATAGAGACAAGGAAGCACTAGAAGACATAGGAGTATCAGATGGTTTGGAGTCAAACATGACAGTTTTCTTCAAAAGATCTGTAATATATTTTGTTTGACTAAGATGCAAACCCATTTCAGAGTGATGTACTTCAATACCCAAAAAATAATGCAATTGTCCAAGATCCTTCACAGTAAACTGTTTATTAAGAAAATCAATCAAGGAAGTAATAAGACTCTGTGTGCTACCAGTAATAATGATATCATCGACATAGACAAGCACAATAAGAATACCACGGCTTGAAAAGAAGAAAAATAATGAGGTATCAGCCATAGAACCAGAAAAACCCCAATTAGAAGTGTCTGACTAAGTTTCGTAAACCATGCACGAGGCGACTGTTTTAACCCATACAATGATTTATGTAGTTTACACACCATATCGGGGCAAGAAGAATCAATAAACCCAGGAGGTTGCTCCATATAAACTGTCTCAGCAAGATCACCATGAAGAAAAGCATTCTGAATATCAAGTTGGCGAATGGGCCAATTGTGAGATACAGCAATGGTAAGAACCACCCGAATTGTTTGAGGTTTGACAACAGGACTAAAAGTTTCAGTATAGTCA
Source organism: Zingiber officinale (assembly GCF_018446385.1). Taxonomy (NCBI): domain Eukaryota; kingdom Viridiplantae; phylum Streptophyta; class Magnoliopsida; order Zingiberales; family Zingiberaceae; genus Zingiber; species Zingiber officinale. Next base: position 8,676,380 of record NC_055997.1, on the reverse strand, counting down.
ATAGATGCAGTTTGATGATATCATACTCAGATTTGTTTGTGTGGTTGATGATGTTGTAGAAATGACCGTGTTTACCGGTGGTAGCTCTGATACCATGATGAACTTTCTGTGAGAAGTTCGAAGAAGAAAAGAGACGAAGAAGAAGAGGCGGCGTTGTAAAGAATCTGGAGTACTATTCAGATAAAGTTTTGTTGTACATAACTCAACATATATATATACCATAGGTATATAACAATACACGTGGCAACTTAAATAAATAAAACAAAAGAATAAAAACTAATATAAGACTTATTCTATACTTTATTACCACAGCGCGATCTCCGACGACGCTCTCCAAACTGCAACCCTCACGCTCATCTTTTCCTCGCCCATCATACTCTTAAACTTCCTAAGCAGAACGAAGAGGATTAGCAGGTTGACGTAGCAGAACAGCACGAAGGCCATCATCGACGGATGGCATAACGCCATGTATGTCGACACTACGGTGTTCAGGGCGAGGCTGACCGCCGAGAGTGAGATGAGAAGGCGCATTGAGATCAAGCTGGCCAATCGAGCAAATTTGGTGAAAGTGTTACTGCAATCAATTTGCCTTCCACGAAGAGAAAGAATTCTTAGGTGGCGTTTGGTTCTCTCCTAGGAATCAGAATGAGAATGGGTATCATAGTATTATGCAATAGGAATGGGTATGAGCTTGGTTATCATTCTTAAAAATAATGTTTGGTTAGTTGAATATTTTCAATCAGAATGAACCTAAATTTTCTTTTTTACCCTTAGAGGATAATAAGAGAAAAAATTAGATGGAAGAGAAAGTTGAATGTGAGAGAAATATATGATAAGAGAGAATGATGAGAGAGAAAGTGTGATGGAAAAAATGAAGAGAGAGAAAGTATGATGAGATATAATGAGGAAAGAGAGCGTGATAGGAGAGATTGAGAAGAGAAAAAGTATGATGAGAGAGAAAGTGTGTTGAGAGAGAAAGAGTGATGAGAAAAAATGAATAGAGAGAAAGTGTAATGAAAGAAAATGAGAGATTGAGGAGAGAAAGTATTGTTGGAACCCCAAGGTTGTTTTGGTGTGATCAAGGAGTTAAGTTAGGTCCTGTGTATTTTTAACCTGGTGTCTAAGTGTATAGGAACTTAGGAATACAGGTAGTCGAGCGGAAGACGCACCTAGCGAGAAGTATGACACGCAGTGCGTCCGAGGGACGAGGCGCTGCGGAAGAGTACGCCGGCAGACGAGAAGGAAGCGTGCGGTGGTTCCGAGGGACGAGAAGGAAGCACGCGGCGATTCCGAGGGACGAGAAGCCGGAGCGGAAGCCTGCTCGAGAAGACTGGAAGTTGGGTTCGGGTGAGCCCTATTCTGGATGGCAGAAATCACCCAAGCAAGCGGAAGACTCGGTCTGAGGCGAACGGAGCCGGAGCAGAAGACTCGGGCTAGAAAAAGTCAACGGGGTTGACTTTCCCAACCAGGGCGCCCGGAGCTGTCCGGGGCGCCCGGAGTTGACTTTTTCACAGGATCGAGTTTTGACTTGATCTGAACGTTGGGGGGATAAAGTTTATCCCCCAGAGCGCTCGGAACTCTCAGGGTACCCCGACCAAGGCTATAAATATAACCTTGGTCCAGAAGTTTTTCATCAATCAGAACTCAAGCAATTCTTTCAACACTTGTGCTTCGTCTATAGTTTAGCTTCTTTTTGTGCACTTCATTACTGTAAGAGGCTTATTCGTCTGAAGGAGATAGTAGTACGATCATCTTCCTTAGATTAACAACCTCCTTAGTTGTAACCAAGTCAAATTCGGTGTGTCTCGTCTTTTCTGATTTACTTTCTGCTTTCATTATTTTACAAGTGTTAGTTTAAGAGTTCAAGAAGTGTTGTGTTTTATTTTTCAGGTTATTCAACCCCCCCTTCTAGCCGGCCGTCGCGGTCCTACAAGTGGTATCAGAGCCAAGACATTTCAGGAGGACTAACTGCCAATCGAAGCAAAGATAATGGTCGGACCAAGCATCTACCCGCCGAAATTCGAAGGGGATTTCGCTACCTGGAAAAAGTGAATACAGGTATTCTTTACAACTGATTTTGAATTAATCTTGATAATGGAATTTGGCTATGTAGCTCCAGAGGGCAAAGAAAAAAATCAATGGACGAAAAAGGAACAGGTCGACTACGTGGCAAATGACAAAGCAGAATACCATCTGCTAAGTGTTCTTCCGCCACAAGAAGTCAACCGGATCGGGAACTACGACTCGACAAAGGAACTTTGGGAGAAGTTCCTTGAGCTGCACAAAGGAATGTCTGAAGCCAAGCTCGCTAGACGGGATCTACTTCGACTCGACAAAGGAACTTTGGGAGAATCATCGGACTGTCGAATCTCGGAGAAAAGGTAAGTAACCGAGATTCGCTAAGGTATACTTTAAATTCTTTTCCGAGAAATTCAAAATGGGCATCACTAGTAGATGCCTTTTACATTTCGAAAGATTTAGAAAAATTACACTAGAAGAATTTTTCTCGACATTTGAAGTGCACGAATCAAGATGTGAATGTACGAAGGAGCCCAAGAACAACGTCGCCCTCAAAGCATCGAGAGACGAACCTGAGTCAGAATCTTCTCTCGACGACGAGGAAATGGTAATGATGGTAAGACGGTTTAAAAAGCTTTGTAAATCTAGAACTACTAACCATTCGCAGGACAAAAAAAAAGACCATCCGCTGCTACCATGCACTGCGACGAAGAAGGGCACGTCAAGGACAACTGCCCCAAGCTGAGGAACAAGGACAAGGATAAAGGTAAAAAGCTTGTCCAAAAGCGCAAGGTCCTAAAGGCAACGTGGGACGATATGTCGTCTGAATCGGAAGTCGAGACATTCTCCGGACTCGCATTAATGGCGAGTCATCAAGACGACGCCTACGATTCAAGCTTTTCTAAGATGAGCATCGAGAGCATCGATGAAGGGGGAGCTACGTAGGAAGAAAGCAGCAGTTCAGGGGGAGACACGGACAACGAGATCGACAAGGTAAGTGAGGTACGATCTCTTCCTCCCGATAAACTTTTTAAGTTTGTTAAGTTGCTAACTAAAGACTGTTGTAAGTTAGAAAGAGAAATTAAGAATTTAAAAATAATATTAGTTAAATCTTGCCCTTTAGAAGAATTAGATAAAGTTAAATTAGAAAATGAGAAATTGAAATCAGAAAATGAAAATCTGAAAATTCAAGTAGATAAATTGAAAAATCGTGCATGCTTATCTAATACAAAATTTAGAAAGTTTAATAATTTAAATTGGTATTATAGATGTCATCAGGGACAAATTAGAAATATTTCAAGGAAATATGTCCCTAAGAAATTTTTGGTTAATCTAGTAGGCTGGAACCTATATTGAGTTCCTAAATCTTGCTTAGCCTAAATTTTAATCGAAATTAGCGCTTTCAGTGAGAAAATTAAACAGTAAATTTCTTTATGAGGCTTTGTCTAAGGAAGTGGTTGTTGCTCCAATAACCAAGAAGGCCTAGTGCCTCGCCACGACCTGGAAGTCAAAATACTGAAATTAAATGTTTAATTAACTTTCTGATAAAGCATCAAAATTAAAATTTAATAATGCTTTAAAAAGTCTTTTAAATATTTTTTTTTTAAATTATTTTACTTAGAATTTTTTTTTAAAAACTAAAATTGCCTAAGTTAAAAGGTCATTTGAAATTAGAAATTTATGCTTAGAAATTTTTGTTGCAAAATTTCTTAAAGTCAAAATTTTTTAAAAAGTTTTTTTTAAGTTAGAAAATTTTTTTCAAAGAATATTTTTTTGCAAATTCTTTAACTTAGAGTTTATTCAAACTTAGAATTTTTTTTAAAGAAAATTAGAAATTTTTTTAAACCCTTAGATTTTTTTCGGAACCCTATTTTTTTGTGATCAAAAGGGGAGAAGGAAAAGTATAAGTCTAGGGGGAGGTAGACAATTTTCTATCTTTTTGCACTTAATTGCAGAATTTAGTTAGTTTATTTTTATGTCTATTTTACCTTACCTTAACTTGGGTTGCTCACATCAAAAAGGGAGAGATTGTTGGAACCCCAAGGTTATTTTGGTGTGATCAACGAGTTAAGTTAGGTCCTGTGTATTTTTAACCTGGTGTCTAAGTGTGCAGGAACTTAGGAATATAGGTAGTCGAGCGGAAGACACAGCTAGCGAGAAGGACGGCACGCGGTGCGTCCGAGGGACGAGGCGCTGCGAAAGAGTACGCCGGTGGACGAGAAGAAAGCGTGCGGTGGTTCCGAGGGACGAGAAGCCGGAGCGGAAGACTGCTCGAGTAGCAAGAGACGCAGCTAGCGAGAAGGTCGGCATGGGGTGCAACCGAGGGACAAAGACTGCGGATGAGTACGCTGGCGGACGAGAAGGAAGCACGCGGCGATTCCGAGGGACGAGAAGCCGGAGCAGAAGCCTGCTCGAAAAGACCGGAAGTTGAGTTCGAGTGAGCCCTATTTCGGATGGCAGAAATCACCCAAGCGAGCGGAAGACTCGGTCTGAGGCAAACGAAGCCGGAGCAGAAGACCCGGGTTGGAAAAAATCAACGGGTTGACTTTTCCAGTCGGGGCACCCGGAACTCTTCCAGGCGCTCGAAGTTGAATTTTTCACAAGATCGAGTTTTGATTTGATCTGAACGTTAAGGGATAAAGTTTATCCCCCCAGGGCGCCCAAAACCCTCAAGGCGCCCCGACCAAGGCTATAAATATAGCCTTGGTCTAGAAGCTTTTATCAATCAGAACTCAAGCAATTCTTTCATCACTTGTACTTCGTCTATAGTTTAGCTTCTTTTTGTGCACTTCATTGTTGTAAGAGGCTTCTCCGCCTGAAGGAGATAGTAGTACGATCATCTTCCTTGGATTAACAACCTCCTCAATTGTAACCAAGTCAAATCCGGTGTGCTCGTCTTTTCTGATTTACTTTCTGCTTTCATTATTTTACAAGTGTTAGTTTAAGAGTTCGAGAAGGGTTGTGTTTTATTTTTCAAGCTATTCAACTCCCCTTCTAGCCAGCCGGCCGCCGCGGTCCTACAAGTATGATGAGAGAGAAAGTGTGATGGAAAAAATGAAGAGAAGAAAAGTGTGATGAGAGAAAATGAGGAGAGAGAGTGTAATGGAAGAGAATCAAGAGAGAGAAAGTGTGATGAGAGAAAATATGGAAAGAAAGTATGATAAGAGAGATTGAGGAGACAGAAAGTATGACGAGAGAGAAAGTATAATGAAAAAATAAGGAGAGAAAATAATGAGAGAGTGTGAGTGATGAGAGAGAATACAAAGAGAAAATGATAGAGAATGTGCAATGAGAGATAATGAGGAGAGAGAAAATATGTTGAGAGAAAAAGTGTGATGATAGAATGAGGAGAGAGAAAGTATTATGAGAGAGAACAAGGAGAGAGAGTGGAATGAAAGAAAAATTGAACAAATATATTAAACGTATTTTCGTCTAAAATTTAATTCTCATTCTCATTCTATCAAGATCCAAGGAGGAGGTGAGTTTCATCCATATCCAAATTTTTTGGTTTCATTCCAAAATCTTGATTTCATTCCAATCAATCAAATATAAGATTTGAAAATGAATCCATTCTCTTATTCCCAAATCTCTAAATTAAATGTCACCTTAATTTTCGTTCCTTGAAGAGGAGAACCACTAATCCTCCTTTATATATAACCAATTAACCAAACTTCCAGATCAGGAAATTGACTTCGAAATTTATCAATGAATTATTTTGACTGAGAAAAAGAAGACTAATGGATTATATTAAAATTTGCTAGCAAAGAGTTTATATATTTTATACATAAATTTAGCTAAAATATTTAAATTGAAGTTAATTTAAATTTAATTTATCCACGTATATATATTCAGCACACTAGTTACACTTAAAAGTAGAGCTTGGGTACATATGCGTTGCCTGTCTTGCTAAATAATTTGAATGGGTTGACTTGGAATTTATCAATCCACTTAAAAACGGATTTAAATGGAAATCTTCCCCCGATCAAGGAGCTGAATCCATCAACGTTACTTAGAAATATATAGAAAAATTGTAAGTCATACTATCAAACTGCATGCAAGTGGTACAACTTTAAGGGTGCGTTTGATTCAAGTCATTATGTATAATCTTGGTTATGTGATTATCAGATAATCACATAATCAAGGTTATGGGGAATAAAACATAACCAATGTTGTTTGGTTCAGCCTAGGTAATACAACAAAAACTTGTTTGTTTGAAGGTTTTAATGAATACCCTAATTTAATATTTTACCGTATTACCCTCACTTACAAAATCAACTATACATAATAATAATAATAATAATAATATTATTATTTATTTTTTAATGTTTTTTACTTTTCTTTTTCTTGTATATTTTTTTACTTTTTTATGTGTTTTTTATTTTTTTAATGTTTTTATATTTTTTATATTATTTATATTTATATTTTTTTATTTTTTTACATTTTTTTATTTTTATTTTAATTTATTTATTTTATTTTAATTTATTTATTTTATTTTTAAATTTTTTTTATTTTTAAAATTTTTTAAAAAAATATTTTTTAAAAAAAAATTAATTTTTTAATTTTTTAATTTTAAAATTTTTATTTTAACATTTTTTTAAATTATTTATTTTTTTAAAAAAATTAATTTTTAAGTTTTAAATTTTTTTAAACATTTTTTTATTTTTTAATATATTTTTTTCATTTTTTCTTTTTTTTTTTCATATTTTTTCTTATCGGAGGGTATTTTTTGTTTAAAAAATTCGTTAATCCCGGAATCAAGAAAAACCTTAATTTTCTGAGGTTTTTCGATTCCGGACTGCATGACCCTTTTGCTGACGTGTCGGACATGGAACATTACTCGGGAATCATCGAATACCTAAACTAAATAAGGTTTTTGTTGATAACTTTGGATGGATAATCAAGATTATCAAGAATAATTCTGAACCAAACGCACCCTAAGCCTATTCCCAATAGAATTACAGTCGCAAGGAAATGAAGAATCAGATAGCACAAGATCAATTCTATTTTCAATGAACTGCCTTGTAAATCGTTGTCTGAATGTACTTTGTGTTAAATAAGAGATATAGTAACTCATCTTCGGGACTTCTGTTTTTTCTTGTTATCCTCACTCAAATGTTATTTTTTTTAAGAATTTATTAAATATTTATAAGTTTATTGAAATAATTTATTTTTTTTAAAAAAATTGTAAATACTAATGGGGTGATGGATAAGATATGAATATTTAATTCTTCAAAAGATATAGGGATGAGATAGGAAGATGAAAGTTAATTAAATACCCGATGAGTATAGAGATCAGTATAAGAATAAATATAATAGATGAGTATGAGTATTGATGATATGAAATTCTATTCAAATCCGATCAATTGACATCCCTAAATCAATTTATACCAATTGCGACTAAAATTGACATCCGGGGATTGAGAAAGGAAAAAAAAATATAAATTGAATTATATATTATGGATTGACCCGTGGTTTTTGACGGATCAATTAGGGGTGCAAATGAGTAAATTTACTTGTGAGTCGCTCACGAGTGACTCGATCAAGACTCAACTCAAGGTTGAAGTTGACCGAGCTCGAGTCGGCTTGATTAAAAATTAAATTGAGCTCGAGTCTAATTACTCACTTAGTGGCTCGTCGAGTCAAACAAACCAATAATAATATATATATTTTAATATATTTTTATAATATATAATAAATTAATTAATTTATTAAAAAATAAAAATAAATAAAAAAAAATTCAAACTCGAGTTCACGATAGAGCCCATAATTAAATATCAAGTTCGAGCTCAACTTTACATGCTCAAGTAAGCTCGAGCTCGAATTGAACTAATATAATTTGAGTTGAATCGAATTCAAATCTAGACTGACTCAAACTTTGCTCATCTCGAATCCTTTACTGCCATAGGACCAATCGACCACTTAAGGAACTGCCCAGCCGCCAGAATCATTATCAAAATTGATATTTAGCATGAGGAAAATATTATAAAAAATAAAAAATTTTATTTTGATCCATATTTTTATACTATTTAATATTTACAAATAATAACTCTTACAACCTAAGATAAAAAATAAAGAAAGATTAAAATAAATAATAAAAAAATTATTAAAAAAATAAAACTGATAAAAAATAAAATTAGTTAAAAAAACAAAACTTAAAAAAATTAAAATAAAAAAAAAACGTGAATGAGGAATAAGGAAAAGGATAGAAGGGCAAATATCATTGTGATATTTATTTTATGATGAACCCGGGGAGGGGACAATCATAACAAAGACACGTTTCTTCTAAAATTAATTATCATCATATGTAAATTACTGCGTTTCTTCGTTTAGTTTTCTTCTCCATGCACAGGCACAGCTTCCTTCTGGAACAGAACGAGGCCACACAGTCCACCGCCAGCGAGCGCCGCCGCCGCCACCCGGATGGCCAACTTAACCGACCACATCGCGATCTCCGACGACGATCTCCAGCCGAACACAAGCACGAGCGAGGCGGACAGCGCCCAAACCGCCGCCCTCACCCTCGCCTTTTCCTCCGGCGATCCGCCGGCACCCTCGCCCATCAGCCGCTCAAACTTCCCCACCAAAAGGAAGAGGAGCAGCAGGTCGACGTAGCAGAATAGCGCGAAGGCCATCGCCGGCGGATCGCGGCGCGCCATGTAGGCCGACACCGCGGCGTTCAACGCGAGGCTGACCGCCGAAAGCGAGACTAGAGGGCGCGTTGACATCAAATTGACCAATCGAACAAATTTGGTGAAAGTGTTACTGCATTCGCCTTCCATGATGAGAAAGAAAGAATTCTCAGTTTTTGTTAGCTTGAAGACCAAGAAAAACCTCAGGTCCTTTCGCTTAGTTTTTGTTAGCTGGAAGAGCAAGAAACTTGTGTGGAGCGGATGGATCATTTGAATGGGTCTATTTTAATATATTTCATCATTTAAATACATAAGATTTATTACAATGATTAGTAAATCATCATCATTTGATCTGTAATTTATAAACTACAGGATCTCGTCTGATGTGGAGAGAAGTGCTCTGTCTTGTAATATATTTGTCGAGAATAACAATTATTTTTATTTTTATTTTTTTCTCATATTCTATAAGATTTTTTTTTTTTAGTCATCGTAGAAATTCCATTTGCACTACAGTTAATATCTTCTCTAAAGAAAAAAAATATATCAAAATCTCACAATTTACAATCTAATCATTCAATATTTCTTTTTTAAGGATAAATTATTACATTTAAATTATCCGTCCGATATACTAATACCTTATCTCATCCATATAAAAATTTTGGTCCAAATACTTCAATCTTGAATCTAAAATATTCTCTTTTTATATTTATTGTAGTCCATTCTCGTGAATATTATAATTGGAATAGTCTCATTATTCCGAAAAAATATGAGATTGTATGTGCTACACTATTAGACGCGGCTTGAATGTAGGGTGTCTGGATTAATAATTTTTTAAAATTAATATTTTCTCAAAAAAAACTACACGTCACCATCCAAATTATTAATCTTAAATATTATAAACATTAAAAAAATTATTAACTTAAACAAATTATAATCTAATTTTTAAATTTTAAAATCGGAAATTATTAGAAGAGAAATTTTATTAACTCAAATATATTATAATTCAACCCATAAACTTTAAAATCTTAAAAGTTAAATACATATAATATACTTTAAATAAATAAATGAATAAACCTTACGCCAACTCGGGTGCCTGGATTAACTCCCGTGTCTATACAGTGACCCGGCGAGAAAATTACATTTTCAGTCCTGTAATTTATATTTTTTTCAATTTTAGTCCTGTTATGAATTAATTTACGTTCTTAGTCCTGTAACTTGTAATATTTTTCAATTTCAATTTTTTTTCCTCCAAAATTAAAATTTTTTAACCGAAAATATCTAGTTTGTAGTTGGAATATAAAAAACACATGGGTCATAAAAAATCAAAATTTCCAAATTCATTTACAACTCATCATTTTCAGTTGAAAATTTTCAATTTTAGAGGAAAAAAGACTGAAATTGAAAACTATTATAAGTTACAGGACTAAAAATATAAATTGACTTATAACAGGACTAAAATTGAAAAAAAATATAAATTACAGAACTAAAAACATAATTTTCTCATGACTCGACACTTTTATATATATATATATATATATATATATATATATATATATATATATATATATATTCAACCAAACTAACCAAACTTTGAGATTCAGAAATTGACTTTGAAATTAGTCAAGAAGCGTTTACATTAAGACAATGAAAATACATTGATTATATTAAAATTTGCTAGAAGTTTATATATTATTAATTATATATAAATATATTTAGCACCGTAAGTGTGCATGGTCGATTTTTAGAGTACATTGTTCGATCCTTAATTGGGAAGTGGTAAAAGGTGATATCGTTCGTCCCCAGTGCTCGTGAAGACAGGTAAATCATGGTAGCTGCAGAAGTTAGTGTGCAGTGGGAAGAGGTGCACAAGGACCATGGAATTACGCCCTGACTATCCCGCAGTTTAAACCCACGCTCTCAAGTGATAAACTTCTACGCACTAACCGTTCCAGATAACCTAGTGGGGCATCAATAATAATTCAATAATAATTAAGCAGATCCTTAATTGGGAAGCAACATAGCCAGGTGGGGTTGGACGTCCATGTCTGGCGGAGTGACTGTCTGCGGAATGCAAATATGCAATGTCTAAACTCAGGTGGATATGAGCTATCCTATAGTGATGGGCGAGATATGAAAGTTATAATTTTTTTTATTCCTATTATTTTAGCAGGCTAATATGTATAACCGTGAAATCAAGAATTATAAATTTTATAAATATTTATTTATGAAATCATTATATTCATTAAATTATAAGGATTTCTCGAATTTTTAGTTTTTAATAGGTTGATCTGCTCATCTAGTTTGACTGGTTGAGAATTTTTCAATCTATCAAGATAACGTGATAACTAACTAGTTCATCTTATTTTGTCAGATGATAATTTTTGATGAACCAGCCTAACTGATAACCACTTAATCAATTAGACAACTCTATAAAAAAAAATGATAAATTTAATTAGTTAGCATCATTGACTAATCATGAGATGATAGAATTTTTCCATTGACCATCAAGGTAAATTGAAAAGTGCGCACTATGGACAGATCTGAAACCAATATCCTTTAGTTCAGGTACTGTTTGAAGAAAAAAATTCATAATTAAAGATTAAACCGTGAATATGGATATGTAGATGACAATCTAAATATTTTAGCTGACATCATAATCACGGGATAACCAATTGGACAACTCTAGTTAAAAGATCATCACCAAAGTTGATAATTAGCAATGCAAATTACTTGTGTAACAAGATTCACACATAATATGTCTAAACCATTGAAGTCGAAATCAAGTCTTTATTCTTCGAATTAGAACATAATCTTGATCTTCCAAACTAATCCACAAGAAATACATATTTTTATTTATTTATTTCTTATCTATTATTTGTATGTGACATCGACACATTTCTTCTAAATTTCATCACCATACAACAATATCAACCGTAAATTACTGCGTTCGTTCGTTCGTTCGTTCATTTTTCTTCAACATGCCCGGCTTCCTCCTTGAACAGAACGAGGCCACAGAAGCCACCGCCAGCGACCGCCGCCGCCGCCGCCCGGATGGCCAACTTAACCGGCCACAGCCCGATCTCCGACGACGCTCTCCAGCCGAACACAAGCACGAGCGAGGCGGACAGCGCCCAAACCGCCGCCCTCACCCTCGCCTTTTCCTCCGGCGATCCGCCGGCGCCCTCGCCCATCAGCCGCTCAAACTTCCCGAGCAGAAGGAAGAGGAGCAGCAGGTCGACGTAGCAGAACAGCGCGAAGGCCATCGCCGGCGGGTCGCGGCGCGCCACGTACGCCGACACCGCGGCGTTCAACGTGATCAGGCTGACCGCGACGAGAGGGCGCATCGAGATCGAGCTGGCCAATCGAGCAACTTTGGTGAAAGTGTTGCCGCATTCGCCTTCCATGAAGAGAAACAGTTGGTAGTTTTTATTAGCTTCCAGAGGAAGAAGCATGGATCCTAAGGAGTATATATAGGCAACCAAACTTTCAGACCAAGAAATCGACTTTTGACATTTATTATTTTTCTTGGAAGTAAACGAGTATTTCTATTTTTCATTTAATATTTTATTCAGGTTTCGTATGATGAGCCCAATTTGACTTAGAAGACTAATTGATTATATTAAAATTTTCTAGCAAAAAGTTTTGATAGGAGGATTTCTTTTTATCAAAATCAAAAGTTTAAATCTATCGTAAAATAGAAAAAAATCTTCAATCACAACTTGAATTTTGTATGTAATCTCCACTCATAAAAAACTTCATTTCTATTTCTTGTATGTAAAGTTTTATTTACTTCAACTCCCTCATGCAACTATTGTGACCTAATTGCCCCTCAAATTTTTTAGGTACAAAAGTTCAAAAATGAGTATAATTCCTCTTAAATTCAACACTTTACATTAAAATCGAGTATATTTTCTATTAAATTGAGCATATTTTTTTCCTATTTTAATATAATTCCTCCTAAATTCAGCACCATGTAAAAAAAAATCTAATATATTTTCTATCCAATTAAGTATCATTTAAAGAAAATCTAGTATATTTTCTATCCAATTGAGTATCATTCAAAGAAAATCTAGTATATTCGAATATATTTTCTATTAAAATTACCCTTCATATTTTTTTAGATATAAATAGTCTAAAAATGAGTATAATTCCTATTAAATTCAGTATTTTAAACTAGAATCGAGTATATTTTCTATTAAATTGAGTACAACTTTTTCCCTATTTAATATAATTCCTCCTAAATTCAATACCATTTGAAAAAAAATCTAGTATATTTTTCATCCAATTGAGTATCATTTAAAGAAAATTTAGTATATTTTACATCCAATTGAGTATCATTTAAAGAAAATCTAGTATATTTTCCATCCAATTGAGGTAAAAAAGAATCGTACTCAATTTGATAGAAAATATACTAGATTATAGTTTAATGTACTGTATTTAAGAGGATTTATACTTATTTTTAAATTTTTTATACTTAAAATATCATGGACAATTAGATAAGTATATTAGACTAGGGAGTGAAAAGAAAGATTTTTTCAATGAAAAGTACAATGCAAAGTTGTATTTACTAATGGAGACTGATCCTGTCCGAATCGCCGAACCAAGGGACACTGGGCACGTGGTGCTCTCCTAGTCGATGGCACATGCCTCCGAAGCTCCGGCGATCCTGCACAGAAGTCGGGCCGGGAAGGGGTTTCCGGCGACGACCCTCCGACGCTCAAGTCAGGTAAGTAGTGGAAAACGGAGCTCCCAAGCTTGTAGGATGCGTACCTCCGGCGAAGTCTACGGTTCTTTATATAGGGCGATGAAAAAGCTCCTACACGCCTATCGAGGCGCGTGCGTATCCGCAGCCCATGCCTCGGTGTGTGCCTGTCAGAAAACTTACCTGACGCCATACTGCAACAGTCCCATCGCGCCTTCGATGGGACAACAAAACACCCCGTTGTCAGACTAGGAGTATGGCCTAGTCATGTGACTTGACGGCTATCAGGAGATGTTCCTGTTCTCCTTTACCGCCGGCCGGGACGTACGTCCGGCCGGCCGGATGGAGAACATCGTCCGGACGGCCTTCATCCCCTGCGCCGGCCGGATGGCACGCCCCTCACATCTCGCCTGTCGCTTGTGCTGAGATGCCGGGGAGACTTCCAGGCGAGTGACTTCCTCTCGGCTCTGAGACATTGTTTCATTGAGCGTCGGAACCCCAACCCGGTCAGGGCGCCTTTTACTACCGAATGTCCATTGATCTGCCGATCGGCCTTATCCATTTCTTCCAAGTCCGGTCGGCTCATCCTTCTCCGGTGGGCTACTTGGCCATTTGACCTCCACGTGGCGTTGACCCCTCGTTAGGGGGTCCCGGGCTCTTACCACCGGATCACTTGCCTTCCCCTCGAGTCTAGTCGAAGGAGGCGAAGTCCGACTGACTGGACCGCCGATCTGACAGAACAACGATAATTGCATTGGGCCACTCGGCCAGGTCTAATGATGCTCGCCCGTTCGGCGATATCTAGCCCGTGCCTCGTGGTCTCTTGGACTCCATGTCCTATGCTCTCCCCTACTATTCATCACGTGCACTGCGCACGGTAAGGGGAGCTCATTAAATGCGGCCAGTATCTAACTGACACGTGGCGATCATGCGTTTGTCAGAGTATGGCGGTGGCGTCACTTCCGATGGAACAGCCGCCGTTTGAAATGGACAGATGGATGATGACCTCGTTATCGACGACCTGGATCGGACGGTGGAGGTTGCTCCCGGGCGGCGATATAAAGCCCGCGACTCCGTTTCCGCCGCCTTGTTGCTTCATCTTCCTCCGGCGCTCCTCTGCTCGTTTTTTTTTCTCCGGCGACCTCACCTCTCAATTCTTCGGCAACCCCCAGCCCCCCGTCGATCATCTTTGCGTGCTCGTAAGCCCCTCCTTCTCGTTCCCAACGTTTTCTTCTTTCTGTTAATCGTTTCCTTCAGTCGGTTTTCCTCCATTCCTTGCTTGAACCTTCCCTTTTGGTCCCGTATTCTTGTCTGTCGACCATGACTAGCACCTCGCAGCCGACCGGCGACGCTCCGAGTCTTTGGTATTCGAACATGGAAAGCCGGTTCGACGAGGAGGACGCCTTGCGCCTCACTCGAGCCTATGACCTGCCGACCGACCACCAAATAGTGTTAGCCACACCGGCCGATCGGCCTCACGATCCGCCGCCCGGCACTGTTCTTTTCTTCCGAGACCAATTTCTGGCCGGACTGCGTTTTCCACCCCACAAGTTTTTCTTAGAAGTTTGCAATTATTTTCGCATTCCGCTCGGCCAGGTAGTTCCCAACTCTATTAGGCTGCTGAGCGGAGTGATAGTTTTATTCAAACTGAACAGCATCCCCTTAGAACCAAAAATTTTCCACTACTTTTTTTATCCCAAGCAAGCCGAGTGGGGCACCTTTGTTTTCAAGTCTAGGATAGGCTTCGTCCTTTTTGATAATATGCCGAGCTCCAACAAACATTGGAAGGAGCATTTTTTTCTATATACGTTTTCCCGAGCGGCCAACTTTTCGCACCAAGTGGCAGACGGCGATGCCATCGCAACCGAAGCTCGGCAAATTTAGAGGTGACGCGGCCTACCTTCATGCAGCCGAACGGCTAGTTGGCCAGCGCTATCATATTGACAAGCTACTCCTCCCGGGAGTAATGTACATATTCGACTTGTCCTCTACCACAGCCGATCTGCCCTGCAGCATGAGTAAGTTTCCTTATCTTCCCGTTTGTTTTGGTCTTACTGATTTATTTTTTGCTCCTGCAGCTGAAGTCATGTGGCGCGCCAAAGCTATCGAGAAGCTCAAATTGAAGGCCGCTCAGATTGAGGCGGTGACGAACAAGGAGGCCGCCGAACTGGGCCTTGCTCCAATTGATCCGGCCGGCGAAGCACGTTGCCCGCCTGAAGCCTGGCGCTCTCGCCTTGAGGAGGAGGCCGTCGCTTCAGCTCGGCGAGGTGGAGGTCGTTCGCCGATGATCTGTGGATCGCTTCCGGAATCCGCATCTGCCTCGACTACACTTAATGAGCCACAGCCCGAGCGGGGCGCGGATGCACCAGTGCTGTCCGGGACGGTTTCCCTCGAGAGTACTTCGACCTCTCATGGTTCTCCAAGGGGAGCTTCTGAGGTGCCGCCGTCCAGCCCTTCAAGAACTTTGCGCCGTATCAGGCGCTTGGGCGAGCTTCCCTCCTCGTCCATCGGTGGGCCGTCCGGTAAGGCCAATGTTTCTCAGGGTGAGCCGAGCGGCCAAAATTTAATTAAAACTGTCCTGCGCCTCCCTTCAGAGGAATACATGGCAGTTGCTGATCGGCCAGTGGTCCCCGAGCAGTAGATCACCTTGACAGGCCCTCTTGCACAAGTTTGGGAGGACGCTCGGCGCAGAATAAAAGTGATGACTCCTGGACAGCTCGGCGACAGTAACCTTCAGCAGGCCACGGGGGTATGCTGTTTTTCTCTGTTCGCGTATTTGAGTTAAGTTTTTTGAACTTGTGTACCGTTGCTCGCAGAACTGGGTGGAGCAAATTGTCGTTAGCAATCGGTTGGCCGAGCTGGAGGATGAATTAAAAAAACTCAAGGCCGCGGGAGACAGCCGACAGTCGACGGCCGCTCTGGAGAAGGCCAAAAAATCGCTGGAAGCCGAACGAAAACGAGCTACTGATCTAGCAAGCAAGGTAGTTCGGCTCGAAGCGATGGTCAAACAAAGAGATAAAGATATCAAGACGGCGACCTCTCGGAAGCTCCAGGCCATCGAAGACATGGACTGAATGAAGGTGGAGATCAGAGGGCTGGAGCAGCGCATTAAGGATCTGGATGCTCTGCTGGCCACCGAGAAAGAGGGCCGCTCGGCCGATCTCCTTAGGTTTGATGGAGAGTTGAAGGATCTCCAAGCTGCCAGCGACGCTGCCCACGCCGCGCTAAAAGATTATCAAGGGGGGGAGTCGGCCCGTTCGGACGAAGTGAGGAAGGCGTATCTCCGCTCGGAAGATTTCGGAGAAAAGTTCACTGACAAGATATCCCTCACTTTCGAAGAAGCGATCAAGGCGGCGGTAGATTACCTGAAGACTAAGGGCCACCTGCCCGCCGAGCTGGCCATCCCCCCCGAGGACCTTGCGACTGTGATGGGCGCCATCCCAGACACTCTTTTTGACTTTGACGCGTGATAAGCGTTTTTTGCACTTTTTTGTATTACAGCCGTTCGGCTCAACTTATCTTTGTAGTAACTTTTTTGGTTCACCCAGTGCATAATAGATAATCTTTTCTGTTCCTCCAACTTCCGCTTTGACAAGAAATTTTTCTTTCGTCACATTTTAAGTGTTCTTTATAACTCCTCCGCTCGGCTTTACGCTATAACGTGGACTCAAGCGGCTTGCCTTCAATAACATCTTTCGCCATGCAACTAGGTAGCCGCTCGGCGCTCGAACGTCATTCGTTCACTTGCTCACATTTTTAATTCTAATTAACCATCTCTAGCTTTGCGCCTTGTCTCAAAGGGGTTTGCATTAGATTCCTGCAATGCGAGCCGCTCGGACGTTTATAGACGCCGGCTCGTCTCTTGATATTTAACGTCGGAGCTCGACGGTCTTCCGCTCGGACGTTTATAGACGCCGGCTCGTCTCTCGATATTTAACGTTGGAGCTCGACGGTCTTCCGCTCGGACGTTTATAGACGCCGGCTCGTCTCTCGATATTTAACGTCGGAGCTCGACGGTCTTCCGCTCGGACGTTTATAGACGCCGGCTCGTCTCTCGATATTTAACGTCGGAGCTCGACGGTCTTCCGCTCGGACGTTTATAGACGCCGGCTCGTCTCTCGATATTTAACGCCGGAGCTCGACGGTCTTCCGCTCGGACGTTTATAGATGCCGGCTCGTCTCTCGATATTTAATGTCGGAGCTCGACGGTCTTCCGCTCGGACGTTTATAGACGCCGGCTCGTCTCTCGATATTTAACGTCGGAGTTCGACGGTCTTCTGCTCGGACGTTTATAGACGCCGGCTCGTCTCTCGATATTTAACGTCGGAGCTCGAAGGTCTTCCGCTCGGACGTTTATAGACGCCGGCTCGTCTCTCGATATTTAACGTCGGAGCTCGACGGCCTTTACGACTAACTTTAATTGATTATATACGCCCTGCCGAGAGGCGAGGGGCCTTCGTTATCGAGCGCGCGACTCGTACAATATACCTCCGGCCTAGCGGTCCGGGGCCTTCGATATCGAGCGTGCGGCTCGTACAATATACCTCCGGCCTAACGGTCCGGGGCCTTCGTTATCGAGCCTTCGGCTCGTATATTTATATGCCCCGGCCGAACGGCAAGGGGTCTTCACGCAGTAAGCCGTTCGACGGAGAATGCTCAATGTGTTTTCATCTTTTTGCTTCTTGCATTACAAGTACACAGGCGACTAGCATATACACAAAAATGAATTACATTCGTGCACCTTTCATCCAGCTCGATAAGGCTGGAGATGATTCGCACTCCACGGTCGATCCAGCTGCCGCCCGTCCTCATCCTCCAAATAGTAAGCGCCAGAGCGAAGCTTTTCAATAACCTTGAAGGGGCCCGCCCACGGTGCTTCTAGCTTGCCAACGTCGCCGACCGGCTTAACTTTCTTCCACGTTGATATATTCGTTCGCCCGGTGTAGCATGTGATCATAGTCCCGGGGCGGTTTTCGGATGAGCGATCGGAAGAAATCCCCATCCACTAGGCCTTGTGTGAAGGCATTCATCATCGTTTCCGAGGTGGCCGTTGGAATGTCCATCGCCACTTGGTTGAACCGCTGGATGTAAGCTCGAAGCGATTCACGGGCTTCTTGCTTGATGGCGAACAGGCTCACACTCGTTTTCTGGTAGCGTCGACTGCTTGCAAAATGGTGGAGGAAGGTCGTTCGGAAATCTTTGAAGCTTGTGATGGATCCGTCCGACAATCTCCGAAACCACCGTTGAGCCGAGCCCGAGAGAGTGGTAAGAAAAACTCGGCACTTTACTCCATCTGTGTATTGGTGGAGAGTAGCTGTGTTATCGAACTTACCCAGATGATCATCCGGGTCGGTTGTTCCATTGTACTCGCCGATCGTCGGAGGCGCGTAGTGCTTTGGCAGAGGGTCTCGTAGGATAGCCTCTGAAAATTGGCGATTGATCCGCTCAGGCGATACGTCCGCTCAGGGGGCTTTCCCCTTTCTGTTATCTCGTCTAGGCATTTCATTCGAAGAAGATCCCCTATCCTGGTGGGCTGCCACGGCTTCAGGGGTGCGGAACAGAGCCCGATGAAATGCGACGGTGGCAGGTGGTGCTTCCGCTCGGCCACCAAACGCTGAAGTTGCTTGCTGCTCCGGCCGCTCGGCTGATGCCTTCTGTTTTTGCTCCACAAGCTTGGCGGCCCTTATCTCGATCAGAGCGTCGAGTTCCTCAGTCGAAAGTGTCACCGCGTGTTGTCGTCCAGTCTCGTCCATTGTTTCCGATCGGATGCAGGAGCGTTCCCACAGACGGCGCCAAATTGATCCTGTCCGAATCACCGAACCAAGGGACACTGGGCACGTGGCGCTCTCCTAGTCGATGGCACAGGCCTCCGAAGCTCCGGCGATCCTGCACAGAAGTCGGGCCGGGAAGGGGTTCCCGGCGACGACCCTTCGACGCTCAAGTCAGGTAAGTAGTGGAAAAAGGAGCTCCCAAGCTTGTAGAATGCGTACCTCCGGCGAAGTCTACGGTTCTTTATATAGGGCGATGAAAAAGCTCCTACACGCCTATCGAGGTGCGTGCGTATCCGCAGCCCATGCCTCGGTGTGTGCCTGTCAGAAAACTTACCTGACGCCATACTGCAACAGTCCCATCACGCCTTCGATGGGACAACAAGACACCCCGTTGTCAGATTAGGAGTATGGCCTAGTCATGTGACTTGACGGCTATCAGGAGATGTTCCTGTTCTCCTTTACCGCCGCCCGGGACGTACGTCCGGCCGACCGGATGGAGAACATCGTCCGGACGGCCTTCATCCCCTGCGCCGGCCGGACGGCACGCCCCTCACATCTCGCCTGTCGCTTGTGCTGAGATGCCGGGGAGACTTCCAGGCGAGTGACTTCCTCTCGGCTCTGAGACATTGTTTCATTGAGCGTCGGAACCCCAACCCGGTCAGGGCGCCTTTTACTACCGAATGTCCATTGATCTGCTGATCGGCCTTATCCATTTCTTCCAAGTCCGGTTGGCTCATCCTTCTCCGGTGGGCTACTTGGCCATTTGACCTCCACGTGACGTTGACCCCTCGTTAGGGGGTCCCGGACTCTTACCATCGGATCAGAGATTGCATGTAAATTTTCCCTTAAATCTATAAAATGGCACTAAAGTTTATTATGGTGCATGGTACTTTTAATTTAAAAATAAAAAATGATTTTATTTTTTAAAGCTCTGGTGTTGTTCGTGGAAACAAGCATTCGATAGAGAATTAATCGAAACCCTTGACTGAGAATGATGTGGGTAGTCACTGCTGACAACTTGATCAAATCTGCTTAGCACATAGAATGTTCTTTCTTATGGGAAAAAAAACACTAATCTAGTTGTTACAGAAAAATTAAAAACATCTTATGAAAAAAAATCAATTTTAATTAAAATTAGGGAAAACTACTTTTAACCCTCTTTTATTCTCTAGCAAGTAACATTTTGTCCCTTATATTTTAAAAATAATATTTAATCCCTTTTGACTAAAGTCAATTGTGAAATTTTTTTATAAAAGATAATTATGTCTTTATTTTTGGATAATCTTAAGAGAGAAAATTATATTAAATTTATTAATAATTTAAGCTCATTTCTTGAAATCTAAACTAATTTTAAATAATTTAATATCCTAATTGATATTTTGAATATGTGTATGACTGTTGATTTATTAATTAAAATTAATGAATTATACTTAATTTCTAATAACATATATAAAGATTAATATTTAATTATATAAATAAATTAAAATAAAATAGTTTAAAATATATATTTTTATCACTTCTGCTGTGCAACCTTTGAATACAATATATAATAATTATTTTTTTTAATTTTTCCTAAATTTAAACTTACACAAGGGAAAAAAAAAAAAAAAGAAAGAGAAGAGAGAGAGAAAGGGATAGGCGCATAATACTCGAGTCAGACAAAACGAGGTGAAATGTCATTTTAATAATATTTAAAAGGGCACCATTTTAATGATGATAATAATAAAGATACTCTTTTAATTTTTAACGAAAACATATCTAAATAAAAAATGAAAATGTATACGTATGAATACAGACCATCTTCTTTGTAAGCTACTGAGACCTTCTGGTAATACACTTGGATCGCGAGGCTGTTAAGATGTGGAATTATATTTTGCAGGCATATTGACCTCAAAAAGAAAAGGTTTTTAATAGGAATTGAGCACGCATGCAATATCAGAGTTATAATACCAAACAACAAACAAAAGGCCTCCTTAGGGCAAGACTCCGATATGCAAAGCTGTTCACTTAGTAAACCATTGTCTGGCAAAGAGAATGAAGAACTTGCACATATAATATTGAACGCCGTCCCAAGTCCTGAAATCAAAAGGACGCCATCGCATTGCCCAGTCTGTGCTTCCTAGTCCTACATTGTTTTCCCTTACTAAAGTGTTCCACACAGTCACATTCGTTAGGGCCTAAGGACCAAGGACAAGCCCACCTTGGCATTCTTTTCGATGGCTATTTTATCAACTTCCCCTGAGATTGTGAAAAATGATTTTGGCTTCCATTCGTGCTGGATTAGTGCACTACCTCTCCCGTAATTGTTGAATCGAGCCTTGACCATGGTAAGAGGATCCAGGGCATGTTGTGTCCCAAAGGTTAGTTGTTTATAAAATCAAGCTTTGTCATTGTGTTAGTTGTTTATAAAATTTATTCGAAATGTTGTAAATATTATTTTTGAATGTTGAAAAATTATATATTAAATTTTATTTTTAAATTTTATATTTTAAATAATTTATAATACTAGAAAATTTTATATTATTTTTTTATATTTTTTATTTAAAAAAAAAGACAACAGTTTTTATCATGGTAAAATTATTATCTTTGCGCTTTAAAGTACTCCTTTAATAACATGATCTTTAATAAAAGTTCTAAAAGGACTACGGTGAAAAATTTTTATTGTTAAACTTTTTCCTTGTAGTGAAAATTGATAATTTGCATTGCAAATTATTCATGTAACAAGATTCACACGTAATATATCTAAACCATTGAAGTCGAAATCAAGTCTTTATTTTGCGAATTTAAAATATTAAAAGGAACATAATCTTGAATCTTCAAAACTAATACACAAGAAATACATATATTTTTTTTTTAATTTATATTCTTATTTATTTGTATGAACTATCAACGGTAAATTAGAGAAAAATCCTCAATCACAATGTTAACTTTGCATGCAATCCCCATGTCCAAAAAATTTTATTTCTACTCCCTGCATGCAAAGTAGTATTTGTTTCAACTCTCTCATGCAAATATTGATACCTAAATTGCCCCTCAAATTTTTTAGGTACAAAAATTCCAAAATTGAGTACAAAAAGTCCAAAAATGAGTATAATTCTTCTTAAAGTCAGTACTTTATATTAAAAATCGAGTATATTTTCTATCAAAATTGTCCCTCTTATTTTTTAGGTATAAAAGTCTAAAAATAAGTATAATTCATGTTAAATTCAGCACTTTACACTATAATCTAGTACTCTATACTAAGATCGAGTATATTTTCTATCGAAATTAATCCTCATATTTTTCGGTACAAATAGTCTAAAAATGAGTATAATTACTATTAAATTCAACACATTAAACTAAAATTGAGTATATTTTGAGATGAAAAAAGAATCGTACTCAATTTGATAGAAAATATACTAGATTCTAAGTTAATATACTAAATTTAAGAGGATTTATACTGATTTTTAGACTTTTTGTACCTAAAAATATCATGGGCAATTAGGTAAAGATGTTTGAGTGGGGAGTGAAAATAATGATTTTCATGGATGAGGCCTACATATAAAAATTTATTTAACAATAAGGACTGCATGCAAAATTACCCAACCATCAATGACATCGACACGTTTCTTCTAAATTTCATCATCATGTAACAATATCATACGTAAATTACTGCGTTCATCGTTCGTTCATTTTTCTTCAACATGGACGGCTTCCTCCTTGAACAGAACGAGGCCACAGAAGCCACCGCCAGCGACCACCGCCGCCGCCGCCCGGATGGTTAACTTAACCGGCCACAGCCCGATCTCTGAAGACGCTCTCCAGCCGAACACAAGCACGAGCGAGGCGGACAGCGCCCAAACCGCCGCCCTCACCCTCGCCTTTTCCTCCGGCGATCCGCCGGCGCCCTGGCCCATCAGCCGCTCAAACTTCCCGAGCAGAAGGAAGAGGAGCAGCAGGTCGACGTAGCAGAACAGTGCGAAGGCCATCGCCGGCGGATCGCTGCGCGCCACGTACGCCGACACCGCGGCGTTCAACGTGAGGCTGACCGCAACGAGAGGGCGCATCGAGATCGCGCTGGCCAATCGAGCAACTTTGGTGAAAGTGTTGCTGCATTCGCCTTCCATGGTGAGAGAGAGAGAGTTCTTATCTTTTGTTAGCTTCCAGTGGAAGAGCCATTGATCCTTCGAGACATATATATTTATAGCCAACTATAAACTTTAACATCAAGAAATGTATACTGACTTTGAGATTACTCAAAAAACCGTGTTGACTGAGACAAAAAATTCATGTTGATTATATTAAAGGATTTCTTTTATCAAAATCAAAAGCTTAAAATCTATAAAATGGTAATATTAAAGTTTATTATGTTGGTATTTTTAAATTTAAAAAATAAAAATTAATGAAAATAACTCTATCTTACTAGTTTTATTAAGAATCAGTACTTTACTGACTAATTTTAATAAAACCCAAAATAAAATTATATTAAAAAATACTAGAGAGTAGGGGTAATACAGGCGAATTCTTCTTCTCTCACACCTGATAGAAAATTTAAAAACAAGAAATGGATACCGTAGCCATTGGTAGGATTGGCCGAGCAAAAGTGTTATACTACCAAGCAACAAACAGAAATAAAAAGGCCTCCTTAGTTAGGGCCGAATTCCGATATGCAATTTTTGATGTTCTACTTTCTAGCAAAGTTGTTTACTTACTAAATCATTGTCTGGCAGAGAGAATGCAGAACTTGCACATAGAATATTGGGCGCCCTTCAAGTCCTGAAATCAGAAGAACGCCATTGCCTAGTCTGTGTTTCCTAGTCCTACATTGTTTCCCTTACTAAACTGTTCCAGTCACATTCGTTAGGGCCTAAGGACCAAGGACAAGCCCACCTTGGCATTCTTTTCGATGGCTATTGTATCAACTTCCCCAGAGATTGTGAAAAATGATTTTGGCTTCCACTCGTGCTGGATTAGTGCACTACCTCTCCCGTAATTGTTGAATCGAGCCTTGACCATGGTAAGAGGGTCCAGGGCATGTTGTGTCCCAAAGGTTAGTGTGTTCTCGTTGCTGGAGAAGCTACGAGAGAGCTCCGCCCCCACTGCTGTACTGGACAATGGACTTACCAGGTGGTAGCAGGATGCAGTTAAGTTGTTCCCCTTGTCATTCCTAGAAGCAGGGTTCAAAATAGCCCTTATAAATCAGGTCGTGGCCCCACTTTCACAAGAGTACTTGGTCAAAGCATTTATATTTTACTTCCTAATGAAGGATGAGAAGCATCAATGTACTTACAAAGTCAATGAGGCAATGAGATCAGCATTAATGATGTTCAACCCTCCGTTGTATTTGATGAAATTTCCTCCCGCAGTGTCAAATGCTATATCGGCTCCGACAGAGAAAGCATTAGTACCAACCACCCCTGAGAGGTTCACCACAGGCCGGGTCGTCAATCCAATACCAGCAGTGACACTAGCATAATCATGTAGGTATTGCAGCTCAACCTGCCAACCAGAACATAACCAGTATATAGTAAAGTCGAGCTGCATAACCAACAGTTTAGTTATTTACTACCATTTAAAGGCAAACAATTAGTCACCTTTCCTGACTGCTGATTTGGTATAACAAAACTTAATATTGATCTCAGCCCAGGGGTAGCCAGTTCATCGACTGTAACAGTTGTTAGAAGCTGGGAACAAATAAAAAAAATCACAATTGACCTTGGATCTTGTATAAAATAGATGAAATAGATGACTTAGGCAGGGAAACTCTTAATGCTTAAGCATGGTTAAGAAGCCTCATCTCAATCCAAATTGCCAAGGCACTTGGGCAAGAAACTTCTTGGCATTTAAGTATGCTTAAGCAGCCTCAATTAAAGAAGGCTAACTTTGCACCTCTAATTCTTTCCTCCTTTGATGCCTTTTGATAGAAAAAATAATTCCATGGATATGCATGGGGCATTTGAATTGAAAGGGTTTCTTTTAAACAAGTATAGAACGACTGGCATGTGATGGAATCATAAAAAGGTCACAAAATTGATTTTAAATGAATGGCTGAGGCATAAAAACTGCGACCACAACTTACAGTCGAGTCTGATGTTGCTTTAACATCAAAAGTGATATTTTTATTCTTTATCTGAGACTGTAGCTCGCCAATGATCAGTTCATTCTTCCTTGTGCCAGATGCTGTAATGGCCTGCAATAGTTGGTAATATCAACTACATGATAATCAGGTTCGATGCAGATCAGTAAGGCATACTCCGAGCTCCTTCCTCAAAAGTATTACTAACAAAAGAAGTCAGCCGCGACATGCATCATGTAATTACAAATCAAGAATAGCTTTGCTCTATGAATGTCTAAAGTATTCCTCTCAGATTAATGGGTAAAATGTACCACAGCCATTCATAGACCACAAGCTGAGTTTTTTCTGAAATCACAGGAGATAACACCACTGCCCCAACTACAAATAATTGAAATCTGTGGTTTATACTTTAGTTCCAACCAACTAGAAAAGCAAATGATAATCCCCAATAGGTTATAAAATAGAGGGAAAATGTTAGTAAAAAAATGCTAATAAAATTAATAGATGTTATTGTCAGATGAGCTAAATCAAAGTGGTAGGGTAAGAATGCACGGAAACCTACAAGAAGAAATGGAAAAAAAATTAGCATAATTAAAGGAACGACCTCGTTATATAGCAAATAGATGTCAGATTGACCAACTACTGCAATGTGATCGATCTATGACCAGTCAAAAGTGCAGGCAAAGAGTCGTGAGTCCCATCATTTCAAAAAATATATATATTCCATAACTTGTAAAAACGATAGTTGCACAGGTAAATGAATTGCAATTAACGGCTATATGTTGAAATTTCAACTCAAGTGATTGTGTTTTTCATGGAAGAAATTCATGAAAAATTAAAAACGGAGAATTGTGTAAGATTAACAATATAATTGTCAAATACACACGCTCGCTTAACGCAGAATCTTACAAAAAAAAAGCTAAAACCCTGAGCAACTGAAGCTAGGAAATCAAAATCAAAATCATTTTGGCCAAGAAAGAATGAAGCAGATCGAACAAGAACATACAACTCCATTCAAAGTACAGGTAGTGAGAGTGAACTTCTGGTCTGTCTGGTAGTCCTTATAAAGAAGATCTGCACCAAATTATTAAAAAAAACAAAATCAGCAAAAGAAGAACAAAACCAGAAGCCGATTGAAACGAAACTAAAATCACGAATCACGCAAGTACCTCTCGCTTTCTTTCCGATGTCGGAGTACAATCCCGGACCCATCGCTTCTTCGACGCCCTAAAAATCGCACCGAGTGAAAACTTGCAGTGTGTTTACTGCCGTTACCATTCTTTTATTCCTCGCACGAGGAATGAAGTCACAAACAACGCTTTGTTGACGTGGCGTAATCTAAACCGTATATTCAAAATGATGGGCGAGGATCGTTCAACCTCCATCTTCTTCGCGGAGGGTTATTTCGGCCGATCCTGACCGTTAGGCGAGGGAGAAATCAATGACCGTTGGTTGCGTACGAATGGCTGTGATGGGAGCCTGAAATAAAGCGGTGCCTACTAACACCGCCGTGCCAAACAAGCGCCACGTGGTGAGGCTGGTTCATTTATTTTATTTGGAGAAAAGCCAAAAATATTTTAACACCTAAAATAATTAATTTATAACAAAATAATTTCTATGTAGGAATAATATCCGATTTCTGTAAGCTGTTTGAGCTTTTATGTTCCTGCTCGATCGAGTGTAAAATGTGATTTCACCTAGAGATAGAGAAATTAATGGTACATATGATAGTAAAAAACTGGGTCGCCCAATGAAAGCCTTGGGACAATGGTAGCATAATGTCAGGTAAGCTGGAGAAACAAGGATCTAAAGGAAAAAGGAGATAGAAGACTAAAATATTTACGAGATCCAAAAAGACACAGGTTAAGAATCACCCCTCTCAAGTCAAAACTAGAAAAATCTCACAGCCCGAAAAGGAATACAGAGAACAGAAGAAGAAGCTTAGAACTTCACTCTAAGGGATACTTATATATTGCTCTTGTGCCTTGCACCAACATTTTGAACTCTTATTTCTAAAGCCTCTTGGAACACATTTCCAAGTAGATATTTAACAAGACCCTTAGGTACTTTATACAACACAAGCAGAACTCTTGGGACTAACAAACACATTGAACAGGGAATTGAAACTTTGATATTTTAAGCATCACATTTATTAAAACTCATAGAGACTCCGCCATTGGATAAAGCAATAATTCCCTTGGTTCTTGCATCATAACAACTAACATCAGTAGAATAAACTTGTTTAACCAAGTTCATATTTGAAAAGACACAACACAGAAGTTTTGAACTTATATATATGGGTTTTCAAAGAATAAGAATGTTCAAAAAGGGAAGCTCAAGGATAAGATAAATTTTTCCATAGACTTAGGGATTGGAGAA
Organism: Zingiber officinale; assembly: GCF_018446385.1. Taxonomy (NCBI): domain Eukaryota; kingdom Viridiplantae; phylum Streptophyta; class Magnoliopsida; order Zingiberales; family Zingiberaceae; genus Zingiber; species Zingiber officinale. The sequence goes on along the minus strand of NC_055997.1, from coordinate 8,648,825 downwards.
CTCTAATACCTGGATAGAAGTAAGGATTGCAGCCACATCATAGATTGGACTCCATTGGTTTTGCAAAATATCCAAGCATATGCTTCCATCCACATAAACTAAAAATAAATCAATATGTATCAGGGCAATGCATATGAATAATAAACTCCTTACAAATAAGAACAATATGTTTAACTTCTCAGAAACATAATCACACTTGATAAGCCCTAAGATAGCAAACAAAAAAAAAGTTGAAGCAACTGTGATGCATAATGAATTATGTGCCTCAGTCATTTCAATCTCTGCTAGAATATAAGAAACTAGTATTGATATTTGAGTGACCTGAAGAATGGCGTGAGGGCCTCTTTTGTATTTTTTTTTTTTACAATAACTCAATCCCATCAAGGCTTGGGCAAAGTATCCTAAGTCCATGAATCAATAAAAGTGAAAGAACTAAATGGAATTGACTTTTTTACCCATGAACCTTTTTATTATATTGGAGCAGTTTCTGTTAATCGGTATTACATCATTCAGTAGTCAGTCTCACTATGAGATCAGAGAACAAGAATATAAGAAACGTGTATTAATGCTTAAATGTCTTTAAGAACGGCATGGAGCCTCTTTAATATTTTATAAGTCAATCTCACTGAAATCAAGAACTTAGCCCCTTTGAGCAAACAGACAAGAAATTCTATTGAGGATCTTTGACTAAGGATATAAGTGCGAAGCAATTGCTCAAGGGAAGGCCTCCTGGCACTTGACACTTGGCACTTGGCGCTTGGAACATGCTACTGAATTTTAGAAAATTTATTATGTGCAAGGCAGAGTGTTTAGTCTGTAATGTATCATCTACATTTGGATGCAGATGTGGAGTCAAGGACTATCAGCATCACCAAGCTACATGTTAGCTTATCTAGGTAAATCAATTGGTGAACAAGTTGGAATATGTTTTTAAACTATGATACTTGGAGTCTTCATCGTACTCCCTTTGTAACTCCCTCCCTTTGTAACTGTATTAGATACTCACACTCAGACACACACTAACACTCCCAACAACCACTCAATATTTTTATTGATCCCGTGAAGAATTTTAAAAAAGTCATGTTAACACTCAGATCCACCCCCTTGGGAATATTCGTATTGGATTCTGAGTAACAGCTCTTAAAGAGTCGATGAAACTAGAATGTGACAACTAAGTTTTAAGACACATTGTCTCTCTAATCAATATTCCATGAAAGGACAAACTATGTAAAAGTTGGTTGCTACTTCATAAGAGAAAATGTGCAATCCAATAAAATTGTCCTATCATTTGTCAGTTCTAATGATCAATTAGCGGATTTGCTAGAGATCCTAGAATTGAGTATAGATGTAACAAACTAGGTTTCTATTTGAGTCGGCTTGAGGGGTGTTAGATATTACTGGTAAACACTATAACAGAAGGTTTAAGGTCTAATTTTATTTAATGAATAATCAACATAAATTGAAGGGATTATCATTGATGAGAAATTCTAATATTTTTTTTTTCATTATTCCTAACACATGCTTTACTCATTGTTCTATCATAAGCTAGAGGCAATCAAGGACCATTGTGAACTAATGAAAAAAAAAATTGCATATTACAAAATCATTGTATCACATGGACACTATGCACTCTCCCAAGAAAAGCAGGAAACTTGTGAAGTAAGGAATATCATAAAAATACTCAGGATTATATGTAATCACTACTAATATACATTGTTTTTTTTAAACAAAGAAACTTGAGCCACACAGATGGCCATTTAGACAGGATTTTGAAGGGAACACTCCATGATTGCATATGGCCGCATATATGGCATATGCAATCTGCAAATGCAATTAAAAATTCATTGGATTTATTTAAACGAATTTAAACTAAACCTAAACCAAATTGACTCAAGACCTTAAATTATCCTTTTAGTAGCTTATAACTTAAACACTTATGTTAAAGTGATAGATACTTTCAGTATCAATATAAATCTTTAGTATTTTAATGTTGACAGCATATGATTTTGCATATTGGCTCGCATATTGTATATGTGTCGTGTAGTAGGTCAACGACATATACCTGCACGTACTTTGAAAACATAAGTTAGACCAAGGTTTAAAGTGTAAACCCATATCAGAGTTTTCATCCCTGGCTGAAACAAAACAGTTTCCTTTTGTCTCATCCATGTCAACAATTGGCCCGCTTTGAAGAGGAGCAAGAGGAGGGGCACTAAGAAAAAGCAGAGTAGGAGAAAGAAGGTTGTTGAAAAACCCTCAGGGCATCTAATAAGACCTGTGGGGTCATGACCATTGCCTGAAAATCACATCAAACTGTTACTTCATGAATTGCTGAAAAGCAAGAACCAAAGCAAAACCTAGCCAAATGAAAAATCTGGCAGTGGAGTACAACTAAAGTGTATGAAACACCAAAAGGAATAGCAATTTGATTGACATCAATGTTTTTACAATAATGAGTGTTGAACATCATAATAGAAAGTGGTGCAAAATTAAGTAATACATTAGGCTCGTATGTCTTGAGTTTGTTGGTTATAAAAACTAGAGAACTGAAGTAAAAAAATAAAAAAGGCATAGTGATTCAAAAAAAAAAAAAAAAACCTTTAACCTTTTTCTTCTCATAAATAGAAAGTGTAGGATAAAAGTGACATCAAAAACATACAAAATAAGAGAAAACAATGATAGAAAAGTAAAATTTTCTCTGCAGGTCAATCGATAATCATATTCAAAATATTTTAGAGGGGTACAAATTAACCAAACTAAATGATAGATAATTCTTCAATCTCCTGCATTTTTCATGTCACTTAAATCTCAAATAGTTGTGCAGAAACTAGAAACTTGTGTTAATGATAAGCCAACTTTAAAAGGACCATATATGACATGGTAACACAAACAAGTTCCAATGAATTTGATGTTTGATTAAAAAAAACGTCCAAGTAGTGATGATAGCAAATGATCGAAAGTTTTAAATAGATAATGCCACCTACATCCTAAGCTCGAATCTTTGGCACTTATTGCAAAAAAAAAAAGACGTCAAAGGATAAGTATAAAAGGCATGGAATTAGGGGAGGTAAGGGAAGAAGTATTAAAAAGCAACCGAGTTCCTCATAAATGCATGATGAGAGGAACAAGGTTTACTTGATAAGTGGAAACTTCCTTCTGCCAGCAATCAATATTCCACGCATCAACTCCTCTAGCTCCACACTAGTATTATACATTAAGATCATTGTGAGCCTCCATTTCTTCATTTTGCTGTAAAAGAGTACATAAAAACAAGCTCCTTAAAGAAAAAGTAAAATTGGCCAAAAATCCACAAAGATCAGACTGTTTTCACAATGTAAAATTGTTCATTATGCAAAACAAAAAACTAGTACCTGCATGACAAGGTGTACAGTTGGGGCAAGAAAGACAATGAAGCGCCGGTCTCCTCCATTCTTTATTTTTTTGCCAAAGTGTTTTATTAACATGACAGCAATCATGGTCTCCCCGATCCCGTGCCCAGCACTGCGATCACGTTCCGCTGCAGCGCCACTTCGTATTTGGTAACTGATACAAAATCAACCAAATTCGAGAAATCAAAGCCCACACTTCGGAGAATGAATACAAAACATACACAACGCCCAAATGAAAACAAAAAAAAAAAAGGAATATTTTTCCTTGGTTCTTCTTGGAAGAAATTTATAACAAGAAACTCTGAAAAAATATTCTTTTTAAAAAAAAAGAAACGGAAATGAGAAGACCTAAGATGAAGCTACCTTCTGGGCTTAAATTCTCACGGGGCTTGGTGGGATGAGTTTCGATTCCCACGCAGCGCAAATAAATGAAAGGTAGAAACACCTGGACACCTGGGCTTAATTCTGGGCTCCAATTCTTGGCACTCCGGCCGCTGCTTCTACGCTGGCGCTGGCGCAGCCAACCCTTCCTCCTCCGTGGGATCGCCAGGGTCTCTTTGAGCATTTCATCGATTCCGCCCGTCGGAGGAAAAGCAGCAACAAGATCCGGCAGTAATCGTCAAAGCCCACCCCTCTATCGCTATCTCCCTCTCTCGCCCTTTAAACAGAAAACATAACCTAAAAATAGAAACTTTTAATTATTATTATTTGTATTTGGCACCGGCTTTTCGCTCTAATTCGATCGGTTCCGCCAGTGGCCAGTTTTTAGCTGAGAATCGAATTTTATTCATTCTCATAGGCAATTATTGTTTATTTCGCGCATCAATCGATTTCGGCCTGCTAATTAAATTATTTTATTCGTTTCGTAATTGTGTACGTATTCACAACCAATACATAGGAACGACACGTTTCTTCTGAATCTCATCATCATAAAACAATATCACACGCCAATTACTACGTTCGTTCGTTCATTCCTCTTGAACAGAAGGAGGCCGTAGAATCCACCACCAGTTATCGCCGCCGCCGTCACCCGGATCGCCAACTTAACCTGCCACAGCGCGATTTCCAACGACACTCTCCAGCCGAGCACAAGCACGAGCGATGCGGACAGCACCCAAACCGCCGCCCTCGCCCTCGCCCTCGCCCTCGCCCTCGCCCTTTCCTCCGGCGACCCACCAGCGCCCTCGCCCTCGCCCATCAGCCGCTCAAACTTCCCGAACAGAAGGAAGAGCAGCAGTAGGTCGACGTAACAGAACAGCAAGAAGGCCATGGCCGGCGGATCGCCCAGCGCCATGTACGCCGACACAGCGGTGTTCCACGTGAGGCTGACAGCCGAAAGCAAGACGAGAGGGCGCATTGAGATGAAGCTGGCAAATGAAGTAAGTTTGGTGGAGGAGTAAATGCGCTGGCCTTACAAGGAGAGAGGTTATTAGCAACTGGCACAACTGATCCGTAGAGTATATATATATATCTCGATATAACCTCCACCGCGCTAACTTTCCCAGTCACATTTGTCCTGGTCGTCGCTCTCAGCGAGCAGGTCGTCGCACTCACCTGCACTTTTCTCGTTAAATTGCCCTGGCAATATTGCCAAGCCGCCGTCGCTTTCAGTATCATGCTGCCGTCGCTTTCAGTATCGCCAAGCCGCCGTCGCTTTCAGTATCAAGCCGCCGTCGCTTTCAGTGTATGCCGGTTGGCCTATGAAACCCACGCGTAAAGGACAAATCGCCCACTCGAAGTGGGAAAGCGGCGGGCGGTGTATGTCATAAGAGCATCCCTTCAAGATGTATACTATAAGAGTATCGACGACACTGAATATAAAATTGATTCATGTTATAATAAATGTATCAGATGATAAAGTGATGAAAGTTAGTATAATAAATGTATCAGATGATAAAGTGATGAAAGTTAGGATGATGAAGTAGTTAAAGTTAAAATGGACACTCCTTATCTAATTCTATTAATCGTCTGACTCCAAATTTTTCAGATCATATGGTTTTAGATTAGATCGCTCGAGAGAGGGTTGATCAACCTTAGAGTTGGCTGATCATATATCTAGTGCCTTACTATGGAATTCAAGTGACAACAGGTCCGATCAATCAAAACCCGACTGACCATCATCTGGTTGAACTCCATTGAATTCGGTTGGGTTTTGATTGACCATGCCTACTGTCTCTTTAGTTCCAGAGTAAAGCACTAGACCATATGGTCGGCTGACTCTAAGGTCGATCGACACTCTTCTGAGCGATCTAGTCTAAGGCCAATCAGGCAGAGCCTAAGAGCTTTGGGACCATGCGATCAACAAAATTAGGTGAGGAGTGCCCACCTAATTCGTGTCAAGGAACCAGAGTTATTGGCTGAGTAAGATTTACCGCCCACCCCCTCCTTGCTGGTGAGACATCCGAAGATCCTGCAGTTGAATCGAGTGCTACTGCAACTTCGGGAGAGCTACCAACTGATCCAGTTACAGTCCCTATGGATCCTTCTATGTAGGAAAAGACTTCTCCGAAGAAAAAACGCAAAGGGAATAAGCTTACCCTTGCCCCTACTCCCAAGCGGCAAGCACTTTCGATTCCTGAGGGTTCTGTTCGGATGTCTCACCAATAGGAGGAAGGTGAGGACGATCGTCCAAGGAAGGGAGACAAATACAATAGCTATGAGGGATTTCATGTCTAGAATAAAGGTAAGCCTGATCAGAGACATCGAAACTTGAAGAGGTAAAGGTGTATTAAGGGGCAAAGGACTCCTGAGTCATGATAGAACAAAACTTAGATAGAAAACGAGTAGCTTACTAAGTTATCTAGGGCTCGAGAAAGAAGGAATGAGGAAGAAGGAAATCGTCGGAAGAAAGGATCAGGGAAGATGAAAGACAAGGTGCAGAGGCGCACAACATTTAGGGTATTATAAAGAAGAATTTAATGGTCATCGTTAAATTGAAGCGATATGCAGAAGGATCACTGATTTGTAAGGAAATACATGTCGTTGAGTCGTACTAGAAGGCATGCGTCAGAAGCCGTTTTCAGAAAATGAAAAATGATGCTATGTGACATCCACATATAAACGGATATTTATAATGGACGTGACAACCAAATTATCTCCTGACCAAAAGACTTCTTCGCATGACCTCGGTACTCCCCTTTTTCTAAACAGTTTGCTACTGACAAGTAGTTTTCGAAAAGGATAAATGTCCAGACACGATTGAGAGCGCAAATTGCCAAAGGACCCTGGTAAAGGGATGGGTGGGCAAAAACAAGATTTGAGTCCAGTCAGTCGTCTACATCTCCTTCGAATAGACTTGAAGGGGAGGCTAGTGATATGGATTGTAATGAGTGGACCCAGATGATGAAATGGCAGTCAAAGTCAAGATGATGTAACAGTCAAAGCCAAGATGACGGGGTGGTCAAATTCAAGACAGATGGGCACTCCTCACCTAATTCTGTTGATTGCCTGGCCCCAAAGCTCTCAGGCCCTGCCTGATTGGCCTTAGACCAAATCACTCGGAAGAGGGTTGATCGATCCTAAAGTTGGCCGACCATATGGAGTCTAGTGGTTTACTCTGGAACTAAAGAGGCAACAAGCCTAGTCAATCAAAACCCGACCTAGTTCAGTGGAGTCTGATTGGATGAAGGTCGGCTGGGCCTAAAGAGGCACTTAGCCTCATAAGACTTTCTATGAATGCCCGACCGAATGAAGGCCGACCGAGCCTAAAGGGGCACTTAGCCTTATAACACTTCCTATGAATGCTCTACCGGATGAAGGCCAACTGGGCCTAAAGAGGCACTTAGCCTCATAACACTTCCTATAAATGCCCAACCGGATGAAGGCCGACTAGGACTAAAGAGGTATTTAGCCTCAGAATACTTCCTATAAATGCTTGACCGGATGAAGGTCGACTGGGCCTAAAGAGGCACTTACCCTCAGAGCACTTTCTATGAATGCCCGACCGGATGAAGGCTGACTGGGCCTAAAGAGGCACTTAGCCTCATAACATTTCCTATGAATGCCCGACCGGAGAAGGTCGGCCGAGCCTAAAGAGGCACTTAGCCTCATAACACTTCCTATAAGTACCCGACCGGATGAAGGCTGACCGGGACTAAAGAGGTATTTAGTCTCAGAACACTTCCTATGAATGCCAGACCGGATGAAGGCTGACCGGGACTAAAGAGGTATTTAGTCTCAGAACACTTCCTATGAATGCCCGATCGAATGAAGGTCGGCCGGGACTAAAGAGGCACTTAGCCTTAGAACACTTCCTATGAACACCCAGCCAGATGAAGGATGGCCAGGCCTAAAGAGGCACTTAGCCTCATATCACTTCCTATGAACGCCCGACTAAACAAAGGTCAACCGGGTTTAAAGAGGCACAACCTCATAAAGCTCCATATATGCCCGAATGGACCTAAAGAGGCACTGAGCCTTACAAGTCTCTTACGAACGCCTGACCAGATGAAGGTCATGAGCCGAACTTAAAGAGGTATTTAGCCTCAGAAGGTTTTACATATACAGCCGACCAGGTAAAGGTCGACCAAGTTTAAAAAGACACTTAGTCTCATAAAGTTTCTTTTGAGTGCTCGACTGGATGAAGTCTGTTCTGTCTTAAAGACGCTCAGCTTCATAATGAGGTCTCAAGGGATGTTTGACAAGCACATTCTATTATATAGCCTCTTAAACAAACTTTCTATACTCTTAATGTATTATATTAGTCTCTGAGTAGATTTATATAGCATGACAAAGCATATCACTACAAGGAGAAGCATAAATACGGCCAACCTTGAAGGTCGACCAAGATACACTCAGCAGACAACATCTGACAACATTACGATAGTTTATCAGAACTTGTCGAGGAATATTCTCTTAGAGTCTTCTTTGAAGGTTATCATATTTCTCCTAAGCCGAACAATTATAATAGCATATTCCTTTAACCGTCTCAGTGATGGAGTGAGGTATAAATGACAAAAAAGGTACATCAGTGGATAGATGAATATTCCTCAGACAATTATTGCCCATTGCTAGGCTGTACACTTTTCATCATCTAACAAACTCTGACAACTCAAGCCACCTCATGATCACCAAGGTTATGAGAGGCGGTATATAAAGGGGTTACTCTCCATTGGTAAGGTACACAATCAGCATCATCTAAACCCTACTTTCGCGCGTGTCTTCTATTGGTCTTCATTGATGGTTTGCTCATGTGAGGTTCTATTTTTCTTGGAATGGTGTGGTTTTGATGATTATTTTGTTTATGAAACTGATTCTAGAATTGGATTTTGCTAAGCAAGGAATATTTTGAGCTTATCAAATTCATTACTGCTAATTCAAGATTTGTGCTTAGTATGTTTAAATTGGGTTTTGTAGGTTTAGATTTATTAATCACATTTAGGTTCACTCAAGTTCAGCTAGCTTGGAATTGGAATTCGAGTTGCACTAACCCAGCCATTGTTGAATTAAGCCAAGTTGGCCCAACCAATTTAGTTGTTGTTATACACCAGTTCGATGCAGAGTTTAAAAACGTGAAGTCGACACGGTGAACAATGGCTTCGCTACTGCTCATTGTGTCAGTTCTTCTCGAGAGCATGATGGAGTCTCGTTCACTCCAGATCCAAGATCGTGATACTTCATCAGCGACAAGCTTCAAGCAGTGTCGGTGATCATCAGGCGAGCAACAGAATGCAACGACGACGAGGTATTCGCTTTGCAATTCTGATTTTTGCACTCCACCATCGTGCGCTGATCACAGCAATTTCCCCTATCTGCGTTTTCGACCAGCAACAATAGTCGTCGGCAGAGTTTTTTCGACAATTCTGATCTACTACCATTTCCCAATTCACCCACGTAACTCAGATCGATCGATCAATTGATCGGAATGATCGCTTACCAGAAATCATAGCTTTGTTCCCGCGTAGAGATGTGTTTCAGTGAATCGCGATCTTGAAGGGAGGTTCCAAGGAGTTGAGTGATTCACCTGGAGCACGACTGGAAGCTTGAAGATCTATCGCTGATCATCTGAAGGGAGTTCGCTAGGGGTGGTTCTATTCGTCGGTTGATAGAAGGATCGATCGACGATCTGTGTTGTGAACGTCTTCTTCATCTTTGATTGCTTAGTTGCATGATCATATTTGATGATATGATTTAGTTTTCTACAATTCCTTTATAATTTTGAATTCATGCATTTATCTTTGCATTTTGTTCTGCAATTTCAATTGTTCGGGTATGACAGTAGTTTTAGTTCAATAAACTTGAATTCCATTTCTTTAGGGTAATTAGCTAAACTTTGTTGATTTGAGAAGAATCCAGTTCATTGTTTCAGTTTGAATTAAGAAGTAGATCTTTTCTTCGTGTAGGCATTGAGTTTTGTTTAGTTGATCTTCAAATCTAGTTGTCTTTTATTGGCCTTAAGAATAATATCTATTTAGTTTTTAGTTAGGGATTAATTTCTATCTTTAGGACAGATTTAGTAAAGCATGAAAACCCCAAATAAGGAATAGTTTGCATCTGGAGTACATACGCGATTACTAGATGTTCTTGGAAAAATACGACTTAGGGACCCTTTGCTACAATTTAGTTTATGATGTATAAGAGTTTTCAATTTTAATCAATTTTGAAGTGTATAGTGACATGCATTAGAATTACATCAAAATTTTGACGTCGTTGACGGGGAAACAACTAGTAGTGAGTGTGTGATATTTTATATTTTGTATAGTTCTATTCTTCTTTTGTCTTGTATTTTTTGTGATTTTATTGTATATCTACTTGATTTATCACTTTAACTTGATTTTATGACCAGGACTTCGAAAGATAAATTATTTGAGTTAGATCCTGAGATTGAGAGAACTTTTAGAGCTTTGAGAATTCAGGAGAAATTACCAAAAGTTTCTGATAGTACTTCCTCACACGCTGATACTTCCATGGCTAAGTATCATAGGACAATGAAGGAGCTGGCAGCTCCTGATGAGGCATTCAAGTATTCATGTATTGTAACGACCACACCTCCCTACTACCCTCTAGAGGTGGACGCTACTTAACTACTAACTCTACTTAACCGGTATGATCGAAATCACGAGGAGTCTCTACCGAAAAATTTCGGCAACATCTCCCCTGTACCGGTGATCATAAACTGAGATACATATATAGTATACATCAACCACAGGTGGCTGGAACATATATCAAACACCCACACAATTAAATAAGTGTCAAACACCAAAATATTTATTTATTAAACAGAACTCATCTTAGCATGCGATCTAAAACACGAATGAACTCAAATGATATGGAGTATAAAATACAACTCAATTATTTCTTATCCACTAAACACAAAAACTCAATAACATCCCAAGTCTCTCCCATAGTCCTGGCATCACACACCATCCGCGCCACCTTGTCGCCTTCCTTTGCTATATCTTTTCCTTTCCTTTATCTGCAGTAAGAGGAAATGCAAACTATAAGCGAATGCTTAGTAAGCGCTGTCTAACTCATAAAAACTCGAATATGCATGCATACAAGAAGAAACTAGAAACCGAATGCTCTAAAGGAAAACATATATAACTGCTCATGTTAATCTAATAGCAAAGAATCTAGAGAATCTACTCATGTAATTCTAATAGCAAGGAATCTAGAGAATCTACTCGTGCTCTACTAATAGCAAAAATGAAAACTGCACATGTACATCTATAGCAAAGGAAAGTCTAAACAGCAAAGGAAAGTTTCTCATGCTCAACTGAAAGTAGCAGTTAAACTAAGGTTTGCAGTGCTACAAGGAACAATCAGTTCTAACTTGCTGAACTTGAAAATAAAGAAGCTAACTTGCTGATTTAAACTAAAATAGCTAACTTGCTGAAATTAAAACTGATAAAACGTTTATTTTGTTTGTTCCAAAACTTATACTCTTATACTTCAAAATAATAATAAAGCTTCTCTTGAGCCTGTTAGGATGTATACTAAAAGCCTAGCTTTTGGAATAAATATTTATCTAGAAATAAGAATTACATTGGTCAAATGTCTACATTTATGATAAATGTAGTTGTTCAATTAATTTATATTATAGATAACATGGTGTGTGGTGTCACACACAGAGGATCATGTTATCAACACCTTATAAATTATAAACAGTAGCTCATGACCAAGATGGAAAGGAACAAACCATTGGAAGGTCGTAGTGTAATTAGGTATTAGTTTATCTTAACTATATAATTACACTAGTACACTTAGAGTGTATTGAGTAGGACTATTAGAGGTCGTTTCTTTTTATACTGACTTTATAAAGGAACAAAGACCTCAGTTATTATGGAAGTGTGTGCTCTTAATCCTAATATAATAACAAGCACATATATTTGATATTTATTTCTTTAATTTATCAATGGGTGAGATTTAGTTCGATAAATCAATAAGCTCGATAAGTTGAAAAATGATATCACTTATAGTGTGTGTTGTTGATTATAGAAGGAAACTGTGTCCTAGTGATCTAGGTTGGTAATGTCCCCAAGAGGAGCTCATAAGGATTGACATGTTAAACCCTGCAGATGGACTTAGTCCGACATGATAATAAGGTTGAGTGGTACTACTCTTGGAACTAGATATTAATTAAGTGAGTTGTCAATAACTCATTTAATTAATGGACATCTGATATCTTAAACACAGGGAGACTAACACACTCATAATAAGAAGGAACCCAAAATATAATTTGGGATTGGTGCGGTAGTTCAATAATAGTTCTTTAGTGGAATGAATTATTATTGATGAAATTAAGTTGTGTGTTCGGGGCGAACACGGGATGCTTAATTTCATCGGGAGACCAAAACCAATTCCTCCTCTCGGTCCCTATCGTAGCCTCTTAATTATAAAGTATTATACCCACCTTCTTACCCATTCTATAGGGGCCGGCCAAGCTAGCTTGGAGTCCAAGCTAGGGCCGGCCAAAGGCATGGTTCATGGGTTCATTAGGTGGCCGACCCTAGCTTGAACCCAAGCTTAGGTGGCCGACCTTATTAAAATAAAAAGGAATTTTGTTTTTTAAAATTTTTCTGATGTGGAAGCCATGTTTTAAAAGAGAGTTTAAAAATTAAAAATTTCCGTTTATAGCTTTCTACAAAAGATTAAGAGAAGAGATTAATCTCTTTCCTTATTTGTAGATTAAAAGGATGATTTTAATTTTTGGTAAAAACTTTCCTTATTTGTAAATCATCCACATGTTTAAAAGAGAGTTTAAAATTTAAATCTTTCCTTTTATAGCTTTCTACAAAAGATTAAGAAAAGATTTGAAATCTTTCCTTATTTGTAGATTGAAAGGAAGATTTTAATTTTGAGAAAACATTTCTTTTTTAACCATGTTCATGATTTAAAAGAGAGTTTAAAATTAAATATTTCTTTTATAAAGCTTCTACAAAAGATTAAGAAAAGATTTAATATTTTTCCTTATTTGTAGATTAAAAGAGATTTTAATTTTTAGAGATAACTTTCTTTTTATCCACATGTTTAAAAGAAAGATTTTAATTTATAAAATTTCCTTTTTACTAACCAATCATGAAGGGATTAAAATTATTGGAGAAATTTTTATAAATTTCTGGAGACAAATTAGGAAGTTTTAATTAATTAAAAGTCTCATTGTTTATAGCTTGTGGTGGTCGGCCATTATTATTAAGAGAAGAAAATTGTTTTTTATTAAAATAATTTTTCTTTTTCATGGCAAAGAAATTAAGGAAGTTTTTATTTAAATTTCCTTATTTGCTAAGACCAAGGATTATAAAAGAGGGGGTAGAGGTGCCTTCATGGAGAACGACTCTATTCTATTCTTCCTCTCTTTTCTTCTTTGGTGGCCGGCCCTAGCTTCTCCCTCTTCTCTTCTTCTTGTGGCCGGCGGCAACTTCTCTAGGAGAATGGTTGGTGGCCGAATTTTACTTGAGGAAGAAGAATAAGAAGAAGGAGGCTTTGTTTCCTAGCATCCCTTGGAGCTTGGTGGTGGCCGGACCTCATCCTTTCATGGAGATATCATGGTGGCCGAAACCTAGAAGGAAGAAGAAGGTGCTTGGTGGTTCTCATCTCGGAAGATCGTTGCCCACACAACGTCTGAGGTTAGAAGAGGAATACGGTAGAAGATCAAGATGTCATTAAAGTTTACAAAGAAAGGTATTACTAGTATTTATTTTCCGCATCATGCTAGTTTATTTTTCTTTATATGAATTCTAAACACAAGAGGCAATTAGATCTAGTTTTTGAATTTGTTTCCGAGTTTGTGTTTTCGATTATTCTTTTTGGTTAACCTATAGTTATTTAAGGAAATTAAATATTAACTTTCCTTAAAAGGCTTTGTCGAGGCAGTGGTGGATGATCACATACCCAAGAAGGCCGAGTGTCTTGCCATGTTTGTCCTGGGAGCCAATTTTGGAAACTAATATTTAATGGAATTAATAACATAGATGGATTTGAATCAATAGTGTTAAGTTCCGCTTGTGATTCAAATCTAAACCATTAAGAACAGATAAGTTAAATTTGGAATCAATGATGTTAAGTTTCGTCTGCGATTCCTAATTTAACTTCTAAAGAACACAATAGGTTATTTAAGAAAAGGTTCGAGACTTTTACAAAAAATTTTATACAGTGGAACCGATACGTTTTCCTAGGACTAACCAACAGGGCCCAGACTTAGTACCAATGCGCGCTCCCTAATAGAGACTGTGGTAGCTAGTCATCAGTCCTACGAGGGTAAAGACCTTGGTCTTACCAGGGCCAAGACCTTGGAATTGGTCACCTGGATTTATTTAACGACAACCTTGGAAGTCAGGCACTAACCTTTCTTTAAAATAAAATACTTGTTATCTTTTAATATTCTTACAATAAAATGCCTTGGCATTCCTTTGGGCACTTAGTGTGCTGCTGATCCTAATGCTTAAAATTTAGGGATCCTATCAAGACCTTGGTCTTTTCTTACTTATAGCTACTCATAATCCCCCTAAAAAGTTTTAATAGAACACATAATCATTCTACTAAAATACATGGCTGCTCATGCTTGTTAAAATAGCAAATGAAAACTAAAGATAAATCTGCTCATGCATATTCAATAGCAAGGAAGATTACTCATCCAATAGCAATAAGAAAACTGCACTTCTAAGGAAAACTGCACTAGAATTCTGCACTGCTATAAGTAATAAAACTAGGAGCTAAATGAAAATTGATAATTCTGAAATTCTTCGTTTGTGGTACATGCCTACTGCTACACAAGAATTCTAAGAGCTATATGCAAATTAAAATCTGCTCATGCTTCAATCAAAATCTGTACACTTGAATGAATGTAGCAAGGAAGCATAACCAAAGCTAAAAACCTGCTAAAGCTAAAAAAAGAAATCCATTTAAACCTGTTCAAAACTCAACTTTTGCCAAGCAATAGAAATCACAATTCGGTTGGAGCTATATGCAGTACCACGACAAGAAAGCAGAACAAGAAACATAATGTTATACATAGCTATTCAACTAAAAACCTGTTGAAGTTTGAAACCCATGTAAAACCTAAGCAAAGCTTACACTTTTATAGAGTATAAGAGATCTAAATTGTCTCTAACAACATACTGCTCCTAGCCCTAATCCATGAAACCAACAGCATACACTTGATAGATAAAAATCTGGAATAACAATTGCATGTAAAAACCCATAAGAATAAAAATCCCTCTCATGTTCTTCCTTTGAAAACCCACGGCAACAAGCCCTTAACCAAAATAAACTTCACAGCATACTCACAAAAACAAGGAAACACCCAAATCAAGTTCGGAACCACTCTTACCGCAGGTGAGTAGCAACTTACCGAGATGTTCTTGGACTTAGAACCGAAGAAGGAAGGTTCTACGGTTCGGATAGCTCAGGTCTTCAACCCCTCCTTGTGCCCACAGCCTCTCCTCGACGAGAGGATCACCACCCCGTGAAGAACCCCTCGGAGAACACCCTCGTCGACCGCCGGAGACGTGCCCTAGGTTTGGCTTCGTTTCCGCCCGAGAAGAGTCGCCGCACGCGCAAGAGAGGGGAGAGGCGAGGGATTCAGTTTCGGAATAATACCTAAGTTCTTTTCTTATAACTAGGGTTTTTATTAAATGCTATACCTTAAATATTTGTCGCTGCCTATCTGATCAGCATCGACCACTTGCACACTTGGTCAGCCGGATTCGCTTAAGAGTTGGCTCGGCCGGAGGTCGCAGGTTCGAATCTCGGCTTTGACATTTTTTTGTCGAAACTTCTTTTGTTTAGTAAAAATACCAAACGACCTCCAAAAATTACATAAAAATACTCTAAAAATCTGCAAAAATATCTAGAATATTTCTGAGGCATTTTAAAATATTTTTAAATTATTTTTAGGACTCGAAATGAGGAAATTTGGGTTGTTACATGTATTACTTATCCAACTTTGGCAGGAGATTTTGAATTGAGATCTGGATTGATCAATTTGCTACATAAATTTCAAGGGTTATCTGGAGAAGATCCTAACATACACTTACATGAGTTCCATGTGGTTTGCTCTACTATGAAGCCACATGACATCTCAGAAGATGACATTAAGCTAAGGGCTTTTCAATTTTCATTAACTGGAGTAGCAAAAGATTGATTGTATTATTTGTCACCAGGATACATTACATCTTGGATTGATATGAAGAAGGCTTTCTTAGAGAAATTCTTTCCAACTTCAAGAACTACAACTATCAGAAAGAGTATCTGTGGAATTCAACAAGTGGTGAGAGAGACACTTTTATGACTATTGGGAGAGATTCAAGAAGCTATGTGCAAGTTGTCCTCAGCATCAGATTAGTGAGCAGCTACTAGTCCAATACTTCTATGAGGGTTTATTACCTATGGATAGGAGTATAATAGATGCAGCAGTTGGAGGAGCTTTAGTGAACAAAAATCTAGAACAAGCTAGAGAGCTCATTTCTAATATGGCAGAGAACTCATAATAATTTGGAAGTAGAGTACTAACTACAAAAGGAGTTGGAGAGGTTCAAATGGTTTCTAATGAGAAAAAGGAGATAAGGAATTCATTGATGGAATTAACATCTTTTGTGAAGCAATTGGCTTTGAACAATGCTACTCAACCTTCTACTTTTCCGAATGCACAAATTCCATATCTACAATGGGTGGTTTGTAGCATTTGTTCGAGTCAAGATCATGTTTCAGAATTTTGTCCGAATCTTCATCAAGATGAGTCTTTGGCAGCATTCTCCAGAGCTCAATTCCAACAAAAATATGACCCTCATTCCTTTACATACAATCCTGGTTGGAGAGATCATCCAAATTTGAAGTATAACAACTCATTTTATCAACAACCACCTTCAAATCAGAATTTCCAGCAAAATTAGAATTTTCAGCCATCTCAACAAGAATTCCAACAGCAATCACAACCTTTTCAAAATCAGTACCAACCTTCAACTCAATTTCAGCAATCATTTCAGCCTTATCAACAGTTTATTTAGGAAAACCAACAACAATCTCACCAAAATCAGAATTTCAGAATTTACAACACCAACATGGACTTCCAACACTTTCAAGACTAAGTTTGACTCAAGGAAGTTCGAATAGTACCTCTAATTCGGATTTACAGCAAACTAGATTGGAGGAGTTGATGCAGCAAATTCTGCAGCAACAATATAATCAGCAAAGAATAGATTCAGCCTTGCAAAATATTGAGAGGTAGATTGGACAATTAGCTTCCAGCATCAATCAATTGCAAGCTCAAGGATCAAGTCAACTGCCTTCTCAATCAATACCTAATCCGAAGGATAATGTTGTGCATTAACTTTGAGAAGTGGAAGGCGAATTTCGGATGATGTTGCTAAAAAGTTTCCAGCAGCAAAATTTCTAGATTCCAGTAACTTTAAAACATCTACAACCAACCCTGATTTGGAACTTCCAGCAGCCCAAAACTTTGCAAATTCAAACTCTAATCCAATTTACATTGATCCAATGATTTTAGTTCAAGAACAAGAAAAGAAGGGCAAGAATCTAAGAAATTCCAGCAGCTCAATTCCAGCTGAACCAGTCACAATTCAGGCAGAGATTCTAGCAAATCCAGTTTCTAGATGTCCATCTCAGCAAGTTGCCAAGCCTTCTATTCCCTTGCCTTTCCCTTAACGCAAAGTGCAACCAAAGAAGACTGTAAAGGAGGAAAAAGCTAAGGAATTTCAAGAGCTCATGAATCTATTTAGCAAGGTGGAAGTTAATGCTCCTTTACTCACAATGATTAAGCAAATTCCTAAGCATGCAAAATTTTTAAAGGATCTTTATGTACACAAAAAGAAGTTGAATGGGAATGAGTTAATTAGCATGGGCAAAAAAGTATCCGCATTCATTCAACCAGTTCCTCAGAAATGTGAAGATCCTGGAGTGTTCACGATACCTTTGAGATTGGGAACAATCTTTTTGAGGACTCTATGTTAGATTTGGGAGCTTCAATTAATGTGATGCCAAGATCAGTTTTTCAGACTTTAGGGATTGGACCATTACAACCTACAGGGGTTGTTATTCAGTTAGCTGACCGTAGTCAAACTCATCCAGCTAGAGTTATTAAAGATGTTTTAGATAAGGTGAGAGAATTTATTTTTCCTGCAAATTTTTATATCCTAGATATGGAGGGAGACTATCTGGCCAATAGATCACCTCTAATTCTGGGAAGACCATTCCTGAAGACTCCAAGGACAAAGATTGATGTTCATGCGGGCACACTTTCTATGGAGATAAGGGATCAGTGACCCACTTCAGTATTTTTGACGCTATGAGACATCCTAGAGAGGATCATTCTATTCTTAGTGTGGATATTACAGAGGAGTTGGAAAGCATGGATTTCTTTCCAGAAATGGAATCAGATTCAGATTTTACTGATGCTGGTGAAGGTGAGGTATTATCTGCAGATTTAGAGTATGTTTTGGGCATGGGAGTGGATATTATTTCAGGTGAATTATTTTTGGTTGAGAGAGATGATATATGCGTAGGGGATTGCTTAGGAGAAGCACTATCCCTTAGATCCTTCAGAGAAGAAGAATTATGTGTAGGGGATTACTCATCAGCAGCATTACCCCTAGGATCATCATCTATTGATCAGTCACAGAATGAGTTGAAGCCATTGCCACAACACTTGAAGTATGCTTATTTGGAGGATAATCAGTAGCTACCTGCCATTATAGCCCAGGATTTGAAGTCAGAACAGGAGAAGAATTATTAGAGATTCTAAGGCAACATAAAAGAGCCATTGGATGAACACTTGCTGATATTCCTGAGATCAATCCTTCTATTTGCATGCATAGGATTTATTTGGAGGAGGATGTAAAACCAGTGAGGCAGCCACAGAGGAGACTTAATCCATTGATCCTTGATGTAGTCAAGAAAGAGGTGACTAGACTTTTACAAGCAGGTATCATCTACCTTATTTTTGACAATAAGTGGGTAAGTCCCATCCATGTGGTTCCCAATAAATTTGGAGTGACAGTGGCAGCTAATGCAGAGAATGAGTTGATGCCCACCATAGTTAAGAATTCTTGGAGAATTTGTGTGGGCTATAGGAACCTGAACCAAGCAACCAGGAATGACCACTACCCATTACCTTTTATTGATCAAATGCCAGAGAGGCTGGCGGGTAAATCACATTATTGCTTCCTTGATGGATACACAAGATATTTTCAGATTTGCATCGATCCAAAGGATCAGGAGAAGACCACTTTCACTTGTCCCTTCGGTACATTCGCATATAGATGCATGCCATTTAGACTTTGCAATGCTCCAGGGACTTTTCATCGATGCATGGTAAGTATTTTTAGTGATTAATTAGAGCATTGCATGGAAGTGTTCATAGATGATTTTTCTGTATATGGTTCATCATTCGATGCATGTCTAGAAAATTTGTCTAGGATTTTAGAAAGATGCATTGAGACTGATTTGGTGATTAATTTTGAAAAATGTCACTTTATGGTTGAGCATAGAATTGTTTTAGGTCATATAGTCTCTAGGAGAGGAATTAAGGTAGATCTTGCTAAAGTTAGTGCTATATCTTCCTTATCTTACCACATATACGTGCGGGATGTTCGAGCTTTCCATAGATATGCAGGATTTTACGGGAGATTTATTAGATATTTCAGTCAGATTGCTCTTCCATTATCTCAGTTGCTTCAGAAAGATGTGGATTTTCATTTTGATTAGAGGTGCAAGGAAGCTTTTCAGAGGTTGAAGGAGGCTTTGATTTCATCACCTATCATCAGGCCACCGGATTAGACTCTACCTTTTGAGCTGATGTGTGATGCTTTAAATTTTACTATAGTAGTAGTGCTTGCACAGAGAGTAGATGGAGTACCATATGTGATCTGTTATGCTTCAAAGACCTTGGATTTAGCTCAAGTGAACTACACCATGATAGAAAAAGAGCTTCGTGTCATTGTTTTTGCTTTAGATAAATTCAGATTATATCTACTTTGTTCTCACGTGATTGTATTTTCTGATCATGCAGCTTTGAAGTGTTAGGACCCTTGGCAGCCGACTAGAGGAGGGTGAATAACCCCTGCACAAAATAAAGCAAACAAACCTTTCTCATTCTTATAACTTAATTCAAATAACACTTGCATATAAGAAATATTAAAAAGACTAAAAGACAGAGGCACACATGTTTACTTGGTTACAACCGGGGAGGTTGTTAATTCAAGGCAAATGAAATCGCATTATTTTCTCCTTTAGGCGGAGAAGCCTCTTTACAATAATTAAAGCATAGAAAGACGAAGCTAAACATAAAAGGAAGTGTGTACAAGTGTTGCTTGGATATTTCTTGTTGTCGTTAGCTTCTGGGAGCAGAGCTGCTTATATAGCCCTGCTCGGGGCACCTGAAAGCATTCCAAGCCCCTGGAGTGGGATAGAACTCTATCCTTGATGCAAACGGTCAAAGGACATTTTGAAACTGATAAAACTTGGGCTCTGGGCGCCCGGAAGGGTTTCGGGCACCCCGAAGGTGAAAGTCAACATTTTGTTAACTTTCTCCTCGGGCCTCCAGCTTTAGCTCTGCTTGCTTTGGTCTGGGTCTTCCGCTCTAGCTCCGCTTGCTTGGGTGATATCGACCATCTGGAATAGGGCTCACTCGAACCCAACTTCCGGCCTTCTCGAGCAAACTTCCGCTCCAGTTTCTCGTCTCTCGGAAACGCCGCACGCCTCCTTCTCGTCCGCCTACGTACTCTTCCGGAGTCCCTCGTCCTCAGACGTACCGAGCCCGTCGGTTCTCTCCCATGTCATCCTTCTTGCTAGTTGCGACTTTTGCTCGACGTCATGTGCTCATAAGTTTCTGCACACTTAGACACAGGGTTAAACACAGACCTAGCTTAACTTGTTTGTTCATATCAAAACTACCTTGGGGTACTGATAACATGTATTTTTGTGCATTATTTTGACTCTTATACTTAGCGTTTTATACCTTCTCACATACTTAATATTGTGTTTATATCATGATTTATGAATAGGGACTCATTTTGGACTTAATTATACTCATTTTGGACTTAATTATAAATTTCCTACCATTTATGGAATTAAATTTCATATTTTATGTGATTTTGAAGGAAATTCAAAGAGCCAAGGATTATGGTCGAACCAGATCAAATTTGGCTTGATTTGGAAGCCAAATGAGGAAGATCAAGCTGAATTAATGTGGACCGTTGATCAAGATTCAGTGAGATCAAGTGATCCAGCTCTTCATCATGATTTAAAATGATCTGGACCGTTGATCAAGATCAAGGCATCCAAAGGTTCATATAAGAAGTGGAGCTCCAGTTCAGATTTGATCCAAAAGTCTAATCTTCAAACTCAATCCAAAAGCCCAATTCTTCAACCCAATTTCAATCCTATTGCTTATTAGATTCGGATCCCTTTCCTTACCAAACTTACCTTCTCACGCACAGTGGCCCCGATCCTTCTGGAGATCGCGCGACTTCTTCCCGCAAGGCTAGGGTTCGCGTCAACTTTCCCCACACCACCGCCCTTTCCTTCCTTCTCTCCGGCCGGCGGCCTCTATTCCTTTTCTTTCACCGCCGCCGGCCGGCCAGCTGAGTTCACTCTTCTTCTCCGTTTCCAGCGGCGACGGCAGCAGCACAGTGGCGGGAGCAGCAGGCGACGACAGCAATTTCCGACCAACTCCACCTCACCGGAGGGGTTCTCCGGTGAGATCTCCACACTCCGTCACTTTTCCAAGGCTCTACCTACTGGGATTTAGGCGGCAGAGCATAGGGAGGTCTGGCGGCGGTTCATTCCAGCACCTCCATCACAGTCCGGCCAAACTTCCAGCGAAGGGGTTCTTCGGTGGAAGATTCATCTCATCCTCACCGTTGTCGAAGTTTGCAGCAACCGACAGTGAGCTCCTGTTTACCGGCTTCGGGGTTCGATCGTCGGGTCCTCGTGTGATGACAAGGGTAGTCGTTGGTAATCGGAAGAAGAAGGGTGGATTGTGTTTGGTTTAGTTAGTTTAATTCTGCTTATTGCTCATGTTTGCTTGTTTGTGTTGAATTTTTATTGAATCCTTGTATTGAATTAGAATTTCCATGTTTGAATTGTATGTAGTTCGTTTAATTGGTTTCGTGCATATCGTGCATATCATGTGTTCGATGAAATGGTTCAAACAATAATTAGGTTTAGTTTAATGCATTTTAGTTGTTTAATTCTTGTTTTGTGTTGTTCTTTCAATTTAGTTAAGTTCTAGTTTTGATTAAATGCAATTAGGTTAGGTTAGATTAGGTTTCTTTAATGCTTTAGGTTTCGTTCCATGCTTAATTTCATAGAGGCTTCCTTTAGGTTAGATAGGAATTTCTTTACTTGCAATGTCTTTTATTCATTAGGGTTAGTTTCATTACTTGTATTGTCTTTCATTATTTAGGTTAGATTTTATTTGATGCTTCGCTATTTCGATCCTTAGTTTAATCGTGTTGATGATTAACCCATAGCGTAGAGTGACAATGCGTTGTGGATTAATTGTTGGCACTTAGTTAGATTTCATTCCGCATTAGGGTAATTTCTTACTTGTCTTACTTTTAATTTGTTATGTTTAGAATTAAAATCCAAACCCCCATTTTCCATATTGAAAACCCCTAAAAAAATAGAAATAATAGACGACCCTAAGTTTACCATCCTATCGTTACTTTCGTTGGCGGACGACCCGAGTCATTCCTATGCTACATTAGTGTAGGAGGGGCTTGGTACTCCATTGTTTGATGCCCAAATCATGACAAAATTAGGCCAAAATCAGGTACCAACAATCTCCTCCTTTTTTATGTGAGCAACCCAAGTTAAGTTAGGGTAAATCAACATAAAATTTTGGTAAAGTGAAGCTAATACTTCCAAAAAAATTTTGGTAGAAAAATAATTTTAAAAAATCTTTAAGTTTTTTTTTTAAAAAAAATCTAAGTTAAAAACACAAAAAAAAAAAAAAATTGTTTGAGTAACTATTTAAAGTATTATTTAATTATAATTAAATGTTTTATCAGTTAGTCAATTAAATATTTTATTTTATTAATTGGCTTCCAGGTTGTGGTGAGACACTAGGTTTTCTTGGTTATTGGAGCAACAACCATTTTCTAGACAAAGTCTCTTAAGGAAATCAAACATTTAATTTTCTCGCTAAAAGCTCTAAGTTTAATTAAAATTCAATTTATACAAGATTTAGGAACTCAATACAGGTTTCTTCCAATTGAATTAATTAGAAATCTCTTAGGAATATATTTTTGAGAAATTTTCCTAATTTGTCCCTTGTGATAATTAAAATACCAGTTCAAATTATTATATTTCATAATATTTTGATTTTTAATATTTAGGCATGCACGATTTTTCAAGTCTTCTACTTGTATTTTCAATTTATCATTTTTTAATTTTAATTTTTTAAAATCTTCTAATAAACTAGGTTTGACTAGAAGTAACTTTAATTCTTTATTTTCTTTTTCTAGTTTACAATAGTTTTTAGATAATAATTTAACAAATTTAAATAACTTATCGGGAGGAAGAGATCATACTTGACTTACCTTATCGATTTCGTTATTCGTAGCTCCCCCTGAACTGCTGCTTTCATTCGATATCGCTCCTCCTTCATCGATCTCTCGATACTCATTTCTGACGAGCTTGCTTCGTGTTCATCTTCTTGATGGCTTGCCATTAACGCAAGTCCGGAGAAAGCCTCAATCTCTGATTCGGACGACGTTTCGTCGCACATCGCCTTCAGGTTATTGTGCTTGTTTGTTTGAATGAGATTCTTGTTCTTGCCTTTGTTCTTGTTCTTCAATTTAGGACAGTTGTCTTTAACATGTCATTCTTCATTGCAGTGGTAGCATCTGTTTTTTCTTCTCTTTCTACTCTACAGATGGTTAGATTTTCTAGATTTGAGTAGCTTTTTAAATTGATTTACCATCATCACCGTTTCTTCGTTGTTGAGAGAGGATTCTAAATCTAGTTCATCCATCTTCGCCTTTAGGGCAATATTGTGCTTCGACTCCTTCGAATATGCACATCTCATTTCATGGACTTCAAATGTTGAAGATATTTCTTCTAAGGTGATAGATTCTAAATCTTTAGATATATAGTAAGCATTTACTAATGATGCCCACTCGGTAGTTTCAGTAAATGCATTAAGCGCGTACCTTAGCGAATCTCAGTTGCTTACCTTTCTCCAAGATTCGTGAGTCCGGTGATTAGTTCCTTCATTCTTGAGTAAAGATGTGCAACGGTTTCTTCTGCTTCCAATTTGATGTTACTTAACTAGTTCCTTAGCAGATCCCATTTCACGAGCTTGGCTTCGGATATCTCTTCATGTAGCTCAAGGAACTTCTCCCAAAGCTCCTTTGCTGAGTTATAGGCGCCGATCCGGTTGACTTCTTGTGGTGGTAGGACGCTTAGCAAATGGAACTCTGATTTGCAGTTTGTCACGAAGTCAACCTACTTCTTCTTCGTCCACTGGTATTCTTCCTTACCTTCGGGTGTTACAAAACAGAATTTCATTATTAAAAACAATTCAAAGTTGGTTTTAAAGAATACCTCCATTCTCTTTTTCCGGCTCGCGAACTCCCCCTTGAATTTTGATGGGTATATGCTTGATTCGGCCATCGTCTCGTTGCTTCGTTCGGCGGTTAGTTTTCCTGAAACGTCCTAACTCTAATACCACTTATTAGGACCCTTGATGGCCGACTAGAGGGCGGTGAATAGCCCCTGCACAAAATAAAGCAAACAAACCTTTCTAGGACTTATAACTTAATTAAAATAACACTTGCATATAAGAAATATTAAAAAGACTAAAAGACATAGGCACACATGTTTACTTGGTTACAGTTGGGGAGGTTGTTAATCCAAGGTAGATGAAGTCGCACTATTTTCTCCTTCAGGCGGAGAAGTCTCTTTACAGCAATGAAAGCACAGAAAGATGAAGCTAAACAGAAAAGGAAGTGTGTGCAAGTGTTGATTGGATATTTCTTGTTGTCGTTAGCTTCTGGGAGCAGGGCTGCTTATATAGCCCTGCTCGGGGGGCCTGGAAGTGTTCCGGCGCATGGAATATGATAGAATTCTATCCCCGACGCAATGGTCAAAGGTCATGTCGAAACTGATAAAACTTGTGTTTCGGGCACCCGGAAGAGTTCCGGGCGCCCCGGACTGCTCCGGGCACTCAGAATTGTTCCGGGTGCCTTGAAGGTGAAAGTCAACCTTTTGTTGACTTTCTCTTCGGGTCTCCAGCTTTGGCTCCGCTTATTTCAGTCTGAGTTTTTAGCTTCGGCTCCACTTGCTCGGGTGATTTCGGCCATACGAAATAGGGCTCACCCGAACTCAACTTCCGACATTCTCGAGCAAGCTTCCACTCCGGCTTCTCGTCCCTCGAAAATATCGCGTGCCTCCTTCTAGTCCGCCCGCGTACTCTTCCGCAGCATCTCGTCCCTCAGACGCACTGACCCCGTCGGCTCTCTCCTGTGCCGTCCTTCTCGCTAGCTGTGTCTTTTGCTCGACGTCTTGTGCTCCTAAGTTCTTGCACACTTAGACACAGGGTGAAACACAACAGGACCTAACTTAACTTGTTTGATCACATCAAAACTGCCTTGGGGTACCAACATGAAGTTTCTTCTCAAAAAGCCGGATGCCAAGCCTAGATTAATTAGATGAATGCTTTTGCTCCAAGAGTTTGATTTGGAGATACGTGATAGGAGCGGGAAGGAGAACTTGGTTGCAAATCACTTGAGGAGGATCGAGGGAGATTCGGATCACAAGACCATTGATGATGATTTCAGGGATGAGCAATTTTTTCAGATGCATGTTGAGCCACTATGGTATGCAGATATGGTTAATATTTTAGTAGCTCATGTTTTTCCTGCACAATTTTCAAAAACTCAAAAGAACAAATTAAAAAATGATGCAAAATATTATGTGTGGGATGATCCTTATATGTGAAAATTTTGTAGTGATCAGATCATTAGGAGATGCATACTTGATTTCGAGTTTCAATCTGTACTTACATTTTGTCATTCATCTGAGTGTGGGTGACATTTTGAACCCCAAAGAACTACTAGGAAAGTTCTAGAGTATGGATTGTATTGGTCTACCTTTTTTCGTGATGCCTATATTTTTTATAGATCATGTGATAGGTGTCAACGAACTGGGAACATAGGACCTAGGAATGAAATGTTTCAACACTACATGTTATTTTGTGAGAATTTTGATGTGTGGGGTATTGATTTCATGGGTCCCTTTCCCGTCTCTTTTGGATTTTTATATATTTTTTTGGTAGTTGATTATGTTTCCAAATGGGTGGAGATCATTCCCACCAGGACTGACGATTCTTCAGTTGTTGTTAGTTTTGTCAGGTCACACATTTTCTGCAGGTTTGGAGAGCCCAAGGCAATTATCTGTGATCAAGGGTTAGATTTTTGTAACAAACACATGAAGGCTATGCTAAGCAAATATGGAGTTTCACATAGAGTTTCTTCTGCTTATCATCCCCAAACAAATGGGCAAGCTGAGGTGTCTAACAGAGAAGTGAAGTCAATTCTTGAAAAGACTATGAGGCCTGACAGGAAAGACTAGAGCAAGAGATTAGATGATGCATTGTGGGCTTACAGAATTGCTTTCAAGACCCCTATAGGGATGTCTCCATATAGAATTGTGTATGGAAAGCTTGCCATCTTCCAGTGGAGATTGAACATAAAGCTTATTGGGCAGTTAAAACATGCAATTTTGATGCTAGCTTAGCAGGAGAAGAGAGGAAATTGCAACTCCAAGAGCTTGAGGAAATTAGGCTAGAGGCATTTGAGAACTCACAGATCTATAAAGAAAGAACCAAAAATTTTTATGACAAGCACATTGCGATTAAGGAATTCCACATTGGTGACAAAGTGCTTTTGTATAGGTCAAGGTTCAAATTGATGAAAGGTATATTGAGATCTCGTTGGGAATGACCATATGTTGTAACTAATGTTTTTTCTTATGGAGTTATTGAGGTGAAGGAGGAGTCCACCGGCCGGTTATTCAAGGTGAATGGACATAGGCTTAAAATATTCCATGAAAGTGGCAATGGAGTGGTGACACAAAGGATGAGTAGCGTTGGAGCTATCTACCCAAGTTAAAGGGGAGTTCGTTTCAACTTAGTCTTTCTTTGGCATTTGTTTATCATGTTTTTGTTTAGCTAATGAATATTTTGCTTACAAATGTTGATTTTTGTGTTGAAAAATAAATTCTTTACTGTAGATAGATTTCTTTTAACATTTAGTTTTGATTTTTAAGTTTCAGAAATAAAAATGGTACCCCCTAGCATTTTCATATGATATGCTAGAAGTAGAGAATGTGATCTAGATTTGAGTATCTTATTTTGGGCTTAATGTCATAAATGGATTTTTAATTTTCTCAAGGTTGCTATTTAATGATGGACACTTGATTGGTTTTATACCTAGTGAGGATGAGCCTTAATTGAGTGATGCACTTATGTTATTATTACTTTAGAACTTACTTTGATTCTTTCAAAACTACATTTCCATAGATGAGATCATACTTATGAAGGTGTATCCTTTGTTTTCCACTCTTCCACATGTTTCTTGCTAATTTTCTTGTTAATCATCATATACTTTATCTTTTGTCATGTCTTATTTCTTGGATATGGATACTTTGGATGCTATGTGATGATTTCATTTTGGTTGGGACGGACAAAGGATTAAGTGTAGGGGAGGTGTTTAGTTAAATGAAGTAGTTGAATGCATTGAAAAGGTTGGAGTGATTTGAGATTTGGAAGTGTAACGGATTAAGGTGGTTGTTTGTCTTGTGCTAGTGATTGATACATTTCATTTCTGAGCAGGGATGTTGTTGTTGGTGCGGGAAGTATTCGACGATCGAACCTTAGTTTTGATAATGGCAAAGGATTCAAAGTTAAGTTAGTGTGTGATCTAACATGTTTGAATGAGTGTTTCAGGAAAGTCCTAGCTGCGGTTAGGCAGGTGAAAAACCCTAAGGGGTGGTAACCTTAGGTCCTAGGGGGCGGTAACCCTAGGTGGAGGAAAACCTTAAGGGGCGGTAACCTTAGGTCCTAGGGGGCGGTAACCCTGGTGGAGAAAAACCCTAGGAGACGGTAACCCTAGGTCCTGGGGGGGGGGGTAACCCTAGGCGAAAAGTCCAGTCGGTCTGGAGGACCGGACTGACATAAGGTAAATCTCCTGAGTGGAGTAGGTGAGGACGCGTTCCCCGTAGAGGGAACAGTAGGCGTCGGGTCGACCTAGGGTTTACGGTTGGAAATCCGAAGTCAGACTCGGATAGTCCGAAGACTGTCAGCTCTTTTTCACTTATGAATTATCAGATTCTAACATTGTCTTGCAGGGTATGCAATTGCTCGGACTAACCTTGTTTTGCAGGAGAAGCGGCTCCTGGAAAAAGGAGGTCCGGGCGCCCGGAGGTCCGGGCGCTCGGAATAGGTCCGGGCGCCCGGAGGTCCGGGCGCTCGGAATAGGTCCGGGCTCCCGGGACCAACTTTTATCCCCTGCGCGACTTCGCGACGTGGAGCAACCTGGTTGGCTGGCCACGTCACACTCCAGGCGCTCGGAAAGGTCCCAGGCGCCCGGAACCTCATATAAAAGGAGGGTTGAGGTGCAGCTTTAAGAGAGACAATCTTCTAAGCATTCTCCGTGCAACAAGCTGCTAATGTCTCGACTCAGAAGTGCTGCAACGACAACCCGGAGCTTCAGTTTTAGTCTTTTTATTGTCGGTACAATATTCTTTTCTGCTTAAATTGTACTTAGCTTGTAATAGCTTTTACGAATTATAGTTGTTGCCCACCGGAAGCGATAAAGGATCGCGGGCCTTCGAGTAGGAGTCGTCATAGGCTCCGAACGAAGTAAATCCTTCGTGTCCACTTTATTTACTTTCCGCTGCGTTATTTCTGAACAAGCTTTTACGATTTCGAAAAGCGAAATAGCCACGAGCGCTATTCACCCCCCCTCTAGCGCTTTCGATCCATCAATTGGTATTAGAGCGGGGTCATTTTGAATCGGTGCAACCACCATTCAAAATATTTTTTCGTGGTATTTTTTAGATTTTCGGAGTCGATTAGAATTTAGCCTCATAGCTATATTCTGATTCTTTTTCCCTCGAATCAGTTTTTCTCGGAATTGGTGCAACACCACCCGAGTTCGTGATCCATTTTTTTTCCTTCCGCACTACTAAGCCAGGACCAAGTCCTGGGACATTTTGTTGGTTGTTTTTCGTTTTAGGTTAATCTGAAATGGCCCTTCAAGAAGGCTACAGTACAACCCGCCCTCCGCTATTCACCGGAGACGACTTCGGGTACTGGAAGGGTCGGATGGAGGCATATCTCCAGACTCACTTTGAAGTCTGGACGATTGTCAAAACCGGATTCCAACTACCATCTGATAGCGCCGGGAAACCACTACCGTACGAGGACCGGGATGCATCTTTGATCAAGAAGGTGGAAGCTAATGCCAAGGCAACCTGCACCCTCCAGTGTGGCCTATCAAAAGAAGAACTCAACCGCGTCGGCCCCTTCAACAGTGCCAAAGAGTTGTGGGAGAAGCTAATTGAACTTCACGAAGGGACATCCGACACCAAAGTAAGTAAAAGAGACCTAATTTTTAATAAATTATTTAACATCAAATTGCAGGAAGGTGAAACAACTTTCCAACTCCATGCCCGGATTCAAGATCTGCTCAATGGTCTTCATGCAATTGGACAGAAGGTAGACAACCGGGACATCATAAGGTATTCTCTAAATGCCTTTCCGAGGAACACCTTGTGGGCATCCATGGTAGATGCCTACAAGGTCTCCAAGGATTTATCTACCATTAAACTTGATGAACTTTTTGCATAATTCGAACTTCACGAACAGACTAATGCACGCCCGACCGAGAAAGGGTTGACTTTGGTTGCAGGAACAGGGAGATCGCGTGAGTCAAAAATCAAGCGGAGAACCGAACCTGAGTTAGAAGAAGAACCAGATTCGGAAGACGACGATGAACTTACAACCAAGATAGTCAACTTAGTAAAGAAGCTCTGCAAAAAGAAGGGCTTCAACAAAAAGGATCTCAGAAAGGCTATCCAGTCTAAAGAAGCCCAACCAAGCTCGAAGGTTAAATTCGAAGTGACCTGCTACGGGTGCAATCAGAAGGGTCACATCAAGGCAAATTGCCCGAACCAGAAGGATCCAAAGAAACCCAAAAGAAAGAAGGCATTGAAGGCAACATGGGACGAGTCTTCTTTCGAGGAATCTGACGATGAAGAACTAGAACAGACGAACTTTCTCGCCTTGACAGCCGGATCCGCATCCGTTTCCGAAGGACCGAACCCCTCTGTAAGTAAAAATCGTTTATATAGCTTAATTAATTATTTAATGCATAAAGTAGCTAAGTCCAAGATTCGAATCAAATCGCTTCTAAAGGAGGTAACACTCCTTAAAGAAACGCCTAACAACGAATCCTTAACTGATCAAGTTCAGACTGGAACCTCAACTCAAGTTCAAAAACTTGAGGAATAGAATTCCAATCTGAAAAGTCAAGTAAAGGATTTGAAAACAACCCTAGAACGATTTTCCTTGGGATCCAAGAATCTTGACTTGATTCTTGGAACACAAAGGGCAATCTACAATCGAACTGGACTAGGATATAAAAAGAAATATAAATCTTACCTATCCTTAATAAACAAACCAAATAGTAAATCGGTCCAAGCTTGGGTTGCCAAATCCAACCTGATCAATCAAGTAGGACTTGGACATTATTGGGTTCCTAAGGATCAAATACATTACCTCGATAAACCTTATCGAGGCTATGATCCAGGGGGAGCTAGCAGAAAAACAATTAAAATTAATAATTAAATTTAAATTTCACAATTCGTAATTAAAATTTAAAATTCAAACTCAAAATTCAAAATTCGAAATTAATTTAAAACTCAAAATTCAAAATTCGAAATTAATTTAAAACTCAAAATTCAAAATTCGAAATTAATTACTAAAATTCAAAATTCAAAAATTTGAAATTATTAAAATTCAAAATTATTAAAACTCAAAATTCAAAATTCAAAATCAATTATTCAAAATTAATTCAAAATAGAAGGAGGGTCCAGAATAGATGACAACTCCGAAACCTATCTACTCGAAATGGGTAAACAAGAGTAAATTACCCGACAGGGTAAGTAAGGTTAGAAAAAATGGGCTAGGTTTAACTTGACCCACGGTACTGGTGAAGTTTTTGGATGATAGTAAGTTAGGAAAGCTTGGACATCGCATGTCTAGGAAGATATGGCTTCGACCTGGTGCATTTGGCCAAGTGGAACTGACCGAAACTACCCTTAAATGGATCCTAACTAGTTAGACCAAGGTTTAGTATTAAGTTCAATGGCTAGGACTATTTGGAAAACCTCGAAGGCATGGTTTCTTTAATGAGTTCCTTGTGACTCACCATAGCCCAGAAGTTTATCCAAAGAATGCTTACTTGTTGAACCCAAAGCTAAACTTGAATCTAACACAAAGTTAAACCAGACCCTTAAATTGAACCTCAATTCATCTCACAAAAATTATAGGATTCCTTGATTGAAAATTCAGATTAGGTGAGATGACTAAGTAATTAAAAACAAACTGATAATTAATTCAAATTCAAATTAATTTCAAAATTACTTCAAAACTTAATTTTAAAATTCTTTTAAAAGTCCTTTAAAAATTACTTTAAAAATTATTTAAAAATTCTTTTAAAAGTCCTTTAAAAATTATTTTGAAAATCATTTTAAAAATTCTTTTAAAATTATTTTGAAAATCATTCTTTTAAAAGTCCTTTAAAAATTATTTTGAAAATCATTTTAAAAATTCTCTTTAAAAATTATTTTGAAAATCATTTTAAAAATTATTTTAAAAGTCCTTTAAAAATTATTTTGAAAATCATTTTAAAAATTCTTTTAAAAGTCCTTTAAAAATTATTTTGAAAATCATTTTAAAATTTTTTTATTTAAAAATCTTTTAAAACCGAATTTTAAAAATCCTTTAAAAATTATTTTAAAAAACTCTTTTAAAAATCATTTAAAATTATTTGAAAAATCTTTTGAAAATTCATTTCAAAAATCTTTTGAAAATGCATTTCAAAATCATTAATTTTTTTTTGAAAATCATTTCAAAATATTATTCAATTAATTTCAGAATGTTATTCAATTAATTTAAAAGGGTTTAAAAATCTTTAATTCTCAAATCATATTATAAAATTATGATTGCAAATGTTAACTCCATTTCACGCTCACTCATATGCTAAACATGCTTGTTTATCTA
Source organism: Zingiber officinale (assembly GCF_018446385.1). NCBI lineage: Eukaryota > Viridiplantae > Streptophyta > Magnoliopsida > Zingiberales > Zingiberaceae > Zingiber > Zingiber officinale. Next base: position 8,616,689 of record NC_055997.1, on the reverse strand, counting down.
GAATAGTGAGATGGAAAGATAGGAAAATTATTTTTTAACCTCTCATGCTTGGACTCCTGAACTCAAAGAATTTATTAAGGCATTTATTAAGGGGAAGTGATTTTAAATTGGTTTTAAAATTAGTTTTTCGTTAAAATAAAATTTTAACTTGACCTCAAAATTAAAAACTATTTTTTACTTATCTTCAAAAATTCAGGTTATTCTTATCTTAACTTTAAAATTGAAATTATTTATGACCTGACTTTTAAATTATAACTCTTCTAGAATGTTTTCAAAGCTAAGCCTTTATGTAAAACCTCTTTAAGCTAAGTACTTAATCATGTCTTCTTTAACTAAGCTTAGTTAGACTATACTCTAAACTTAGCTATTTGGCAAGAAGTTTTCTCAAGGCAATCATTTTTAAGCTGAATATATAGCTAAGTATTTTCAAATTTAGCTAAGTATTTTTTAAAAGTTTAAAAAAAAAAATTAGCTAAGTGTCTCTCAAAACAATTGTTTTCAAATGCTAAGTTTTGCTGAAAATGCTAAGTATTTTCCAAAGCATTCTCAAAATTTCTTCAAAATAATTTTTTTTAAAAAACTAAGTCTTTTTAAGGCTAAATACTTAATAAAACTATTATCTTCATAAGTTTAGCTAAGTCTTTGATAAAAGTATTTTAAATTTAAAAATCTTAGCTAAACTGAGTCTTGATCAAATTTTTTTTTGCTAAACTCCTTTTTTTTAAAAGTGTTGTGATATCACAAACATTTGCTTAGTTACTTGTTAAAGACAAAAATAACCTTATCTTAGCTAAAAGTATCTCTCAAACTAAAGGAAATGGAAATAATAAACTTTAAGCATGCTTGTACTTAAGGGATTTGATACCTGATCAAAACAAATCTTGACTCATGCTTGGTCTTTAGGGCTCTGATACCTTACTAAAACAAAATGGCAAGCTATTAAACATTAAGGTTATCGCTTCTCCTTTTGCCTTAAGTATTCTTGAAATTCATTTCAAAAACATGCCTTAAACAACTTTTCAAAAACTTCTCCAAATTTAAAACTTTCAAGTGTCCTCTATTTTGAATTTTTTTTTTGGAATTTTGTTAGAAAATTATTTAAGCTGAAACTTTTTCGAAAATTCGTTAAGTTAAAATTTTTTTATTAAGTTAGAAAATTCTTTAAAGTTTGAAAAATTTTGTTAAGCTGCAATTAACTTCTTTAAGTTGAAAATTTTCCTTGGAAATTTTCTTTAAAAAAAACCTGAATATTTTTTCGGAAAATTTCTGAAGTTGAAAATTGTGTTTTGAAAATTTTTCTGTGAAAATTTTTGGAAACTCCTCAAAATACACTAAGTTAAAAAGAGCTCCTTTTTGCTATATCTCTTCAAGCAAAATCAATTCTAAGGTGTTGCCTTTCACTTGCTCCTTGCCTAAGTTAAAATGTTTTCTGCTAAATTCTGTCTTGAAAAGTTAAGTTTTTCAAAACTAGCTCATTTTTGATATATGGCAAAGGGGGAGAGTAGAGAAATTCAAAGAAAATATTTTAAAGGGAGCTTGTATTAAGGGGGAGCTATGGCTATTAGTAAAAAATTCAAAGAGAATAACTTATATTAAGGGGGAGCTATGTTTATGCTTATCTTGCTATCACGCTTATCTTGTTTCTTGTGCTTATACATAACTGCATATTTTTTACTTAACATTGAATTTCGGTTGCCATTATCAAAACGGGGGAGATTGTTGGTGCGGGAAGCATCCGACGATTGAACCTTAGTTTTGATAATGGCAAAGGATTCAAAGTTAAGTTAGTGTGTGATCTAACATGTTTGAATGAGTGTTTCAGGAAAGTCCTAGCTGCGGTTAGGCAGGTGAAAAATCCTAAGGAGTGGTAACCTTAGGCCCTAGGGGGCGGTAACCCTAGGTGGAGGAAAACCCTATGGGGCGGTAACCTTAGGTCTTAGGGGGCGGTAACCCTAGGTGGAGAAAAACCCTAGGGGGCGGTAACCCTAGGTCCTAGGGGGGGTAACCCTAGGCGAAAAGTCCAGTCGGTCTGGAGGACCGGAATGACATCAGGTAAATCTCCTGAGTGGAGTAGGTGAGGACGCGTTCCCCGTAGAGGGAACAGTAGGCGTCGGGTCGACCTAGGGTTTCCGGTTGGAAATCCGAAGTCAGACTCGGATAGTCCGAAGACTGTCAGCTCTTTTTCACTTATGAATTATCAGATTCTAACATTGTCTTGCAGGGTATGCAATTGCTCGGACTAACCTTGTTTTGCAGGAGAAGCGGCTCCTGGAAAAAGGAGGTCCGGGCGCCCGGGATGGATCCGGGTGCCCGGAGGTCCGGGCGCCCATAACAGGTCCGGGTGCCCGGGACCAACTTTTATCCCCTGCGAGACTTCGCGACGTGGAGCAACCTAGTTGGCTGGCCACGTCACACTCCAGGCGCCCGGAAAGGTCCCAGGCGCCCGGAACCTCATATAAAAGGAGGGTTGAGGTGCAGCTTTAAGAGAGACAATCTTCTAAGCATTCTCCGTGCGACAAGCTGCTAATGTCTCGACTCAGAAGTGCTGCAACGACAACCCGGAGCTTCAGTTTTAGTCTTTTTATTGTCGGTACAATATTCTTTTCTGCTTAAATTGTACTTAGCTTGTAATAGCTTTTACGAATTATAGTTGTTGCCCACCGGAAGCGATAAAGGATCGCGGGCCTTCGAGTAGGAGTCGTCACAGACTCCGAACGAAGTAAATCCTTCGTGTCCACTTTATTTACTTTCCGCTGCATTATTTCTGAACAAGCTTCTACGATTTCGAAAAATGAAATAGCCACGAGCACTATTCACCCCCCTCTAGCGCTTTCGATCCATCAGTTGTGAATGGATGACTATTAAGATTGTATGCCAAACTTAATCATTCATTGAACTTAATCATGTATAGAGAAAGTTCAAATAGCTTTGAATTTTGTAATTGATACTAAGGTGATCCCTTATTGAGTTATGAAAAGTTCTAATATTGTTTTAATTGCTGTTCTGAACATTGCTTTGGATATTGTAGTTAAACCCTGAGTTGTATCCTTATTGAGGCAATCTGAAATTGTTTATAAATTCAGTAATTGATACTTATCTGGTTACTGAGTTTGTGTTCAACAGAATGATATTTGTGGAGAGGCTGAAGAGAGCTCATAGGGATACTGCAGTGAAGGTTTAAGACTTGCTGAACTTTGCTGAACTCTGGACATTGCTGCTGTGCGCTAATTTCATAAACTACAAAGTGATGAAAATTAAAGTTTGGCTGGTTCTAGAGCGGAAATTTCGAAGTGGAAGAGTTAGACATGAGGTCAAAATTCAAGCATTGAAAAAGAAAATGAGACCAAATGCTAAATTAGAGTTTTGACTCCCTGAGTTTTATTCTTTAAGTAGGAATATGATTTGGGGCGCAATTCTGAATTGGAATTTCAGTAGGTGCTAAAAGTTGTACAATAGATTTGTTAAAATATTGTTAAAAGTAATTAGTCTCACCATATTGAAACCAGATATTGTAGCTTAGCAGCCATTAAGCAAAAACCTGCAGAGCACATTAAGTGCAAGAAATTCAGAAGCAGTATCAAGAAAAGGAAAAGTTTTAAAAAAATAAAGGTAATCAGTGATGGATTTCAAGTGGAGAAGTAATACTCCATTCAAGGATTATAATCTAAGTTAGAAATGGAACAGAGGAAGACAAGAGACATTTTTGGAACAAGACCAGAAGTGAAATGCATAAATGAGTTTGCAGTTATCTTGCTGAATTCTGCATATAGCTGAATCTGTTGAAACATTGAAGTGCAGTAAAGTTGGAAATATGGAGGTGCATTTTGTATCAGATATGTGTCAAAATTTAGTATGCAACATTCAAACAAGTGGAAGCTCAACTGAAATTCTGTAATATGTTGAAACAAATGGTATGCTACCTTCCATGGCCTCTGTAAACTCAGAAAGGATGAAATGCAGAAACAAATGAAGAAATGGTGAAGTATTACTCCATTCAAGAGACAATCCTAGTTATAATATGAGATTTGAAAAAAAAATGAATGAAGAGAAGGGCAGTAACTTTGGTACAAGACAGAAGTGCTGAAAACTGAAATTGCTGAAATATGCAAATGTTGTGCAGAAATTGGAAAACTGCTTTATGAACTAAAAACTGTACCATTTCTTCAATGGGGATCAAGTTTTGAGTAAAGGAATGTGATGGGAGTTTTAGAATGGAAGTAAGTGAAGTTACAAATTTGGAAACATGATCAGATTGATCTTGAAATCTACAAAGTCATGTGCAGGAATGTTGATAGAATTTAAGTTGTAGTGTGCAGAATCTGAATTGAAGCTGTTGTGTGTACCAAAAATTCAAAAGGCTGAGGACTGAAAGGAAGTGAAGAAGATATACTTCAATTGAGAGTGAATGAATGTCTTCCTATGATTAAATCAAAGGGAGTAAGCTCAGCCAGTTAGATTACAACAGCACATCTAACATTGAGTTTCTGAACTAAGTTTGCTGCATTAATTGGAAATGAGATTATCTATCATTTGAGATGCAATTGCAATTGTAGTTAAGGAAGAAGAGAAATAAGGAAGTGTGGCAAGAATTCATTAGATAGCATTTTTATGTATCCATATCTTTCACTAGAATTTGTTGCTAATTTTTTCTTCCTTATCTATTCCTTGAGTCAATTTTCCCAATTACATTTGATTCATGTTCTTACTCTTCATTTCTATGATTAACCTTCATAATTATGTATTCTAATGCTTTGGATAGTGGTGGAGAGTAGAAGATAAGCAAGCATATGGTAGTGCAAGAAGCATAAGTAGCATGGGTGCCCTCCATTTTTGTGATTACATATGAAATAGGATGAGGGTCACCAAAAATTAAATCTTGTGAGGTTTTAGTGTGAAATCATTTTCAATCTATTGATGAAGGATGGAAATTATTATGTAGTTAACCAAGAGTAAAGTTTGAAGTCCATGAATGCTTGAGATTTTGGAATGTGATAATCTTAGATGGTTTTCTTCTTTATTTTTCTAATCATGTTTAGGACTTTGTTTAGGGGTTACCATTTAAGTAGGATCTTTAGTTTCCTTGACTTGCATCAGACATGCAATAATAAGTGTAGGGGATTTTGATGGTTTGCTCATGTGAGGTTCTATTTTTCTTGGAATGGTGTGGTTTTGAAGATTATTTTGTTTGTGAAATTGATTCTAGAATTGGATTTTGCTAAGCAAGGAATATTTTGAGCTTATCAAATTCATTATTTCTAATTCAAGATTTGTGCTTAGTATGTTTAAATTGGGTTTCGTAGGTTTGGATTTATCAATCACAGTTAGGTTCACTCAAGTTCAGCTAGCTTGGAATTGGAACTTGAGTTGCACTAACCCAGCCACTGTTGAATCAAGCCAAGTCGGCCCAACCAATTTAGCTGTTGTTGAACCCGAACCAAGCTGTTGGGCACCGATTTGATGCAGAGTTTAAAAATGCAAAGCCGACACGGTGAACAGTGGCTTCGCTACTATTCATCGTGCCAGTTCTTCTTGAGAGCACGGCGGAGTCCTATTCACTCCAGATCCAAGATTCTTGATACTTCATCAGCGGCGAGATTCAAGGAGTGCCGACGATCATCGGGTGAGCAATAGAACGTGATGATGAGGAGGTGTCCGCGTTGCGATTTTGATTTCCGCACTCCACCATCGTGCGCTGATCGGAGGGAGTTTCCCCGATCTACGTTTTCGACCAGCAACAATAGTCGTTGGTGGAGTTTTCCCGGAGATTCTGATCCACTACCATTTCCCATTTCACCCGCGTAACTCCAATCAATAGATCGGGACGATCGCTTACCAGAAATCATAGCTTTGTTCCCGCGCGAAGATGTGTTTCAGTGGATCGCAATCTTGAAGGAGGCTCCCAAGAGTTTATCGATTCACCTGGAGCACGGCTAGAAGCTTGAAGATCTGTCGATGATCATTTGAAGGGAGTTAGCCAGGGGTGGTTCTGTTCATCACCAGAAAGAAGGACCGATCAACAATCTGTGTTGTGAACGTCTTCTTCATCTTTGATTGCTTAGTTGCATGATCAGATCTGATGATCTGATTTAGTTTTTCTGCAATTCCTTTATAATTTTGAATTTGTGCATTTATCTTTGCATTTTGTTATGCAATTTCAATTGTTTGGCTATGACAGTAGTTTTAGTTCAATAAACCCGAATTCCATTCCTTTAGGGTAATTAGCTAAACTCTGTTGATTGGAGAAGAATCCAGTTCATTGTTTCAGTTTGAATTAAGAAGTAGATCTTTTCTTCGTGTAGGCATTGGAGTTGACTGGTCTAAAGGACCTGACACCGGGCTGAAATCCAGCTAGGTCTGCGGGGCCCGATAGCTAGTGGGAAGTCCAGATAGGTCCGCAGGACCCGATATCTAGCGGAAAGTCCAGTTGGGTCTGCAGGGCCTGAGAACCGGGCAAAATCCAGTTGCATTTGCGGACCTGACAACTGGCAGGAAGACCTTGTCGGTCAGAGACAAGTCAAGTGACTGTAAGTGGTAAGTGAATGTAAGCAATTAGAGGAGAGATCTAATGAGGACATGTTCCCCATTGAGGGAATTGTAGGCGTCGATCCAACTTAGGTTCATTTGGGAAACCTAAGTTGAGATCGTGACTAGATCTTGTTCTTGAGGAGATAGGATTTAATTACTACTCTTATTTGCTGAGCTGTGCTAACTCTGTTTTGCAGGATGAACATATTTTTGTTGCCCAGGACTAACCATTGTTTGTTGGAAAAGGAGTTGTAAAAGAGGGTTTGAGTGCCTGGAAGGGGTCTGGGCGCCCGCACCAGGCTCGCCCGGGCAGGGGCGCTGGCACCCAGACGGTCCATGCGCCCTGAGGCGATTTGGGCCCCCGGCCCCGAAAATCCATCTAAAAGCTTATATGGAGCATGTCGATTGGCCGAGCCACGTGGTCCAGACGTCCGAAGGGGTTCCAGGTGCCCAGAATGATCCTATTTAACGGCCTTCGACCAGGAGCTTCAAAACAACAACTACTACAAGTTTCCTTCTTGCTTGGTGCTCCGAAAAAGCTCCCGCGATGACTGAGTTTGCCAAGCATGGTCTTAATTCCAATAATATCTACACAAATTATAATATAATATTAACTAGTATGTAATAGAAATTGATAATTAATTTAAATCTTACCTAATGTTGTATGGGATGAAGCAGATGTATCTTTGCTCGATGCTTCTAACTGAGTAGCAATATATCATGACAATTTCTTGTCATATTCTCTCACACCGCATGTAGGTATGTGCAGGGGATGACTCCACTAAAGGGGGGTGGGGCAGTTGCTCCCCCTAATATTTGATATAAAATTACTATAATGCCCTTATGTTTTAACTTTCTTACACAAAATTATAATAATAAATATCCTCCAAAACTCCTAAACCCTAATGCCCGAATCAAAGGAATTTCTTCAGAGATGCTCGGTAGTCTTCATCAATTAAAAAATTTTCTCTTCCAAATTTCAACGCATGCCTTGCTATTATATTCCCTCGAGGACTGACCGATTAATATTTTATTCTATAACAAGTAATTAGGTATATAAATTCGAATCCTAATTTTTTATTATGGAAATTTCTTGGTTGTTTTATGATTTTGTTATATATTTGTTGATTGTAGTTATTCAGTTTTATTTTTTATCTCTTCAATTGATTGAATTTTTTTAATTGTTTTGGTAGATATGTTTAAATATTTTAAAGAAAAGGGGAAGATGTGTAAGATATGATAATTAAATAATAAGTGTTATTAGAGAAATAACCTTATAGAATTTTATGAAAATTTTTAGAAAATTTATGAGATTTATTCTGAGCTTGGATGAGATGTTTTAAGGGGTAGATTTATTAGGCTAAGAGAAAGTCGGTTGGAATAACTATTTAAGTGGGAGTTATTGAGGAATTAACTTAGAGTTTAATTAATTTAAACCCTGAAGTTTGTGTGCAAATTCTCAATTATTTCCCTTCTCCTCACTGTCGCTCACCGCCTCTCCTGATCCCACCTCTCTCGTGCCATAACCTCAACTCACACCGCCAACCTCCCTTTGTTGTTGATCATTGATCTCATGCCCACAAAGTGTTAGTCGTCGCTGGAGCAGCCTCGACCATCGCCACCACCGTCGGATTGCCGTTATATTGCTGCCCCTTCCTTGGGTGTCCAACGCAGCGACACCACAGTGCCACCCTCTTTCTCGATATCACCATCGTCGAAAGGGCTAAGGCAACGTCGGAGAGCTGCGTTTGTCTCTTCCCCCCATGCTTACGACCCTGTGCAGCAACTACTGTTGCCACATGCAAGGTCATCACCCACTACAAAAAAATACAACTTTGGGGACAAAAGTTTGGAACGAAAAAAATTCGTCCCAAAATTGGGACAAATTTAGGGTCGAAAATAAATTTCGACCCAAATAACCAACAAAACTTGCAACAAAAAAATTTCGTTTCAAGTTTGCAACATAAAAAAAATTCGTTGCTAAATTCGTCCCCAAATCTAGAACGAAATAAGAATTTGTCCCAAATTTAGGGACAAATACTGGATTCGTCCCAGATTTGGGAACGAATCGAAGATTCGTCCCAAATTCTGGGACGAATCTAGGATTTGTCCCAAAATTTGGGACGAATCCAGGATTCGTCCCAAAAATAAAAATATTTTTAAATAAATAAAATAAAACATGTAAGGCTTAAATATGGACCTAGAGACCTCGAAATTTGATGAAACAAGTTTCTATGCATCCGTATCGTTGAGCTGATCGTAAATACATCATCATCCATAATTTTTAATAATTATTTTCAGTGATTTGAATTTTTAACACCAAATTAGGATTAAAAAAATTCCAAATATATATATATATTTGGTAAAAAATATTTTCATTGATAGATTTACGATCAGGACAACGATATGAGTGCATAGAAACTTGTTTCATCAAATTCCGATATCTCTAGGTCCATATTTAAGGCATCCAATTTTGTTTTGTTTTGTTTTAAATAATTAAATATTTGGAACGAATCTCTGGATTCGTCCCAAAATTTGGGACGAATCCAGGATTCGTCCCAAAACTAAAAATATTTTTAAATAAATAAAATGAAACACGTAAGGCTTAAATATGGACCTAGAGACTTCAGAATTTGATGAAACAAGTTTCTATGCATTCGTATCATTGAGCTGATCGTAAATACCTCATCATCCATAATTTTTAATTAATATTTTCAGTGATTTAAATTTTTAACACCAAATTAGGTCAAATTGGGATAAAAATATTCCAAAAATATATATATTTGGTAAAAAATATTTTTATTGATAGATTTATGATCCGGACAACAAGACGAGCACATAGAAACTTATTTCATCAAATTCCGATGTCTCTAGGTCCGTATTTAAGGCGTCCAATTTTGTTTTTTTTTTAAATAATTAAATTTTTGGGACGAATCTCTGGATTCGTCCCAAATTTTGGGACGAATCCAGAGATTCATCCCAAAATTTGGGACGAATTCCTGGATTCGTCCCAAAATTAGGGACGAATCCAGAGATTCGTCCCAAAACTAAAAATATTTTTAAATAAATAAAATGAAACACGTAAGGCTTAAATATGGACCTAGAGACCTCGGAATTTGATGAAACAAGTTTCTATGCATTCGTATCGTTGAGCTGATCGTAAATACGTCATCATCCATAATTTTTAATTAATATTTTCAGTGATTTAAATTTTTAACACCAAATTAGGTCAAATTGGGATTAAAATATTCCAAAAATATATATATTTGGTAAAAAATATTTTTATTGATAGATTTATGATCAGGACAACGAGACGAGTACATAGAAACTTGTTTCATCAAATTCCGATGTCTCTAGGTCTGTATTTAAGGCGTCCAATTTTATTTTATTTTTTTTAAAAAAATAATTTTTTGGGACGAATCTCTGAATTCGTCCCAAAACTAAAAATATTTTTAAATAAATAAAATGAAACACGTAAGGGTTAAATATAGACCTAGAGACCTCAGAATTTGATGAAACAAGTTTCTTTGCATCCGTATCGTTGAGCTGATCGTAAATACGTCATCATCCATAATTTTTAATTAATATTTTCAGTGATTTAAATTTTTAACACCAAATTAGGTCAAATTGGGATTAAAATATTCCAAAAATATATATATTTGGTAAAAAATATTTATATTGATAGATTTACGATCAGGACAACGATACGAGCGCATAGAAACTTATTTCATCAAATTATGATATCTCTATGTAGATATTTTTTAAAACATCTATAGATTGATACTAACTAAAAAGGTGTTGTGTACTAAACGGTTGTAAATTAGTGTCCGAAAGCTAAAATATGGACCTAGAGACCTCAGAATTTGATGAAACAAGTTTCTATGCATCCGTATCGTTGAGCTGATCATAAATACGTCATCATCCATAATTTTTAATTATTATTTTCAGTAATTTGAATTTTTAACACCAAATTAGGTCAAATTGGGATTAAAAAATTCCAAAAATATATATATTTGGTAAAAAATATTTATATTGATAGATTTACGATCAGGACAACGATACGAGCGCATAGAAACTTGTTTCATCAAATTATGATGTCTCTATGTAGATATTTTTTAAAACATCTATAGATTGATACTAACTAAAAAGGTGTTGTGTACTGAACGGTTGTAAATTAGTGTCCGAAAGTTTAAATAGAGACCTTGGAATTTGATGAAACAAGTTTCTATGCATCCGTATCATTGAGTTGATCGTAAATACGTCATCATCCATAATTTTTAATTATTATTTTCAGTGATTTGAATTTTTAACATCAAATTAGGTCAAATTGGGATTAAAAAATTCCAAATATATATATATTTGGTAAAAAATATTTTTATTGATAGATTTATGATCAGGACAATGAGGCGAGCACATAGAAACTTGTTTCATCAAATTCCGATGTCTCTAGGTCTGTATTTAAGGCGTCCAATTTTGTTTTTTTTTTTAAATAATTAAATTTTTGGGACGAATCCTGAGATTTGTCCCAAACTTTGGGATGAATTCCTGGATTCGTCCCAAAATTTGGGACGAATCCAGAATTCATCCCAAAACTAAAAATATTTTTAAATAAATAAAATGAAACACGTAAGGCTTAAATATGGACCTAGAGACCTCAGAATTTGATGAAACAAGTTTCTATGCATTCGTATCGTTGAGCTGATCGTAAATACGTCATCATCCATAATTTTTAATTATTATTTTCAGTGATTTGAATTTTTAACACCAAATTAGGTCAAATTGGGATTAAAAAATTCCATATATATATATATATTTGGTAAAAAATATTTTTATTGATAAATTTACGATTAGGACAAAGAGACGAGCACATAGAAACTTGTTTTATTAAATTCCGATGTCTCTAGGTCCATATTTAAGGCGTCCAATTTTATTATTATTTTTAAATAATGAAACACGTAATGCTTAAATATGGACCTAGAGACCTCGGAATTTGATGAAACAAGTTTCTATGCATCCGTATCGTTGAGCTGATCGTAAATACGTCATCATCCATAATTTTTAATTAATATTTTCAGTGATTTAAATTTTTAACACCAAATTAGGTCAAATTGGGATTAAAATATTCCAAAAATATATATATTTGGTAAAAAATATTTTTATTGATAGGTTTACGATCAGGACAACGAGATGAGCATAAAGAAACTTGTTTCATCAAATTCCGATGTCTCTAGGTCCGTATTTATTCCTTTTGATTTTGTTCCTTTTTTATTTAAAAAAATTTAAATTCTGGGACAAATTTCTGAATTCGTCCCAGATTTTGGGACGAATCCAGGATTTGTCCCAAAATTTGGGACGAATCCATGGATTCGTCCCAAATTTAGGGACGAATCCATGGATTCGTCCCAAACTTAGGGACGAATTTGGGAACAAAACATATTTGTTCCTAATAAACCCTAGATCTAGAACTCACCCGATACTTTTTCCCTTCCCTCATTTCTTTCCCCTCTCTCTCCCCCGTTCCCCCTTCCCAAGCTGCGATTTCCAGGGTTTCGGCCACATCTCTGACCGACGACGGCGTGATCTGCAACGATCGCTTGATCTCCGGGTAAGCACTCTGCCCTCGGATCTCTCCCTCTCGCCGTCGTAGGGCTGCTTGCCGGCGCTGCCTGGGCGCGGGCAGGCGCTGCCTGGGCGCCGCCAGGCGCTGCCTGGCCGGCGGCGGGAGCTACCTGGCCGCCGCCGGGCGCTGCCTGGCCGCCGCCGGGCGCTGCCTGGCCGTCGCGCGCCAGGCCCTGCTTGGACTGCCGCCTCCGGCAGTCCCTGTCTGGCCGCCGGCAGGCCGCTGCATGGCCGGCGTGTGGCTGGCCGCTGCCAGGCGATGGCTGGACGGCGTATGGCTGCCGCCGTGGGCCTTAATTCTGAAATTTAAGTTAATATTCGAAAATTACTGTCTTAATTGATAATGTTGTTTGTGCAGGTCTCATTTTGGCGTGATCTCAGTGTAGTTGAAGACAGCTGTATTTGTTGACCTCTTTTCGGTATTTTTAAGTTCATTATTATGCATTTACTAATTTGTATATAAAGTTAGCTTTAAATAATTATATTATAGTTGATTAATTGCGTTCCTTCTTTTTGATTAGTTGTTTTTGTTTTGTCTTCAATGATAAGATTTATCTATAATAACTTTTAATAATGTTTAACATGAATAGTTGAATTCAGGTAAAATGCAGAATGAGCGAAGTTGGATGTATAAAAAAAATTTGCCTAATCGTCAGGGGTTAACTCCTGAGTTTATCACTGGATTGAGGCAATTTTTAAATTTTGCATCTAGTCAAGTTATGTATATGGATGGCAATAAGATAAGGTGCGCGTGTAGAAAATGTCACAATGGAAAATTTTTACCCACCGATAAAGTTGAAGAACATCTTTGTAGATTTGGTTTTACTCCGAATTATTATAATTGGACAAGTCATGGCGAACCGTTCATATCTGATGAGGATTATGGACGGAATTTTCAAGTCTCTGCTAGTGGGGATCAGAGTTATTATGAACAATTCAATCCATATCAGAGGATGGTAATTGATGCAAGTTGTCAGAATTATATTCCCGAGACGCTTGGTGCAAGTTCTAGTTTTCCTCCTACAAGTGAACAAATGTTTGCCACTAATACATTGTCGTTGGAGGAGCCTGATGTACCAGGTCTGGATGAAATATATGACAAATTTCAAGAAGTATTGCGTGCTGCAAATGAACCATTATATTTCGGTTGTGACAGTCAGACTAAATTATCTCTCACATCCAGATTATTAAATATAAAGGCAGATCATAATATGTCGCAAGATTGTTTTAATGATATTGTTCAAGCGTTTGACGATACATTGCCACGTGATCACAATTTGCCTCTTGATTTTTACAGTATGAAAAAACTGGTGAAAGATTTAGGTCTTCCAGTTGAAAGAATTGATGTTTGCAGAGATGGTTGTATGTTATATTGGGGAGATGATGCAGATGTAGAGGTTTGTAAATTCTGTAATCAAGATAGGTATAAGACAACCAGAAGGAGTCAACAACGACGTAAAGCACACAGCCAGTTGTTTTATTTACCTTTAACTCCTAGGTTACAAAGATTGTATGCATCAAAGGCAACTGCGGAACACATGACTTGGCATGCAACTCATCAAACAGAAGAGGGTTTAATGTGCCATTCATCAGATGCAGATGCGTGGAAAAATTTTGATAGAACATATCCAGATTTTGCAAAGGAGACTAGAAATATTAGATTATGTCTCTGTGCTGATGGATTTGCTCCGTTTGGTAAATCAAGAAGAAATTATTCTTGTTGGCCAGTTATCTTAACGCCGTATAATCTTCCACCTGGGATGTGCATGAAAAGACCTTATATATTTTTAACATTGGTTGTACCAGGTCCGCAAAATCCAAAGAAGTTAATAGATATTTATATGCAACCTCTGATAGCAGAACTTAAACAACTATGGGATGAAGGTGTTCCTACATACGATGTTTATTCTAACCAGATGTTTATACTGAAGGCTGCTCTTCTTTGGACCATAAATGACTTTCCAGCTTATGGTATGCTCTCAGGTTGGAGTACTGCTGGGATCTTGGGATGCCCAATATGTATGGAGAGATCAAAGTCATTCAGATTGAAACACGGAAAGAAACCAAGTTATTTTGATTGTCATAGGCAATTCTTACCAACAAATCATAAGTTCAGAAAGAATAAAGATGAATTCACTAAAAATAGGATCGAAAGAACACTTCCCCCATTGAGATTGACAGGTCAAGATATTTGGTACAGAGTGCATCACTTTCCCTCTGTTATTGAACAACCATATGGTACAACATATGAATATGGGAGTACACATAAATGGACTAAACGAAGTATATTTTGGGATTTACCGTATTGGTTTAGTCATTTGATACATCATAATCTCGATGTAATGCATATTGAGAAGAATGTTTTTGATAATCTGATAAATACTGTGATGGATATCAAAGACAATCTCAATGCAAGAAAAGATATGCGACTCATATGTAAAAGACCCACTCTTGATGTCGATGAAAATAGTAGGGGACCAAAGCCAAAGGCAATTTATACATTAAATAAGGATCAAAGAGGTGTCCTATGTGAATGGTTGAAATCTTTGAAATTTCCAGATGGGTATGTCTCTAATCTTGGAAGATGTGTCGATTTGAAAGAATGGAAGTTAATTGGTATGAAAAGTCATGATTGTCATATCATAATGCAAAGACTGATTCCTATTGCTTTTAAGGAACTCTTACCACAATTTGTATGGGGAGCGATTACGGAGTTAAGTATTTTCCTACATGATATTTGCTCAACAGTTTTGAGATGTTCACACATGGAGAAGTTAGAGAGAGATATTCCAATTATTTTGTGCAATTTGGAAAGGATATTTCCACCCTCTTTTTTTGACTCCATGGAGCATCTTTTGGTTCACTTGCTATATGAGGCCAAAGTTGGAGGACCCGTCCATTTTCGGTGGATGTATCCATTTGAAAGGTAGAGTGTCTTATTTGTATAATTCGACTGATTGAATGAAAAAAAAATACTTCTACTCTTGGATCATTTATATATATATATTTAATATAATTTTATATATCTTCAACAGATTCTTATATCATTTGAAGAAAAAGGTGAAAAATAAAGCACGAGTTGAAGCTTCTATTGTTAATGCATACATTGTGGAGGAAGTCACCACTTTTGCATCATATTATTTTGAACCTCATGTTCAATGCAAAAGGCGAAGAGCGGGCAGAAATGATGAGGGTCCTATTGATCCAAATGTTATCTCATTTTCAATTTTTAACTATCTTGGTCGACCAAGTGGACCATGTAAACAAAGATACTTAACTGGTAAAGAATGGCGGGCAGCCCAAACATATATTTTACTAAATTGTCCAGAAGTATCATCATATTACGAGTAAGTATATATTTTTATTGTTATTTTTTTATTTTTTTATTTTTTCAATTGTTTGTGTAACAATATATTTTTTTGAGTAGGATATTTACCAACTTATATTCTGAATTATCGACACAAGAGTTCGATCGATTTTGTGAAGAAGAATTTGCTGCATGGTTCAAATCATATGTAAGTAAAAAATCTATAATTTGTTGATACATATGCATACTTTTAACAATTTGTGTTTTGACCTTAGGTTCAAGCTAATCAAGCTCACCTTGAGCAAGAATGGCTAATCCATCTGTCATGGGGTCCAAATTCATGCGTACGCACTTGGCCAGCATATTTCATAAATGGATATAATTTTCATACTCAAGACTATGGAATGTGCAAGAATACCATGAATAGTGGGGTGTGCGTATCGTCATCCAATGAAGGAGGTGCAAGCAATGATTTTTATGGTTTGTTGGATGAAATTATAGAAGTAGAATATCCGGGACCACAAATGCAAGTTATATTATTTATGTGTCGCTGGTTTGACCATGTTAGAGGGATGAAAGTGCATCCACATTATAATTTAGTTGAAATAAATCATAAGAGATTTTATAAGAGATATGAACCATTTGTGTTGGCACAACAAGCAATTCAAGTATTCTATTCTTCATATCCGAGTTTGAAACGCGATAAGATTGATTGGTGGGTTGTTTGTAAAACTAAAGCACGAAAAAAAATTGAGGCACGTTGGGAAAACATTGCATATCAACAAGAGGAAGTTTCAAACACCTTTCAGACTGAGGAATATATTATTCCAACTTTACGAGATCCCAACGGTGTAGTAATCAACGTGGATAGAAGTGAAATTGATGATGATGAGGAGGAGGAGGAGGAGGAGGAAGGAGAGGAGGAGGAAGAGGAGGAGGAGGAGGAAGAGGAAGAGGAGGAGGAGGATGATAATGACAATGATGACTTTGATTTTTGATGATGGGTAAGTTTTGTTAGCTTATTTAAATAAATTTCCCATATTTTATTGTATATACTGTCTCTTTTATAATTTGATTTACTTTATCTGTTAACACATTGTATTTGTTCCTACAGGTAATCAGAGGTCACATTTCATAAATTTCCCCTCCACCCTTTTCCATAATCTTTACATAATAATGGTAAGTTTTAAATTATCCTTTGTTATGTATCAATTCTGTAATTACCTTTATTAAATTATTGAAATTTCCAGCATATATTTCGACGTGGTGGACGTAGACAACGACCACAGGACCAGACACATCCATCACCTGCCAGTGAACCTATGCCACCCCCTACTCAGGCAGGCCCATCCCATGTGTCTTCTCCACCGGCATCATATTCCCCTGCCAGTGTACCTATGCCACCCCTTCATCAGTCGGGCCCATCTCATGTACCTTCTGCACCGGTTTCATATTCGCCACCACAAGTACCTTACCCAGAGCAGTTACCTGTCCACTCAGATCCTCCTGACTCAGCAAGAAACTCATTTGCTGAGTTTAGGAATGATAGAGCTCCTTTAGTCCCCATCGGTGATTCGTAAGTACTATAAAATATTTTATTTGTTAGACCTATCTTAATTATTTAACATCGTTATTTTGTAATTTAATGCAGCTTTGAAAATCCGGTACTAGTTGTTCGAGAAATAAATAGAATCGTGAACAACCATTGGGGAGGGGAATCTTTGACATATTCAAGCACTCCATCGGCCACAAAACAACTTTGGTGGAGCGAGTTCAAAGTATATTTTCTTGAGTTTACTTCAATTTTACATTTTTTATATAATAAAATAAATTTCTATTTCAGCGCTTAAATAATTGGGACTCGAATGACGAAATGGAGATACGAAGAATATTTAAAAAGAAATGTGGCGATCACATTAGACATGTACTAAGTCACGCAAAGAGTCGGAGGAAAAAGCCAAACTTCATCACTGAAGAAAATTGGGAGAGGATCACTTTATTTTGGGCAATGGAGGAAAGTAAACAAAGGAGTGACCTGAATAGAATGAATCAATCTCACAATTCTGGTGACTCAAGTGCTATATATGCGGGAGGCTCCATTAACATAGATGAGCATAGACGGAGAATGGTAATTGTTTCACTCTTTCACAAATTTTTAATATATATCAAATTATTTCATTATTTGAAATAATATTTTTTTAGACCAAGGAGAGAGGGAAGGAGCCTTCTTTCATTGATACTTTCACTCGCACTTTTAAAAAAAAGGATAACACATGGAGTGGGGCGAGAGCAAAAGCAGTCAAGGTTGGATTTAATATTTATTTTACCTTAATATATGATTTAAATTTAATTAGTTACCTACCATTATTGTCTTAATATTATATGTATTTCTATTATATCTAATTAATATCGTATGTGTTTTACAAAACAGGAAAAATATGATCAACTCGAGCAAGCCCAAACATGCTCACAAGCTGGTAACGATAGTCAGGGGTCTGAGGAGTCTGTTGGCAATAATTTGAGTTTATAGTTAGAGGCCAGTGGAGGACCAAAAGGGGGAAGGATATTGGGGATGGGTTCCTTGAGTAGAACCCAAAGATTAGTTGGAACTTCTTCCTCCACATCAGCACTTACGACCCAAATAAATACCTTGATTGATGAGGTTAGCCATCTGAAGGAAATAATATCGCAAAGAGACCAAGAAAGGGTGCAAAGAGACAAAGAACGGGCTAATTTGGAGAAATATATTAGAGATATGCGCCGACAACAAGAATTAATCATGCAACACCTTCAGTTGAGCTCCGCTCAAAGTCAGAATCCTCCCAATGACGATGATGATGATGCCTACGATGATAACGATGATGGCGGTGATGATTTTTGATGATTTTAATAATGTATGATGAATTTTTTTCTCATGTTTACTGCTTTACACATTAATCAATGGCTTTTTAACTTTTCAACTCTGCCATTTGTAGGTTAAGTCTTGCACTGTTCCACTGTCAATGTATGAGATGACTTATCTTTGATGTAGACTAATCTATATGAATTTTAGTTGTGTACCAGTAACAAAATTAAAGCATAACTAGGCAATATGAATGAAGTCTCTAATAATCTGACTTTATTTTTGTCCTGATTTGATAATGTTGTTTGTGCAGGTCTCAATTTGGTGTGATCTCAGTGTAGTTGAAGACAGTTGTATTTGTTCACTTCTTTTCGGTATTCCTAAGTTCATTAATATGCATTTACTGATTTATATATAAAGTTAGCTTTAAATAATTATGTTATAGTTGTTTAATTATATAAAGTTAACTTTAAATAATTATGTTAAAGTTAGCTTTAAATAGTTGTTTAATTGTGTGCCTTCTTTTTGATAAGCTGCTCTTTCTTGTTTTGTCTTCAATGATAACGATGCATAAAAGTTCTGAATTTGATCTATGTAGAGTCTCAAAACTATATAGATACATAAAAGTTCTATATTTCATCTAGAATTACATCACACTATTCTAAAATTCTTTACTAGATAATGATCCATCCTCCTATCTTAATATTTTATAAAGAGTTGTTAAAAATGTGCTAAAGTTATTCATATGAAATTGTCAACTAATTAACACAATG
This sequence comes from Zingiber officinale, assembly GCF_018446385.1. Classification (NCBI taxonomy): domain Eukaryota; kingdom Viridiplantae; phylum Streptophyta; class Magnoliopsida; order Zingiberales; family Zingiberaceae; genus Zingiber; species Zingiber officinale. The sequence goes on along the minus strand of NC_055997.1, from coordinate 8,597,623 downwards.
AAATGAACATTTATTTTAAACATCCTTTAGTTTACATTAAATACCAACCAAAGACAAAACTATACATACTTGTAGTTTTGATGGATTTGGTGTTGCGATCGCTAGATGTTCGATGGATGCCACACTCGGTGGCGGCGGAGGTGAGGCTTACGATTTCTGTTAGAAAAATATGTTTTTCTTTTGATTCACTTTGCTCTTAGAATCTGACTGTATAAGCTTGGAGAGCGAAAATGGAAGATGAAAAATTGTTTTGATCTTGTGAACATGAATTCATTATCCTCTAATGAATTCAAGTTGATAATTGATTGACGAAGACCTCACTAAGCCAATGGAGTGCGAAATAAATAAATTTCATGACCTTTGAACAATGCATGCATATCATGGGTCTGTTCTCAAAATGTGTATGATTAAAAAAATATGATAACAAATCTTAAAAGAACTGGTGCCCTGCATGGATACTACAAGTTTGATATGTCCATGTTTACACAGTAAAACATTGTGTTAATTAATGTAAACTATGCATATCATGGGTCTTGTTTCCAATTATTCTTGTTACATGGCCATATCGTATAATTTTTAAAAGCTTTCTTGTTACACTTGATCTGGTTTATTTGTTTGTTATTATGTAGGCAAAGGAGATTTGATGGGGATCAAAGATTTTTGTGGCACACGAAGATGACTATATGTATTCTTAGTGTTCTTGGATGGATGATGGACTTTTAAAACATTGGGTTGTTGAACTTTGTATCATATTTTCTAGTAGCTTGGATGGATGATGGATCTTGTAAACTTTGTATCATATTTTGTAGTAGCTTGGATGGATCTTGTAAACTTTGTTGGAATCTTTATATTTCTTGATTATGAGTTGATGTGTTGAAATGTTAAATTAGGATGTGTTGAATGCATATTATTTGTTATTTGAATTTGTTTATGTATTTATGGATTGTATTGTAGAAATAAATTGAATCTGGAAAAAATATTTGATATAGGGATGAATTTGGCAACGAAAATTATTTGAGGCAATGCTATCGTAATTTGGGACAAAATTATTTTCGTCCCAGAATCTAGGACGAATTTTGGGACGAATTTTGTGGATTCGTCCCAAAATTCATCCCAGAATTTGGGACGAATTCTGGGACGAATTTTGTGGATTCGTCCCAGAATCTGGGACGAATTCTGGGATGAATTTTGTGGATTCGTCCCAAAATTCGTCCCAGAATTTGGGACGAATTCTGGGACAAAAATTTACCATATGATTTTCAAAATCGTGGACAAGTTTTTGTTGCCAAATTCGTTGCCAGATTTGCAACAAATTTATATTCGTTCCAAACTTAGGAACAAAAATGGCAACAAAAAAAATTTTGTCACCGAATTTGTCCCCAAACTTGTTGCAATATTAGGGACAAAATTGGCAACAAAATATAATTTGTCACCGAATTCGTCCCCAAATTTGTTGCAAAAATAGAGACAAATTTGCCCCAAAAATATGTGAATTCGTCCCCAAATTCGTTCTTAAGTTTGCAACAAAAACAATCTTCGTTGCAAATTTGTATATTTTTTTGCAACGAATTTGGGGACGAAAATTTTATTCGTCGCCAAATTCGTCCCCAAATTCGTTCCTAAATTTGCAACAATCCATATTTCTTTCCAAAAGTTGGCATCAACCAGTTTGGGACGAAAAAATTTTCGTCCCTGATTTTGTCCCAAAAATTTTTGCAACGAATTTTTTTATAAAATTCGTCCCCAATTTTGTCCTAGAATGCTTTTTTTTTTTGTAGTGACCGCCTGTTCTTCCTCTTGGGCCGACATTGTCGTCCATAGCTGCGATGCTCCGATCACCGCCGTTGTCCTTCTCTTTTCTCCCTATCCAAGATCTCCACAGCCACTCACAGTCGTGGCACCTTGAACTGTTGCTACCCTTGCCATTTATTTGCTGTGGTCACCACCGGAGAACTGAGCCGTCACCAGCCACTTCCCTGGTCATGAGTCAACAGAGGAATCTCCGAATTTGGGTGAGTTGTTGGAATTGATTCATGTTTAGTCTAACTCAATTTGAGTATGAAATGGTTAGGGGATAATTAGTTTAATCCGATTATGGAATTGTTAGGGACAATTAATCCAATTTGATTATGGTATGGTTAGGGGTTAATTAATCTATGTGGTTGCGAAATGATTGAGGTTAATTGATCTGAAATAATCTAATCATTTGGATAGATTAAACTAAGGATTGAATTAGATCTGATTTGATCGATAAAGGAAAATTAACCAAGGTTAACTAATGATTTAGGGTTAGTTATTTATTTCAGAATGTGATTTAACTATTTGTAATATATATAATTAGATAAATTACACATGTGACACAGGATCTTGATTGGCGACGAGCAACTTGATGTGATGGTTATTTCTGACGCGAGTTGTATTGAGGCGGGAATTTCTTCCTTGACTTCGGCAGTTCATTTACCTTAGTGACTGAATTTAGTTGATGAACTATGTTATTTTACCTTGACTTTACTCATATTTTATTTAAGAGATTTAGTTGACATATACTTACCTGCTTGATCTTAGAAATGATCTGTTTATTATCTATGCAATCTCATCTTTGAATATTCTTACTCTATAGCATACACACGTATATGGAGTTATGCATATGTTAGTGTGCACACGAGTATAGGTATTGTTACTTATTGTATATGTTGTTGGTAGACACATGTTGAATCTTTTTATACATATAGATATATGTAGTTGATGGATCCTATTTCTAGGTATACCCATGTTGTATGTGCACACGTGTCTGACATGTTTTACTAGAAATATCATGTTGATTTTACCTATGTTGTACATACGTACATGTCTTGTGTGTACCATTGGAAGTATCTTGTTGATTGTACTTATGTTGTATGTATGTGCATGTTTGGTGTGTACTATTCAGAGTATCTTGTCGATTACACTTATGTTGTATGTACGTACATGTCTGGTGAGTATTAATGGAGGTATCATGTTGATTATACCTATGCTGTATGTGCACACGCGTTCGACATGTTTTATTAGAAGTATATTATTGATTATACCTATGTTGTGTGTGCGCACATGTTTATTGTGTATGCACGTGTCTGGTGTATACTATGGAAGGTATCATGTTGATTATACAATGTTGTGTGTGCGCACACATATCTGGTGTATACTATTGGAGGTATCATGTTGATTGTACATGTCTTGTGTTTGCATGTGTGTCTGGTGTGTACTATTAGAGGCATCATATTAATTATACCTATGTTGCAGTGTACACACGTGTCTAATATGTGTTGGAACCCCAAGGTTATTTTGGTGTGATCAACAAGTTAAGTTAGGTCCTGTGTGTTTCTAACCTTGTGTCTAAGTGTGCAGGAGCTTAGGAGCACAGGTAGTCGAGCGGAAGACGCAGCTAGCGAGAAGGACGGCACACGGTGCGTCCGAGAGATGAGGCGCTGTGGAAGAGTATGAGGCGGACGAGAAGGAAGTGTGCGGTGGTTCCGAGGGATGAGAAGCCGGAGCGGAAGACTGCTTGAGGAGCAAGAGACGCAGCTAGCGAGAAGGTCGACACGGGGTGCGACCGAGGGACGAAGACTGCGGATGAGTACGCTAGCGGACGAGAAGAAAGAACGCGGCGATTCCGAGGGACGAGAAGCCGGAGCGGAAGCCTGCTCGAGAAGACCGAAAGTTGGGTTCGAGTGAGCCCTATTCCGGATGGCAGAAATCACCCAAGTGAGCAGAAGACTCGGTTTGAGGCTAACGGAGCCGAAGCAGAAGACCCGAGCTGAAACAAGTCAATGAGGTTGACTTTCCCGCTCGGGGCGCCCGGACCGTACCGGGGCGCCCGGACCGTACCGGGGCGCCCGGACCGTACCGGGGCGCCTGGAACGTACCGGGGCGCCCGGAAGTCGATATTTGACCAAATCGAGATTTGACTCAATCTGAACGTTGGGGATAAAGTTTTATCCTCCCAGGGTGCCTCGACCAAGGCTATAAATATAGCCTTTATCCAATATAGCCTTTATCCAGAAGCTTTTCAATAACTCAAGTAATTCATTCTTTCTACACTTGTACGCTCTCTCTGTAGTTAATCTTTTGTTTTCTATGCTTCAACGTTGTAGAGGCTTCTCCGCCTGAAGGAGTTCTTAGTGCGATCATCTTCCTTGGATTAACAACCTCTCCGATTGTAACCAAGTCAAATCTGATGCCTCATTTTTATGATTTACTTTCTTCTTACTTTAATTTACAAGTGTTAGTTTAAAGAGTTTGAGAAGGGTTGTCGATTTTATTTTTGCAGGCTATCCAACCCCCCTTCTAGCCAGCCGCCAACGTTCCAACAATATGTACTATAGGTGTTGTTACTTATTGTATATGTTGTCTGGTGGACACCTATTAAATCTTTTCATACATATAGATATATGTGATTGATAGATCATGTTTCTGGATATACCTAAGTCTATTATGCTAGGTATGACTGTGTACCATTACATAGAATTCATACTCCTGTTGACATAGTTGATTACTATATAAGTAACACTACACTATCATTGTATACATATCTTGTCAACTAAGTCTCCTACGAGTGGGTGATCGACTATGATGTTGAGAAAGTTGACAGTGACTTGTCAACTAAGTCTCCTATTAGTGAGTGACTCACTACGATGTTGAGAGAGTTGACAGTGACGAGTATACTCTGTCAACTAAGTCTCCTACGAGTGGTTGACGATTGTGTCTCCACTACGATGTTGAGAGAGTTGATAGTGGTAGTGATATGTTCGATGTATTGCTATCCTTGGGTTGTTATACCTTGGGCTACCCACAAGGTATCTGTGGTAGAGTGATCTCTCGCAGTTGTAACTAGATAGCTACTTCCTGTTGATAGGATCGAGTAGCGCGATAGAGGGGGGGGTGAATATCGCTTCTTTTTAAAACTATTCTTATCTTTTTTAAGTCAGAATCGTGCAGCGGAAAATAAGAAAGGAGACACAATCGTTTACTTCGTTCGGAGCCTAGCTCGACTCCTACTCGAAGGCCCGCGGTCCTTGACCGCACCGATGGGCAAAACACTATAATCCTTCTTTCTGAACTCCTCGGAAAAAAGTGAGTCGTACAAGTACAGATATGTAAGATAGTAACACTTCTACTATCTTACAGAATTAAAGTGCAGTAAAAATAAAGCTATACCGACAATTGCAGAATTTAAGTCGTAGCTCGGTCGGCAATCGGATGAAGTCGCTTGCAAATTTGATGAAGACTTGTAGCGTAGACAGATTGCAAACGAGCACAAGAGTTGATCAGAAAAGTTATCTTCGCCTCTGTCTTCGAGCCTAGTTTTATAGGAGTACTGAGGGTTCGGTCGACCGATCCCCTGTTCGGTCGACCGAACCAGCTTCGATCACCTCCAGCTGGCAATCTGACGCTGGCTCGTAATTATGCTTTAATTTGCCTTCAATTTATCGGTCGACCGAACAAGGTTTTTCCTTATTCGCTGAAATCTGCCGAGATCACCCTTTAATGCTGATTAAATGTTGATTGGATCGGTCGACCGATCCTCTTGTTTGGTCGACAGATCAACCCTTCTTTCCTTTGCTTGCTGATTCGGTGCTGATGAACTGGCTTGCTGAGTCAACAGGTTCGGTCGACCGATCTTACTTTTCGGTCGACCGATCAAGCTTTGACCGGACTCTGGCTCAGTTTTGATCTGGACTGACTTTGCTGATCTTACTTGGTTCGGTCGACCGGTCCTCTGGTTCGGTCGACCGATCCACCTAGACCTGCAAAACAGTGTTAGAACAAAAAACACCCTGCAACACAGATGTTAGCATAACAGTATAATAATGCATGAGTAATAAAAGAACAGTAGAACTGTTCTTAATCTCAACTTGGAAACCTTCCCGGTTTCTTCAGTTGGATCAGCGACCTAAGGTTGTTCCCTCCGGGAACCCGACCTCACTGTCGCTCCTCCAGTTTGCTTACCTCAACCTACCTGCCAAACTTTGATCCTCCAGATCTAGTTTGGAATTCTCACTCAGCCTTGATCGGCTCCCCAGGACTTTTCCTTTGATCTTCGGTCCTCCAGACCTCTCGATCACACTGCCAAGCTTCGTCTCCCCTCGACCTTCTTGGACTTTCACCTGGGTTCCACGATCTGCTAAGATTTCTCTTGCCTAGCCTCCAACTAGGTCTTTCCCGGTTGAGTAAACATTCTGCACACTCGGTAAACTTGTTAGATCACAACAAGACTTAACTTGAACCTTTGACAACATCAAAATTTAGGTTTGATTCTGGTGCAGCTTCCACCAACAATCTCCCCCTTTTTGATGTTTGGCAACAAAGGTTCAATGTTAAGTAAATAAACAAGCAATTTCAATTCTTATTTCTCCCCCTAAAATAAACTATCTCTCCCCCTTTGACACACATCAAAAATAGGGGAAGACAGATCAATACAAAAATTTAGAAAACTAAATATTAGAATAATTAAAAGAGGGAACTTTTAGTAAAAAATTTGAGATTACACTATAAAAAGTGTTTTGAAAAAGATTTTAAATTTGAAATTAAGGTTTTAAAATTTTTTGAAGAAGATGTTAAAGAAAACAATTTGGAAAATTAAATTTACTAAGTTGAGAAAATTTGTAAAGAAAGCACTAATAAAGTATAAGAATAATTTTTGTAAAGATAACTCCCCCTAAAATTGATATTTATCCTAAAAGTCCAAGCATGAGTAATAAAACTAAGGAAAAGAGATCCTTATTATGAAATGTCCAACCTTTGTTCAATGCTAACTACCATAAGATAGTAGCCATAGACTCAGGTTGGTCAATTTGAGTATTTAGTACTAACCAGGTTTTTACTAGCTAGTTAACTCAAATTGATCAATATAAGTTGTTTAAAGCCCAGATTTATAGCGATGCACTGACATAAGCATCTGAAATCTAGGGCTAGGTCCTAAGCATCTCACCCATTCTAAGTCTTCAAACAAGGGATCCTACTGTGCTTGTGAGATGCTGACTCCTAGAACTATAGGATCATGCAATTCTACGGTAAGACCTAGGCTATTCCAGAAAATAAAAAATAATTTTAAAGTATTTTGAAAAAAAAATTAAAAATGGGGATTTTTACAAAAATAAATTTGAAAAATAGACTAGGTAGTAATTTTCATAATCAAAGAACCTATTCTACAAAATATATCAAAAACTACTAAAGACTGAAAAAAACACTGAAGATTAAGCATAGTTATAATTCAAGTTAAGTAATAGATACAATAAGTCACAAAAGATAAATCACTCATCCTCGTCCTCATCATCTCTCAGATAATCAAAAATCCTCTGCTGCTCCTTCTGTAAAGCATCAGTACGCTCTATCATCTCATGACGAAGATCAGCAACTTGTCCTTGAAGAGAGCTGTACTGATCATCCATTTTTGTTTCCAATGAGTCAAAGCGATCATCTCGCAGACGGGTAAAGAAGTCACTAGTTGGAGGAGGAGGAGGAGCATATGAACTGCTTTGAGGAAAATCGAAGAAGGGTGTCATGGCAAATCCAGGATCAATGACCACGGGAGGAGGTGCAGTAACGGGAACCAGATCGTCCTCATCAATAGGATCGTCGACAGTCGGTGGGATGTAGTGTGGATATGTTCGTTTGTACACAAGCCCTTCACCGCTTGTCTTGATCCCAGCCAAGGATAATTGCCTAACCCCGACAAGATCAAAGTCAGACAACTCAATCAACTCGCCTCGATGAACCCCTACTCCGAGATTGGCAATGTAAGCAGTAAGAACATGACACTGAATCATATGAACCTTAAATGAAGTGTTGTACCCTGAATAGTAAATGATAGATCGGAATACCCAGTAGCCTAGGTCAAAGTCTAGTCTATGTCTAAGAGCGTACATTAGAAAAAGATGAACTGGACGCAAAACGCCCTGATCTCCAGATGATAAAGGATAAATGCAAGACACGATCATCTTATAAAAAGCATTGTCTCTTGGACTAAGGGGTACAATTGACATCTTTTTAGGACGAGGTCCTTCAAAGAAGTCAGCATACATGAGGTCTAGAGTCAGATGAGAGAAAGGAGCAGGTAACGGATCAGGAAGAGATTTACTAAAAAAGATACGGTTAACTGACGATCGGATCCGTAGAAATTGAAGAAACATGTCAAGATCAAACAACATGTCTCGAGTAGCAACTCTAGTCCTAAAATGATGGGGATCAAGTTCGCACAAGTTGTGGTAAAATTCCGAATAGAGAATAGGATTGTATGCATGTCTAGATCTACAAAAGATGATGCTATCAAGTTGATAGTGTTGATTGATCTCTATGACCTCAGGACAAAAGGTTTGATAGAATTGAAGATCCAAACAACGAGTACCGATAACCTTAAATTTTTTATTAGGAAAGGATAGACGTAATTCGTCGGTAGAGAACCTAGGATCTTGGCTAGGATTAAGAGAGCTAGCCTCTCTTTGTGCAATAGTTCTACTTTTCTCACTATAAAAAAAATGCAATAAGTAACTTGTGCAAAAAAAATATATTAAAAGGAATAGAAGAAAAGGAAGTTACTGAGGCATTGTCGGATGGGAAGAGGCTGGAATCGGCGAATAGATAGAGGAGTGGAAGAATGGATTTGGATGAGTTGTGAGGATTTGCTTGCATCTGCTTATATAGAAGATGATCGGTCGACCGATCAAGGGTTCGGTCGACCGATCCCTTAAATCTCTCGTCCTTTTGACCGGTGAGCAGACGTTCGGTCGACCGATAAAAACGTTCGGTCGACCGATACTTTAACTTTGGCACAGAGAGAGAGTAGGTGAATGGTAGTTGAACGGATGAGATTTTATGTTTTCGGTCGACCGATAACCAGGTCCGGTCGATCGAATAATTGAATAGTCTTAGCGTGACAGAAACAAGGTTCGGTCCACCGAACCAATTGGTCAGTCGACGGAACCAAATTTTTTTTTAAAAATAATTTTAATTAAAGTTTTAAAATGAGTTTTAAATAAAGTTTAAACAATGTTTTAAATTAATTTTTAATTAAGTTTAAATAATGTTTTAAAATAATTTTTAATTAAGTTTAAATTAAGTTTTAAAATAATTTTAATTAAGTTTAAATAATGTTTTAAAATAATTTTTAATTAAGCTTTAAAATAATTTTTAATTAAGTTTAAATAATGTTTTAAAATAATTTCTAATTAAGTTTAAATTAAGTTTTAAAATAATTTTTAATTAAGTTTAAATAAGTTTTTTTAAAAATAATTTTAATTAAGTTTAAATAAGTTTTAAAATAATTTTTAATTAAGTTTAAATAAGTTTTAAAATAATTTTTAATTAAGTTTAAATAATGTTTTAAAATAATTTTTAATTAAGTTTAAATAATGTTTTTTAAAATAATTTTAATTAAATTTAAATTAATTTTTAAAATAATTTTTAATTAAGTTTAAATAAATTTTTAAAATAATTTTTAATTAAGTTTAAATAAGTTTTAAAATAATTTTTAATTAAATTAAATTTTAAAATAATTTTTAATTAAGTTTAAATAAGTTTTTAAAATAATTTTTAATTAAGTTTAAATAAGTTTTAAAATAATTTTAATTAAGTTTAAATAATGTTTTAAAATAATTTTAATTAAGTTTAAATAAGTTTTAAAATAATTTTTAATTAAGTTTAAATAAGTTTTAAAATAATTTTAATTAAGTTTAAATAAGTTTTAAAATAATTTTTATTAAGTTTAAAATAATGTTTTAAAATAATTTTTAATTAAGTTTAAATTAGTTTTAAAATAATTTTTAATTAAGTTTAAAATAATGTTTTAAAATAATTTTTTAATTAAGTTTAAAATAATGTTTTAAAATAATTTTTAATTAAATTTAAAATAATGTTTTAAAATAATTTTAATTAAGTTTAAATTAGTTTTAAAATAATTTTTAATTAAGTTTCAATTAGTTTTAAAATAATTTTTAATTAAGTTTAAATAACTCGGTTTGAATTTGGTTTGATAATTAATCGAATTTGAAAAAGATTATTGAACCCATGTTAGATTCAAACTTAGCTTTGGGTTAATCAAGCAGGCTTCATAAGGATAAGCTTTCAGCTCAGTGACGAGACATACGACCTACTTGGATATCATTAGACCCCTTGCTGAAGGCTTTCCAAACTGTTCCCGCCCAAAAAACTTAATACTAAATTTTGGTCTAACTAGCCCATGTTTGATTGGGTAGCTTCGGTTAGATCCACTAAGTCTAGTGCACCAGGTAGAATTCCATATTCAACCTAGACATACCTTCAACAGAGTTTCCTTGACGTACTATCATCCCAATCCATTCCGGTGCTATGTTATAGGGTTTGGTAAACCTTTTTCATCTAACCGTTCTAATAATCCTAATCCTAAGTATTGAGTTTGGTTTAATTAGGTTGGTTGGATTATTTTTCTAGTTGCTCCTCCTGAGTCATAGCTTAGATAAGGTCTATCTAAGTAATGAATTTGACTCTTGGGAACCAAGTAGAAATTTGGTTTAATTGGTTTGGTTAGTTGTTTTGTTTGAACCCATGCTTGGACTTGACTTCTAACATTTTGACTAATTAGAGACATGTATGATTTGTTTGTTTTGTTCGATTTATAGCCAAGCCCCGATTTGTTGTACACAGCTCGTTGCGATCCAAGTACCATATTTAGACACTTGGATCCCATTTCGAACCTTTCCAATGTTTTCTTGAGTCGCTCGACTTGACCTTTCAAATCGAAATTTTCTTCCTCAAGTTTTTCAACTTGAGTAGAAGTTCCGACTTGAACTTGGTTAGTCGAGTCACTCAAGCTAACTTGTTGCTTAAGGTGGTCTATTTCCTTAAGTAACAAGTTATTTTGTTTTTCCGAATTTGCTAATTTTTTAAACAAACATTTAACTACTTTAAGTAAATTTGACTTTAAATAAATCGTTACCATATTCGGATCTTTCGATCCGGGGCTTCTCTTGGAATCGAGGTCGATCTCGGACTCGTATTCTTCGTCGGTCTCGGACTCAGAATCTTCGTTTCTTGCCATAAATGCAAGGTGACTCGAGTGCTTCGTTTGCTCCGCGTCGGATTCGTCGGAAGAAGTTTCGTCCCATGTCGCTTGAAGAGCCTTCTTTCGTCTTGTCGATTTGGGTTTTTCTTCTTTCCGATTTGGACATTCATTTTTGAAATGCCCCTTCTTGTTGCATCCATAACAAATCATTTCTGATTTGTTATGGATCTGGTTTGGTGGAGTCTTTTTGGAGCTTCTTCTAAACTTCTTCTTAGTCAACAGTCTTCGGACCATGTTGACTAATTCTTCTTCGTTTGTTGAGTTTGAATCTGACTCGCTTTCAGACTTGATCTTCATTTTTGATTTTGCTTCCTTGCTTGGACCTGCATACAAAGCAACTCCTTTCTCGACATGGCTCATGTTAGATTGCTCGTGTAATTCCAACTCGCAATACAATTCGTCTAACTTAAGAATTGAAAGATCTTTGGAAACTTTGTACGCATCTACAATTGATGCCCACAAAGCATTCCTCGGAAAGACTTTCAGAGCGTACCTTATCGTGTCGCGATTTTCAAGTTCGTGTCCGATCAGTTGAAGACCGTTGAGGATGTCCTTCAGTCGGGCGTGTAATTGCAAGGCCGTCTCTCCAGGAAACATTTTTATATTAAGTAAATTATTTAAAAGAAGATCTCGTTTGTTTACCTTTGAGTCATCGGTTCCTTCGTGTAATTTGATTAGTGAGTCCCACAAGTCTTTGGCGTTGTCGTAGGGATCAACTCGGTTCAATTCCTCCATCGTGAGTCCACACTGAATGATGTTGATTGCCTTGTAATTTAGTTGTGCCTTTTTGACCATTTGTGGAGTCCATTCTTCCGGTTCTAGAGTTGTTCCGTCCTTCGTTGGAGGAGTATAACCTTTCAAGATTGTAAACCAGAGCTCGATGTCAGACTTCAGGAAACACTCCATCCTATTCTTCCAGTAGCTAAAGTTTTCTCCTTTGAATAGTGGAGGTCGGACCGTGCTATAGCCTTCTTGATATGAATTCGACATCCTTGCAAAGCACAGATTAAAAATATTTCCAAGACTTTTGTCTTGGGATTAGTAGTGCTTGAAAAAATAGAGATAATGAAAAATATTAAAGAAATTGAAGAAAAGAAAAGATTTTAAAAATGCTTAGAAAATCGGTTAAGAAATTTCAGAGCTAACCTGCTCTGATACCAATTGATAGGATCGAGTAGCGCGATAGAGGGGGGGGGGGGGGTGAATATCGCTTCTTTTTAAAACTATTCTTATCTTTTTAAGTCAGAATCGTGCAGCGGAAAATAAGAAAGGAGACACAATCGTTTACTTCGTTCGGAGCCTATCTCGACTCCTACTCGAAGGCCCGCGGTCCTTGACCGCACCGATGGGCAAAACACTATAATCCTTCTTTCCGAACTCCTCGGAAAAAAGTGAGTCGTACAAGTATAGATATGTAAGATAGTAACACTTCTACTATCTTACAGAATTAAAGTGCAGTAAAAATAAAGCTATACCGACAATTGCAGAATTTAAGTCGTAGCTCGGTCGACAATCGGATGAAGTCGCTTGCAAATTTGATGAAGACTTGTAGCGTAGACAGATTGCAAACGAGCACAAGAGTTGATCAGAAAAGTTATCTTCGCCTCTGTCTTCGAGCCTGGTTTTATAGGAGTACTGAGGGTTCGGTCGACCGATTCCCTGTTCGGTCGACCGAACCAACTTCGATCACCTCCAGCTGGCAATCTGACGCTGGCTCGTAATTGTGCTTTAATTTGCCTTCAATGGTTCGGTCGACCGAATCCTTTTATCGGTCGACCGAACAAGGTTTTTCCTTAGAGATCACCCTTTAATGCTGATTAAATGTTGATTGGATCGGTCGACCGATCAGCCCTTCTTTCCTTTTCTTGCTGATTCGGTGCTGATGAGCTGGCTTGCTGAGTCAACAGGTTCGGTCGACCGATCTTACTTTTCGGTCGACCGATCAAGATTTGACCGGACTCTGGCTCAGTTCTGATCTGGACTGACTTTGCTGATCTTACTTGGTTCGGTCGACCGGTCCTCTGGTTCGGTCGACCGATCCACCTAGACCTGCAAAACAGTGTTAGAACAAAAAACACCCTGCAACACAGATGTTAGCATAACAGTATAATAATGCATGAGTAATAAAAGAACAGTAGAACTGTTTTAATCTCAACTTGGAAACCTTCCCGGTTTCTTCAGTTGGATCAGCGACCTAAGGTTGTTCCCTCCGGGAACCCGACCTCACTGTCGCTCCTCCAGTTTGCTTACCTCAACCTACCTGCCAAACTTTGATCCTCCAGATCTAGTTTGGACTTCTCACTCAGCCTTGATCGGCTCCCCAGGACTTTTCCTTTGATCTTCGGTCCTCCAGACCTCTCGATCACACTGCCAAGCTTCGTCTCCCCTCGACCTTCTTGAACTTTCACCTGGGTTCCACGATCTGCTAAGATTTCTCCTGCCTAGTCTCCAACTAGGTCTTTCCCGGTTGAGTAAACATTCTGCACACTCGGTAAACTTGTTAGATCACAACAAGACTTAACTTGAACCTTTGACAACATCAAAACTTAGGTTTGATTCTGGTGCAGCTTGCACCAACACCTGTCTGTCCACAGTGATGTAGTAGAGTGATCTCGAATAGACATGGACCTACATTTCAGATTGTCCACAGTGATCTGTGGTGGAGTAATCTCCCTCAGTCGCTTACTAGATAGCTAGATGTCTTGGACATTTGTATTGCTTATGGTGGAGCGTTGCTCCCACATATGATGTATTGCTTATGATGGATCGTTGCTCCCACATATGATGTATTGCTTGTGGTGGAGCGTTGCTCTCACATATGATGATCTATTACTGTTATATGTACTAGCACAAGCTCAAGCTTTGTGGTACCTATATTGATCATTAGTTGGCTCTGCTGTTCATTTCGTCATTTACAGTTGAATAGATTGCTTATGTTGTAGATGCATGTTGCATATAGTTACCATGATTTATATATGTTCATTTATCATACATGTATATGCGATTATGTATATATTGCTTAGGTGTTACGAGCAGATATGTTATTGATCCCTAGTGATTTACTGATCATTATACCATGTGTGTAGACCGGTACTGGTGTGTGTATTTATTATGTCATACATGATCATGTTCTTATTTCCTTACTGAGACTGCATGTTTAGATTTCCATACATATTTGTCCATGCACTACCATTTGTATATTACCCGCTGAGTCACCTAGACTCACCACCCCTACGTATGTTTATTTTCTTCAAGTAGCAGGTAGATGTTTGAGGAGTTGCTCGGAGGATCCTGGCTGCCAGACATACATCACATCCGGGCAATTTTCACTGCTATTTTGTATTGCGCTATTTATATTTTGTATTCAAACTTGGTATTGTAATAAGTTGTCTTATTTATGGTTTTGTTTGTTTTGGGTTTTATTGTGGTATAAGTCATGTTGACATGCAGTCTGTTGATTTTCAGTTTTATGTGATATGTGTTGTATTCTTCCGCTGTTGTTTTGATTTCAACTGTGGGTTGTCGTTTATTGTGTTGTTGCTCGCCATATGGGTTGTAGCTTATTATTCTTGTATAGTCATGTGGCAACGTATTCAGGTTTTATATGTTGTTATAAGGGGGGAGATGTCCGTTTGTCGGGCAGGGACTCCTTATGGGTATGACAAGATGTATGCTTAAAAGAAAGTCCAATTGTGGAATAAATAGGAAGTGATTATTCCAAAAAAAAATCATGTGGAATTAGATTTACTTGAACTTCAATCAGATCCCGCAAAGAGACTCAAGATTATTGATTTTGATCCAAATATTCATGAAAGAGTCCGGAGAAAATACTATTTAGATGGTGCTTTCCAACCTCGCGAATATGAATTTCCACAAACATTAATCCAAGGAACTTTGAGAAGATTTAATCGTGAGTGGTTTGATGAATTTAAATGGTTAGAATATAGCATAGAGAAGGATGCAACATTTTGTCTTATTGTTATTTTTTCAAGAATGAGTTGGGTCACCATCACCAAGGAGGTGGTGATACTTTTGTCAGTGAGGTTTGAGAGATTGAAAAAATAAAGATAAACTTCATAAGCATGAGGGAGGATATAATAGTGCACATAGAAAAACTTTAAGTAAATGTCAGGATTTACTCAATCAAAAGCAACATATTGAAACTAATTTAGCTAGATCATTTAAGCAAAGCAGACTAAAATATAGAATTCAGCTAACTGCGGTAATTGATTGCATTAGATCGCTTTTGGCACAAGGACTTCCTTTTCGCAGGCATGATGAATCTCAAAATTCAATCAATCAAGGAAGCTTTCTCGAGCTTCTAAAATTTCTCGCGCATTATAATGAGGAAGTGGCCAGAGTTGCATTTGACAATGCTCCTGGGAATGATAAGTTAATTTGTCATAACATTCAAAAGGATATCGTTAGAGCTTGTGCATTTGAAACAACCAATGTGATATTAAAAGAGCTTGGTAATAATCCTTTCTCCATTTTACTTTATGAATCTTGTGATGTATCAGTGAAGGAGCAAGTTGTCTTTGTTTTGAGATTTGTAGATAGCAAAGGATGTGTTGTTGAACAACTTTTGGGCTTTAAGCATGTAGGTAGTACAACTGCTCTAGTACTTAAATGTGTCTTGCAGATTTATTTTCGACACATGGATTAAGTGTTTCTAGGATACATGGACAAGGATATGATGGGGCAAGTAATATACAAGGGGAAATCAATGGACAAAAAGCTCTTATCTTAAGGGAAAATGAATGTGTGTATTATGTTCATTGCTTTGCTCATTAACTCCAACTTGCTCTTATAGTTGTGGCAAAGAACCATATTAATATTGCCTCACTTTTCATGTGTTTTGTAATATTGTGCAAGAAAGGCGGGTCCTGCCGCCCAGCGGCCTCCTAGGCCTGGCTCCACAGGGATCCTAGGAGGAGGTAAATCAGCGGTGAATGCTGGTCCGGGTAAAGCGTGGTGTCTCCGGAATTTAACACAGCCGGCCCAGATTATTCATCCAGTGCGCGTCCGTGGACCTTTGACCCTACAACTCATTGTGCAAGGATGCCACGCCTTAACCGGTTGATCCAGCCCGCGGGGGCATGTGTTTTGTAATATTGATAATATGGTTGGAGGCTCTTGTAAGCGCCATGATGTTTTTCGAGAGAAACAAACCGCTAGAATTGTAAAAGCCTTAAAATAAAGAAATCACCAAGGGTCTAGGCTTGAATCAAGAGAACGCACTCATTCAGCCAAGTGATACACGTTAGGGATCATATTATAATACTCTTCTTAGTTTGATTCAAATGTTTGGCTCCATAATTGACGTGCTTGATGAAATTGTGGATGATGGATCACATTCAGATTAAAGAGCTGAAGCATTACGCTTGGTAAAAGACATGTAATCATTTGAATTTGTGTTTAATTTACATTTGATAAATCAATATTAGGAATAACAAATGATTTGTCCCTAGCACTACACTGAAAAGACCAAGATGTCGGGCAAGTCATGTTGTTAGTTGGTATATGTAAGAAAATAATTCAAGGAATGTGGGATGATGGATGAAGTTTATTACTTGAAGAAGTTTTCAATTTTTATGAGAAGTTTCATATTGACACTGTGAATATGGATGATTTATATGCGGGTGAGAGAAGATCAAGGCGAAAAGTTACAAAAATAACAAATTCATATCATTATCATATTGAATTATTTAACACAGTTATTGATATGTAATTGCAAGAGTTGAATTTCCGATTCAATGAGGTAAATACATAATTGTTGCTGTGTGGTATGCCTCAAATTCATTTGCCCCTTTTGACAAACAATGATAGGTTAAATTGTCTCAATGTTACCTAAAAGATACTTCACCTATTTTGTTTTTATCACTTTCGGATCAATTTGAGAATTTTGTGATGGATATGCATGTGAATATTGAAGCTTCTGAATTACAAGGACTTGATGATATTTTTAGAAAGTTGGTTCAAACAAGAAGAGATGTGACATATCCATTAGTTTACAAGCTTGTAACTTTGGCTTTGATTTTACCGATCACAGTCGTTACAGTAGAGAGAGTATTTTTTGCTATGAAGATTATTAAGAATTATCTTCGCAATCGAATGGGAGATGATTATTTGAATGATAGTTTAATTACTTTTATTAAAAAGGATATATTTCTTAGCTTGTTAAATAAAATTATTATTAATTATTTTCAGAATATCTTAAATTGTGGGGTTAATTGTAAGTTAAATTTGATATATATATATATATATTTTGTGATGTCAGACTCGTTGTCCGATAAAATTTCTGGATTTATCCCTAGTTATATGATCGAAATCCATAAATGAGATATATTTAGTCCTATTTTCTTCTTTCAAATATTTGTAGAGATAATTGCACTCATACAATAACTATTAGATATTTGTGATGTCAGGCTCTTTGTCCCATTGATAAAATTTTTGGATTTACCCCTGGGTATATAATCGGAATCCATAAATGCGATATATTCAGTCCTATTTTCTTTCTTCAAATATTCTTAGAGATGCATGCAAACAAAGATTATATTTAAGACATAACATATTTGTTAGAAGTATGAAAGGCGAAGGAAGAGAGGTATGTGAGTCCTTTCTTGCCAATTTGAACCCTATTTAACACACAAGAAAAGAAAGGGAACCTTAGTGATATAATTCACTATTTGAAAAGGGACACAAAGGGCCATGTGACAAGCTTTATATGATCTACTTGTCTTTTAAAAAAATAATTAATCAGCCTAGGTAACGTCGAACTTAAGATGATCGATCTGGTCCCACGGAAATTTTTCACCGATCATAGGATAAATTGGGAAGCGCTCACAACGGACAGCCCAGGAGCCCAGCATTCTTTAGTTGCGTGCCCTATTTAGAGAAAAAATTCCTATAAAATTATCATAATTAGGACTCGAACCGTGGGAATCTACTAGTCTTTAAGAGCCTAGACATGTTTGCTCAAGGCAACTAAAATGTTTGACACACTATATAAACCTCTTTTAGCATGGAGTAAAAACTAGCACAACCTTTTTCAACCTGTCTAGCATGATTTAGGTTATGACACCTTTATTTCTTTAAAAGTTCTAATAAGAAGGCACTTGGCGTAATGACACATGGCATTTGTATGTACTTCTTTTCCATGAGATCGATATAGGGGAATTAATGTAACAGGTATATATATTTTTTAAGACAGGATAGAGATAGATGCTCTTCAAAAACTAAACTGGGTATCATTCAAAATCAACATGAAACAGATTATTCGAAAACTATAAAACATGTCAAATTTTAAAACCCATTCTCAATATAAAACATGCCAAATTTCTCAAAAATTCCAGGGCAACCACAGCTCTAAAAAAATAGCCAAATAAAGGGGGAAAGTGATGAAAATTAACAAAACCAAAATAGCAACAGTCAAATAAAAAATTAGAAAATTTCCCACAAAGTACTCACACAAAAGACAGCACGGATCAAGAAACATAAAGGAAGAAAAAAAAAATCATCTTCAGTACTTACCATCGCCGGGAAGGAGAGAATAAGTGCACCGAATCAAACTCTACAATGAACCTTTGGACACTGAACGGTATTCAGATCCGGTCTCTACATGCCCCACTACCGGTGGGATCCTCGATACAGGCTCAAGAGGAGAAACCCTAATGTGACTCGTGGATGAATCCAACTCCGAGGCAGAAGGAGAGATCAGAAGGGAAAATGTCCCGAAGAAATCCAACGAGAAACCAATAATCCCGTTATAGATAAAAAAAAAAAATAGCTATCATTCTTGAATCAGACAATCCTACGCTAGTACTGGAGATGAGTCAATATATGCTCCCTCCATATCCGTGGGACCGGTATTAATGAGGCCACTAAGATAACAGATCTAACTTTGGAGATGAGTCAATATATTCTAAAACTGTAAATATCATAAAAACGAATTCCA
The DNA here is from genome assembly GCF_018446385.1 of Zingiber officinale. Taxonomy (NCBI): domain Eukaryota; kingdom Viridiplantae; phylum Streptophyta; class Magnoliopsida; order Zingiberales; family Zingiberaceae; genus Zingiber; species Zingiber officinale. Next base: position 8,578,592 of record NC_055997.1, on the reverse strand, counting down.
TAAGATACTTGAAATCGATAATTGAATATATTATAGGAGCCATGGTATAGGATCCATTGTGTCTATTTTAAAAGATTTTTTTTTATAGGATAGGATGCCATCACTTGGACTTGAACCAAGATGCTCTAACACTGCTTCCTAAGGAACTGGAAGGAAATCTATGGATTGCGAGATGAAACAGATTGGGAACGTGAAAGGGAGGCTTCACGTAAGCGAGAATTATTAACAGTTCAACTTATTATCCTTATGTTACGTTTGGTAGGGTGTAATATGTCTGATAATGTAATCAAGATTATATTACAAGGCTAATTATTTTGTTTGTTTTAACTTTAATCCTCTAATGTAATGTAATCTCGATTACAAAACACAGTGAAGTTTTGTAATCTGGATTACAAAGCAAATACTATGTAATCCGATTACATTACGAGGTTACTGTTTAACCAAAATTTAAATGCCGAATATATCCCTAGTCAGCCGACCGTCCACCGGTCGCTGTCGGTCACCGGTCGCCGGCCGCCTCCCGCCCACCAGTCACCGCCAGTCACCAGTCGCCGGCCGCCGCCGCCGGTCGTCGGCAGCTGTCGCCGGCCGCCGCCGCCGGTCGTCGGCAGCTGTCGCCGGCCGCCGCCGCCGGTCGCCGGCCGTCGTCGCTGCCCCCGCCGGTCGTCGGCCGTCGTCGCCGGTCGTCGACCGTCATTGTCGGTCGTCGGCCGTCGTCGCCGGTCGTCGTCGTCGTCGTCGTCAATCGCCGCCGGTCGCCGGTCATCGCCATCGGTCACCAAGCGTCGGCCGCCGCTGCCGCTGCTAGTCGTCGACCGTTGTCGACCGCCGCCACCGTCACCGGTCACCGGCCGTCGCCGTCCGGTCGCCATCGGTCACCGGACGCAAGCTCCGACAGAGGTGCAGCGACCGTCGATAGAAGTCGCATGATATTTTTATCATTTTATAATAATATGAATTACATTTCTTATAAAAAATAATGAATACCAAATAAAAGAATGTAATCATCCTTGTAAACAAATATTACATACATTATATTACCAAACGTAGTAATATAATCAAGATTACATTATATTACATTACAAGCTCGATTATATTACATCCAACCAAACGTAGATTTTGTCTGACTCAAATTTGTTACTTCAACACTTATAAATTATAATTTTTTTTATGATTTATTACTCCATCCAATAAATATATAAAATAAAATATCATTTAAAATTAAAAATGTGACTTAATTTTTTTAACATACAAAGTCTAAAATAATTTTTAGTGCATGAATTTCATAACCGAAAATGATTATCATATATTACTTTGTAATTAATAATTAACAAAATAAACAGTGACGAAGTCTATCAACAAAATTCATATAGTATGATGATCATTTTCGATGAAAAAATCATGTTACAAGATACTCAACAAGATGAGAAATATTTTTTTTAACAATACGGAGGAAGTCCCGAAATTAGAAAGAGCAAAAAGGTGATATCGAAAACGAGGGACCGATATCCTTGGGCCTCTCCTTGTCCCGAAAGGACATGTATGTGCTCTTTGCCTTTTCGGACCGAGGGACCGATATCCTTGGGCCTCTCCTTGTCCTTTGGTGCCACTTGATCCTTCTTCTTGGCCAATTTGGGATACTTACTTTTGTAGTGCCTTTTTTCCCTACGCTCAAAACAAATGATATGATCTTTATTATTGACAATTGAAATTGTTATACCTTTGCTTGTGGGGGTGACACTTTCTTTATTTGATTCGGATGAGGAGGCTTCTTCTTGATCCGACATTAAAAGTCCACGCTCCCCCTCAATCCTAGAGGTGGATGTCTCATCATCTTCATCTTCAGGCACATAAAATAATGAGTACACTCCTTTGCCTTTATCTTTATCCTCTCTTGAGGATGAGTTTTCTTGAATTTCTTCTTCTGATATTGAACACCTCTCAACTTCGGATTTTTCTTTCTCTTGATTCAATGAATTGTCCTCTTTGAATTCTTCTTGATTTGGTGCAGTGGAGGGGATCTCATAGATTTTAGTCAATTTGCTCCATAGCTCCTTGACATCTTCAAATTCTCCAATCTTGCATAAAATTGTGCTTGGTAATAGACTAATCAATAATTTGGTTACTTTATCATTCGCTTCGCACCTTTGAATTTGCACATTGCTCCATTTGTTTTTTTTTTTTTTGAGAATTTTACCTTTTGAATCTCTTAGAGCTTCAAAGCCTTCCATTAGAGCAAACCATTGCTTTATCTCCATCATAAAGAAATTTTTTATTCTTGATTTCTAAGAATTTAAGCTTGTCATTGTGAATGGTGGAGACATCCTTGTGTCGCACACCCAAGTCAATCTTGGAATTCCATTTGAAGTTGAGCTTTGACTTTATTGAATTTGCTTCAACTTCTTCTCCCTCTAGCTCATTGCCCTTTCTGGCGATGATTCCAGTGAAGAGCGACCTCACTCCGATATCACTTGTTAGTTCGATTTGTAGCTAGAGGGGGGGGATGAATAGCTCATCACACTTCATTGGCTTGCTTCGTGATGACAATATGCAACGGATAGAACTCAAGTAAACACTCACAACGCTAACACAAAGGATTTACCTGGTATCCATCTCAAGAAAAGGTGACTAATTCAAAGATCCACACATGACACGCTCTCCACTATGAAAAATACTCCTTCTCAATAACTACCGGAGGTGGAGAAACCTAGTACAAACTCACACAACAAGATACAACACATGCAAGAAGAAAATACAAGAATACAAATGAAAACCCTTTTCTTGCTTGATCTCTTGTTGATGAAGATGCCTCTGGACCCTTTGGAAAGTGCAACAACACTTCTCTTCCAAGCTCTAAATCTGGCGGTGAATAGTGAAGAAAATCGTGTGAGCGCTGAAAGAAGACTCGAGAGGAGAGCTTCTGAGAAGAAAGCTCGCCAAGGCTTTATACACTGTGCCTCTAGGGCTCCCAATCGATTAGGCTTGCTCCCAATCGATTGCCAGTTAAGATATGTGCCATCCCAGCCGTCCAAAGCTCGCTACCTGCACAACGGTCATATCTCAATCGATTGGTCAATCAATTGGGGAGGCTTGAATCTATCCGTTGATTGATTCAGAGCGCCTCCGTGCTCTCGTTGGAAAAGGCATGAATCAATCGCTCGATCTATTCAGCCTTTCTCGCGTCGCGCGAGAATTCCAACCACCAATCGATCGCTCGATCGATTGGCGGTGCCCAATCGATCGGCCGATTGATTGGGGAGACTTCTATACTCGCGATAATGCTTCCCAATCGATCGCCCGATCGATTGGGCCCTGTTTATCGTAGCACTCTCTCAATCGATCGGCTGATCAATTGGGCTTCGGTTCAATCGATCAGCTGATCGATTGACCACCCTTGACTTGCTTAACTCAAGCTAAAGGGTTCCCAAATCCAACATCCGGTCAACCGTGACATGTTGAAACTCTTCATGCCTAGCATCCGGTCAATCTTGATATACTGAGACTTTTTCACCAAGTGTCCGGTCAATCCTTTGACCCACTTGGACTTTTCTCGTTGTGCAAGTGATCGGTCAACCTTGATCCACTTGGACTTACCATCTTGTGTCAAGTGCCCAATCCTCCATGACCCACTTGGACTTACTTCCACCAGATGTTCAATCATCCTTGATCCATCTGGATTTCCTTGTGTCAAATATCTGATCACACCTTTGACCTACTTGGACTTCCCAACACCAGGTGTCCGGTCAACCTTGATCCACCTGGATTTCCAAGTGCCTGGCTTCACTCACTGGGTCTTTCCATCTGCTTGGCTTCAGTCACCAGAACTTTCCATCTGTCTGGCTTCACTCACCAAGACTTTCACCTACCTTCACTCACTAGGATTTTCACTTGACTTCACTCACTAGGATTTCCCCACTGCCCAACTTCACTCACCGGGACTTTCACTTGCCTAGTTTCACTCACAGGACTTTCATCTAGCTTCACTCACTAGGATTTTCACCCGGCTTCACTCACCAGGATTCTTACCTGCCTGGCTTCACTCACCCGGACTTTCACCACCAAGTATCCAGTTAACACTGACCCACTTGAATTTTCTTTTCTGCCAACCTTCCTATTGGGTTTACCTTTGCCTAACCTCCAGTTAGGATTTTCCTAGTTAAGTAACCGGTCAACCTTGACCTACTTTACTCTTCTTCACATCAAACTGGTCAAACATTGACCAGAGGGGAATTGCACTAACAATCTCCCCAATCGGACGATTGCACCTGCAATCTCCATATATTGTCAAACATCGAAACTCACACATCAAGACTCAAACTTGAGCCAACTCAAGCTTAGTCAACTTGGTCAACCTTGACCTAGGGATATTGCACCAACAAGGCCGAGCGTCCAGTCGGACATGAAGCTCATGCTGAGCCATGCTTAGTGAGATGCCTGGGAGCTCGTGTGCGTCGACCAGGCAAACACATCATGGTTTCGCCTAAGGCAGGCGACCAACTCTGCCTTCTTCTCATTTTCCAGGTCGGCAACGATAAAAGTAGTTGCATCTGATTGGCTAGGGTGGAACTCAACCTTCTCTTTTTCTTCATAGACCAGCTGAGGAGGCTCCTCCCTGATAAAATTCACCTCCAAGCGCAGGTTCTTCCGAGCGGCCCTTGCTTCGGACTTGACCATCTCGATGTAGCATCGCCGAGCGGCCAACTGATTGCCTTTGACTTCGCCCACCTCGTTGTCCACCGAAAACTTAATTTTCTTGCAAATGGTGGACACTACCATTCTGAACTTGTTGAGGGCCAGTTGGCCCAGTATGACGTTGTAGGCGGACGACGCGTCCACCACAATGAAGTTAGTGGTCCTGGTCCTCTTGAGCGGCTCGTCTCCAAGTGAAATGGGCAGTCATGCCTAGCTGATCGACAATTGTAACGCCCCGGCCTGGGCAGGCCCCACCCGAACCGAACCGAGAACGCCACCAGAATTGCCCATCAGGTTGACGATTAGCTCCACAGACCACCGGAGGTCATTTCAGCGTGCTTTGTCCTCACTCGCACGCACCTTGGAAAACTTCCCAGGAGGTCACTCATCCTCAGATTTCTCCAAGACAAGCACGCTTAACTTTGGAGTTCTTAAGTTTGAGCTTTCAAAAAGGAAGGTGCACCTTGGTGATATGGATAATACCATCTAACCTTTTAAGTCATACTTAACCAGAGTCTCAGAACCGGGGTATTACAATCACCCTCACTTAAAGACACAACGTCCTTGTTGTATAACCACGAATCACATCACAGACAAATCCTAGAATCTCCCTTGCTAGGTGGTGCCCACGAATCACACCAGAGACAAATCCAGAATCTCCCTCGCTAGGTGGTGCCCTGAGTGCTCCTGTCACATGCGGACTCACGGTCGCAAGGTCGCTCTGATACCATCTGTAATGCCCCGGCCCGGGCGGGCCCCACCCGGACCGAACCAGGAATGCCACCAGAATTGCCCATCAGGTTGACGACTAGCTCCACAGACCCCCGGAGGTCCTTTCAGCGTGTTTTGCCCTCACTCGCACGCATCCTGAAAAACTTCCCAGGAGGTCACCCATCCTCAAATTTCTCCAAGCCAAACACGCTTAACTTTGGAGTTCTTAAGTTTGGGCTTCCTAAAAGGAAGGTGCACCTTGGTGATATGGATAGTACCATCTAACCTTTTAAGTCATACTTAACCAGAATCTCAGAACCGGGGTATTACAACAACACTTTGTTACCTGTGAATCCATAGAGTGGGGTTGTCATTGGCTGCAACTCGCTCCAATCGATTTGCAGCTGGTCGAACACCTTCTTGAATATAATATTCATCGAGCTTCCTGTATCAACAAAGGTTCGATGAATAGTTAATTAACACTTACTGCTCGGATGATAAGGGCGTCGTCGTGAGGGATCTCCACTCTCTCTAAATCTCGGGGGTTGAAACTAATCTCAGGTTCTTCTGTCTTCTCCTTACTACACCCAATAGTGTGGATCTCTAGTCACCGAGCGAGTGACTTTCTTGCTCGGTTGGAATCACCATCGGTCGACCCACAGACGATCATTTCAATTTCTCCCCGAGCGGTGTTGCTCCTATTTTCTTCTTCCTGAGCCAAGGGTTTGTTCCGCTCAACAGAAGCTTGGGTGGGACTCGTGTGTTCCCTCTGCTGGGGTTGATGGCGGAGCCGCTCAGACGCCCCTCTCTCTTCCTCCCTTTGGTCGATTGACCGGTGTCTATGATGTCGATCGCGTGATGATGACCAATGGCGATATCCTCGCGGAGCCGGCCTGCTAGCTATCGGCGTCAGGTCATAGTAGTCCCGCGTGTTATGTGTTGTCGACTAGTGGAAGGAGCAGAATAGTGGCGGCCATGCCTTGCCTTTTATAGTTTTCGGGCGACCGACTGCAACATGTTGAACGACATGTTTTCTGGGCTCCTGGTGTGGCGGTGCTCCTCTCGATCGGGGCTCCTTAGGGGGTTGATGTGATGTATGCCCAAGGGATGAAGATAGGAGATATCAGTTATCACTTCTGGAAGGCCCAATTACAAGACTGCGGGTAAAGCGTTTCAAGGAAGCACTAAATGAGCTAATCAAAAAACATTGGAAGGACTATGAGCAAGGAGAGACCAAGATAATCCCAACTTCTAGTCGTGGCCTAATCCACGTAATCGGACATAACCATCCATGACTGGCCGTGCTTAATGGAAGAACGCTAATAAACATGGGCACTTGTTCATGCATGAAGACTTAAGTATTTTAGATTATTTAATGAAGCATGCGACTTGAGACTCTAATTGTGCATGCATTTATTTTGTTTTGAGTTCCTAGATTGCTTGCATGAGACATGCAACATTGGGACTCTAATTGTGAATGCACTTATCTTGTACTTTTCCTTGTTCACTCCCATTATATAGGGAGGGACATCTTAGTATGAAGCAACTTAGTTTTTAGTGAGATTGTGTGCTCTCAGTTCTTGAAAGGACTTTATGAACTTATCGAGTTTACTCTCGTGACGTTCAACCCATCGAAACTTATCACCCCAGGTGTGACGTTTCTTTCCTTCGCAGGCTTGGTTCGTGCCACTTCTAGGTTACGGGTCAAGACTCACACTCTTGTCATTTAGTTCTTGGGGTTCTATCCACCTTTGTCTCGTGTTCCATTACATTTGTTGGTGGGGTTCATACCATCTGATATCAGAGCTTCGGTTCAAAGGCAAATACAAATCTATCTTTACTTGTTGTTCAACCAAAAGCAAAAAAAAAAAATTTGTGGGGGAAAAAAAGAAGAGCGCAACGAAAAGACAAAAAAAAAGAAGAAGAAAAAAGCGTAGAAAAAAAAAGTTGCTTGTGTGAATCGAAGTAAATTGTCTTCAACAATTCTTTTCTTGTTTTCATTATTCTCAAATTTCTACTCTTTCATTTTCACTTAAAATTCTATCATCATAAGTTTCGGTGGTATCTTTTGAATTGCTACGTGATATTCTGATTTGTTCTTGAGTTTGATCAAGAACTGAGAGATATCATCAATTGAGAGCTACCACTCAAACGTGAGTTGAGTGCTTGTGAGGTTTTCTTTCATTTTACAGCCATGTCCAACAACCAGGAGGATGGAGCAAATGAGGGGGCTAGGCCACTTCCGAACATGCAATTACAAGCATTGATGGGGGAGATGCAGAGGATGATGAGGGCGGAATTAGAATCTATCAATGAGAGGTTGGATCGGGTGGAGGATGGGACACCAAGAAGACATCAACAATACCGTATTACTAAACCACAACGAAGGCATGCCCAAGGGATTGATGTCGAAGAAGATGAAGAGGTTATTGTGGAAGACTTTAATGAGCAAAACTACAATCGGGGCAGGATTGGATATCGAGGAGATAGAAGAGGAACTAGAAGAAATAATGATTTAGGAGGGATTAAGATGAAAATTCCAACCTTCCAAGGAAGAAATGACCCAGAAACTTACTTGGAATGAGAAACTAAGATGGAAATGATGTTTGACTGTCATGAATTCTCAGAGTTTAAAAAGGTGAAGTTAGCTGCCATTGAATTCACTGATTATGCTATTGTTTGGTGGGATCAAGTGGTGATGACTCGGAGAAGGAATAGAGAGCAACCTGTGTCCACTTGGGAGGAGATGAAAGTGCTCATGAGAAGGAGGTTTGTACCCAGCCACTATTATAGAAGCTTATATCAGCGGCTTCAAAGGTTATCTCAAGGCTCCAAAAGTGTGGATGAATATTTCAAGGAGATGGAGTTGTCCATGATATGAGCTAATATCGATGAAGATCGGGAAGCCACCATGGCCAAGTTTTTACATGGTTTAAATCCAGAAATTGCTGATATTGTTGAATTGCAGCATTATGTTGAGCTATCGGATATGGTCCACCAAGCACAAAAAGTGGAAGAACAACTCAAGAGGAGAGGATTGGCTTGGAAGGGACAACCAATGACTACTCACGGCACATGGCGGACGTCACCAAGAAAGGAGGAACAACCTCAAAATAAGCCAAAGTTTGAACCCTTCAAGAAGCCCAAACTCACACCATCTACTACTCAAGGTAACCACGAGCCCATTTCCTCCAAAACTCGTGATATCAAGTGTTTTATGTTAGAGTGTATACTAAAAGCCTAGCTTTTGGTATAAACATTTATCTAGAAATAAGAATCACATTGGTCAAATATCTACATTTATGATAAATGTAGTTGTTCAATTAATTTATATTGTAGATAACATGGTGTGTGGTGTCACATACAGAGGATCATGTTATCAGTACCTTATAAATTATAAACAGTAGCTCACGACCATAATGGAAAGGAACAAACCATTGGAAGGTCGTAGTGTAATTAGGTATTAGTTTATCTTAACTATATAATTACACTAGTACACTTAGAGTGTATTGAGTAGGACCACTAGAGGTCGTTTCTTTTATACTGACTTTATAAAGAAACAAAGACCTCAGTTATTATGAAAGTGTATGCTCTTAATCCTAATATAATAACAAGCACATATATTTGATATTTATTTCTTTAATTTATCAATGGGTGAGATTTAGTTCGATGAATCAATAAGCCCGATAAGTTGGGAAATGATATCACTTATAGTGTGTGTTGTTGACTATAAAAGGAAACTGTGTCCTAGTGATCTAGGTTGAGAATGTCCCCAAGAGGAGCTCATAAGGATTGTCATGTTAAACCCTGCAGGTGGACTTAGTCCGACATGACGATGAAGTTGAGTGGTACTACTCTTGGAGCTAGATATTAATTAAGCGAGTTGTTAGTAACTTACTTAATTAGTGGACATTTGTTATCTTAAACACAGGGAGACTAACACACTCATAATAAGAAGGAGCCCAAAATGTAATTTGGGATTGGTGCGTAGTTCAATAATAGTTCTTTAGTGGAATGAATTATTATTGATGAAATTTAGTTGTGTGTTAGGGGCGAACACGGGATGCTTAATTTCATCGGAGACCAAAACCAATTCCTCCTCTCGGTCCCTATCGTAGCCTCTAGTATATAGAGATTTATACCCACCACATACCACCTTCTTACCCATCCAATGGGGCCGGCCAAGCTAGCTTGGAACCCAAGCTAGGGCCGGCCAAGACCAAGTGGATGAGCCATGTAGGTGGTCGGCCAAAGCTTGGGTCCCAAGCTTAGGTGGCCGACCACTAGAATATTTAAAAGGATTTTATTAAAATTATTTCTTATGTGGATATCATGATTTTAAAGAGAGTTTAAAATTAAAATTTCCTTTTATAGCTTTCTACAAAGATTAAGAGAAGAGATTAATCTCTTTCCTTATTTGTAGATTAAAAGGATGGTTTTAATTTTGGTAAAAACTTTCCTATTTGTAAATCATCTACATGTTTAAAGAGAGTTTAAAATTTGAAATCTTTCCTTATTTGTTGATTAAAGGAGGATTTTAAATTTTAAGAAAACTTTCCTTTTAACCATGTTCATGATTGAAAAGAGAGTTTAAAATTAATAATTCTCTTTTATTAGTTTCTACAAAGATTGAGAAAAGATTTGATATCTTTCCTTATTTGTAGATTAAAAGATATTTTAATTTTTAGAGATAACTTTCTTTTTATCCACATGTCTTAAAGAAAGATTTTAATTTATTAAATTTCCTTTCTATAAACCACTCATCAGGGGATTAAATTATTTGAGAAATTTTATAACTTGCTGGAGATAAATTATGAAGATTTAATTAATTAAAACTCTCCTTGTTTGTAGCTTTGGTGTGTCATGTAAATTGAGAAAAGGAAAATTATTTTTAATTAAATAAATTTTTCCTTTTCATGGCAAAAGAATTAAGGAAGTTTTTAATTAAATTTCCTTATTTGCCAAGACCAAGGATTATAAAAGAGGGGGTAGAGAAGGCTTCATGGTGAACAACCTCTATTATTTCTCTCCCTCTTTTCCTTGGTGTTGTGGCCGGCCAACCTCTCTTCCTCTCTTCCTCTTGGTGGTGGCCGAACCTTCTCTATTTGCTTGGAGCTCTTGTGGTGACCGGATACTACTTGGAGAAGAAGAAGAAGAAGAAGGAGAGAAAGCTTGTATCCCTTGGAGCTTGGTTGGTGGAAAAAGATCTTCATCTTTTGGAAGCTTTGTGCTTGGCCGAAACTTGAAGAAAGGAGAAGAAGGTGCTTTGGTGGATTCTCATCTCGGAAGATCGTTGCCCACACAACGTCCGAGGTTAGAAGAGGAATACGGTAGAAGATCAAGAGGTCTTTCTAAAAGGTATAACTAGTATTTTTTCTTTCCGCATCATACTAGTTATTTTAGGAAATAATACCAAATACAAGAGGCTTATGATTCTAGTATTTTGAATATGTTTTTCGAAGTTGTGTTCTTTTGTTTTATTTTTCCTTGTGATTTGATTGTTCTTTTCGGTTAACCTAAAGTTATTTTAGGAAATTAAATATTAGATTTCTATAAAAGGTTTTGTCTAGTCGGTGGTGGTTGCTCCCATATCCAAGAAGGCCATGTGCCTCGCCACGTCGAACCAATTATGGAAATTAATATTTAATGGAATTAATAACTTAAGGTGATTTGGGTCGAACGTGTTAAGTTCCGCAGGAGATCCAAGTCAAAACCTAAAAGAACAAATAGATTAAGTTTTGGATCAAGCGTGTTAAGTTCCCAGGCGATCAAATTTAATTTAAAAGAACACATGGTAGCTAGGAAAAGGTTCAGACCTTTGTACAAAATTTTTGTACAGTGGAACCTCTAGGCTTTCCGAGTAGCAACCAACAATTGGTATCAGAGCTAGGGTTTTGCCTCTGTGTATTTGGTATTAGTTTAATTATGCACATGTCATACATAATTTAGGCAGGTTAATAGTAGGATGTGCTAACTTTGTGGATGCAGGATCCAACTATTATGGCTTATAGTTATTATGTGTGTGATTGGACCCTTGGACATGTCAAGGGCATTTATATGTGTGTGCATGATTGTATTATAAAATACAGCAGGAGCTGTATTTAGTTTTATTAGGTTTTATTTTTTATCTAGATACATGTACATTCCTTTTATGGAATATAGGATCAAAAATGTAAAATTCTATTTATGTCGCGGATCGAATCTTGCAAAGCGTGGAACCTTCTAAGGACCAGAGGCGCAGCGGAACTAGGAGCAAGATGGATGCGACAGCTAATCCCGGTGGCGGTGGCCAAATATGGCAGCAGCTTGGGATGACAACACACGGAGGACAACTAGAGATAAAAGTCATAATAGTTGAAAATTATATTTTCTATTTATTGCTTTTATATTGTGCTGTGTGTGCATGTTGGTTTACATATTTAGTAGGCTAGCATAGTTAAAATTCCTCATTTATAAATAACTAAGTGGGAGAGGGATTTTTAAGTAAATCTCATGGTCTCCATTACTGGTTTGTAAGTGATACAAACAAGCTTGCGCGTTGGCTCTGAGTGCCTTCCTCCATAACGGATGAGCTTGTTTGTGGATCACTAGAACAGACTTCCATTTTGGATGACTATAGGAAGTTAATTAAGAGCGTGTGATCTTCCCCAACGGAAGGGCATAATCTTATTAATGGACTTAGTGTCAAGTAATGGTATACACTTAGACACATTTAATAGTATCCTCCCCAACGGAGTCACTACTATCACTTGTGTGACCAAAGGGAAACCAACTATTGATTTGTCATAAAACTAGATTGGCAATATAATAAAATTAATCTCTTACAAATGTTTGAATTTGTATACGTCCACACTAACGTGGCATACAAGATTCATGGTGTTTGAGGTAATTTTATTTGTCAAAAGTTATATTGGCAAGATAGTCAATGGGTAAAACCCTCCTCTTACAAATGATGAATTTGTATACGTCCACACTAACGTGGCATGCAAAATTCACGGTGTTTGAGGTGTTGGTAAATTTAAATAATATTGTTTGAGGAATCAATGTTATTTTAAATTCAAAGAGCTTTGACCAAATATTTGATCAAAGACAGATCAACTATTAATTTTATTCGTCATAAAGTAAAGTTGACGAGATAATAAAATTAATGAATAAAATCTCCTCTTCGATTTTGTATACAACAAAATTCATGAAGATTTTAAGGAGTTGATCTTGACCAAATATTTTTGTGATTCTTAGGATGTTTGTCAAATCCCTAGTAGTCATACTATAGAAAAAGACTTAGTAGTCCCAATTGTAATGATTGGAAATAGGACTTGGACATTAAGGTAGACTGTCTTCTTAGAACTAAGAACAATTTAGGTGTATTTAATTTATTAGTTGAAACATGTCTAATGGTGTTATCTACCAGAACCTGGAGTGTAGATACAAGATGCCATTAATCATGTATGCAATTCATTGCAGGGTTCCAGGAAACCCGACAACTAAATGAAAGGTAAATCACCGTCCACATGGGCACTACTGTAAAAGTGGTAGCTGTTGCAGTAGGAGATGTTTATCCTTTGATAAGAATAAAATATGGATTATTAGAAATTGTCTTTACGTACTAAGTTTAGAAAGAACCTGATTTCAGTTTCTAAACTATTATAGAATAGATATTGTGTCTATTTTGATAACAAAGCTGTTATCAAGAAAAATAGAGAAGTTATCTATTCTGGTATGTTGGTTGACAATTTATAATCCAATAACTCCTACGATGTAACAAATGGAAATTAGTAACACATCTTCTAACTTTAAGAGAAAGTAACCTTCGGAAATGAACCAATTATATCTTTGGCATCTAAGGCTAGGTTATATTAACTTGAGTATGATTCATTGGTAGCTGATGAACTTTTGGGTTCATTAGTAGTGGAAATCTTTCCAACCTGCGAGTCTTACTTGGAAGGAAAAATAACCAAGAAGCTTTCAAGTCTAAGGGGTATGGAGTCAAAGATATGTTGAAATTGGTTCATTCTGATTTGTGTGATCCTATGACTATCCAGACAAGAGGTAGTATTGAATATTTCGTCTATTTTATAGACAACTATTCAAGATACAAATAAATTTACTTAATGTACCGCAAGACTAAGTACTTTGATTAGTTCAAAGAGTACTAGGCTGATGTGGAGAAACGATAAAGTAAAAAGACACTATGGTGAGATCATAGTGGCAAGTACCTCTTGGGAGAATTTAGGAGTCACTTATCAGAAGTAGGGATTCAATCCAAACTAACTGCACCTGGTACACCTCTACAGAATGGTGTAGTAGAAAGAAGGTATAGGACTCTTATGGAAATAAGTAGATTGATGATGAGTTATTTTACCAAATTCATTTTAAGGATATACTCTAGAAACGGAAGTGAACATAGTACCTTCCAAAGTCATAACTCTCTACTCATATAGAATTGCTGAATAGGCGTAAACCTATTTTGAAGCATATTCAGATTTGGATAGTCCAGCACATATGCTGAAGAGAGACAATGATAAGTTGGACAGGAATTCACTTGTTTGTGGGTTATCCTAGAGAAATGAAAGTAGGTTTATAGTCTTAAAAATCAGAAGGTCATTGTTAGCATCAATGACCGATTTTTAGAAAAGGACTATGTAATAAACCGTGTGCCCATAAGAAAATTTGTTCTTAAGGAAATAATAAAAGACATGTCTAATCTAGTACCAATTGTACAAGATGAGATACCACAAGGAAACTGCAACACGTATCACAAATGATACACAATTACAGAAAGTGCCTTGTCGTAGTGGGAGGGTTGTTAGGCAACCTAAAAAGATTCATGTTTTGGGAGAGTTTTTGGACTCGATCCCTGGAGGACATGAACCTGATCTCCGGACATATGACGAAGCACTCCAAGATAAAGATGCAATATCTTGGCAAAGAGTAATGAATAATAGAATTAGAATATATGTATTCTAATAAAATCTGGAAGTTTGTAGAATCACCAAATGGTGTAAAAGCCGTTGGGTGTAAAAAGGTCTATAATAGGGAAAGAGGGATAGACAGGAAGGTAGTAACTTTCAGAGCAAGGCTTGATGAAAAAGGAAACTTTTTCACTGGTAGCCATGCTTAACTCTATCCGGATTCTTTTATCTATTTGGCAAGTGGATGTCAAGACAGCATTCCTTAATGGAAGTCTTGAAGAAAGCATCTATATAAAGCAACCAGAAGGGTTCATTGCAAAGGGCTAAGAACATCTTGTGTGCAAGCTCAATCAGTCTATGGACTGAGGCAAAGCTTCAAGGTCTTAGAACATCCGGTTTATCAAAGTCTATGAATTTAGTAACCGGATAAGTCTTGTGTATACAAAAGGTGTGATGGAAGTGTGGTGGTATTTCTTGTACTATACGTAGATAACATTTTTGGTAGTTGGAAACAATATCAAAATGTTGTCAGAAGTAAGGGTATGGTTGTCCAAATAATTCGATATAAAGGACTTGGGAGAATGTATATATTCTTGAGATCAAAGTAATAAGTGATCGCAAGAAAAGAATATTTTACTTATCCCAAGCTTCATATATCAGAAAAATCCTTGCTCGTTTTAAGCATGCAAAACTCCAAGAAAGGTTTCTTAACTTTTTAGGATGGAGTAACTTTATCTAAAGGTATGTCTCTGTAGACATCAAAGAAGATAAAGGAAATAAAGGAAGTTCTTTATGCTTCGGCTGTCGGAAGCCTAATGTATGCTATGCACGAGATCAGAAATCTGTTTTGCCAAGGGCATAGTTAGCAGATATCAAAGTAACCCTGGACAAGGACAGTGAATTGCAGTAAAGCATATATTGAAGTACCTTAGAGGCACTAGAGAATATATGCTAGCTTACAAGGCAGTTAATTTGGTCCCTGTGGGCTGCATGGATTTTGACTTCCAATCGGATAGGGACAATAATAAGTCGACCTCGGGGTTTTTGTGTTTACTTTAGGAGGTAAAGTCATAACTATGGAAGAGTGATAAGCATAGGTGTTTTTCTGGACTCCACCATAGAAGCTTAGTATATGGCAAGCCTCTGAGGTAGCCATAAAAGCTGAATGACTCAATAACCTCAAGATAGACTTAGATATGATTTCTGGTTTGTCCAAAGATTATTACAATTTATTGTAATAATGTTGGTGCAGTAGCAAACTCGAAGAAACCATAAGTCTATAAGGCAAATAAACACAATAGAGAGCAAGTACCACCCAATACGAGAAATTGTATAACGAGGAGAAGTTGTTGCCGCCTAGATTGCATCAGATGATAACCTAAGGTCCTTAAGGCAAGAGCTTTTTGAAAGGCATGGGAATCAGATGTATGGCAGCAGATATGGCAGCTTAGTCTTTTAGTATAAGTGGGAGATTGTTAGAGTGTATACTAAAAGCCTAACTTTTGGTATAAACATTTATCTAGAAATAAGAATCACATTGGTCAAATATCTACATTTATGATAAATGTAGTTGTTCAATTAATTTATATTGTAGATAACATGGTGTGTGGTGTCACACACAGAGGATCATGTTATCAGTACCTTATAAATTATAAACAGTAGCTCACGACCATAATGGAAAGGAACAAACCATTGGAAGGTCGTAGTGTAATTAGGTATTAGTTTATCTTAACTATATAATTACACTAGTACACTTAGAGTGTATTGAGTAGGACCATTAGAGGTCGTTTCTTTTATACTGACTTTATAAAGAAACAAAGACCTCAGTTATTATGGAAGTGTATGCTCTTAATCCTAATATAATAACAAGCACATATATTTGATATTTATTTCTTTAATTTATCAATGGGTGAGATTTAGTTCGATGAATCAATAAGCCCGATAAGTTGGAAATGATATCACTTATAGTGTGTGTTGTTGACTATAGAAGGAAACTGTGTCCTAGTGATCTAGGTTGAGAATGTCCCCAAGAGGAGCTCATAAGGATTGTCATGTTAAACCCTGCAGGTGGACTTAGTCCGACATGACGATGAAGTTGAGTGGTACTACTCTTGGAGCTAGATATTAATTAAGCGAGTTGTTAGTAACTTACTTAATTAGTGGACATTTGTTATCTTAAACACAGGGAGACTAACACACTCATAATAAGAAGGAGCCCAAAATGTAATTTGGGATTGGTGCGGTAGTTCAATAATAGTTCTTTAGTGGAATGAATTATTATTGATGAAATTTAGTTGTGTGTTAGGGGCGAACATGGGATGCTTAATTTCATCGGGAGACCAAAACCAATTCCTCCTCTCGGTCCCTATCGTAGCCTCTAGTATATAGAGATTTATACCCACCGCATACCCACCTTCTTACCCATCCAATGGGGCCGGCCAAGCTAGCTTGGAACCCAAGCTAGGGCCGGCCAAGACCAAGTGGATGAGCCATGTAGGTGGCCGGCCAAAGCTTGGGTCCCAAGCTTAGGTGGCCGACCACTAGAATATTTAAAAGGATTTTTATTAAAATTATTTCTTATGTGGATATCATGATTTTAAAAGAGAGTTTAAAAATTAAAAATTTCCTTTTATAGCTTTCTACAAAAGATTAAGAGAAGAGATTAATCTCTTTCCTTATTTGTAGATTAAAAGGATGGTTTTAATTTTTGGTAAAAACTTTCCCTATTTGTAAATCATCTACATGTTTAAAAGAGAGTTTAAAATTTGAAATCTTTCCTTATTTGTTGATTAAAGGAGGATTTTAAATTTTAAGAAAACTTTCCTTTTTAACCATGTTCATGATTTAAAAGAGAGTTTAAAAATTAATAATTCTCTTTTATTAGTTTCTACAAAAGATTGAGAAAAGATTTGATATCTTTGTTAGGACCAAAAGTAGCTAGAGGGGGGGGGGTTGAATAGCTCGTCGCGTGCTCGTCGCTCGGCGTGGCTTGTTTCTTCAAGGATATGCAGCGGAAAATAACATAAACAATCACACAACGCTAACAAGGTTGGTTTACTTGGTATCCACCTCACAAGAGGTGACTAATCCAAGGATCCACACCACGCACGCACCCTCCACTATGAGAACACTCCTTTTCGGTAACTACCGAGGGCGGAGAAGCCCTACAAGACTCTCAGTACAAGAAGAAAGGAAAGGGAAACAAAATACAAGCGCAAAGCTTACAATGAGTACAGAAAACCCTAACCCTAGCTTCTCTTCTTGCCTTTGATCCGCCTCTTGACTTGGAAAGCTTCCAAGATCCTTCAAGAACGCGATCGATCTTTGAGAGTGCGGTGGAGGAGTTGGCGAGAGATCCGGAGTGAATCGGAGCCGATGCGAAGACAACGTCCGCTGCTGGCTATAAACCCGCCAGCGGTCGGATCCCGTCGATTGAATGTTATCGATCGGAGGCTTGATCGATCCATGGATCGATCGAGCTCTGCTCGTAAACTCGCTGGATCGATCCACGGATCGATCCGTGGATCGATACAGGCCCCAATCGATCCATCGATCGATTGGGACCTCTGAATCGATTCACCGATCGATCCGAGCTCGTGATGGTCAGGCGATCGACGGGGAGACGATCGGAGCTGAATCGATCCACTGATCGATCCAGCACTTGGTTTTTGCCCAAAACCAAGTCCCAAACCTCCCTAACCAACATCCGGTCAACCTTGACCTGTTGGAACATTATGCCTGACATCTGGTCACTCCCTTGACCTGCCAGGACTCCCCACCAAGTGTCCGGTCAATCCCTTTGACCCACTTGGACTTTTCTCGTCGTGCCAAGTATCCGGTCACTCCCTTGACCTACTTGGACTTCCACCAGATGTCTGGTCAACCTTGACCCATCTGGATTTCCTCTTGCCTGGCTTCACTCACCAGGACTTTCCATCTGCCTAGCTTCACTCACTAGGACTTTCACCTGGCTTCACTCACCAGGATTTTCACCTGGCTTCACTCACCAGGATTTCCTTCTGCCTAGCTTCACTCACTAGGACTTCCCAGTCAAGTATCCGGTCACTCCCTTGACCTACTTGACTCTTCTTCAATCAATATCTTATTGTCAAACATCTAAACCCAAAACCAAGACTCAGCTTGGTTAACCAGGTCGACCTTGACCTGAGGGACATTGCACCAACAATCTTTCCTTATTTGTAGATTAAAAGATATTTTAATTTTTAGAGATAACTTTCTTTTTATCCACATGTTTAAAAGAAAGATTTTAATTTATTAAATTTCCTTTTTATAAACCAATCATGAAGGGATTAAATTATTGGAGAAATTTTATAAATTTCTGGAGACAAATTAGGAAGTTTTAATTAATTAAAACTCTCCTTGTTTGTAGCTTTGGTGTGGTCGGCCATGTAAATTGAGAAAAGGAAAATTATTTTTAATTAAATAAAATTTTCCTTTTCATGGCAAACGAATTAAGGAAGTTTTTAATTAAATTTCCTTATTTGCCAAGACCAAGGATTATAAAAGAGGGGGTAGAGAAGGCTTCATGGTGAACAACCTCTATTATTTCTCTCCCTCTTTTCCTTGGTGTTGTGGACCAACCTCTCTTCCTCTCTTCCTCTTGGTGGTGGCGGACCTTCTCTATTTGCTTGGAGCTCTTGTGGTGGCGGATACTACTTGGAGAAGAAGAAGAAGAAGGAGAAAGCTTGTATCCTTGGAGCTTGGTTGGTGGAAAAAGATCTTCATCTTTTGGAAGCTTTGTGTTGCGAAACTTGAAGAAAGGAGAAGAAGGTGCTTTGGTGGATTCTCATCTCGGAAGATCGTTGCCCACACAACGTCCGAGGTTAGAAGAGGAATACGGTGAAGATCAAGAGGTCTTTCTAAAAGGTATAACTAGTATTTTTCTTTCCGCATCATACTAGTTATTTTAGGAAATAATACCAAATACAAGAGGCTTACGATTCTAGTATTTCGAATATGTTTTTCGAAGTTGTGTTCTTTTGTTTTATTTTTCCTTGTGATTTGATTGTTCTTTTCGGTTAACCTAAAGTTATTTTAGGAAATTAAATATTAGATTTCTATAAAAGGTTTTGTCTAGTCGGTGGTGGTTGCTCCCATATCCAAGAAGGTCATGTGCCTCGCCACGTCAGTACTGGGAACCAATTATGGAAATTAATATTTAATGGAATTAATAACTTAAGGTGATTTGGGTCGAACGTGTTAAGTTCCGCAGGAGATCCAAGTCAAAACCTAAAAGAACAAATAGATTAAGTTTTGGATCAAACGTGTTAAGTTCCGCAGGCGATCCAAAATTTAATTTAAAAGAACACATGGTAGCTAGGAAAAGGTTCAGACCTTTGTACAAAATTTTTGTACAGTGGAACCTCTAGGCTTTCCGAGTAGCAACCAACATTTTAAATGTCAAGGGCACGACCATATAGCTAGTCAATGTGTGAACAAAAGGGTGATGGTAATAAATGCCCAAGGTGAACTTGAGTTGGAAGATGAGGATGAAATAGTTGAAGGAGTGCCACAAAAAGAGGATAATGATGATGAACAACATGCTGTTATTGGAGACTTATTGGTGGCCCGACGAGTTCTCAATCTACAAGCTAAGGAGGAAGAAGGTAATCAAAGGGAGAATTTGTTTCATACCCGTTGCTTTGTCAATAACAAAGTTTGTAGTGTTATTATTGATGGGGGGAGTTGCACCAATGTGGCAAGTACTGATTTGGTTGAGAAATTATCACTACCAACTCGGAAACATTCGCGACCTTATCGACTCCAGTGGCTAAACGATTGTGGAGAAATCAAGGTAATAAAACAAGTCTTGGTAGCAATCTCCATTGGTAAATATCAAGATGAGTTGTTGTGTGACGTGGTTCCCATGCATGCATGCCATATATTGTTAGGAAGACCTTGGCAATTCGATCGAAAGGTAACACATGATGGCCTCACAAATAGGTATAATTTTACTTTGAAAGGACAACCTATTATTCTTGTACCGTTGACTCCGAGACAAGTTATGGAGGACCAGTTGAGACTACAAAAAGCAAATGAAAAGAAGAAAGAAAAAGAAATTGAGAGAAAAAAATTGAGAAAAAAGAAGTCGAGGAAAAGAAAAATGAGAGGAAAGAGACAAAAGAAGTGGGCAAGGAAAAAAAAGAGAGAGAAAGAAAAATAGCTTTTATGCAAAAAAAAAAAGTGAGATCAAAGAAGCTTTGTTTTCAAATCAGCTGCCCCTTATCCTTTTGTATAAGGAGGCACTCCTGAGCACTAACTACCTTATCAGTTCTTTGCCTAGTGTTATTGTTTCTCTCTTACAGGAATTCGAGGTGGTCTTTCCTGAAGAGGTTCCGCATGGTTTACCTCTAATTAGAAGAATTGAGCACCAAATTGACTTCATACCCGGTGCATGCATTCCAAATTGACCTGCCTATAGAAGCAATCTGGAGGAAGCAAAGGAACTTCAGAAGCAAGTTAATGAATTATTAGAAAAGGGGTATGTTCGAGAAAGCATGAGCCGTTGCGCTGTGCCTGTGTTACTCAATCCCAAGAAGGATGGAACATGGAGGATGTGTGTGAATTGTCGAGCCATCAACAACATCATGGTAAAGTATCGCCATCCAATTCCTAGGATTGATGATATACTTGATGAATTGCATGGTTCTTGTGTGTTCACAAAAATTGATCTTAGGAGTGGATATCATCAGATTAGGATGAAGAAAGGAGATGAATGGAAAACTGGTTTTAAAACCAAGCATGACTTATATGAATGGTTAGTAATGCCTTTTGGCTTAACTAATGCTCCTAGTACTTTTATGCATTTGATGAACCATGTTTTGCGTGCTTTCTTAGGAAAATTTGTAGTTGTGTATTTTGATGATATTTTGATTTATAGTAGAAGCTTAGAAGAGCATGTTACACATTTAAGGTTAGTTTTGAGTGTGCTAAAAGAAGAAAAGCTTTTTGCTAACCTCGTTAAATGCTCCTTTTGTACGGAGAAAGTCGTGTTTCTTGATTTTGTTGTTAGTACTAAAGGCGCTGAGATGGATGAGAAAAAGGTGAAAGCAATCCAAGAGTGGCCAACACCAACAACAATTAGCCAAGTGAGGAGTTTCCATGGTTTGACCTGTTGGAGTGTATACTGAAAGCCTAAGCTTTGTAAACATTCATTATGAATAAAGAATCACATTTGGTCTAATTATCTACATTTGTTTGTAATTGTTCATTTAATTTATATTGTAGATAACATAGTATGTGGTGTCACATACAGAAGATGATGTTATCAGTACCTTATAAATTATAAACAGTAGCTCACGACCAGAATGGAAAGGAACAAACCATTAGAAGGTCGTAGTGTAATTAGGTATTAGTTTATCTTGACTATATAATTACACTAGTATACTCAGAGTGTATTGAGTAGGACCATTTGAGGTCGTTTCTTTTATACTGACTTTATAAAGGAACAAAGACCTCGGTTATTATGGAAGTGTGTGCTCTTAATCCTAATATAATAACAAGCACATATATTTGATATTTATTTCTTTAATTTATCAATGGGTGAGATTTAGTTCGATGAATCAATAAGCCCGATAAATTGGGAAATGATATCACTTATAGTGTATGTTGTTGATTATAGAAGGAAACTGTGTCCTAGAGATACTAGGTTGATAATGTCCCCAAGAGGAGCTCATAAGGATTGTCATGTTAAACCTCGGTGGACTTAGTCCGACATGACGATAAGGTTGAGTGGTACTACTCTTGGACTTAGACAATAATTAAATGAGTTGTCGGTAACTCACTTAATTAGTGGACATTCGATATCTTAAACGGAGACTAACACACTCATAATAAGAAGGAGCCCAAAATGTAATTTGGGATTGGTGCGGTAGTTCAATGATAGTTCTCTAGTGGAATGAATTATCATTGATAAAATTAAGTTGTGTGTTCGGGGCGAACACGGGATGCTTAATTTTATCGGGAGACCAAAACCAATTCCTCCTCTCGGTCCCTATCGTAGCCTCTTATTTATAGAGTTCTATACCCACCTATACCCACCTTCTATACCCACCCAATGGGGGCCGGCCAAGCTAGCTTGGGAACAAGCTAGGGCCGGCCTAGGTATAAAATTGGGTGGCCGACCCTAGCTTGAACCCAAGCTAGTAGGGCCGGCCAAATAAAATTAAAAAAGAAATTTAATTTTAATTTTTATTATTATGTGGAAGATATAATTTAAAGAGAATTAAAATTAAAATATCTCTCTTGTAAAAGATCTACAAAAGATTAAAGAAAGAGATTAGATCTCTTTCCTTATTTGTAGATTGGAGAGATATTTTATTTTCTCTTTAAAATTATTCACATGTTAATAAAATTAAAGTTATAGAAATTTCCTTTTATTAACCATGAAGAGATTTTTAAAGAGAAATTTTATTTTTTAAAATTTCCGGAAACAAATTAGGAAGTTTTAATTTGTTGATTGAAACTCTCCTAATTTGCTCCTTTTGATTGTGGCCGGCCATTACAAGTTGATTGGGAAATTTTATTTTATTTTTCTCAATTAATTCATGTCAAGGAAAATTAAGGAAATTTTATTGTAATTAAATTTCCTAATTTGCCTAGGCCAAGGAATATAAAAGAAGGGGTGAGGGTGCCTTCATGAGACACAACATCTATTATTCCTCTCCCTCTTTTTTTCCTTGGTGTGGCCGGCCAACCTCTCCCTCTCTTCCTCTTGTGGTGGCCGAACCCTACCCTTCTATTGGAGCTCTTGTGGTGGCCGGATACTACTCGGAGAAGAAGAAGAAGAAGGAGAGAAATCTAGCATCTCTTGGAGCTTGGTTAGTATTTTGTTTTTCTTCCTTGGTGAAGCTTCCTCTTTGTTGGCCGAACCTAGCTAGGAGGAGAAGAAGGTGATTGGTGGTTTCTCGTCTCGGAAGATCGTTGCCCACACAACGTCCGAGGTTAGAAGAGGAATACGATAGAAGATCAAGAGGTTTTCTACAAGGTATAACTAGTAATTTCTATTTCCATCATGCTAGTTATTTATGGAAATAATACCAAATACAAGAGGCTTACGTTCTAAATTTTCGAATATGTTTTTCGAAGTTGTGTTCTTTTGTTTCTTTCTTTTCCTTGTGATTTGATTGTTCCTTTTGGTTAACCTAAAGTTATTTTAGGAAATTAAATATTAGCTTTCTATTAAAGGTTTTGTCTAGTCGGTGGTGGTTGCTCCCATATCCAAGAAGGTCATGTGCCTCGCCACGTCAGTCTGGGAACCTTTTATGAAATTAATATTTAATGGAATTAATAACTTAAGGTGACTTGGTTCGAACGTGTTAAGTTCCGCAGGAGATCCAAGTCAAAACCTAAAAGAACAAATAGATTAAGTTTTGGATCAAACGTGTTAAGTTCCGCAGGCAATCCAAAATTTAATTTAAAAGAACACATGGTAGCTAGGAAAAGGTTCAGACCTTTGTACAAAATTTTTTGTACAGTGGAACCTATAGGTTTTCCGAGTAGCAACCAACAATTGGTATCAGAGCTAGGGTTTTGCCTCTGTGTATTTGGTATTTAGTTTAATTATGCACATGTCATACATAATTTAGGCAGGATAATAGTAGGATGTGCTAACTTTGTGGATGCAGGATCCAACTATTATTGCTTTTAGTTAATTATGTGTGTGATTGGACCCTTGGACATGTCAAGGGCAATTTATATGTGTGTGCATGATTGTATTAAAATACAGCAGGAGCTGTATTTAGTTTTATTAGGATTTTATTTTTGATCTAGATACATGTACATTCCTTTTATGGAATATAGGATCAAAATGTAAAATTCTATTTATGTCGTGGATCGAATTTTGCAAAGCGTGGAACCTTCTAAGGACCAGAGGCGCAGTGGAACTCGGAGCAAGATGGATGCGACAGTTAGACCCGGTGGCGGTGGCCAAATATGGCAGAAGCTTCGGATGACAACACACGGAGGACAATTAAAGATAAAAGCCATAATAGTTGAAAATTAGATTTTCTATTTATTGCTTTTATATTGTCTTGTGTGTGCATGTTAGTTTACAAGTTTAATAGGCTAGCATAGTTAAAATTCCTCATTTATAAATAACTAAGTGGGAGAGGATTTTAAGTAAATCCCATGATCTCCATTCTTGGTTTGTAAGTGATGCAAACAAGCTTGGCGTTGGCTCTGGAGTGCCTTCCTCCATAGCGGATGAGCTTGTTTGCGGATCACTAGAAGACTTCCATTTTGGATGACTATAGGAAGTTAATTAAGAGTGTGATCTTCCCCAACGGAAGGGCATAATCTTATTAATGGACTTAGTGTCAAGTAATGGTGTACACTTAGACACATCTAATAGTATCCTCCCCAACTGAGTCACTGCTATTATTTGTGTGACCAAATAATACCAACTATTAATTTTATTTGTCAAAAGTTAGGTTGACAAGATAATAAAATTAATGGGTTAAAACCCTCCTTTACAAATGTTGAATTTGTATCGTCCACACTAACGTGGCATACAAAATTCACGGTGTTTTAAGGTGTTGGTTAATTTAAAATAGTATTGTTTGAGGAATCAATATTATTCTAAATTTAGAGTTCACCAAAAGTTATTTGTGATTCTTAGGATGTCTTTCAACCCATGTCCATCATACTTCAACAAAATAGACTTCTTGGACCTAACTACATAGATTGGAAAAGAAACCCGGACATTGCTGAAAGCTATAAATTTGTCTTGACTGAGCATTGCCCTGATGCACCCACTGGAGAATCTACCCAAGAGGAGATTGAATATCATAGGAAATGGGTAAAGCGGATGAGATGGCACGGTGTTACATTTGGCTTCAATGTCAAATGTATTGCAACATCAAGATCAAGATTTACCAACGCCTATGATATCATGAACAATCTCAAGGAACTCTTTGGTCATCGGGATAGGGCTAGGCAAGAAGCCATGAGAAGATAATGACAGCCACCATGCAAGAGGGTACTCCGTGAGGATCATATCCTAAAGATGATGGCTTATCGGAAATCTGAGATCCTTGGAGGAGAAATTGATGGGAAACCCGGATCGATATGATCCTCCAAACCTACCTAGAAGTTTTGAGCAGTTCCACTTGAACTATAATATGAATAAAAGGATTTATTCATTAGGGGAACTCTTGTGAGAACTTCAAGCAGCAGAAGGTTATTTCGTCACAATGCTCAAATTTACTATCTGAAAATGGTTCTACTTCTAAACCGAAAGGAAAGAAGAAGAAACAAACTGGTTCAACAAAGAAAGTGAATAAATCTCAGTGTACGGGTTAAAGTTGGAATGAAGAAGCAGAAGGGCAGTGCTTCATCTATGCAAGCAGCAGACATTGGAAGGCGGATCGTCCTCGTAAGAACCAAAACAAAGGTATATCTCATACTCTAGTTGTTGAAACATGTTTAGCGGTGTTATCTACCAGACCTGGTGTGTAGATCACGGAGCCATGATCATGTCTCAATTCCTGCGGGGTTCCAGGAAACCCGCGACTATCTCGAAGGGAGATTAGTCACATGGGCAATGCTACTAAGGTGGCGGTGTTGCAGTGGGAAACGTCTACTTGTCTTTTAGTAGAAATAGAAATTTGATTTTAAGAAATTGTCTTTATGTACCCAGTTTTAGAAAGAATTTAATTTCAGTTTCTAAACTGTTTTTAGATGGATATTCAGTTTCTTTCAGTAACGATGTAGTTATTAAAAGAAATAAAGTGATTATCTGTTCTGGTGCATTAGTTGGCAATTTGTATATTTTAAATCCAATTTCTTCCACAAAGAAAAACATGGAAATTTATAACTCATCTTCTAATTCTAATAAGAGAAAAGAACCTTCAGAAATGAACCAAGCATATCTTTGGCATCTAAGACTTGGTCATATTAATTTAAGTAGGATTCAGAGGCTTATAGCCGATGGACTTTTGAGTTCATTAGAGTTGGAAAATTTTCCAACTTGTGAATCTTGCTTAGAAGGTAAAATGACCAAGAGGCCGTTCAAGGCCAAGGGTATAGAGCCAAAGAAGTGTTAGAGTTGGTTCACTCGATTTGTGTGGTCCTATGTCGTCCAGGCAAGAGGAGGTTTGAATATTTTGTCTCTTTCATAGCGATTATTCAAGATATGGATACATTTACCTAATGCGCAGCAAGTCCGAATGCTTTGACAAGTTCAAAGAATACAAGGTCGATGTGGAGAAACGATTAGGTAAAGTATCAAGACACTACGATCCGATCGTGGTGGCGAATACCTCTTAGAGAGTTTAGGAATTACTTATCGGAGGGATTCAATCCCAATTGTGCCCTGGAACACCCCAGCAGAATGGTGTAGCGAGCGAAGGAATAGGACTCTTATGGAGATGGTTAGATCGATGATGAGTTATTGAGATTACCAAATTCGTTTTGGGGATATGCTCTGGAAACAACGATGTACGTCTGAACTTAGTACCTTCTAAATCGGTTTCTTACTCCCATAGAATTGTGGAATGGGCGAAACCCAGCCTAAGACATATTCGGATTTGGGGTAGTCCGGCACATGTCTTGAAAACAAGATCTTGATAAGTTAGAATCTCGTCTGAAGTTCGCGTGTTTGTAGGATATCCCAAAGGCGAAGGTGGTTTATTTTATAGTCCTAAAGATCGAGAAGGTCATTGTTAGCACCAATGCCCGGCTTTTTAGAAGAAGACTATATAATGGATCACAAGCCCAAGTGAGTAAAGTCGTTTTAGAAGAACTTAGAGAGGACATGTCTACTTCAGTACAACGATACAAGATGAAGTACCACAAGAGCGCAACACGTGTCACACATGATACACAACCACTGATGCCTCGTCGTAGTGGGAGGGTTGTGAGGCACTGAAGATTCATGTTTTGGGAGAGTCTTGGACTTGATCCGGGTAAACATGAACCCGATCCCTCTATGTAACACTCCAAGATATAGATGACATCTTGGCAAAAGGCAATGAATTCGAAATAGAGTCCATGTACTCTAATAAGGTTTGGGAGTTTGTAGAACCACCGATGGTAAAAGCCGTTGGATGCAAGTGGATCTACAAAAGGAAAAGAGGGACAGACGGGAAGGTAGAAACCTTCAAAGCTAGGCTTGTTGCAAAAGGGTACACTCAAAAAGAGGGAATCGATTATGAGGAGACTTTTTCACCGGTAGTCATGCTTAAGTCTATCCGGATACTCTTATCCATTGCTGCTCATATGGATTATGAGATTTGGCAAATGGATGTCAAGACAGCTTTCCTTAATGGAAGTCTTGAACAGAACATCCATATGAAGCAACCAGAAGGGTTCATTGAAAAAGGCAAAGAGCATCTAGTGTGCAAGCTCAATCGGTCCATTTATGGACTGAAGCAAGCTTCAAGGTCTTGGAACATCCGGTTTAATGAAGTAATCCAGTCATATGGATTTATTCAAAGTCCGGATGAGTCTTGTGTATATAAGAAGTGTAACGGAAACGTGGTGGTATTTCTTGTACTATACGTAGATGATATTTTGTTAATTGGCAACAATGTCAAGGTATTATCAGACGTAAGGGTATGGTTGTCCAAACAATTTGATATGAAGGACTTAGGAGAATGTGCACACATTCTTGGGATCAAAGTTATAAGGGATCGCAAGAAAAGAATGTTGTGTCTATCCCAAGCTTCATATATAGATACAATCCTTGCTCGTTTTAGCATGCAGGATTCCAAGAAAGGTTTCTTACCTTTTAGACATGGAGTAGCTTTATCTAAAGAGATGTCTCCAAAGACATCAAAAGAGATAGAGGACATGAAAGCAGTTCCTTATGCTTCGGTGTAGGAAGCCTAATGTATGCAATGCTATGTACGAGACCGGATATCTGTTCTTCGTGGGCATGGTCAGCAGATATCGGAGTAACCCTGGACAAGGACATTGGACTGCGGTAAAACATATATTAAAGTACACGAGAAGGACTAGAGATTATATGCTAGTTTACCAAGCGGATGATCCGCTCCCTGTGTACAGATTTTGATTTCCAATCGATAGGGATAATAGTAAGTCTACATCGGCTATGTGTTTACTTTAGGAGGTGGAGCCATTTCATGGAGGAGTGTTAAGCGAAATGCGTTTCAGACTCAACCATGGAAGCTGAGTATGTGACAGCCGCTAAAGAAGCAGTATGGCTCAGGAACTTTCTAATGGACTTAGATGTGATTCTGGTTTGCCCAAAATCATCACAATTTATTGTGATAACTGTGAAACTTCAAGGAACCACGAGCCCATAAGGCAAGTAAACATATAGCGCGCAAGTACCAGATACGAGATATCGTGAGCGAGGAGAAGTTGTCATCGCCAAGATTGCATCAACGGATAACTGGCGGATCCTTTCACTAAGGCCCTTCCTAGCTTTCGATCGGCATGTGGAGGAATGAGAATCAGATGTATGGTAGAAGATATGGCAGCTTAGTCATTAGTATAAGTGGGAGATTGTTGGAGTGTATACTGAAAGCCTAAGCTTTGTAAACATTCATTATGAATAAAGAATCACATTTGGTCTAATTATCTACATTTGTTTGTAGTTGTTCATTTAATTTATATTGTAGATAACATAGTATGTGGTGTCACATGCAGATGATGTTATCAGTACCTTATAAATTATAAACAGTAGCTCACGACCAGAATGGAAAGGAACAAACCATTAGAAGGTCGTAGTGTAATTAGGTATTAGTTTATCTTGACTATATAATTACACTAGTACACTCAGAGTGTATTGAGTAGGACCATTTGAGGTCGTTTCTTTTATACTGACTTTATAAAGGAACAAAGACCTCGGTTATTATGGAAGTGTGTGCTCTTAATCCTAATATAATAACAAGCACATATATTTGATATTTATTTCTTTAATTTATCAATGGGTGAGATTTAGTTCGATGAATCAATAAGTCCGATAAATTGGGAAATGATATCACTTATAGTGTGTGTTGTTGATTATAGAAGGAAACTGTGTCCTAGAGATACTAGGTTGATAATGTCCCCAAGAGGAGCTCATAAGGATTGTCATGTTAAACCCTGCAGGTGGACTTAGTCCGACATGACGATAAGGTTGAGTGGTACTACTCTTGGACTTAGACATTAATTAAATGAGTTGTCAGTAACTCACTTAATTAGTGGACATTCGATATCTTAAACACAGGGAGACTAACACACTCATAATAAGAAGGAGCCCAAAAATGTAATTTGGGATTGGTGCGGTAGTTCAATGATAGTTCTCTAGTGGAATGAATTATCATTGATAAAATTAAGTTGTGTGTTCGAACACGGGATGCTTACTTTTATCGGGAGACCAAAACCAATTCCTCCTCTCGGTCCCTATCGTAGCCTCTTATTTATAGAGTTCTATACCCACCTATACCCACCCAATAGGGGTCGGCCAAGCTAGCTTGGGAACAAGCTAGGGCCGGCCCTAGCTTGAACCCAAGCTAGTAGGGCCGGCCAAATTAAAAAGAAATTTAATTTTAATTTTTATTATTATGTGGAAGATATAATTTAAAGAGAATTAAAATTAAAATATCTCTCTTGTAAAAGATCTACAAAAGATTAAAGAAAGAGATTAGATCTCTTTCCTTATTTGTAGATTGGAGAGATGTTTTATTTTCTCTTTAAAATTATTCACATGTTAATAAAATTAAAGTTATAGAAATTTCCTTTTATTAACCATGAAGAGATTTTTAAAGAGAAATTTTATTTTTTAAAATTTTTGGAAATAAATTAGGAAGTTTTAATTTGTTGATTGAAACTCTCCTAATTTGCTCCTTTTGATTGTGGCCGGCCATTACAAGTTGATTGGGAAATTTTATTTTATTTTTCTCAATTAATTCATGTCAAGGAAAATTAAGGAAATTTTATTGTAATTAAATTTCCTAATTTGCCTAGGCCAAGGAATATAAAAGAAGGGGTGAGGGTGCCTTCATGAGACACAACATCTATTATTCCTCTCCCTCTTTTGTTCCTTGGTGTGGCCGGCCAACCTCTCCCTCTCTTCCTCTTGTGGTGGCCGAACCCTACCCTTCTATTGGAGCTCTTGTGGTGGCCGGATACTACTCGGAGAAGAAGAAGAAGAAGGAGAGAAATCTAGCATCTCTTGGAGCTTGGTTAGTATTTTGTTTTTCTTCCTTGGTGAAGCTTCCTCTTTGTTGGCCGAACCTAGCTAGGAGGAGAAGAAGGTGATTGGTGGTTTCTCGTCTCGGAAGATCGTTGCCCACACAACGTCCGAGGTTAGAAGAGGAATACGATAGAAGATCAAGAGGTTTTTCTACAAGGTATAACTAGTAATTTCTATTTCCGCATCATGCTAGTTATTTATGGAAATAATACCAAATACAAGAGGCTTACGTTCTAGAATTTCGAATATGTTTTTCGAAGTTGTGTTCTTTTGTTTCTTTCTTTTCCTTGTGATTTGATTGTTCCTTTTGGTTAACCTAAAGTTATTTTAGGAAATTAAATATTAGCTTTCTATTAAAGGTTTTGTCTAGTCGGTGGTGGTTGCTCCCATATCCAAGAAGGTCATGTGCCTCGCCACGTCAGTACTGGGAACCTTTTATGGAAATTAATATTTAATGGAATTAATAACTTAAGGTGACTTGGGTCGAACGTGTTAAGTTCCGCAGGAGATCCAAGTCAAAACCTAAAAGAACAAATAGATTAAGTTTTGGATCAAACGTGTTAAGTTCCGCAGGCGATCCAAAATTTAATTTAAAAGAACACATGGTAGCTAAGAAAAGGTTCAGACCTTTGTACAAAATTTTTTGTACAGTGGAACCTATAGGTTTTCCGAGTAGCAACCAACATGACCAGCTTCTATCGACGGTTTGTTCATAATTTTAGCAATATGCAGCTCCTCTTATTAAAGTCATCAAGAAAAATGAGTCATTCAAGTGGGGAGAGGAGCAAGAGAGGGCCTTCAACATTTTGAAAGAAAAGCTAAGTTCTGCTCCTTTACTAATCCTACCAGATTTTTCTAAAACATTTGAAATCGAATGTGATGTTTCTAGTGTTGGTATAGGTGTTGTGCTTATGAAGGAGATGAAACTCATTGCTTACTTCAGTGAAAAGTTGAGTGGAGCCACTCTCAACTATCCCACATATGACAAGGAGATGTATGCATTGGTGAGAGCATTGGAGACATGACAACATTACCTATGGCCAAAAGAATTCGTGATTCACACAGATCATCAATCTCTAAAGCATTTGAAGAGCCAACATAAGTTAAACTGACGCCATGCTAAATAGGTAGAATTCATTGAGACATTTCCTTATGTGATCAAATACAAGCAAGGAAAGGAGAACATAGTTGCTGATGCACTATCTCGAAGGTATGCTTTACTGTCCACTTTAGATACGAAGTTACTTGGATTTGAATATATCAAGGATTTATATACTAATGATACTGATTTTTCTGATGTGTTCAAAGCATGCGATAAGGTTGCATTTGGTAAGTTCTATAGGCATGATGGGTTTTTATTTCGTGAAAATAGATTATGTGTGCCTATGTGTTCGTTACGTGAATTATTCACTAGGAAAGCCCATGGTGGTGGTTTGATGGATCATTTTGGCATTACTAAGACTTTAGGGGTTTTACAGGATCATTTCTTTTGGCCTCATATAAAACGTGACGTGGAAAGAATCTGTGAGAAGTGCATCACTTGCAAACAAGCTAAATCTAAATTGAAGCCCCATGGCTCGTATACCCCTTTGCCTATACCTAGTGAACCTTGGACTGATATTTCAATGGACTTTGTTTTGGGATTACCCCGGACCAAGAGGGGGAGAGATTCAATTTTTGTTGTGGTAGATAGATTCTTCAAAATGGTGCATTTCATTCCATGTCATAAAACCGATGATGCATCGCATATAGCTGAATTGTTCTTTAAAGAGGTTATTAGGTTGCATGACATGCTTAGGACCATTGTCTCTGATAGGGATGCAAAGTTTTTAAACTATTTTTGGAAGACTTTGTGGGGGAAATTAGGAACTAATTTGTTGTTCTCTACTACTTGTCACCCCCAAACTGATGGGCAAAATGAAGTGATCAATCGAACCTTGTCCTTTTTACTTCATGCAGACATTAACAAGAATTTGAGAATATGGGAAGATTGTCTACCTCATATTGAATTTGCTTACAATAGGAGCA
The DNA here is from genome assembly GCF_018446385.1 of Zingiber officinale. Lineage (NCBI taxonomy): Eukaryota > Viridiplantae > Streptophyta > Magnoliopsida > Zingiberales > Zingiberaceae > Zingiber > Zingiber officinale. Next base: position 8,546,084 of record NC_055997.1, on the reverse strand, counting down.
TACATTCTGCGACTAAATTTTCTCCATTTGAAATTGTTCATGGTTTCAATCCCTTGTCACCATTAGATTTGATTCCTTTAGCTATAAGTGAGCACATAAACTTAGATGGTAAGCAGAAGACCGAATTCGTAAAGAAGATTCATGAACAAGCATGACTGAATATTGAGAAAAGAACTCAACAATACATACAACAAGCTAACAAGGAGCGCAAGAAGATTGTGTTTGAACCAGGAGAATGGGTTTGGTTGCACCTCCGAAAGGAGTGATTTCCGGATAAACGTCGTTCTAAACTTCTACCTCGAGAGGATGGTCCATTTCAAGTATTAGAGTGCATCAATGATGATGCCTACAAACTTGAACTACCAGGTGAGTATGACGTACATTCTACTTTTAATGTTGTTGACTTATCCCCGTTTGATGTAGGTGATGATTTGAGGACAAATCCTTTTCAAGAAGGGGAGAATAATGTATGCCCAAGGGTTGAAGATAGGAGAGATCAGTTATCACTTCCGGAAGGCCCAATTAGAAGACTGCGGGCAAAGCGTTTCAAGGAAGCACTAAATGGGCTAATCAAAAAATATTGGGAGGACTATGTGTAAGGAGAGACCAAGATAATCCCAACTGCTAGTCGTGGCCTAATTCACGTAATTAGACATAACCATCCATGACTGGCCGTGCTTAACGGAAGAACGCTAATAAGCATGGGAACTCGGTCATGCATGAAGACTTAAGTATTTCAGATTGTTTAATGAAGCATGTGACTTGGGACTCTAATTGTGCATGCATTTATTTTGTTTTGGGTTCCTAGATTGCTTGCAGAGACATGCAACATTGAGACTCTAATTGTGAATGCACTTATCTTGTCCTTTTTCTTGTTCACTCCCATTATATAAGGGAGGTGCATATTAGTATGAAGCAACTTAATTTTTGGTGAGATTGTGTGCTCTCTTAGTTCTTGAAAGAACTTTCTGAACTTATCGAGTTTACTCTCGTGGCATTCAACCCATCGAAACTTATCACCTCGGGTGTGGCGTTTCTTTCCTTCGCAGGCTTGGTTCGTGCCACTTCTAGGTTATGGGTCAAGACTCACACTCTTGTCATTTAGTTCTTGGGGTTCTATCCACCTTTGTCTCGGGTTTCATCACATTTGTTGGTGGGGTTTGTATCATGATGGATGCTCGTCAGACGTCGTTCAAGAACTACAGTGGGCTCGACAGGCGCCTCCTTTCTTCTGGCCACTTGGGTTTCTTCCACGTTTATGTATTCTGTGGCTTTCCTGAGCAGATGGTCGAAGTCCCTCGGCGGCTTTCGGATGAGCGATCGGAAGAACTCTCATTCGGTGAGCTCCTGGGTGAAGGCGTTCACCAATACTTCTGTGGAGACCGCTGGAATGTCCATGGCCACATGATTGAAGCGCTGGATGTAGGCCCTCAACGCCTCCCTGGGCCCTTGCTTTAAGGCGAACAAGTTGATGCTCGTCTTTTGGTGGCGGTGACTGCTGGTGAAGTGGTGTAGAAACGCCGCTCGGAAGTCCTTGAAGCTGTGGATTGATCCGCTTGGCAATCTCCTGAACCAGGATGCAACGATCTTGAGAGAGTAGTGAGCAAGACACGACACTTTACTCCGTCGGTGTATTGATAGAGTGTGACCGTGTTATCAAACTTGACCAAGTGGTCGTCCGGATCGGCTGCTCCATTGAATGCCTCGATCGTCAACGGGGGTGTAGTGCTTTGGCAGAGGGTTGTCCAAGATCCCCTCAGAGATTTGCTGGTTGATCCGCTCGGGCGAATCATCGTTTCTCAGTGCGTTCCCTTTCCGCGCATCCCGAACGAGTGTGTCATCCGACAATGATCTTCGATCCTTATCTGCTTGGCCCCATTCCTCTGATGGAGTTTGGAACAACGCAAGGTGAAAGGGGATCAACACATTGGGTGCCTCCCTATACGTGTCGGTCGGCTTCTTGTTCTGTCCCCGAACGGATGCATGTTCCGCTCGGTTTCCACATCCTGCTTGATGCCCTGCCGCTGATGCTGTGGGCTCATGCACTTGGTGCTCGACCAGCGCTTGTTGTTGTTGTTGCTCCGCTATCCTTGCCGCTCGAGCTTGTATAAGCATATCAAGCTCTTCCTTTGTCAGTGTCACCGTGATGAGTCGTTCAGTGTCCTCCACCTTCTCATTTCGGATGCAGACTATGTTCCCATAGACGATGCTAATTTGATATTGTCCAAAAACAAGAAGGTGGAAAGATGGGGATGTGGGTGATGCGCTAATTAGCTGTAGACCGCGCTCCACTCTGCAAAACAAGAAACTTCAGTGCCGAGCCAGGGAAGGGGTCCCAGCATTGACCCTCCGACGCTCAAGTCAGTCACCGGAACTGTAGAAGAAAGCGAAGCAATGTAATGCAAGTACAAATAATGAATAACACATACCTCTGCTAGTGCTTGGACCCCTTTTATATAGAGCCCTGGTGGGCGATGTGCACACTTGCTCCTCTAGGTATGGACACATTCTCCAATGTGTCCTATGAAAGGACATGTCAGGAGAGTGCCTCTGACACCATATCTTAACAAGACATGCATATCCCTAACAAGACAATAGAAGATTCTGCCGTACGATCCGCCTGTTGACCATGCCTAGTGTCAGCGGCACTATCTCCCAAAAAGATATCAAGAGATATGACACTGGTTCCGCTACTTGGTTGAGCGAGGTAGCCGCTCGACCGGGACTCCTCCACTCTGTCGGCCTTAATTGTTCTTCCTTACGGTGACTAGGCGTACGTAGTAGTTTGTCCCTTCCGATTAGACAAACTCTTCGGTCTCTTCAGTATTCTACCGTAAGTCACTGAGCATCTGATGATCTTACCATATTACCTTGAGTTGGACGGATAATTAATTCAGATAAATTTCTTGCCGATCGAAAATTGATTACTCCGATCGACCTTTCAAAAGTCCTTTGTCTGATCACAGTAGGTAAGTCTTTTGACACTCTGATATTAATATTTTATAATTAACCCACGTCAGACGGATCTCAGATACGATGGTGCCAAAAACGAGTGGCAAACTTTTAAGCTCAATTATCGAGTACTCGATAGGAGTTTTTATGGAGTTTTGATTCACACAACGATCGAATTGCATGCATTTTTATAATATTAACTTTCCCAATTAACTAATCTTTCTTCTAGCTAGCTCTACACGAACCAAACTCGGTGGATATATGGAAGAAGTGACATGTGATCATAAAAGATGAATACGTTCACTTGTCCATTAATTCCTCTCAAGCTCCAAAAATAATAAACTTTTTGAAGTGATATGTGTATATGGATCTATATATGAACATTGTTTTTCTCTCCGTATTAATAGTATATATTGAGTGAGAAATTATTAGTATATATGAAATTATTATGTTGGTGTATAAACTTTTTTCTAAATATTTTATTTTATATAAAAATTGATTTTATTCAAAGAAAATCTGCACCAAAATTTCAAAAATAAAAATAGAAATAGAAATAAAAATAAAAATTAGCAAAAGAAGAATAAAACAAGAAGCAATTGAAACGAAACTAAAATCATGAATCACTCAAGTACCTCTCTCGCTTTCTTTTTGATATCAGAGTATAATCCTGAACCCATCTATCGCTTCTTAGGACATCCATAATGTTAATATCTGAGGTATTAACATCGGCATGGATATTTTTTTGGTACTATAACATTAAAGCGTTCAAATCTTTGAATATGTTAACGTTAAAGATTCAAAAATATATATATATATATTAACACATTTACACATTAAAAATATTACGGATGCTCTAAGACGCCCTAAAAGTCACACCGGAATAGGCGATTTGTGGACCAAGTGAAAACATGCAGTGTCGTTACTGCTGTTACCATTCTTTTATTTCTCACGTGAGGAATGAAGTCATAGACAACGCTGGGTGGACGTGGCGTTATCTGAATCGTATATTCAAAATGAAGGGTGAGGATCGTTCAACATCCATCTTATTCTTCGTTGCGGAGGGATATTTCGGTCGATCCTGACCGTTAAGCGAGTGAGAAATCAATCAAGGAATGTTGGTTGCGTACGAATGGCTGTGATAGGAGCCTGAAGCGGTGCATAAATCGAACCCGGTTTTTTCTTTTTTGCGGGGCTCAGTAAAATTAATTATTAATTTTTTAATATAATTTAATTTTGTTTTCAGTTTTTTCTCCTGATCGTTGAATTTTCAAACGTTCATTGGTTTTGCAAACGTTCATATTATTTTTTTTAACGTTGAGTTTCGTTGATTTCTTCAAACGTTCATGTTTTTTGAACGTCCATTTTATAAATTGTAATCCATCTCATCATTTATTCTTTTAAAATGGATCAAATTATAGTGGAGGTTTAATTTTTTTTTTTTAATTCTGAAAATACAACTTCGCAAAGTTTAAGCAATAATCTTGATATTCAATATTCTCAATTTTTCACTTCCACACATTATCCTCAAAATTATCCAAATGTTCCATACATTCCATAATTTCTTCCAAATTTTTAAAGTTCTCAAAACTTGCCGGCTCCTCCTAGTAATGCTCCTCAACCTCCATTTTATATATATCCTTCCGAATATTGGCAGTCTACGACAAGCTAATTCGTAATGTCACCCTTTTCTTATGGAATTTCTTCTCCACAATCCTCATTTATGCTCTCAAACGAATCAAGAAAAGCTAGCATAGGCTTATCTGGGTCCGACAAATAATTAGTAACACCATTTGAGATTCCAAAGTTGAGCAATGAAGGGAGTTTGGGTGTGCGTAACACTAAACGAGCAAAGTGATCAATGGACGAAGAGATACCTTGCAAAGGCATGAATCAATATTAGCACCGATCCAATCATTGGTAATGGTCAAAAGGAACAAACTTTCTGAAAATGAATAACGAATTACTATAACAAGTATCGACCTGATGAATTTGTGGAGTGACCTTGGGTGAAAGTAAAATCACATTTCTATAGGCATCATCCGATGATGAATGAATTTACAACAATATACAATAACTTTTATACATATCGTAAAAGCGGGAGGAGCGATGAGGATGTGCTCACGAGAGCACATAAAATATGGTAAGAAAATCATTGCAACAAGTTTTTCAACTATGAACATGTTTGGTGAGTTCTCAGATATTGTGAGAAATATGCTCCGCAGAAAGTTGATCATCGTGCTAACAAGATGATTGTAAAGTTCATACTCATCCAATGAGACAAAAGGCAACGAAAAGAAAGGGAAAATCCAAAACTAAATACATTGATGACATGAAATTTGACAATAAATGACAAAAATAGGAAGAATTAGAAAGTGAGCAAATTGAGATGCAAAAGCAGAGATGACAATGAAAGAGTATGAAATCTTTATGAAAGATACTAGTGGAATGACAAAAGATCAGCTTAAATTACATTCTAAATTTTGTGAAAATATTAAAAAGAAATATGATATGTAGTGAATGTTTTTAAGATTATCTTTATAAAATTTATTAATTTGTATTTCATCAATGTAATTCATTTTTATCTATATTAATATTATTTGTATTGAAATGAATTTCCTAAATCTAAGAGAAATAATTTACCATTATAACTAAAGAGTCGGTTTAAAAATAGTCATTAACAAACTAGAGATGGATAAAATTGACCGTTATTAAAGTAGTCGTTATAAAACTAGCCGGTTTAAAAATAGCTGTTACAAATTAGTCGTTATAAAAATAACCCTTACAAACTAGTCGTTATAAAACTAACCGTTACAAATGCCTCTATTCATGTATAGAAGCTAGAATCCTTCATTCTACTAACATTGACTTCTCAAACCACTTTGATAGTATTCATTTATCTCAAATGGCTCACAATCCCAATCGCTCTAGGCATTCTATTCTCCGCGATCAGTGGAGAAATTTTTTGATGGACTCAGATGATAACATGGATCAAATGACACTGATGCTACTAGAGCATGAAGAAAAGAAAGTTCTAGCAGCTCAAAATTCTTCCGACAAAACTCATAGAAGGTATTTAAATCGAGATCGTGAAGACAGACATAATCGCCTCTTGAATGATTACTTCTCTGATCAGCCAGTATATTCTAATGAAGTATTCCGACGATGATTTCGGATACGAAGAGAGTTATTCCTTAGCATAGTTAATGTCTTGCGACATCATTCAGAATATTTTAAATGGAGGGTTGATGCAGCGGGAAGACGTGATTTGTCACCCCTTTCGAAACACACGGCCGCTATCCGTCAATTGGCGTATGGATCCTCTGTCGACATTTGTGATGAATACCTATGCATGGGTGAAACAACTGCTCTAGATTGCTTGGTTAACTTCTGTCAGTGTGTGATTGAAGTATTTAGGCTACAATACTTAAGAAGACCTAATGTTTCTGACATCCAACGTTTGCTTGAAATGCATAAATAGAGACACGACTTCTCTGGTATATTGGGTAGCCTTGATTGAATGTATTGGAAATGAAGAAATTGCCCAGTTGCTTAGAAAGACTAGTTACTCGAAACGATCATGGGGTCCCAACAATTGTGCTTGAAGCAGTTGTATTTGTAGGCTTGTGGATATGACACACTTTATTTTGGAATCACAGAGTCAAATAATGATATCAATGTGCTTAACGAATCACCTTTATTCAACAAAGTTCTACAAGAAAATGCACCAGAGATTAATTTTACAATAAATGACACAATATACAAAGAGATACTATTTAACTGATGGGATTTACTCAAAATGAGCTACTTTCATTAAGGGCTTTCCGTGCCCCCCAAGATTCCCAGAGAAAAATGTTCAAACAAAGACATGAAGCTGTAAGAAAGGACGTTAAGCGAGCAGTTAAAGTGCTTCAATCTTGTTAGGTAATAATCAAAGGTCCAGAACGATTTTGGTATAAGAATAACTTAAAGGTAGATCCGCTACCTTAGCAGCCCCCCTAGTGTCTGCCCCACAGATATGAAGGGGCATACGTGTAGGTACACAGGCCATAGGCGCATGGTGGGGTAATGTAAAATATCGAAAATGGGCGAATCACCATAAGGGAATTTTTCAAAAAAATTTCAGAATTTTTCGGAGACCGTATGGCTTCGGTTACGGGGATAAAAATTGGGCTCCGGGAAAGCCTGTTTATACTACCCCATTTAAGCGAGGAAATGTTTGATTTTTCCCTTTTATTTTCCTTTCCTTTTTCCTTTTATTCTTTTCCTTCGTTTCCTTCCCCCGCCGAACCTGTGCCCGAGCCGTCCTCGACACCCTATCCCCACGCCTTCTCCTCTCCCGATCTTCTGAACTAACCACCCCTTTTCCCAACCGGCACCGCATGCAACGGTTTCTCCTCCCCTCGCGTACAAAACTGTCGACCGAGGGTGTTTGCATCTTCTTCTTCTTCGTCTCCTCCAACCTCGCGACATTTCTCCCTCTTCGTGAGTTACTGTCGCGCCACCGACGGACCTCACTGTGCCCTAGTTTTCATGCGACTTCTTCCCTGGGTGATCGGCGACTCTTCCCTCAGTCGATCCCTTCCCTTCAGTCGGTGATGCCTCGTGCGCCCGAGGCAGTAGTGTCGCCTCCCTTCTTCACAGCACCGATCATCTTCCTCTCCCTCTCCCTCGCGACGCCAAATTAGCCGACCGTCGGTCACCAGCCACCAGACGCCGAGCCACTGCGTCACTGATTTGGTCGCTTCAGTCAATCACCGTGCCGCCTTCCTCTGCTCTGGCTCGGTACTACAGTAGCCGACTGCCTATCCGTGCCCTAGGTTTGGTCATCATCGTCTTGGATCTACTGTCTTGTGCTCAAGCTTCCATTTCACACACGGTAAGCATCCCTGGTTGTTTCCATCAGTAAGCTACTAGGGTATGATTGCTACGTGTTGTTTTGGATTAGTGATCTCTATTTCTTGGTTCCACCTAGAACCGAACAGAAGGGAGGAATTCCAGGAGGTCAGGTTCTATGTACTAGGGTATCCAGTTGGTGGACAGCAAGTTGATCAGGGCAGAGAGGTAGATTCCAGCAGTGTTTCCTTGCCGGTAGCACTCCAACCAGCAACCGTATCGGTTGTGAATTGAGGTAAGGAGTAGGGATTTAGTTACATGTTGTGGATAATGGATCTTTGTGGTAGATCATGGTGTAATTTGATCATTTAGTAGTTGATTGTGCTTAGATTTATTTGTTTAGATTAATCTAATGGGATGATTAGGATTAAGACAAATAACCCTAGTCAACTGTTGGATTTATTTTATGTTTAGATTATTAATCTAATGGGTTGATTGGGGATTAGATAACTAACCCTAATTAACCGTTGGATTTAATTTAGGTAGGTTGAGGTTTATGATTTAGGGGTTTTCCCTAAATTATTTTTAAGTATTTTATTTAGCTATTCATTTGAGTTGTAGCTAAATAAAAATGTATATATATTGGTGACACAGGACGACTTTGACGCGAGACGAGCATCTCGACGTCGGATTTGGATCGGTTTGGACCTTTCTATTGGAGGCGGGTACTTTGACTTATCTATTTTGATATGTCATTTGATATGCATAGTAGTTTTTAACAAGTAGTAATAATTATGTTTTTTATCTGCATCGGTTTGTCACTACCAGATACCTGTTACATGCTTATTTTTACTTACTTGTTATGCATTCCATGTTAGTACCCACCTGATTTTATATGCTTATAGAGGTAGTGATATAACCATGTCTTATTATGTTCAAGGTCTAGGTTTTTATACCTTATCTGACATGTGTACCTAGACCATTGATTTGGTCCATTTGTCCTATGGTACACATTATGTAGAGATTGATAGGTTCAGGATATTTCCATGTTTAGTGACATGCACCATCTCATATGATTGTTGTGCGATAGTCGGCTCCATTATTATTGAGCACATCGCCAGTTACATGGATTTGCACACACAACCACTCATGAGTTAGTAGTTTTATCAGGTAGGGTGTATTGCAGTAGGTTGCTCTGTCAAGGGTTCCGTTGGTCCACTCATGGGTAGTGTGACGCAGCGTTGTAGCAGGACAGGGATCCCTCCTCTAAACTGGCTCAGGGAGATGAGAGCATTGAACTCCCCCACTTATGATTTAGGGTAAGGAGGATAGGTGTACTCCGACAGCATCTCGTCCACTCGGTCACTCATCAGGAACAGTGATGACAGAGTGCACGGTTGTCACAACCCTACCCACTCGATCTCACCATCGTGTGTGAGACAGCTGACTGGCCGTAGGGGTGACCAGGACATGTCATTGGCATCATACGCATTGATGCATTTATTACTTGTGTTTGCTGCACTTATATGCTGCATATTTGGTGGATGCATATGTTTGACATGTATACATGATTTCTATACCTCTCGGTCTATTATCCATACAACAGGTCCTGGTTAGTACAGTTTTTCTCCTATATAATTCGATTTGCATTTATCATTCATATATCAGGAGACTGTATGCATAATTATTACTATTGGTTATTTTCTTACTATGCATGTCAGTTGAGTATGATATAAGTTTTGAGCTTTATGGGTGTAGTTGAGTAGGATTTTTGAGATGGTTTTCCTTATCGTTGCATTAGTTTAGTTTTACTATTAAACTGCGTGGGTGTTTGCTTATTTTTATTGTTATTGTTCCGGTCGCGTTCGTCGAGGTATCTGGATGGTGGTAAGAAGTTTCAGATTGTCACCCGTACATGGGAGATGCTGTCGAAATGTCTTTTGGCAGGGACTACCTGGGCGTGACAGGTAACCCCAGGTCGTCAGTTCCTGAGAATCGACCCCTGACCATTACGCCAAAGATATCGTGCGTCCACCGTCTGCGCTACGCCCTGAGGCATAAGAATAACTTAAAGGATATTATGTATACGTGCATTATTTTACACAATATGATTATTGAGGATGAAGGGAAAGTAGCAAGTAATTGGTCAAATGATGAAGAAGATCCTCCAGCACAGATATTTCAAGGCTCTACCCAAGAGTTTGAAGAATACATTCGAAGAAACTGCGAACTACGTGATAATTAAGTATATCATCAACTTCGAGTTGACTTGGTTGAGCATATTTAGACACGCTCTGAGTATGATCAGTAAAAAATTATTTTTATAAATTATTTGTAATAATTTATTATATAATATATTTCTTGTTTTTAAATTTATAATATTATTTTTTAACAAATTAGGTGATATAAGAATAACTCATTAATAAATAATTGAGATTTTTCAAAGATATGTGAATAGTTAAGTGTGAGACTCGTATAAAAGTTATTGGGAGGTTTTTTTATATGGAGAGAAGAGTTAAATTTTTTACTTTTATGTAGTAATGATGTGACACTTTGAAAATGAAAAAAAAAAATCTCGGTTTTAAAAATTTTCCATTGGAGATGTCCTAACACTCCTTTGCAAAGCAAGCATCGCGTGGTCGTCGAGACAGGTTCATTTATTTTATTGAGAGAAAATTCAAAAATATTTTAACATCTAAAATAATTAGTTCATGACCAGATAATCCAACAAAATAAGTACTGTGAATAATATCCTAATTCATCTATTATGTTCTTGCTCGATCGAGCCTAAAATATGATTTCACCAAGAGATTTCATCATCAAGGGGATGTCTTTTTTTATAGAGAAATTAATGTTAAGTGATTAATCAGTTACCCTCTAGTTAACTAGTCCTCTAGTTAACTAAAGATGTGAAATTAATAAAACTAAACATCTGAAATTAATAGTAAATAAGACTCGTCATTTAATACATTCTAGATTGGTCAAAGCTTCTTAAGAATAGGTGTTTGGGACCAAATTATACAATTTTTGGATGATAGTAACTATTTCATTGTTTCACTGTGTTTCATAACTAGTAACAATTTTAAAAGTATTTGCTTTCTTTGATCTCCATTTGTAGACTACATCAGCACCATTTTGAAAGGCGAAATTGAAGATATCCCAGCGAAATTACTGAGTAAAAGTACAATATACATTGGGACGAACCATTAAATGCATCAGTAACTTAGTGGTATGAGCCCCTGGATAATCATTTGGGTGCTTATTCTGACAGTTCACCTGCTAAAGTTCCATGACTATATTTTTAATTTAGTACTGAATTTATGCATTACACTGTTAAACCAAGTTTAAGCATGTTTGTGGCACAGTTAAGTTGGCGCATTAATCAACGTCATGCAGCATCAAAACCAAAATGGAACAGTGAATACAACTGTCTATATAATGAAAGGAAAACTTAGATATATGATAGTCAACAGCAATTCAGCAAACGAGATCGGATTGCAGAGTACGAATGACACGCATTTAGGCAAAGTAAAGGCAATCATTTTTCTACAAACATTAACGTACAACTTGAAGATAGAGTATGCATCATATATCCAGGAGGGCGTTGCATTGATCTTGTCGGCAGTCAGTCTGCTGTCCAGCTCTGCTCGACAATCTCACGGACTTTTCTGTTATATTCACGCTTGTTCTCACTGAACATGCGCGCAGCTTCAGAATTGGCAGGTGAGTTGGGATTTGGATCACAGAGCAACGACTGTAAGAAGAGGCGTTTCAATTTAGGAACATGACAGTAAAAGTGGTATGTTGAGATAAAACAATAGGTATATGATGATGCATGTTAACTGCAGATTGGATCAAGGTACATCATCGATAAATAGCCATGATGAACAAATCACTAAGTACGTTGTTAGCTACCAATTCATGCAAAGAACAAAATCTAAAATTTCAACCCATCTACAACATTTTTCTTCTTTCAATGTATCAAAATTCTTTATGATCACACGTCCAAATATATGACTGCTGCACTCATGTTCGTAGCCTTCAATTATTGTTTTTTCCCCCAGAGATTTGCATAATTAAAATAAACTCAGTGTGTCGGCATTAAATTGTAATAAGCATGGTAAAATAAATTTTAAAGACACCTTACACATTCCCAGTTTCATGGCCCGTCAACCCTACAAGCCAATTACTAAATTATAAATCCAGGCTTGTATCTGCAGATAAAAGCATTACGCAGTGTCATAGGGAAATGCAATATTACGGCCCATATAATGTGTAACACACAAAAGGATGCATTGAAAGATAGACAACCCACAAAGGCATTGATATTACAAGAGTAATGTCTTCACATCACAACCTTCAATGTGCCTCATCATCTAAGTTTTACATAGCCCAACGCCTTTACTTGTCAAGAAACACCATCGTGATAGGCAAACACCTTTTCTCCTCATTTCCACATTCCTCATTTTTGGTTCTCCTCTCTACTCTGGACTACCATCCCACTTAAATCATAACTAAGCAGATCTTTAGTTGGTTGAGGAGCACTGTAGGTCTAAATTCAGAGACCCCCCAGTTTTTTTTTCAAGGAAAAAAATATTGGATATTCCATCAACATAATAAACTGGGTCACCCAATGAAAACTTTGGGACAATGATAGCATAATGTCAGGCGAGCTGGAAAAACAAGGATCTAAAGGAAAAAAGTGATAGAAGATTAAAGTATTCATGAGATCCAAAAAGATACAGGTTAAGAATCACCACTCTCATATCAAATCTAGAAAAATCTCACAACCCGAAAAGGAATACAGAGAACACAAGAAGCAGCTTTGAACTCCACTCTAAGGGATACTTATATATTGCTCTTGTGCCTTACCAACATTTTAGACTCCTATTTCTAAAGCCTCTTGGAACAAATTTCCAAGTAGATATTTAACATGACCCTTAGGTAGTTTATACAACACAAGCAGAACTCTTGGTACTAACAAATACGTTGAAAAGTGAATAGAAACTTAGATATTTTAGGCATCACATTTATTAAAACTCAGAGACTCTGCCATTGGATAAAGCAATAATTCCCTTGGTTGTTGCATCATAACTAACATCAGTAGAATAAACCTGTTTGACCAAGTTCATATTTGAAAAGACACATCAGAGAAGTTCTGAACTTATATATATGGGTTTCAAAGCATAAGAACCTTCAAAAAGGGAAGCTCAAGGATAAGATAAATTTTTCCATAAATTTAGGGAGTGGAGAATTATAATACCTGGATAGAAGTAAGGATTGCAGCCACATCATAGATTGGGCTCCATTGATTTTGCAAAATATCCAAGCATATGCTTCCATCCGCATAAACTAAACATAAATCAATATGTATCAGGGCAATGCATATGAATCATAAAGTCCTTAGAAATAAGAATAATATGTGAAACTTCTCAGAAACATAATCACACTTGATAAGTCAAAGATAGCCAAAAATAAAAAAAGTTGAAGCAACTATGATGCATAATGAAACATCATGCGCCTCAGGCAATTTCAATCCCTGCTAGAATATAAGAAACTAGTATTGATATTTGATGTCTTGAAGAATGGTGTGAGGGCCTCTTGATTTTGTTACCCATGAACCTTTTTATTATATTGGAGCAGTTTATGTTAATCGGTATTGCATCATTCAGTAATCAGTCTCGCTATGAGATAAGAGAACACAAATATAAGAAATGTGTATTAATGGTTAAGTGTCATTAAAAATGGCATGGGGCCTCTTTAATATTCTATAAGTCAATATCGCTGAAATCAAGAACTTGGCCCCTTTGAGTAATCAACAAGAAATTCAATTGAGGATCTTTGACTAAGAATATAAGTGCGAAGCAATTGCTCAAGGGAGGGTCTCCTGGCACTTGACGCTTGGTACTTGGCGCTTCGCTCATGCTACTGAATTTTAAAAAATTTATTATGTGCAAGGCAAAGTGTTTAGTCTGTAATGTGTCATCTACATTTGGATGCAGAGGTGGACTCTTCATCTTACTCCCTTTGTAACTGTATTAAATACTCACACTCAGACACACACTAGCATTCCAAGTAACCACTCAATATTTCTATCAGTCCCGTGTAGAATTTTTAGAAAGTCATGTTAACACTCAAATCCACCCCCTTAGCAATACTCGAATTGGAGTCTGAGTAACATAGCTCTTAAAGAGTCGATGAAAGTAGAATGTGACAACTAAGTTGTAAGACACAGCCTCTCTAATCCAATATTCCATGAAAGGACAAACTACATAAAAATTGGTTGCTACTTCATAAGAGAAAATGCGCAATCCGATAAAATTGTCCTATCATTTGTGAGCTCTAATGATCAATCAGCGGATTTGCTAGAGATCTTAGAATTGAGTATAGATGTAACAAACTAGGTTTCTATTTAAGTTGGCTTGAGGGGTGTTAGATATTACTGGTAAACGCTATAACAGAAGGTTTAAGGTGTAATTTTATTTGATAAATAATCAACATAAATTGAAGGGATTATCATTGATGAGAAATTCTAATTTTTTTTTTCATTATTCCTAACACATGTTTTTCTCATTGTTCTATCATAAGCTAGAAGCAATCAAGGACCATTGTGAACCAAGATGAAAAAAAATGCATACTACAAACATTCAAGAAAAGAGAAGACAATAGCTCCACTCACTATTAGGATGGAACATTCGAGATACAAAGCGAACAGTTGGTGGCTTATTGGGATAATCCTCTGTAAATTGAAGTGTCAGTTTAAACGTGCCTGGCCATATCAGGTACAAGAAAGTTAAAAAGTTAGAAAATTAAAAAAAAAAAAAAAAACAATATCAATTATCAAGCATCTATGAGAACTTACACTGCAAAGTATATAAAATGAAGGAAAGAAGAAAACAAGTTGAAGAATATTATATCCTATAAACTATTTGTTAGAGAAACACTGCTAACAAAAAATTATACAACTAACGATCGCCACGATGGTGGAGATATGGTCATCTCAACCAAATAAATCAATTGAAGACATCATAACAGACTAGTATGCTGTCTTCCACTCATATTAAAATCTTTGTATCACATGGACACTATGCACTCACCCAAGAAAAGCAGGGAACTTGCGAAGTAAGGAATATCATAAAAATACTCAGGGTTATATGTAATCACTACTAACATACATTGTTTTAATAACAAAAAAACTTGAGCCACATATATGGTCACTTAGACATGATTTTGAAGGGAACACTCCATGATTGCATATGGCAACATATATGGCATATGCAAACTGCAAATGCAATTAAAAAATCATTGGATTTATTTAAAACAATTTAAACTAAACCTAAACCAAACTGACTTAAGACCTTGAACTATCCTTTTAGTAGCTTGTCACTTAAACACTTATGTTAAAATGAAAGATACTTTTAAGTATCAATATAAATATTTCTTTAGTATTTAATGTTGACAGCTTATGATTCTGCATATGGCTTCGCATGTTGTATGTGTGTCGTGTAGTAGGTGAACCACATACTACTTGCACACACTTTGAAAACATAAGTTAGACCAAGGTTTAAAGTGTAAACCCATATCAGAGTTTCTATCCCTGACCGAAACAAAACACTTGCGTTTTGTCTCATCCATGTCAACAATTGGTCAATCTGAAGAGGAGCAACAGGAGGGGAACTAAGAAAAAGCAGAGGAGCAGAAAGAAGGTTGTTGGCGTTGGGTGAGTCGCAATGATGACACAAAACAAGGTCTATAATGAGGAATGCTTAGGTAAATGGAAAAAAAATGCTTGAGAGGCATCATGGAACAATGGAAGCCACTCGCAGCTTGCTTGTGAAGCTAAGATGATCAAAAGGAAGCTCAAAAACCATTTTGGAACATGGAAGACATTCACGGCTCACTATGTAGAATAAGCAAACAAAAGGGAGGGAGGAGAATGGTTGAAAAGAACAATGGAAAGACCCAATACATGGTGTAAATGGAGTGAAGAACAGCAGGAATAAAAAACAAACTACCATGATACCCATACTTATCTTTCTTAATTGAATCGATTCTTTAACCACTTATTTCAACTTTCCAATATTGAGTGCAAGGTGAATATTTAACTTCCAGACTTACAATTCCAAGAAATACTTTGTCAGATATGAATATCAGTTAATTGAGCAACCAAAGAAAGACTTCAATTATCTATCTTGGCTGTATACCAGTTATAAGATGAGAAACATATTGATCACAATCAACATGCATATATGAAAAAATAAATCATAAGAAAGCTTTTCAATCTACTATCATCAAGATTATCTGAAAGAAGATCTTACACTCGATCCACAAACACTGAGCTATAAACAGATACACACAAGATATTTTTAGTAATAAGAAAAACCCAAGAATCTTGTAAACATGAATCATTTCATCCAAGGAACAACACAAATGGAAGCTATGCAATAACTCAAAATGAGCATGCTGATTGATCAAAACTTTTGACTATAATTATTGCACAAGAAACATACCTCCATCCCAAGGTGTGTCATCTGGGCTGCAATTCATAACCAAAGGATAAGCATCAGCAAAACCATCCCATCATGTTAGCCAAGAAACTATAACAATTAGTTCCCGTCAAGCATACCCAAATATAACAGCATTCCAGAGCATGATGTTGTTATCATGAGGAGCTCCGCTGATACCTGCAGGAGGGTCCTGTTGTAACCGCTTGAAGTCCCTCATCAGTCTCTTCCTTGAAGGAGTGGACATCTCTACGCCCTAGACAGCTCAAAGTGTCGTTTTTAAATGAAATAATTGATGTACACGGAAAAAAAAGGGATTGAGTTTATTTCTAGTCCACAGTAGTTGAAGGATCGTATTCATTTCTCTACAGAACACTTTGCACAAGGGAAAAAAATTGGACTGAGAGAGAAACAACCTCCCTCAAGAAAGGAAAGTGGGTTTACAGAGGATTCAATGAGAAACGTTAGGTGCGTTTAACTAGTAAACCACAATACATTTGTCGTAAAAATAGTGAAGGAATAGCAGTTCATTAGATAAACATGAGCACGATCAGACTAGAAACAATGCATCAAATCGAACTTAAATTCTCAAAAATCCCCTTGCAATTCCAAACACTACAGCAAATCAGCGCAGATGTCCTCTTTAGAAAAATATCAAAACCAAAATCCAAATCACGTACACGATCCAACTTTGAACGGTTTTCACAAATTCAGAGATCAATCTTAACTCACCAATAACAAAAAAACAATTCTTCTCGCGATAATCAAAAACAAAGCCAAACTAGGGTTTCTTGCAACCAAGTATATATCACGTTAAAAATCACATCCAATAATAGTCAGCATAAGGGGCAACACCAAAGAGGAGCAATAGATCAACAGAAGGTAGCAATCGAAACAGATTGACCTCCTCACCTATGACCCAGCCGCGGCCTCGAGAAATGAAGCAGGTTCTCAAACCCTCCTCGACACCTGGATCGCAATAGGTAGCTACGACAGCGTAGGCTTGAGATGAAGCCGGCTCCTCCTCTCCTTCGATTTCAGTTAAATCGCCATGAGAGACGAACCCTTAATTGCTCAGAAAGGGGCAAGGAGTTGGAAGAAACCGATCGAAATCGAGCAGCGCAATTCGCACCCAACCACTCCCGAAAGCCATTTAGAGGAGAAGGGCCGATCAACAAACTAAATTACCTAAATGCCCCTAACACATTCGTGATACTCATCCATATATATTTTTACCTAAATAATATTAATGGAATTCATTAAAATATCCATATATATTTCAATTAAATCCTGTTAATTTTTCCAACTATGTATCTCCAAGTCATCGATTTTCACGCTCAGATTGTGGTGGCGTGGCACGGTGAAAAGTAAGTGGTTTATTGATATTGTTTTTTATTTAATTTGTTTAATACATCGTACTTTCGCATAATTCATTCCAACTTAATTTCTTTATTTTGTTTATTATTAAAAAAATTATTATAAAAAAAAGATTACGAAGGGACGACAAGATTTATCAATTGAGCAATGATATGCATAAGGAAAAAAATTCAATGAAAATCTCAAGGATAGACACATAAAGTCATGGCCCACCATTTCACTTTTTGTGGGCCTCATCATTTTATGTGTCTATCTTGAGGTTTTCATTGAATTTTTTTCCTTATGCATATCATTTTTCTTACCAATTTGTGCTCCCGACATATTCATTGTCGGCGTTACCTGTAAAGTTGGCGGCTACGAGAAAAAATTAATAGGAATGAATTAGATAAAAGTATGATGTATTAAATGAATTAAATAAAAAAAAATCAAAGAGCATCGATAAATCACTTACCTATGCTTGTTGACAATGCCACCACAATCGGAGAGTATGAAAATTAATAGCTTGGAGAGAATATCAGGAGTAATGATTCAAAGAATTAGTTGATTTAGGAATTATGATCGATAGAATTAAGCAATGAGTTTTTAAGTTGGATTAGGATGGTCATGCGTATGTCAAAGTGAGAGATTTTGTTACCAATAATAGAAGAGTTAACAGTGGAGATAGAATTGGGACACTTTGTAAAATATGAGGGACATAAATGACTCAGAAATAACTTTAGGTATATAATCAAGAATATTTTAACAAATTATCCCTGAGCTACAAGTAAATTTTAATTTTATATAATGTATTTCAAGCATAAACTTTGCCCTGAGCTACGGTGCAGCGGGGAGGTGACTTGGGAGATATTTAGAATATCATGGTTTGATCATGTTTGGGTGCTTAATTTGATAAAAAAAAATTATATTAATGGATCTCACAGCTAAAATACTTGGTTTGGGGTCTAGATAATTTTAGTGGCAGAAAGTGTTAGGACCTTGACGTCCGTTAGAGGAGTTTCTCGTCACCAGTCGACTGATCTTAAGTGGAATTCGATCGTTACATGTCAACGACTCGATATCAGTCGATTGTTATAGTAACTGCTATAGTACCCAGTTGACTGTTGACTGCTACAGTGCTAATCGACTGTTTTCGCAGCCGTCAGACACAAAAATATTTTGTGCCATGTCCAAGTCAACTAGTCAAATCCTAACCCTAGGATTTGACCACTGAATACATTCACTCAGCACTCGTCTTCGCCCTATCAACCTAGATCTAGTCTTCTAGTCTCCTCCATTAGTCTCACGTCCCTCAGATACCTCCTCATCGTTTACGTCTTGTCTTTTGGAGCTTCCATCGGTCTGATCATTGTTGTTGGATTTTTCTTTACCAAGAGGTCGTGCCTTCGGGACTTCATTCATTACCAAATTATACTTAGACTTACGTTGTCAAAAATATATGCTTGAACTTACACCGTCAAGACTCATCCTTGGACTTTCCTCTATTGTCAAGATCACACTTGGACTTTCCTTGTTGTACTTGTATTCTGCACACTCACAATGCATATCAAATACAATAATAAACCTAACTTAAATATTTACCCAAGAATCAAAACCTAGGACACCTAAATTGCTCCAATAGAAAAAACTACAGAGATGAGCCTGCCAATACAATATTACATCACTTTCAAATTTCCTTCCGTGGTCTGTAAAAAATTTATATGGACTAAATCGATCATCTTCAAAATTAATTAATTGATTGGAACAATTAGATAACTAATGTAAAAAAGATGAGAAATGTTTATTTGGACTTTGGGGGCATTAGCAAGAAGTTTTGGGGGCATTAGCAAGAAGTTCTTAATAGTTGTTGAGGGTTTTACTTTAATCTTTAGAATTTTGGGTGATTATAAAGAATGTCTTGAGAGGGGTCCATGGTTTTTCAGTGGAGCAATTGGTGATCGAAGGTCTTGTTCAACAGTCAATTTTCAGTTTGATTGTGGTGGTTATTCGGGCACTGGCTGTGTTGGGTAGCACGGCTAAAATTGATCGAGTTTCTAAAAATATGAAATTGATTCATTAAATAAATATCTGTACTAAATATCTGAAATTGATATTTACAAATTAAAAATCATTCACTTACAAGTAATAGGAAAGAAGGTTTTTGAATTTTAAAAAATTAACCTGATGCACGATACTCTTGATATACGAGGTCCCCAAAAAAAAATTCATTATACGCAACCTTCACCTGCTTTTTATAAAAGACTACTTTCAGAATTCAAACACGTGACTTTTTAATCACAAAGCAATAAATTTACCATTGTGCCAAAACTCCCCTTCGTAACTTTTGAATTTGCATAAACTAAATCATAGATATTGAAATCAAAGAGAAGTTAGGCTTCTTTTTTTTTTGGCATATGCATTACATAACTTTGCTAAAATAATATGGAAGAATAGGGAGTTCCTCTAAGAAACAATTCAGTTGGATCCTAATACTTGAGGCTTCACCAGCCAGTATCGCTGGAATCTCTGCCTCGCGTATTCCATGTACTCGAAGTCGATTTCGTTGACATGTTCCTATAGGTGAAAGGTATGATTGTTAATCAACTTTGAGCCAAGGATGTTAAGTAAACAGATGGTAGGCAGCAGACAGAAAGAAGAAAGAAAGTTTACTGATATGATCCCCCAGAGGCCCCAATGAAGATGATTGGCCAGAGCATATTTCTCGATAAGCAGCAGCATTTTCTGGACTTCTGTATCTATCAACTTCTCACCTGCAATTGTGGTAATTGATGACATTATTGACGAGATCAGAAACAAATACTAAAATAGAACAAAAAGGCATTTTATCCATGCTTCTAACTCCAGAGGAATAAGGATGTTTGCAGTGACACTCGCCAAAATTACATACTCATCCCGATCTTGTCTGGAGTAGGAAACGACTAAACAGTACAAAATTGCTCTAAGACTACAATGGAACTAAGGTGGCGTTTGGTTAAATGATGGGAATGACTATGGGTATGGATTTGATAGTAAGGTGTAATAGGAATGAGAATGGAAATGAAACCCATCTAGTTATATGGGTTTGGTTGATTCCCATAAATCTAGAAATCATTCCCAAATTGTCATTCCCAAACCCATAATCCAAACATCATCTTTTACTATCATTCCATTCCTTCATTCCCAAACCCTTCAACCAAACACCCCCTAAGAGAATTCCAGCAAAATTTTCTAGAACGGTTCCAAGTAGGGTTTGATGATAATCCAATATATTACCTGAAGAAGTTAGGTAAGTCTGAACAAATCTTTTCTGCTCCTCAACATCTGCTTTAAAGAAACAAGATTATTTAGGCTGGCTATGAACCTCGATAATAAGACTATACAGAATATATATCACAACAATCAGCAACCTGGGTACTTGTTGAAATCCAAAACATGAGGTGTTTGTGTATGATAATCAGCAGCCATCTCACAGAAATGATTGGCAAGATCATAAGCCACAGGGTTAAAACTTGCATACTCATAATCCTAAAATAAAAAGGAAAAACAGGAATTAGAAGCATATTTTGGCATGTACAAAAATGCTCAAGTAAAGAGCCAGTAGGAAGCTTGTAACAAAATGGCAAGGTACCTGAACTAGCCTCCTTAACTTATTTTTAGTTGCAAATTCATAAGGCTAGTCAGATTGTGAAACAAAAAAACTCCAATAAAAAAAAACTACAATAAGTGAGTTATAAGCAAAGCGTCTGAGGAAAATCACAGAAAGAAATATTGAAAAAGATACATGAAAAAAAATGGCTGGTCGGAACTGAATTAGTTATTTATATGGCAAATTTACAGGAGTAGCCAGATATTCATCACATCTCATTCGATTAGATATTATTTAGTCTAAAGTAACAGTCCAAAAGCTACAAGTTTTTAATAGAGACAAAAGGATAATGGTTATTAATTATAATCTCAAAGATTAAGATCACAAAGATAACTTACAATAATTGTCACTTGATTGGATTCTTCATCCATCATGATATTACCATATTGAAGATCATTATGGCAAAATCCAATATTTTGATCTTCTGCAGACAATATTTCTTCCAAAGTTTTTATCTCGTCAGCAAGTTTATCCAACTGAAATTCTTTGACTTCTTCAGGTGAGCACAATCTGTGAGCTTCTTTAAGCCAATTTCTGACAATAAAATATCAGCTACAACCAAATGCTCAACTCCATTTTGAAGTGCACCAAAACATATATGTGTCAAACAACTAAGGTATACCTTAACCTTTCCCATAAGAAAACTTTTGCTTGACCAGGCATGTCGAGATCATGGAACTCCTTTAATTTTGAGGCAATCAAAGAAGATACTTTCGGGTCCCGAAGGTCAGCAGCAGAAAGAGTCTGAAATACCAAAAGAAAGGGGCATATATACATTCAGTTATTTATGCACTGCAATTTTAAATAAATTAATCATACATGGAAAGAGTCATAATCTGTATCTTTAGTTTATGTTTTTAAAATAAGAGGTTTGGTGGTTTGAATTCTCAGGTCGAACTGTAACATTGCCCAGTCCAAACATTAGCCATGTATGCATTAAAGCTATCCTTATCATCACTAGAATTGCTCAAGCTTGATAAATCCAGAAGGTTCCAATCCATAACCTTCCCAAGATTAAATAGTCCAAAAATTTTGGCAAACAAGGAATTATTGAAGAACCTGTTCTTGATGAATTGTGGTGTAGTATTTATGCTATATGCTTCAAATTATTGAGGATACATATGAGAAGCTAACACAATATTAGGATAATATATATTAGAGCTTTATGTATAGTTTAATGAGAGTATACGATTCATACACCCAGTCCCAGATAGTTGAAATGAGGATGAGGATGTTGATACATGAGGAGCAAAATGAATGAGCAAAAATAAAGCAAATCAAGTTGCAAAAGTTGCCATTTCTATTAGTCAATTACCAATTGGTCCACTGCATCAAAGCTTCCGCAACTTGAGTCCCATGAGGTTTGAGATGGATTCAGAAAACTATTTTTCTAAAAAGCAGAATGTTACAGAACACCATGCAGACAAGCTACCCCTTATTCTTATACAACTAATTGGATGTATACCTTGAGAAGCAGCCAGCCAGATAGTCTCTAATCTTTAGAATACTGGAAATACCAGTGAAGTTAAAAGAAACCTCACCACAGGAGACTACAGATGAAGAGTTGTGCAGAAATTATTTTGCACTTTCAATCAGCCCTCTTTCTTAGATGATCTACATCCAGATCTATTATCCACCATATTAAGTTGTACACACTTGGTATGTTATATCTGCATTTCAGCTATTTGTCTGTTCCTAGCTCACGTTTGTCCTCTACTTTCCCTTGAGAAAAACATAACTCATCTCCATCGGATGCCAAGATTAAGTCCATAGAGAACTAAAGGCAACTAGGAACCAAATTGAAGTGTAATGAATAAACCTAAAATTATTCATTAGTGCTACATACCGTGGGACCCAACACATATAAGCAAGGGAAAGATAGAAACTCAACCAACAAATGCAATAAAATCACCATGGCTGTTTTAATCTCATTCAACTGCTAGATAAAAGAGTTAAGACACCCCGAAAATCAATATTCTAATGGTCCACTTGGTCCCTCCATTGAGTTGTATGTAAGACAATTTCACTATGAATATTTAATTAATTAAATAATCTTTTACTACACGATTCTTTATAAGCTTAAATGGACTCTTTTTTTCTACAATTTATTGAACTGAGAACATGCTATAAGTTTTAGGCTTCTAGCAGACAGGGACAGAATAAAGCATAAGGTGCAAAGGAGATGAAAACCATAGAAGGTGGAAAAATGAATTGAGAATCCATTGCAGCATATGCTTCCCAGACAACATAAGGCGAATCACCAAATTTTTTATTCTATTTCATAAATAAACTGCATACGAACTCCAATCAATCAGTCATAATCATCAACCTGTGTTGGACCCAACTATTTCAAGTCAGATATGAACTAATTGAGTGTTGCTGAAAAAGAACCCTAAAGGTAAAAGCTACAAAACTTAGAAACCATGAAACAGAATGATGACATGAATGCTAGAAGATTGAAAGCACCATAAAATACGTTTAAATTATCTAATTTCCAAAAAAAATGGTGAAAATTTTTTCAAGCTTTAATGCCACCAGAAAATGCATATATTAATTGACAGAAATGATAATCTTAAAAGAGTAGATTTATAGAATGAAGCACATACGCGAGCATTGATGAACTCCTCGACCCGACCGTTTGCAAAACGCCCGAGGAGCAACGGTCCCTGCCCATGCCGCGACATACACTCGAACGTCCGGATCTCATTCTCACGATCAAAGAAGACATCCACCCCCTCACCGTAAATCCGAACCAGCACCTTCCTCGAGACGCCGCCCTTGGACATGCTTGGCCAGTTGACCTGGTACACTTCGTTCGTCATCGCCCCCTTGAGCTGCACCACCTCCAACGCCCGGGAATCCGCGACGTCGCTCCATTTCGACGCCAACTCGTACAGGATCTTCTTTGCTTCTTTAGGAATCCTCTCGGTGACCTCGATTGGTTCAGATACTTCAACTGTTCTCATCTTTGCCCACCTCGGAAACTTAAGAGCGACAAAAAAAAAGGATAAACTTGGGTTAATTCTATCACAGAAGTATCAAACTTTGCAAGAAAAATAAATCCATCATTACTTTAAGGATGCGTTTGGTTGAGGGTTATCCTGGATAACCTTGTTTATCCATTCAAGATTATCAACGAAAATCTTGTTTGGTTTAGGTAATCGGTGAATGATACATGCCCGACACGTCAGCAAAAGGGGCGTGCAACCATGAATCGGAAAACCTTGGAAAACTGAGGTTTTTCTTGATTCAGGAGTTAACAAAAAATTTTTGCCAAAAATATCCTCCAATATTTATACATGGGGACAAAAATACCCCTAAAATTTTTATAACGAAAATTTCATTTTAGATTATAAAAACTAAATAAAAAATAAAAATATGTGTTATTTTATTTAAAAAATAAATTTGATAGTAAAGTTAAAAAAAACGTAAACTTCAAAAAAAAACAAAAAACAATAAAAACAAAAAAAACGTAAACGTAAAAAAAATGAAAAACGTAAACTTAAAAAACCCCTACAATTTTTATAACGAAAATTTCATTTTAGATTATAAAAACTAAATAAAAAATAAAAATGTGTTATTTTATTTAAAAAATAAATTTGATAGTAAAGTTAAAAAACGTAAACTTCAAAAAAAAAACAAAAAACAAAAAAAAACGTAAACGTAAAAAAAAACGAAAAACGTAAACTTAAAATAAAAAAAACTTAATGTTTAAAATAATAATAATAATAATAATTTATTATTGGTTCAGTAACGGAGGATAATACAATAAAATATTAAATTAGGTTATATATTAAAACCTTCAAACAAACAAATTTTTGTTTCATTACCTAAGTTGAACCAAACAATATTAGGTTACGTTTTATTCCCCATAACCTTGGCAAGGTTATGTGATTACCTGGTAATCATAGAACTAAGGCAATACATGATAACTTGAACCAAACACACCCTAAAGATCGAATACTCTTAAATGCGACGGGAACTCTAAATCAGAGGAGGCCAAAAGAAAAATTTTATGCTACTACAACTCAAACAAGGTGTTGGAAAAATGAAAAGTACCCTAAAATGGCCGACGGCGGATAAGATCGGAAGCGAAGGAATGCAAAAAAGAAATGGATCTCCGGAAAAGAAGGAATCGACCGAAGCGTAGGAGTTCGAAGAGTCCGCGCTAGTACCAACGAATTCGCGTAGTTCAATGCGCGAGGGAGGACATGCACGCTGTCGACAAAAGTTGAATTGAAGATGTGGCATCAGCGAACATGCGCCAACTACAAATGGAGAGGGTTGACAAAAGCAGGCGCAACTTCACACAGGCCGTGAACAGTGATGTTCTCTTAAAGGATGGATGTTCAATGCCGATGCTTGTCGTACCCAGGGCTGAGCTTCGCTGGGCTCGAGTCTAGTGCAGAGCACCAGCCCAGCCCAGTTAAAATTTAACAAAGATTCAGAGGTAACATATAAATGATTAAATTCTGGGAGTTCTACAACTATCGTGGGCCAAATTGATTTCAAAGTAAACATCGTGATTTGACAACTTTTGACTGTAATTCCGGTTCGAACTGGTCCAGATCAGAACTAGTGAGCTCTAAACCGGGATGCCCGGTCAGGTTTGTTTAGATCGATGAATATAGAACAACGAACCACGTCTAATGGCATAGCCATGATCTTCAACTACCCTAGGCAATTGCTGTTATGTGACTGATTTTTGTGGTCTGCCACTCCTTGATGTGTCGACAAACAAAAAAAAAGTCCTTTTAAAATTTGGACTTAATATATAGGTCTAAAAATTACTGGGCTGTACTGGGCTGAAAGTCTAAAAATTGCTAGGCTCCTAAATTTAAGTTCGAATATATAAATCTAAAAATTACTGGGTTGGGTCGGTGCTCTGCACTGGACTCGAGCCCAGCAAAGCTCATCCCTGGGTACGACAAGCATCGGCATTGAACATCCATCCTGTAAGAGAACATCACGGTTCACAGGCTGTGTGAAGTTGCGCCCGCCTTCGTCAACCCTCTCCATTTGTAGTTGGCGTGTGTTCGCTGCTGCAACGCTGTCGATTCAATCTTTGTCGACGGCGCGTGTGTCCTCCTCCGTGCATTGAACTACGCAAATTCGTTGGTACTAACGCGAACTCTTCGAACTCCTATGCTTCGGTTGATTCCTTCTTTTCCGCTTCTTTTCCGGAGATCCATTACTTTTTTGCATTCCTTCCGCTTCCGATCTTATCGGCCGCCAGCAATTTTAGGGTGCTTTTCATCTTTCCAACAAACTGTTTGAGTTGTAGTAGCATAAAAATCCTTCTTTTGGCCTCCTCTGATTTAGGGTTCCCATCACACTTAAGAGTATTCGATCTTTAAGGTAATGATGGATCTATTTTTCTCGCAAAATTTGATACCTCTGCGATAGAATTAACCCAAGTTTACCCTTTTTTTGTGTCGCTCTTAAGTTTCCAAACACTACAGCAAATCAGTACAGATGTCCTCTTTAGAAAAATATCAAAACCAAAATCCAAATCACGTACACGAATCCAACTTTGAACGGTTTTCACAAATTCAGAGGTCAATCTTAACTCACCAATAACAAAAAACAAGTCTTCTCACGATAATCAAACACAAAGCCAAACTAGGGTTTCTTGCAACCAAGTATATATCACGTTAAAAATCACATCCAATAATAGTCAGCATAAGGGGCAACGCCAAAGAGGAGCAATAGATCAACAGAAGGTAGCAATCGAAACAGATTGACCTCCTCACCTATGACTCAGCCGCGGCCTCGAGAAATGAAGCAGATTCTCAAACCCTCCTCAACACCTGGATCGTAATAGGTAGCTACGACAGCGTAGGTTTGAGATGAAGCTGGCTCCTCCTCTCCTTCGATTTCAATTAAATCGCCATGAAAGACGAACCCTGAATGGCTCGGACAGGGGCAAACAGTTGGAAGAAACCGGGCAGCGCAATTCGCAGCCAACCACACCCGAAAGCCATTTATAGGAGAAGGGCCGATCAACGAACTAAATTACCTAAATGTCCCTAACACATTCGTGATATTCATCCATATATTTTGCTGAATAATATTAATGAAATTCATTAAAATATCTATAATATTTCAATTAAATTCCGGATAATGTCCTTGGAGTTTTTTCCGGAGCTATTTATCTCCAAGCCATTGATTTTCAGACTCTCCCCGATTGTGGGGGTGTGTTAACAAGCACCGATAGATTGATGTATTTTGATATTTTTTTTTCATTTGATTAGTTTAATACATCACATTTTACCCTAATTCATTCTTACTTAATTTCTCTCATTTCTTTAATTTTCTTTATTATTAAAGAAAAATACTTTAAAAAGGGATTGTGAAGGGATAACAATACTTACCAATTTATGCTCCAGACATCTTTACCGTTGGCATTGCCCGCAAAGTTGACGGCTACGAAAGAAATTCAATAAGAATGAATTAGGTGAAAGTATGATGTATTAAACGAATTAAATGAAAAAAAAATATCAAAGAGCATCAATTAACCACTTATCGGTGCTTATTCACAGTGCCCCACCACAATTAGAGAGTATGAAAATCGATGACTTGGAGAGAATTTTAAGAGTAACGATTCAACGAATTGGATGATTTGAGAATTAGGATTAATAGAATCGAGCAATGATTTTTTAAGTTGGATCAAGATGGTCACATATATCTCACGTGAGAGATTTCATTACAAATAATAGAAGAGTTGATAGTAGAGATAGATTTGGGGCATTTTGTAAAATATGAGGAGCATAAATGACTACGAAAAAATTTTAGGGACATAATCAACTCGGTTGGAATATTATAAATATTTAGTGAATTATCCCAGAGCTACAAGTAAATTTTAATTTTATATAAAGTATTTCAAACATAAACTTTGCCCTGGGTTACGGTGGAAGCAACTTGGGAGATATTTAGAGTATCATGGTATGATCATGTTTGGATGATTAATTTGTCAGAAAAATTATATCAATGGATCTCACGACTGAAGTACTTGATTTGGGGTCCAAACAATTCTATAGTGGCAGAAAGAACGATAGAGGCCGGCTTGCTAGTGTAATATTGTAACACTTTCAAATTTACTTTGATGACCCGTGAAAAATTTATATGGACCGAATTAATCATATTCAAAATTAATTGGTTTGAACAATAAGATGCCTGAGTTTAAAAAAAACACACTCTATATTGGAATAGTTGGAATACAGTAGCAGTAGTAGTGGCATATGCATTACATAACTTTGCTTATATAATATGGAAGAATAGGGAGTTCCTCTAAGAAACAATTCAGTTGGATCCTAATACTTGAGGCTTCACCAGCCAGTATTGCTGGAATCTCTGCCTCGCGTATTCCATGTACTCAAAGTCGATTGTTAATCAACTTTGAGCCAAGGATGTTAAGTAAACAGATGGTAGGCAGCAGACAGACAGAAAGAAGAAAGAAAGTTTACTGATATGATCCCCCAGAGGCCCCAATGAAGATGATTGGCGAGAGCATATTTCTCGAGAAGCAGCAGCATTTTCTGGACTTCTGTATCTATCAACTTCTCACCTGCAATTGTGGTAATTGATGACATTATTGACGAGATCAGAAACAAATACTAAAATAGAACAAAAAGACATTTTTATCCTTGCGCCTAGCTCCTAGCTCCAGGAGAATAAGGATGTTAGCAGGGCGTAGTCAAGATTTAAAATTATATGAGGTTGATCGTCGGTATTGGTGTTCCGGCTACGATGATTACGGCTGAGTCAAGATGATAGGGTGGAGTCGATGCCGCTTGTGGTAGGGAGAGCAGCGATGACAAAATTATTAATAGGGATAACAATGAATGTGATGTTGTGGTGGTCAGAGAGGAAAGTAGCGATGGCAGGATCGCGGCTATGGCTGCGGCAATGCCCCATAAATATAACACGCTAATAAGGAGAAGATTTGCCACGATTATACTAATCATATCGAGGCTAGACGCATGCGAGGAGGGATAAGAAAGACGACGGCACCCGCTACTAGTGGGGGCAGATAGAGCAATACATGTAGGGAGGTGAAGCAGCAACTAAGGAAAAATTTAAATTTAATTAAAATTTTTGATAATTTAATTGTGAGAAATAAGGACTGAAATAAAAATATTATAAATCATATGGACTAAAATAAAATGAAGATAAGATTGAAATAAAATTTTACTCATAAATTTTAAAAAATGGATGGGGCTGAAGCCCACCTTAGCCAAGGTAGCTCCGCCCCTAGATGTTAGGCAGTGTCACTCACCAAATGTACGTACTCATCCTGATCTTGTGTGGAGTAGGAAACGACTAAACAGTACAAGATTGCTCTAAGACTACAATGGAACTAACAGAATTCCAGCAAAATTTTCCAGAACAGTTCGAATTAGGGTTTGATGATTATCAAAAGCTTTAAAGTTTAGTTATGATATTTATTTATTTACCAGTCTCATCAATTCGATTTCACAATGTTGAAGCATTTACAGTGCTCGTTGCCTTATCCAGCATAAAATTGAATATTTTACTTGTTATTTGCAGAACAGAACTAGATGGCTAATCAAGTGTTGATTTTAGATAAAAAATTTCAAAGTAGTGCTATCTTGATATCAAATATATATTACTTGAAGAAGTTAGATAAGTCTGAACAAATCTTTTCTGCTCCTCAACATCTGCTTTAAAGAAACAAGAATATTTAAGGTGGCTATGAACCTCGATAATCAGACTATACAGAGTATATATCACAACAATCAGTAACTGGGTACTTGTTGAAATCCTAAACGCGAGTTGTTTATGTATTGATGCGGTGATAAGGAGGGATTCATCTTTGGAACAGTCTTGCCACAATGGAGGTCAAAATCAAGATGGTCAACGCCCCCTATCATTGGCCAGGCGGGCGAATGGTTCACTCGACCGAAATATGAAAGGTCCGATCCGACATCATCACTAGCTCAGCCATCAGCTGAGCTAAGACACTCAAGGCAGGAATGAACGCCAAGTATCTGTAGAAGTAGACCGAGCGGCTACCCCGCTCAGTCTTACACCAATACTCAAAACATCAGTCGAGTGGAGTCATGGTGGAGCAAATCACATGCGGACAATGCTACTGTAGTCGGGCGGCTATCCCGTTTGGTCTGGACACGTGCAGCAACCAGCCAGTGGAAGGATCGGCCGAGCGGGATCCCCGTGATCCCGCTCGGCCAAGAAGTAGATTCATTAGCCAGACAAAGGAGACTCCAGCCGAGTGGCCACCCCGCTCGACCCAGGAGTGAACGACACATGGATAGGGAACTCCCAGCCGAGTGGCTATTCCGTTCAGACGAGAAACATACAGCAGGATATCCTTCGACATCCTTTTGGGAGTTAGTGTCGTCGACAGACGGCATGGTCAGATAGAAGATCGTACAACGGAAGCTTCCACTGTCATTTCAGAAATATGCTCAGCCTGTTAAGGTACTGTGTCAGGGACACTTTACTGACACGTCTCTTCAGGGAAAGATTGGGGTTGTGCGCCCGCTTTAAGAAGTGTGCACACATGCTACAGGAGCCCTATATAAAGGGGGTCCAAGCATCGGCGGAGGTATGCTTTTCTCGCAATCTCTACAGTTGCGTTACAGTTTTCGTTTCTTCTTCTTGCCTCGCAGGAGACTGACTTGAGCGTCGGAGGGGCCATCGCCGGGGACCCCCTCACTGGCCCGGAACTGACGCTACTTGTGTTGTAGGCAAGAGAAAAGTCCCTCGGAGGTCAACAAGAGCGCCACGTTCCCAACATCCACTTCCCTGACTTCCGGACAGGATCATATTTGGCGTCGTCTGTGGATCGTCACATGAATCTGAGCCGAGGAAATGGAAGACGCTGGACGGCTAACCACCGTGATGCTCACGCAAGAAGAGTTGGAGATGCTCGTATAAGCACGAGCAGCAAAAATGATGGAGCAGCAACAACAACAAGCGATAGCCGATCGGCCCGCACCGCAACCTATGACCTCGGCGGCCGATCGACGAGCGGGTCAAGAAGACCGAGCGGAGCAACTCTCCGTATGGGGGCAGAATTGAAGGCCGACCGACACCCAAGGGGAAGCGCCGCCTGCATCGATCCCCTTCCATCGGGCTCTATTCCAAACTCCCTCAGAGATAGCCCAGGCCTATCAAGAGCGTGGATCATCTTCAGACGAGGCGCCCATTTAGGATGCGAGGAAGGGAAAAGCGCCCCGAAACGCCGCCTCTCCCGAGCGGATTAACATATAGTTCTCAGAGGAGATCTTACAAGACCCTCTGCCCCGGCATTACACCTCGTTGGCGATCGGGACGTACAATGGGAAGATCGATCCAGATGATCATCTAGATCAGTTCAACAATGAGGCTACTATCCCCTCGGGCTCGTCCGAGACCATGATGAATGTCTTCACCCAGGGGCTCGCCGAAGGGGACTTCTTTCGGTCACTCATCAGGAAGCCGCCCCGGGACTTCAACCACATGCTGAAAAAGGCCAATGAGTACATCAATGTGGAAGACGCCCAAACGGCTAGAAGAAAGGAGGCGCCGAGCGATGCCGATCAAGCGTCGACCTAGCAGCCATCTACTGCCCAAGGGGCCAAGAGCTGAAGGAGCGCAGCTACACCAAGAGGCCAGGGTGCACACCATACAACATATGGCATCCAACCTGCACAAAGAGTCGAAAAGCAAGGTATGGATGTCTATGTTTTGTTCGTTCCATCAGTTGGCAACACACAATACGCGGGACTATCGAGGACTGACGCCAATCGTCAGCCGACCAGCCCCTAGGGGTATCGTCGTCGCTCCCCATCTCCTGATCGACGGGATCGCCTGTTGGTGCAATCATGCCCTGGAAGTTTCAATGTGTTGACAATTATTTAAGTTTAGGTTAATACGTTGGAACTAACATGCATTGTGAGTTTGCAGGAGAAGTTTCTTGCAGGTCGGAAGACCAGATGCAAGAGAAGTCCAAGAAGGTCGAGGACTGGATTCTTGGTAAAAAGGTTTCTTGTAGGTTAGAAGACCAGATGCAAGAGAAGTTCGAGAAGGTCGGGGACCGGATTCTTGGCAAAAGAAGCTCCTGTAGGTCACAAGATTATATGTGTGTTAGGCTCACTATCAGAGATCAATTGGTGAATCGATTCAGACATGGCTGTGAGGCAGAATGCCTTTGAATCGATCAGCCGATCGATTGAAGGTAAGTCAATCGATCGGTCGATCGATTGGAAAGGATCTGCGCGAAGCACAGAACGCTTCTGAATCGATCAGCCGATCGATCCGTGAACATTCTGTGCGAAGCACAGAACCCTTCTGAATCGATCAGCCGATCGATTCAAGGTATTGAATCGATCGGCCGATCGATCCGTGAACATTCTGTGCGAAGCACAGAATCATCCTGAAACAATCAACCGATCGATTCAAGGTATTGAATCGATCGGCCGATCGATTCACAAAGTTGTGATTTCATGAGCAAGCGGCTGAATCGATTCAAACGCTGCCCCAATCGATCCAAGTCAAATAAAAGAATCTGCACCGTTGATCTTGACGCGATGGCTTCCAACGGATACTTGTGAATCGATTGGGACATAATCTCAATCGATCCACGGCGACGGCAGCGTGAGAAACGGCTAGTTTTCTTGATGTTTAAAACGCTGGAAGAAAGAGGAACAAGCACCGATGAACAAAAAATTACTGTTCTATTGCTCTGGTGTGAAGAATCCTTGAAGTGCTCAAGATCTCTCAAGCGTTGGAAGTTAAAGCTCTCAATCTCTCCAAGCTTTCAAATCTCACGCCATAAGGAAGAAACTATTTCAAGTTTGTAAATCTCTTCTCTTCCTCATTGTAGTGAGTGTGAGCTATTTCCTTTTGGAGAGGAAGTATTGTAAGTGTTGTAAGGTTTCTCCACCTTCGGTGTGATTCTGAAAAGGAGGGTTTTGGATAATGGAAGTGTGGTGAGTGGCGTGGATCCTTGGATTAGTCACCTCCTTGAGGAGGTGGATACCAAGTAAATACTTGAGTTAGTATTGACTTCAAGTTTCCGCTGTGCAAAATCAAAGATCAAGAAAACGAAGTGAGCCATTCCCCCCCCCCCCCCCCCCCCCCCCTTTAGCTCAACCGATCCTAACAAGTGGTATCAGAGCATTGGTTTGCTTTTGAGGATTCATTGTCAAGAAAGCACAAGTTAAAGAGCTACGAGATGTCAATGAAGGAGGGACATAGTACTTCACGACCACCATTCTATGAAGGCAGTAATTTTGCTTATTGGAAGAGCCGCATGGAACACTATCTCATGACCGAAATTGATATGTGGTTCTCAATCACGGAGGGTTTCATGGCGCCAACTGAAAATGGAAAAATGCTTGAGTCATCAAGGTGGGCTGTTGAACAAAAAATGAAGGCTCAAGCAAATGCAAAGGCGATTGTGACTCTTCAATGTGGATTAAGCTCGGAACAACTCAACAAAGTTGGACCTTTTAAGAGTGCCAAGGATTTGTGGGATAAGCTTATTGAACTAAATGAAGGCACCAAGGATTCACGAATTGCAAAGAGAGATTTGTTGATAAATCAACTTCAAAACTTCACCATGAAGGATGGAGAAACGATAAGCTCACTACATGGGAGATTCAAGGAACTCCTAAATGGTCTTCATTCAGTTGGAGAGAGTGTGGAGAACCGAGATCTCATAAGGTATGCTTTAAAATCTTTCCCAAGAAACTCTTTATAGTCATCCATGGTGGATGCTTATAAGGTTTCAAGGGATTTGTCAATAGTGAAATTGGATGAATTATTTTGTGAACTTGAGTTGCATGAGCAAGCTAACACAAGCCATAAGGAGAAAGGTATAGCCTTGGTTGCAGGTGAAAAGAACAAAAAGAAGCACAAGGAAAAGAAAAAGGAGAAGGAGTCATCTTCAGAATCCGAATAAGATAGTGATAGTGATAGTGATGAAGAGCTATCATCAAGTGAAATGGCAAACTTCGTTCGAAGAATGATGAGACATTCAAGGAAATTTGACAAGAAGGATGTTAAGAAAATCTTCAATGATGAGAAGAGAAAAGGTAAATCTCTTGTGGATTCTAAGAATAAGAATGATGTAATTTTCTATGAATGCAAGAAAAAGGGGTACTACAAAACAGAGTGTCCAAAGTTGAAGAAGCAAGAAGAAAAGATCAAGAAAAAGAAGAAGGCGTTGAAAGCCACATGGGATGACTCGTCATCAAGCTCATCGGAAGAAGATGAAAGGAAGAGCTCAAAGCACATGACTCTCATGGCCTTAAGCCATGTAGAAGATAGTGAAGATGAAGATAGTCATGTAGAAGATGTGGAATCTTCAAGTGAGTCATCATCTAGTGATGATGAGGTAATTTCTCCCAAGCTTGATAAGATG
Organism: Zingiber officinale; assembly: GCF_018446385.1. Lineage (NCBI taxonomy): Eukaryota > Viridiplantae > Streptophyta > Magnoliopsida > Zingiberales > Zingiberaceae > Zingiber > Zingiber officinale. The sequence continues at coordinate 8,511,403 of NC_055997.1, read as the reverse complement.
TATGCCACCATTGCATGCTTAACCAATGCACTAGCAAAATCAAAAGGGAAGGTTAAAAGATTGTAAAATGAATTGAAATCACTCAAAAATGAAATTGTCCCATGTGAAAGTTGCATGCTTCATGAAAATGACAAAAATGATGTTGATGATCTTGAAAAAGAAAATGTATCATTGAAATCACAAGTTGATGATCTTAGATGTGCTCTAGAAAAATTTACTTCAAGCTCAAAATACTTAGACATGATTCTAGGAGCTCAAAGAGGCGTGTACAACAAAGCGGGAATAGGTTTTAAATCACAAGATAAGGAAGTTAAATTCATGTCTCTAATTAGTAGAAACCATGCTTCAAGGGTTAAGGTTGTTCAAGCTTGGGTACCCAAGCAATTTGTTATTGATGCTACCGGACCCAAAGTGTGGGTACCAAAACATTTGGTTCATCGTGTTTAAACAGGCATGCGCGAAGGGGGAGCATCCAACAACATGGTTCGTAGATAGTGGATGCTCTAAGCATATGACGGGGGACTCATCAAAATTTTCATCATTTAGACACAAAAGTAAAGGTACCGTTTCTTTTGGTAATAGTGGTGAGTTAAAAGTTATAGGAATTTGAGATATTAGAATTTCGAAAAAATTTGTAATAAAAAATGTGTTATTAGTGAAAGGCATGGTCTTTAATCTTTTGAGTGTTAGTCAACTATGTGATTCGGGTTATGGAGTTGAGTTCAACTCATCTCAATGCCTAATCAAGCATAGTGAACTAAACACCAATATTCTCATAGGCCATAGAAGAGAGAATATTTATCAAGTTGAACTATTTGGTGCTACTAATGTGTTTGCTAAGTGTCTCATGTCCAAAGAAGAGGAGACGTGGCTTTGGCACTAGAGACTCGCTCACACCAACATGAAGAATATCAAAAACCTTTCAAAGAAGGAGTTGGTGCACGGATTGCCAAAGTTGAAGTTTCAAAAAGACAAAATATGTGATGCATGTCAAATGGGTAAGCAAACCAAAGCTACTCATAAAGGTAAAAATGTTGTAAGTACCTCAAATGCTTTGGAGCTCATTCACATGGATTTATTTGATAGTAGTAAATATATTTCTTTAAATGGTAGTAGATATTGCTTTGTGATTGTGGATGATTACACTAGATATACATGGGTGTTTTTTTTGAAACATAAGGATCAAACTTTAGATACCTTGATTGCTTTTTGTAATAGAGTAGAAAATGAAAAGGCTCATAAGATAAACAAAATAAGAAGTGATCATGGAGGTGAGTTTGAAAATGATAGATTCACTAATTTTTGTATAGAAAAAGGATATAAACATGAATTTTCAACCCCTAGAACACCTCAACAAAATGGAGTTGTTGAGAGGAAAAATAGGGTTTTGCAAGAGGTCGCTAAGAGCATGTTAAATGAATATTCACTACATAGTTTCCTATGGGCCGAAGCAATTAATACGGCTTGTTATGTCCAAAATCGAACTTTAATACATAGGTTTCTAGGAAAAATACCTCATGAATTGTGGTTTGGTAAACAACCTACAATTAAGCATCTTAGAGTATTTGGATGTAAAGTCTATATTCTAAACACCAAGGATCACTTGGGAAAGTTTTCCGCTAAGGCGGATGAGGGGATTCTTGTAGGTTACTCAAGTCATAGCAAGGCATACCGAATTTACAACAAAAGATCAAAACTAGTTGAAGAATCACTAAATGTTGTATTTGAAGAAAATCCTTCCTTAAACTCTATAAGAACAAACGATGAAGAATTACAATTTGAGTTGGAGAAACTAACACTAAATGAGGTAAATCATCAAGGAGATGAAAATCAAGAAAGTGATGGTGAGAAAAATGAACCTTTGCCACTTGAACCCAAAATTATAACAAATCAAGACTCAAGACCTACTAGGACTCATGTAAATCATCCCTTAGATCAAGTAGTAGGAGACATTACTCAAGGAGTGAGAACTCGATCTTACTTTAGAAATGAAGGAAGTCAAGTTGCCTTAATATCTCAAATAGAACCAAAAACCATTGATGATGCCTTGTTTGATCTGGATTGGATTTTAGCAATGCAAGATGAATTATCTCAATTTGAGAGAAGTCAAGTTTGGGATTTAGTTCCTAGGCCTAACAACAAATCAATTATTGATACAAAATGGGTTTTTAGGAACAAACTTGATGATAAAGGGATAGTGGTGAGAAACAAAGCTAGATTGGTCGCTAGGGGTTTCAATCAAGTAGAAGGGTTGGACTATGATGAAACTTATGCACCCGTAGCAAGATTGGAGTCAATTAGAATGATGTTGGCCTTTGCCGCCCACAAGGGTTTCAAATTGTACCAAATGGATGTAAAATCAGCATTTTTAAATGGTGTTATAAAAGAAGAAGTATATGTTGAGCAACCACCAGGATTTGAGAATTTGGAGTGTCCAACCCATGTATATAAACTTAAAAAGGCCTTATATGGACTAAAACAAGCTCCTCGAGCTTGGTATGAACGATTGTCAACATTTCTAGTATCAAAAGGGTTTCATAGAGGAAAAATTGATCCTACCTTATTCTTGAAAATAGTGGTGATGATATGTTTGTGGCCCAAGTATATGTAGATGACATTATTTGTGGTTCCACAAATAAAGATTTTTTAAATGAATTCATTAATCACATGGAGAGTGAATTTGAAATGAGTTTGGTTTGTGAGTTGACATTTTTCCTAGGATTACAAATTAAGCAAACAAAAGAAGACATCTACATTCATCAATCCAAATATGTCAAAGAGCTATTTAAAAAATTTGGGATGGAAAATGCAAAGGAAATATCTACTCCCATGGCCACAAATATTAAATTGGATAAAGACATTGAGGGGAAAGAAGTTGACTCCAAGGTGTATCGTAGTGCTATAGGAAGTCTTCTCTATCTCACGGCTAGTAGACCCGATATACTTTTCGCCGTAGGTATATGTGCTAGGTATCAATCTTGTGCCAAGGAGTCACATTTGAGTGCCGTTAAGCGTATTCTTTGTTATCTCAAGGGGACTCAAAATGTTGGTCTTTGGTATCCTAGAACCGAAACTTTTGACCTAGTGGGCTATACCGATTCCGATTATGTCGGATGCAAATTAGATCGCAAAAGCACTAGTGGTAGTTGTCAATTTCTAGGGTCCTCTTTGGTAAGTTGGTCAAGTAGAAAACAACATTGTGTAGCTCTCTCCACAACCGAAGCGGAATATATTGCCATGGGAGAGTGTGTATCACAATTATTGTGGATGACTCATACTCTAGAAGACTATAAACTTACCTATAACAATGTTCAAGTTCTTTGTGATAATGTGAGTACAATCAACTTTACCAAAAATCCCGTTCATCATTCAAGAACGAAACACATAGAGGTTAAACATCATTTTATTCGTGATCATGTAACTCGAGGTGATATCATTTTAAATTATGTTGGATCAAAATCAAACTTAGCCGATATCTTCACTAAACCTCTTCCCGAAGTTGAATTTAGCTTTCTTAGAAGGGAATTGGGAATGTGTTGTATTGATTAAATCACATCCTCCATGATCACTTCATAGGTAGAGTTCTTTAAGGCTTATTCATCTTAACATTGCCTCTCACAAGAACATAGGATTGTTCTCTTAATATGATTTAGATGGGGTGAGAGGTTAGGGACATTTATCTTGGTCATGATGCTTGTTATGATGCATTATTTTGGTCAAGAAAAGTGGTTTTCATGTGAAACATTCATTTGTCCAATCATAGGGAAAGCACGTGTACAAATCATGTATACGTTGCCCTACAATTATGATTGGAAATTTTTACACCCACCATATGCACCATACTTATGTTTGAAACCTTGATAAAATTCACTCGAATCATTGATGTTTTCAACAATTTTTACTTTTGTGTAAATCTTGCCTAACGAGTGTCGCTTTTGTAAACCTTTATTTTTCCTTGATAATATGTGGCATAATTAGTGGTTACACCAAATTTCGTGATTTTTAGAGGAATATACAATTAGTTGTACGTTTCCAAAACTTGGATTTGAACGGTTTTAAGAAATGCAAAAATATCAGACTTCCCAATCGATCGGTTGATCGATTGGGAGGTTCACCTTTCACTCCAGAACGCATCTGAATCGATCAATGGATCAATCAGATCGTTTGGATCGATCAATGGATCGATTACGACGCACTTTCGTTCAACCACAGAAGCATACTCAAGTTTTTTTTTCCAGAAGGCATCTGAATCGATCAATGGATCGATTCAGACCATTCCAATCGATCAATGGATCGATTAGACTGCGTTTTTTCATTTTTCCAGAAGGCATCTGAATCGATTGATGAATCGATTCAGAGAGGGTCAATCGATCGATGGATCGATTGGGTCGTTCTTTCGATTTTCACAAAAGGCTTTTTAATCGATCAACGGATCGATTTATCCCGGTTGAATCGATCGTTGGATCGATTGAGACGCTGTACGAATTCTCACAGAAGCGTCGTGAATCGATCGACCGATCGATTCACGTTTTCTCAATCGATTGGTCGATCGATCGAGAGCTTAAAACCCGTCTTAAACCCCCAAAATTCGAATCGATCCACTTACTCTCATCACTTCCTCTTCTCTCTCTCGACCCTGTCTTGCCCTAGGCGACTTCCTAGGCGATTTTTTTCGTCTGCCTCGATTGTTCACTCCGGCGTGCTTCTCCGGCGAAGGGGAGCTCTTCCACTTCTCTTCCGATTTTGCTTCTTCTCTCTCGACGCACTGGGCAGTTCTTTTCCTCGTCTCTGCATCCTCACATATCATGCGGACTCAAAACCCTAATCCTAAGTAAAATTCTTTGCTCTTCTCTTATTTTTTTTTGTTTTGTTTTGTTTCTTGTTATATTTGACCTAATCTATATGTGTCTTGTGTGTCTTTGTGCATTGCATTATACCTCATGCATCACATTTGCCTTGCCCTTGCATTTTTGCATATCCTTCCCTGTTGCACTGCCAAACCATGTACCATTTTCTTTATCCCACAGAAAGAAACAAAAGGTTCGTGAATCGGGCGAAGGATCGTCTGTACCCTCCTCTCCCCCTCAACCTCCCACTGATCCGAGATTTCCAAATGCTGCGATGCAACAAGCTTTTAACAAAAACACCTTCAAACTTATACCCCCTAGATCAGTTGATTTGCAATACTATAGGACATCTTGTTTTGATACCTATAATAGGTTCAAACATTATAAACTTGACTCTTTGTTGACCTGTGAGAGGGACATCAATGTAGGTCTTGTCTCCGAATTTTATAATAATTTACACACTTCAGATGGTGTAAATTATCGCACTCGTGTTGCAAAACGGAGCCTGGACTTCTCTTATGAGATTCTTCAATCTTATCTCGAATGTCTACCTTCAAACAATGATTTTGTCTTTTATCCCAATCTTCCCGATGAGCTGCCTCCACCTTTTGAGCATATTAGCATTGCATCCATGCATCAGTTCTTCTTTGGTCGTCCTCGTCCGGATGGGCCAGATGCTCATATCACTAAGTTTTCTTCTCTTGAGTTATCGGCTGAAAATGCCGCTTTGTTTAAAGTAATCATCAACTGCCTTTTCCCCATTGTCTCTCGTGCCCTAGCCGCTCTACGACCGCCTCATATGTTTGCTCTCTATGTCATTCGTCATTCTCTTGACATCAACATCGCTCTGAACATCTTTCATTGCATCATTCATTTTACCCAGCCCGTGCAGCAGACGATACATATGCCTTTCGGGCATCTTATCACAGATTGGCTGGAGTCCCAGAAGATAGATGTCTCCCGGGGACGGCTGGAGCACATGACAGTGACTTATTCTCGGATTTCTTCCCGCTCTTTCAAGAAGACGGGCTTGATTGGTGGTCCAGCTGGAGTTCGATGGATCGATGGTCGTGCTTTTGGTGTGGGACCCCGGGCTCGCCACAGGGGGGATGCACAGGCCTTGGTCCCTGCGGCGGATGATGCTGAGGAGGATATTCCCGAGCCGGCTTCTCCGACATTCGAGGAGACTGTCGACACTCGACTGGAGGAGCTGTCCATGGAGATAGCTGACCTGCGTTCCATGATGGAGACCATGGTCCATCGACAGACTTCGATGCAGGCGATCATGGATACATTAGTGGATTTGGTGAGCTCCTGGGTGACAGGTAATCCGTCTCAGTCTGCTCCCTCCACTGCTCCCATTCCCCAGGTTGAGGATGCTGCTGGTGCTGACACTGAGGCGGTTCCTACTCTAGCTACTACTTCGGCTCCTCCTCCTGCTGCTGTTGCTGATCCCCCTCCTTCGGGCGATGATCTTATCGAGTTCTTTGTCCCGCTAGGACATGTTATTGTATGCTATATGGCTGGTTGTTGTTATGGAGTCCCTGTGTGAACTTCGTCTCTTTTTGAATGTATGATATACTCCTTATGATGTATTTCATTTTGTTTATATATATATGTCTCTATTTCAATGTTGTTCTATTCTGTGGATATATGTGTTTTAGGGGGAGCACCCCTCGGATTTATCGTATTTGCCTCGTGCACTTATTGAGGGGGAGTTCTGTTTTTTGATTTTTGACAAAGGGGGAGATATATGTTGAAGTTTATGCTTAAGATAATTAAAATCAAACTTACTGCTTAAATATGTTCATATTTATTGCTTATGCTTAATTTAGATGATTTTCAGCGTTGTTGCAATCATTATCTATCATTGTATCATTATGATATTTGGAAGTTAAACTAAACTTAAATAGATTGTCAAACATCAAAAAAGGGGAGATTGTTGGTGCAATCATGCCCTGGAAGTTTCAATGTGTTGACAATTATTTAAGTTTAGGTTAATACGTTGGAACTAACATGCATTGTGAGTTTGCAAGAGGAGTTTCTTGCAGGTCGGAAGACCAGATGCAAGAGAAGTCCAAGAAGGTCGAGGACTGGATTCTTGGTAAAAAGGTTTCTTGCAGGTTAGAAGACCAGATGCAAGAGAAGTCCGAGAAGGTCGGGGACCAGATTCTTGGCAAAAGAAGCTCCTGTAGGTCACAAGATTATATGTGTGTTAGGATCACTATCAGAGATCAATTGATGAATCGATTCAGACATGGCTGTGAGGCAGAATGCCTTTGAATCGATCAGCCGATCGATTGAAGGTAAGTCAATCGATCGGCCGATCGATTCACAAAGCTGCGATTTCATGAGCAAGCGACTGAATCGATTCAAACGCTGCCACAATCGATCCAAGTCAAATAAAAGAATCTGCACCGTTGATCTTGACGCGATGGCTTCCAACGGATACTTATGAATCGATTGGGACATAATCTCAATCGATCCACGGCGACGATAGCGTGAGAAACGGCTAGTTTTCTTGATGTTTAAAACGCTGGAAGAAAGAGGAACAAGCACCGATGAACAAAAAATTACTGTTCTATTGCTTTGGTGTGAAGAATCCTTAAAGTGCTCAAGATCTCTCAAGCGTTGGAAGTTAAAGCTCTCAATCTCTCCAAGCTTTCAAATCTCACGCCACAAGGAAGAAACTATTTCAAGTTTGTAAATCTCTTCTCTTCCTCATTGTAGTGAGTGTGAGCTATTTCCTTTTGGAGAGGAAGTATTGTAAGTGTTGTAAGGTTTCTCCACCTTCGGTGTGATTCCGAGAATGAGGGTTTTGGATAATGGAAGTGTGGTGAGTGGCGTGGATCCTTGGATTAGTCACCTCCTTGAGGAGGTGGATACCAAGTAAATACCTGAGTTAGCATTGGCTTCAAGTTTCCGCTGTGCAAAATCAAAGATCAAGAAAACGAAGTGAGTCATTCACCCCCCCTCTAGCTCAACCGATCCTAACATCGTCGTCGCTCGACCGGGTGATGAGAAGAAAGAAGGGAGCCCGAGCGCCACCACCATCAGCGGAGGGAGGAAACCAATCCCTCCAGAATTCCGTCCGAGCGGAATAGGCCGTCAGCCCGGGAAGAGGAGAACAGAATTAACGCCTCCTAGGGAGAGATAGGTATGATTGTCGGAGGTCCGACCGGTGGAGACTTCAACCGCGATAGGAAATCGTACGCCCAATGGTTGGAGATACATGCTGTCAGATGCAGCAAGGAGAAGGCCGAAGGGCCTTAGATTAGTTTCGGCCCCAACGATCTAGAGGGGGTTAAAGTCCCTCGCAATGATGCTTTGATCATACAAGCGGTGATCGCCAATTACACCATTCACCGAACCGTCATCAACATAGGAAGTTCGGTGAACATCATTTTTAAGAAGACGTTCGATCAACTGCAGATCAATCGCGGTGAACTGCTGCCCATGGTGACCCCACTCTACGGGTTCACGGCCAATGAAGTTTTGTTGATTGACCAAGCAAGACTGGCCATCTCACTGGGAGAAGAGCCGTTGAGGAGGACTCGAAACACCAACTTCATAGTTGTGGACGCACCATCGACCTACAACGTCATTTTGGGCCGACCGACGCTCAACGAGTTCCGTGCGGTAGTATCTACTTACTGACAGAAGATAAAGTTCCTGGTAGATGACCAGGTGGCCGAGGTTAAAGGTGATCAGCTGGCCGCTCGGCGATGTTACGTGGAGATGGTCAAGATCGAGGCCAAAGTAGCACGGAAAGCTCCACAGCTAGAGGTAAACTCTATTACCGAAAAACCTCCTACCTTGATATATGAAGAAAAGAAGGAGATACAGATCCACCCCAACCGGTCGGAAGCCAAGACTTACGTGGCTGCCGACCTGGAGGAGAAGCAGAAGGCAGAATTGATCCTCCGCCTTAAGAAAAATCATGACGTGTTTGCATGGTCGACACATGAGCTGCCCGGCATCTCCCCAAGCGTGGCCCAACATGAGTTGCACGTCAGACCGGACGCTCGGCCGGTCAAGCAACAGAAAAGGGATTTCAACTCCGAGTAGAACGTGATCATCCGAGCAGAGATAAAAAAGCTGTTGGAAGCCGACCACATTAGAGAAGTTCAGTTCTCGAGCTGGCTCGCCAACGTCGTCCTCGTCTCTAAGTCGAGCAACAAATAGCGAGTCTTCATCGACTTCTATGATCTAAACAAGGCGTGCTCGAAGGACTTCTACCCACTACCTTAGATCGACCAGATGGTGGACTCCACTACGGCATGCGAGCTGATCTGCATGCTGAATGCTTACCAAGGTTGTCATCAAGTGCCGCTCGCCCGCGAAGATCAAGAAAAGGTCAGTTTCACTATGACCGACGGAATGTACTGCTATAACGTCATGTCGTTCGGACTCAAGAACACCGAGGCCACTTATTAAAGACTAATGAACAAAGTGTTCTGACGGTAGATCGGTCGTAACATGGAGGTATATGTGGATGACATACTGATAAAATCCCTCCGAGCTACTGACCTATGTGTATATATTAAGGAGACTTGCCAGACACTCAGGACCTATGAGATAAAACTAAATCTGAGCAAGTGTCTGTTTGGTGCAAAGAGCAGGCGCTTCTTAGGCTACATCGTCACCGAGCAGGGCATTGAGGCAAAGCCAAGAAAAATAAAAACACTGCAAGACATGCCACCGCCTCAAAATTTGAAGGAAGTTCAGCGTCTCACTGGTTGGATCACGGTGTTGTCTAGATTCATCTCTAAGTCATCCGATTGAATCTTACCATTCTTCAAAATACTGCACCCGTCAGCAAAATTTCAATGGGATTAGGAGTGCGATCGGGCGTTCGAAGAGCTCAAAGAATATCTCAACTCCTTTCCTATCCTAGCTAAGCCATGTGTTGGCGAACCGCTCCGGATCTACTTGTCATCTACAGAGTATGCGGTCAGTTCGACCTTAGTTAGGTAGAACGGCGAAAAACAACTAGTGTACTTTTTAAGCCACATATTAAAAGATACTGAGTCCCACTACACTAGTCTTGAGAAGTTAGCTTATGCTTTAGTGCTCGTCGCATAGAGGCTTCACCCGTACTTCCTCGCTCACTCGATAATAGTGATGACCAACAGTCCCTTGGGAAGAGTCCTTCTCAATCCCGAGGAGTCCGACCGGCTGATCAAATGGACGACGGAGCGTAGTGAATTCGACATCCAGTATCAATCCCGTACGACTATATATCAAGGCACAATCCTTGGCCGATTTTGTTACCGAAGTCCAAAGCCCCGAGAAAGAGGCCGTTTGGAGGATATATATATGGATGATTCATCCACTCGGCACGGGAGCGGCATTGGCATATTGCTCATCTCACCACAAGAAGATCGGATGCAATTGTCCATTCGGCTGGACTACAGAGTCATCAACAACGAAGCGGAGTATGAGGCACTAATTGCTGGCTTGCAAGCCGCTCGGCATGTAGGAGCTGTCAGGGTCCTCATCTACTCGGACTCTCAGCTGATCTCACAACAGCTGACCGGGACGTTCGTCATAAATAACGCCCGGCTCAAGCTCTACGCTGAGGCATTCGACAAGCTGAAAGCCAATTTCCAGGAGGTCGTCATACAGAAGATCCCTCGATCGAAGAATCAGGCTGTAGACGAGCTAGCCAAGCTGGTCGTGCGCTATCTCTAATTGTCACAGCGCAACCAATCGAACATGTATCTTTGGTGGCTCATATCGACCGAATGGAGGGGCTCATCTTCCCAAATGATTGGAGGACAACTTTGATCGAATGCTTACATACGGGGGCTACGCCGCCCGATCAGGAAGAGGCTCGCCTGCTGAGGAAAAGAGCCGGACGGTTCACCTTGATCGGAGATCAGCTGTACAAGAAGGCCTTCTCTAGACCTCTACTCAAGTGTGTGGGGTCGGAGGACGCTGACTACAAACTGCGAGAGGTGCATCAAGGATCTTGCGGAGGGCATCCGAGCGGCCGCCCATTAGCGAGGAAAATTCTGCTGGCCAGATATTTTTGGTTGACCCTTCAGGAGGATGCCGCTTGGACGGTAGCCACGTGCTTATCCTGCTAGAAGTACCACAACCTCTCACACCGGCCTATAAAGGAAATGAAAGTTTCCACTGTATCCTGTCCGTTCGACCAATGGGGTATGGACATCATAGGACCATTCCCTATGGCGACCGGTCAGCGAAAGTTCTTGCTTGTGGCGGTGGGCTACTTCTCCAAATGGGTCGAAGCCGAGCCCCTAGCCAAAATAACTGAGCAGATGGTCATCAAGTTCGTATAGAAGAACATTATCTACCAATTCAGCATCCCTCGTCGACTCATCTCAGACAATAGAAGACAATTCGTCGGTCAGAGGCTCAGGGAGTGGTGCAAGGGATATGGTATCCAGCAGGCCTTCACTTCCGTGGCCTATCCACAGAGCAATGGGCAAGCTGAAGTCACCAATCGGGAGATCCTCCAAATCCTTTATGCTTGGCTCGATCACATCGGCGGTAGTTGGGTAGATGAGCTCCTAAGTGTGTTATGTGCTATCCTCACAACCCAAAAGGAAGGCACAGGCATGACCCCCTTCCACCTGGTATACGGCAGCGAAGCGATCATCCCGGTGGAGGTCGGGGTAGAATTCGATCGGGTGCAATACTATGACGAAGGGAACGCCGAACGGAGGCAAATGGAGCTTGACTTGGTGGACGAAGCGTGAGCAAAAGCTATAGTTCGGCTAACAGCTAGCCTACCGACAACGTATGAGGCAGAATTATAATCGGCGGGTGATCCCAAGATCCTTCCAGGGCGACCTCGTCTGGAAGAAAGTAAAGCCGGTCAGCGATGTCACCAAGCTCGAGGCACCATGGGCGGCCCCATTCAAGGTCTTACAGAAGCTCTGTTCGGGTACCTATTATTTGGAGGATGAAGAGGGGAGGAAGCTCGAGAGGCCATGAAGCGCAAATCATCTCCAACCCTATAGGGCAGGATGAAAGGTGCGCGAATGAATTGGAGCAAACAATGTATTTGTATGTCCTCTTTTGATGCAGGATAATAAAAAAACCAAGGTTATTGCACTTTGCGCCGAACGACATGCCAAATCGTCAAGCAGCGACGTTAAACGTGAGTCTTCACTAAATCGTCGAGCGGCGACGTTAAACGCGAGTCTTCACTAAACGGTCGAGCGGCGACTTTAAACCCTCGTCTCCACCAACGGTCGAGCGACGACTTTAAACCCTCATCTCCACCAACGGTCGAGCGGTGACCTTAAACCCTCGTCTCCATCAACAATCGAGCGGTGACCTTAAACCCTCATCTCCACCAACAGTCGAGTGACAACCTTAAACCCTCGTCTCCACCAACGGTCGAGCAACAACCTTAAACCCTCGTCTCCACCAACGGTCAAGCGGCGACCTTAAACCCTCGTCTCCACCAACGGTTGAGCGGCGACTTTAAAGCATCATCTCTACCAACGGTCGAGCGGCAACCTTAAACCCTCGTCTCCACAAATAGTTGAGTGACGACGTTAAATGTGGGTCTTCGCCAAATCGTCGAGCAACAACGTTAAACACGAGCCTGCTTTAAACCGTCGAGCAGTGACGTCGTATCCAAAGCTTCATCAACTAGACAAACCCAAGACTACGCAGGCGTTCGAAGGGCTGACTATAGATAAGGGTTGCCCAAAAGCCCCCAAAAGGGCAAATAAAGCGTCCGTTCAAGAGAATGCTCCAGAATACTTCAGGCCAACGACTTGAAAAGAAAGGCGAATCAACGGGATGCACATAAAAATCACGGCCGAACGGAAGAATTAGGAGGCTACAATACGATTAGACGAAGAACGGAATGCGAAAACAGTAAGAAAAAGTCACGCTGAACGGTGGAGCATGCATTAATACTTGGAAAATCTTACAAAAGGGTTACAAAGATCAAGCTCTCAGCCTCACTCTAAGTAGTCCAACACGTTGTCGGGCAGAGCGGCTGTGAGCTTATCCCAACTTATGACTTTGCCGTCACAGCGGTCGGCAAGTGGCCCCCTTCGTGAAGCTGGCCAATTGTCCCTTCGATCGCCAAGTCAAAAAGACGAAGGGCTTGATCTGTGAATCTGTCGTAGAACGCGTCTGAACAGAGGTAGGCTACCTTCATGGTTTCAAACCTACTCCCTTCGGTGTCCTGATAGATCCGCAATGCTGCGTGGGAGCCCTCCAGCTCGTCCTTGGCAGTGGCTAGCGCGGTATCCCGGGAGGCCACCTGGTCACAAAGGGACTTCTCCTCGATCGAGCGGCTGTTTCGCTCCACCACCAAAAAATTCTCGGCCTCGTTAAGCTTCTGGGCGAGCTTCCGGGCCTCTTAGTTCTTTAATTCAAGATCGTTGATGGCCCGCTGCTTCCGGGCGATGGCCGACTCTATCTTTTTATCAAAAGTGATGACTTATTTTTTATACTGAGCCAGAATCACCTCATGGTCGGCAGACTTTTTTCGCTCGGCCTCCAGAAGCTTGTTACTTTTCTCTAGATCGACCTTCAGCTTCTCGACCTCGGAGAGGGATGACCCTTGGGAGGAAGAGGCGTCGCTCGAGACCTTAAGCTTCCTGAACTCATCCTCCAAACGTACCAGCCTGTGGCACATGGCCAGGCTCTCTATCCAATACTGCAGCTAAACAAAAGAAGGTCAGGGTCGAACGAAAATAAGCCATGAATTTACAATAAAGAACTTACCCCGGTGGCCATTTGGATATGGCTGTTGGCCAAGGCGCCTGGAGGAAGCATCGACGCCCGGGCCCTGGCGTCCTCCCAAACTTCGACGAGCTACCCTTGGATAAGGATCTGGTGCTCGGGGTCCGGGATTGGGCGCTCGACTCGCTGTAGTCCTCCGTTGATAGTTGGAGGATCGCCGTAACAGATCGTCGGCCGCTCGGAGTCGAGTGGGAGGAGGTCGCTGGACCAGAAGTCGGTAAGATCTCGGACCGTTGGACTGCTACAGGCTTTGGTTGTGGTGACAAGAAGGCCACGGGCGTTGCGATCATGGCCCCTTGTGGCAACTCGACCAAGGAGGGCGTTTGATCAGACGATGATGCCTCCACAGTTGCTTGGAGCGTAGTTGGAGTCGAAGTCTCGACCCTCTCGACCGATTGTGAGTCCGAGGTAGCGGAGCGCGAAGACGGCTCCGCTTGGCGCCTCTTGTGCCGGGTCAGTGGCACGTCGGAGGAGGCCGATCTAGAAGGTTCCTCGGCTGGGATAATTTGGTGCTGCTCCATCTGAGGCTAGGAGCTAGGGGTGACCCCTCCGCTTGGCGCATGGTTAGCCAGGACTTTGCCCATTTCTGTGGGCGTCTCCTCGCTCAACCCGAGTGGGTCCTCGCGAGAGCCGACTGCTTGCAGACCTCGGCTCGCTAGCTCTTCGGTGGCCACCACCTCGATCTCGGCATCTGAAAGCTTCACTTGCCAGCCATCCGTGCTCACATCATGACTCCGACTGCAGAAGATAAAGAAAGATCAGTTAGCATCAAAGGGAAAGGATAAAGTGGGAGCATACCTAGGTTGGTCGGCAGCCCGGTGTGGATCAGACTCATGCCAAAAATGTACAATACACCCTCTAGCAATAGTTTGTGAATGTGATATTTCTGATCGACCAGCATGGAAGCCGCATGGAGATAGTCCGAGCGGCTCTTATATCGCTTAAGGTTGTGCTGAGGTGCCATTTAAAGTTGCCAATGGGTCGCGAACTCTGGCCGCTCGAGGAGATGCATGAACAAGAAATATTCTTTCCAGTGCTTATTAGAGGTCGATATTTTGTCAAAGAAAACTAGGTCGACTCTAGATTGGAAAAGGAAGGCCCCCAACTCAGATTGCTTGGGGTAATAGAAGTAATGGAAGACTCGAGGAGTAAGAGGGATGTCGTGCAACCAGAACAAGATGGTGACGCCGCACAACAAACAGAAAGAGTTCGGTACGAGTTGGGGGATGGAGATGTGGAAGTATTTACAAACAGCGATAATTAAAGGATGGATGGGGAATCGTAGACCAACGACAAAGTGGTCTCTGAACAGACAGATGGTGCCGATCGGGGATTATTTGGCCGATCGGACGGAGATGGTTGGATGATCTCGTGCCGATGGGGGGGGGGACTCCAAAGAACCCGCCATAGCAAAAATGAAAGCAAAAACAAAGGAAGAAATGCGACCGAAAGAGCGAAAGGACCACTGGAAGTTCACTAGGAACAAGGGGAGGTTGGAGATTGAAAGCGAAAAAGGAGGGAAAGAAGCTTATGGGATGAGGATCGTCGGAGCAGGAAAGGAGAAATGGTCGAAGAAGACGCGCAAAAGGCCGTCGGAGGAAGAGAACGGAAGATTGCTGGAGGACGACACACACAGGATCACCGGAAAGCACATGGCGCAGGAGCACGAAGGTCGGGAATGCGACAGCAAAAGGGTGGCAAAGGCGATGAGGCAGCGAGCTCATATACCCGGGGCTCGGCAGACCGGAGTCGTCCGATCTAGGTCATGAAAACCTAGGCGAGGATCCGACCGTTGAATTCAAACCACCAAATGCCGCCATCAATACTTGTCACGTTAGGCGTACGACGGTTGCGGGCGCGACACGTGGCGTGCTACCACGGGCCGGCAATTACGGCTGGCATAGGAACCTACTCCGCCTTAATGAAAAGAGATTTGCACGCTTCTCGAGAAATCAGGGTGACGTTCGGACAACCTGCGTTCGCCCGGGATAGACAGAGGAGAAAGTCTTCCAAGTGTCGGCCTTTGCTTGTCCGATCAGACTAAAGGCCGATTGGCAAGCATCAGGCCTCGACGGGACTTGAAGGGGACGGAACCTGATCACGCAATAGTTCAGTCAGTCGGACCATGACTTCCTTTGACTAGACTTGAAGGGGAGGGCACATGGACAGGGAACTCCCAACTAAGCGGCTATTTCGTTCGAACGAGAAACAGACAGCAGGATATCATTCGATATCCTTTTGGGAGTTAGTGCCACCGATGGACGGCATGGTGATAACCATGATTTTCATTGCATTATTTTGATTCATATATGCATGGTTTGATGTTGATTTCATAGTTTAAATCATGGTTACATCACATTTTGTACATTGTGTGTATTTTTGGGCATAATTGCAAATTATCTTATTTTTGGTGTTATTTGGTGCTAATATTTAATTCTTATTTTGTAGGCATCAAAGGAACTTGGATTTGGATCTATTTGGACTGAAATTGGGCTTGAATCGGAGTTCAAACAAGAAGATCAAGCTTTGGGTCGTCTTGGGTCGTTCATCAAGAATAGGACAGATCTGGACCATCCGTTGAAGATCTGGCCGATCCAACTTAATGGGGAGTAGATCTGAGCCATTTATGAAGATCCAGAAGTTTTGATCCAGATCTGAGTTCATCCAGCCATTGACCCAGACGGATTAATCTGGACCGTTCATTGAAGACTGGGCGGATCTGGACCATCCAGTGATGATCTGATCGATCTGACCTACAGGAGAGTAGATCCAGACCCTAGATTAACATCAGTACCTTCAGATCATATTTTGGGCAAACTTTCACCGTTGATTTAGCTCAGAAGTTTCTCATCCGTCCGATCAGAGAGGGAGTTGTTTAAATAGCGAGAAGCTACAGTGCAGAAGACGAGCTCGGTTCGCGATATTTTGCTACAGTGCCATCATCTTCGTCGAGCGACGCCGAGACTCCCATTCTCCGATTCCAGATCCGTGAGCTTAGCTTCTTCTCCGACGACGATCATCAAGCTTCGGCGTTCATCTTCCGGCGATCAGAGAGCAGCCGAGGGAGGTTTCTCAGCCGCGCCTTGATTCTGTCCACCGCCACATTGCCGATCGGGGAGGTTTCCGATCAGTGATCTCCGCATCCACCAGAGCTTCGAGGGAGGTTTCTTGGAGTTTTTGTACCTTTTCCGCATCCCATTCCGCAGCTACATTGGATAGATTTGGCCGATCGATTTGATTTGCGCATTCTCAGAGTCAAGCTCTGTTTTCTTCGGTTGATGGTGATACCAGTCAGATGCGAGCTTGAGGGGAGGTTTCCAATAGCTATGAACGTTATCTGGTGATAGTAGAGCGCTTGGAGATTGCTTGTTGGGTGTTTGAGGGGAGGTTTCCGAGAGCACCTTTGTTTCGGCAAAGTGGAGAAGATTTGTTCCGATTTGGTTTGTGGAATGTTTAGGTTTTGTTTTTCTTTATCTTGTCTTTGAATTGTGTTCAAACTTTGCTCAGATCTTCAGATCTGATACTTACCTTTGCAATTTCAATTTCTGTTGAGATTTTATGTTTTTGATTCCGAATTCTTGCTTTCAAACCCAGATTATTGACCTGATACTGATATTGATATTGACCTTAGTGTTGTTAAGTTTATTCTGCTACTAATGATGATAATTGTAGGCTCTTGTAATGTAGTTAGTAATTCTTAGCTCTGATTTTGGTTCTTGAACTTGTGATCTTGCTTAAATGAAGATAGATCAACTTTAGTTTTGATTGTTACCTCTGTTTAAGGAGTTTATGAGTTCATCTATTTCTGTGAATGAGCTTAATTGTAGAAAACTTAACTTGAGATTTGATTGTGTACCTTGTTATGAGATTGTGGATTGTGAAGATAGGAATTGAACCATTTGATTCAATGATGCATAAAAATCCTCACTTAAGTGATGTTCATTTGGTTGGAAGAAAGGTGATCAAGTAAAGAAGAGAGTGATATGTAGAGAAGAGTAAACCTTATTTGATTTTAGTTTCAATTGAAGAAGAATTCAATTTGCTATGTGAATCAATTCTAGAGTACTCACACATTTATTAGTTACCCTTGGAAAGAAAAATACGACTTGGGACTCGTTGCTACAACGCTTGTATTAATTTTAATGAGTTTCAATTTTAATTAATTTGATGTGCCACGTGACATGAAAATGGCTAACACCAAATTTTGGCGCCGTTGCCGGGGAACATAACTAGCAATGTGTGTTTATTTTAGAATGATCATTGAGTGATTTTATTTTGTTAGCATTTTTCTTGATTGAGTTGATTGCCTATTCTCTTTGTATTTTCATGTTGGTTTGTTCTTGAATTATTAAATGCTTTTACTGTTCATGTTTTCATGTGATTGAAACTTTATGCTCTTGAGTCTTCTAACAATTTGTTCTAGTGTTGAAGTGAAGAACAGGAGATTTCTTAAGCATGGATCCATATTTTCATAATTTTGGAGGTGGAATGGAGAATTATTAGTGTTTTCAACCTGAGTATCAGTTTTACCCAAATTTGGATCAACAAAATAGGTATGAGTCATTTTCAAATGGTTTTAATGCTAATTGGGTGGATAATTCATGTTTCAGGTATGAAAGTGTACAAGGATCATTTATTGAGCCATATCCTACCTACCAGAGTTCATATGGATTTCAAGAGGTTTCAACAAATTTTATGCCACAATATTTTCAACAAAATGACCCTCAGTTGGATGAGTCAACATGGAAAATCAAGGAGATTATGCAACAAATGAATGAGCACCAAGAGCAACAATTCTCAAGGATACAGAATATACAGAATCAGTTAGATCAGATTGCATCATCTATTCATCAGTTACAAACACAAAACGCCAATGAAGAGATGGATTGTGGAGATCTTGTCAGGCCTGACACTGCATCTACTTCTTCATTTGATTCTTTAAGTACTTTTTATTGTTGTGATGATGTAGTTGAAAATATTTTTGATTCTACTAATGATGTTGCTCTAGATGTTGTGAATAATGCAGGAAGTGAAAATTTAATTGTTGAAGATGATTTAAGTGTAGGGGATTGCTTATTGGAAGCATTACCTCAAGAACCACCAAGAATTGAAGATGTAAGTGTAGGGACTTGTGCTATGGAGCCAAGTACCCAAGAATCACTACATGAGGATGAACATTCACCAGAACCACAATTTGAGCCACATCATGATGAAGAGGTGGTAACAATCACCACTCCAGGTACCGTTCAAAACGACAAGGTAAGTATTTTTTGTGATTCATCAGAAAATTCAATAGAGGTACCGTTAATTGATTTCATTAGTTGTGAATCATTCTTTGCTAAATTTTCTACCCACACTAATATTCTCCTATTTTCTTTTTACCCCACATGTACATGGGAGGGATCTTCTTTTAATGATGTTGTAGGAGAACACAAGCTTCCGGAGTGGATGTTTGAACTGAACCGCCTCCGTCCTCCAGAAAAAGCTTGGAAAAGAAAAATGAAGAATAAAAAGAATTTTAGTAGAACAACGATTACTCCATTTACGGCGTGGATTCTTTTACTAAATCTTCTTCGACCACTAGAATTTAAGGGGAGTTGTTTCCAATTTTGTTTTCTTATGTATTTTAATTCATGTTTTGTTAAAAAAATTCTTTTTATGCATTTCTTTAGTTACATACTTTGCAATTGCACTTAATTTTTACATTTTGCATTTTATTTCCACATTTACTTCCATACTTTGCATTTAGTTTGGTATACATAGCATGTCATTTGAATAAAGTCTCCATGGGAATTTTCTATGTAATATTTTTAAGATGGTAAAAGTTTCTTAAATTTGATCATCAATTTTAGGTCATTGGACATGATTGGATACTCTACTTATATGATATTGGTTAATTTGGTGGTGGATTCCAATTTGATCAATTGGGCTTGATTGCATAAAAATACCTAGAGAGGGCCACTTTAAGCCTAAACACTATTTTATTTTTGTGTGGCATGCGCTTGCAATAATTGAACTCTAGAACTTGCTTAGCTTCTTTTCAAAGCCATAATAGCATATGTATGCGTGGTAAGGAAGGATTTTGTCATTCTTATGCTACCCTAATTTTTAGTTTCTTTCCCACAATTTTCTTTAAACAATTTCATTTCATCTAGTGATCCGGCGGTTAGAACAAGGGACCCCCATTCTGAGGGGTCAATGCCACGCGGGAGTCAAAAGGCCAGGTGGCCGATCGGAGAAGGAGGGGCCGACCTCCCGGCCGGCCGACCGGTGTATAGCCGATGGCAAAAGTCGCCCCGACAGAAGTCGGGGTTCCGATGCTCAATTGAACAGCAGCAAAGAGCCGAGCGGAAGGCCTAAGAGAAGGTGACACTGCTAAATAGTCCCTACATGGCACCCTACCGAAAATATCCCCAGCATATCGATGCCAACGGCAGGCCGGACGGGATGTGAGTGCCGTCCGGCCAGCGCTTAAGATGAGGGCTGGCCGGATGGACTCCCCGTCCAGCCGGCTTGCAGGACGCCTTGGCCTGTGATCGGTAGAGAGGGACAAGAACATCTTCTGACAGCTGTCAAGTCATATGGCTAGGCCATGCTCCAAGTCTGACAACGGGGTGTTCTGTCGTCCCATCGAAGACGTGCTTGGACCGTAGCAGTATGGCGTTAGGTAAGCTTTCTGACAGACACATACTGAGGTATGAGCTGCGGACACGTGTGCGCCTCGGTGGACGTGCAGGAGCTCTTTCACCGCTCTATATAAAGAGCCTCATACTTCGCCGGAGGTACGCGTGAGACATCTTTGGAGCCACTTTTTTCACTACTTGCTTGCCTGACTTGAGCGTCGGAGGGTCGCCGCCGGGAACCCCTTCCCGGCCCGACTTCTGTGTAGGTTCGCCGGAGGTTCGTGCAACCAGCCGAAGATCCACGTCAGCCACCGGATAGTGCCACGTGCCCAGCGTCCTTTGGTTCATCATTCGGACAGGATCAAATTGGCGCCGTCTGTGGGAATGCTCCTGCATCCGAACGGAAACAATGGACGAGGCTGGACGACAACACACGGTGACGCTTTCAACGGAGGAACTCGACGCTCTGATCGAGTTGAGGGCCGCCAAGCTTGTGGAGTAAAAACAGAAAGCAACAGCTGAGCGGCCGGAGCAGCAAGCAACGTCAGCATCTGGTGGCCGAGCGGAAGCACCACAGGCCACCGTTGCATTTCATCGGGCCCTATTCCGCACCCCCGAAGCCGCAGCAGCTCATAGAGATCGGGGATCTTCTTCCGATGAAATGCCGAGACGAGATGACAGAAAAGGAAAAGCCCCTCAAGCGGACTCATCGCCCGAGCGGATTAACCGCTAATTTTCAGAGGCTATTCTACGAGACCCTCTGCCCAAGCACTACGTGCCTCCGACGATCGGCGAGTACAATGGAACCACCGATCCGGATGATCATTTGGGTAAGTTTGATAACACGGCAACCCTGCATCAATACACAGATGGGGTGAAGTGTCGGGTTTTCCTCACCACCCTATCCGGATCGGCTCAACGTTGGTTTCGGAGGCTGCCGGACGGATCCATCACAAGCTTCAAGGACTTCCGGACTGCCTTCCTCCATCACTTCGCAAGCAGTCGGCGCTATCAAAAAACCAGCGTTAGTCTGTTCGCCATCAAACAAGAAGCCCGTGAATCGCTCCGAGCTTACATCCAGCGGTTCAACAAGGTGGCAATGGATATTCCAACGGCCACCTCGGAGACCATGATGAATGCCTTCACACAAGGCCTCGTGGATGGAGATTTCTTCCGATCGCTCATTCGGAAGCCACCCCGAGACTATGATCACATGCTACACCGGGCCAACGAATACATCAACGTGGAGGAAGCGCAAGCGGGCAGGAAAAAAGAAACTCCAACCGAGCGGGCTCCTCCTGCCGAGCGGAAACAACACGCCGCTCATCAGCCGCCCAGAGGACCAAGGGCCGAAGCAATCCTCTCCCCCCATGCCAGGTCCCACGTGCAAGAGGTAGCTGCCGCCCGGCCCAAGCCAAAGAAGAAATGAACCCCGATGTTCTGCTCCTTCCACCGGACGGATACGCACAACACAAGGGATTGTCGAAGTCTTCCCTTCGTGGCTCATCCCGTTCCCCGGAATGGCGGCCGACGGTCTCCCTCAGTCGACAGGCGACAGAGAACTCATGAAGCCGATCGGACTCAGGAAGACAGGCGACAACAACAGACTCCCGATCGGCATCGCTCTCCGAGGCTGGAGAATCACCGAATGTCAAGAGAACGGTCCCGACCATCCGCTCGGGAAGAAGAAAATAGAAGCAATACTTCCCGAGGCGAAATCAACATCATAGCTGGTGGGCCGACCGGAGGAGACTCCAACCGAGCAAGAAAGGCAAGCGTCCGGCAGCTCCAGATCCATGCAGTCGGCTGCAGCAGAGAGCGGGCGAGTGGACCTGAAATCAGTTTTGGGCCTGGGGACTTGGAAGGAGTTGAAGTACCCCACGATGACGCTCTCCTCATTAAAGCGGTAATAGCCAATTATACTATTCACCGCGTTTTTGTTGACACAGGAAGCTTAGTCAACATCATATTTAAGAAGGCGTTCGATCAGCTACAAATTGATCAAGCCGAGCTGCTACCCATGACGACCCCCCTCTACGGGTTCACGGGTAATGAAGTCCAGCCGGTCGGACAAATCCGGCTGGCTATCTCTCTTGGAGAAGAGCCGCTCAGGAGGACGCAGACAGCAAACTTCGTGGTGGTGGGCTCTCTCTCAGCGTACAACGTCATTTTGGGGGCGACCGGCCCTCAGCGATTTCCGGGCGGCCGTCTCCACTTTCCACCAGAAGATCAAGTTCCCTGTCGAAGACAAAGTGGGAGAAGTACGGGGAGATCAACTGGCAGCTTGGCGATGCTACGTCGAGATGGTCCGAGCAGAGGCCAATGCCGCTCGGAAGACGCCCCTGATCGAGGTAAACGCCATCACCGAAAAGCCACCCTCTTTAGTTTACGAAGAAAAAGAGGAAGTGCAAATACACCCGACCCGATCGGAGGCCACGACATTCATCGCGTCCGATCTAGAGGCAGATCAGAAAGAGGAGGTGATCCAATGCCTTAGAAGAAACCATGATGTCTTCGTCTGGTCGACACATGAGCTGCCCGGAATTTCACCAATTATTGCGCAGCATGAGCTCCACATCCGACCGGACGGTCGCCCAGTCGCCTAAGACGACGTAGAGTCTGAGTGGTGGAAGGTTGAGCCTCAGCGATGGTCGGCGGCAAGTCAAGCTGAGTCGGAGTGTGCTCCGAGGAGACCGCCTCAAAAACCACAGGAGCATCATCGCTCCGCTCGGAAAGATGCTCCCCCGATGGATGGTGTTGATCGGCTTGCTCTAGCCGACGGTGTTTACGAGTCACCAAAGGCGCCTCGTCAGCCGATCGGCCCTCCTCCTTGGCCTGGACAGATGTGATATGGGCCGCGGCCTCGTCAGTAGAGACGCGGGCGGCCGAAGCCTCGGGAGCAACTTGAGTTCCCTTGGTCCCTTCAGTTGTTGAGCCGGCCAGAACCAAACCCCGTTCGGCTGCCTCTTTGTCCTTCACCGCCTCAATATTGGCGGCTTTCAGCTTGAGCTTTTCGGTTGCCTTAGCACGCCACATAACTTCAGTTGCAGAAACAAAGAATAAATCAGTTAGAACAAAAGAAAAAGGGGAGATAAGAATCGTTTACTCATGCTGCAAGGCAGATCGGCTTGGATGGGAGACAAGCCGAATATATACATTACTCCAGGAAGGAGCAACTTGTCGATATCGTAACGTTGGCCGACCAGCTGGTTGGCCGCATGAAGATACGCCGGATGACTCTTGAATTTGCCAAGACCCGGTTGGTTCGGCACCGCCGTCTGCCACTTCGTTCGGAAGGCCGGCCGTTCGGGAAGACGCATAAAAAAGAAATGCTCCTTCCAATGCTTATTGGAGCTCGGCATGTTGGTAAATAGGACGAAACCCGACCTAGATTGAAATATGAAGGTCCCCCACTCGGATTGTTTTGGGTAGAAGAAATAGTGGAAGATTTGGGGGTCCAAGGGGATATCGTTCAACTTGAAAAGGACTATCACCCCGCTCAGCAACCTAATCGAGTTCGGGACTAATTGGTCGAGCGGGAGTCGAAAGTGGTTGCATATTTGGATGATGAACGGATGTGGAGGAAAGCGCAGCCCGGCCAAAAATTGATCACGGAAGAAGCAAATGGTGCCGGGCGGCGGATCATTAGGCCGATCGGAAGGAGTAGCTACAACTATTTCGTGGTCGGCCGGAATTTCATAAATTCGAATAAGACGCAGTGCGTCTTCTTCATCGAATCGGCTCTCCATGGTCGTATACCAGAGACCAGGAGCGCCGACTGTAGGCGTAGAAGTACTCGCCATGGCCGAAACAGAAGAGATATTGACAGAAAAGCTAAAGGAAAATGCCAACAGAATGAAAAAGCAAGCAATATAGGAGGTGGGGAGCTGAAAAGGAGGGCTTACGGGTGTTAGAAAGATCGAGGAAAGGAAGAAGATGGCGAGCGCACCAAACAGGCAGGGAATGAGGATCGCCGGAGCAGAGAGAGTAGCGTGAGGGCGAAGTCGATGAAACAAGAAGGCGGCGGAGAGAATTGGCCGCGAGATTTATAACGTTAGCGTCGAACGGCCGTCGCCGTCCGATTCAAGTCACAAAGAACGAGGTCATCATCCAGCTATTCATTTCAAACGGCTGCTGTCCCATCGGAGGTAACGCCACCGCCATACGCTGACAAGAGCAGGGTCACCACGTGTCAGCAGGACACAGGTCGCATTTAATGAGCGCACCTTACCGTGCGCGGCGCACGTGCTTGGCAGTTAGGGAAAGGATTTGATAGGAATTTCAAGGGAATACAAGGCACGAGCAAGACACCGCCGACCGGATGTGCATCTCTATGCCTAGCCGAGCAGACTAGTATAGCGGCTGTTATCCAGTCAGATCGGCAGTCCAGTCAGTCGGACTTCGCCTCCCTCGACTAGACTTGAGGGGGAGGCAAGTGATCCGGCGGTTAGAACAAGGGACCCCCATTCTGAGGGGTCAATGCCACGCGGGAGTCAAAAGGCCAGGTGGCCGATCGGAGAAGGAGGGGCCGACCTCCCGGCCGGCCTACCGGTGTATAGCTGATGGCAAAAGTCGCCCCGACAGAAGTCGGGGTTCCGACGCTCAATTGAACAGTAGCAAAGAGCCGAGCGGAAGGCCTAAGAGAAGGTGACACTGCTAAACAGTCCCTACATGGCACCCTACCGAAAATATCCCCAGCATATCGATGCCAACGGCAGGCCGGACGGGATGTGAGTGCCGTCTGGCCAGCGCTTAAGATGAGGGCTGGCCGGATGGACTCCCCGTCCAGCCGGCTTGCAGGACGCCTTGGCCTGTGATCGGTAGAGAGGGACAAGAACATCTTCTGACAGCTGTCAAGTCATATGGCTAGGCCATGCTCCAAGTCTGACAACGGGGTGTTCTGTTGTCCTATCGAAGACGTGCTTGGACCGTAGCAGTATAGCGTCAGGTAAGCTTTCTGACAGACACATACTGAGGTATGGGCTGCGGACACATGTGCGCCTCGGTGGACGTGCAGAAGCTCTTTCACCGCTCTATATAAAGAGCCTTATACTTCGCCGGAGGTACGCGTGAGACATCTTTGGAGCCACTTTTTTCACTACTTGCTTGCCTGACTTGAGCATCGGAGGGTCGCCGCCGGGAACCCCTTCCCGGCCCGACTTCTGTGCAGGTTCGCCAGAGGTTCGTGCAACCAGCCGAAGATCCACGTCAGCCACCGGATAGTGCCACGTGCCCAGCGTCCATTGGTTCATCATTCGGACAGGATCATCTAGCATTCAAACCCTTGATTATCTTTGCTTGTCATTATTTCATTGAGAGTGTTGTTTGAATGCTTGATGAGTTAGATTTGGCAAAATGACAAAGGATTAAGTGTGGGGGAGATGTATAGAGCTTTTGAATGCTTGGATTCATTTGTTAATGGATGGGATTCAAATTCAAGCCAAAGATGAAGTTTTGGGAAGATGTAATGGAGTTAAATGCTTAAAGTTTTTAAAGTTGGGATGCTACTGTTCTAGAAAAGAAAATGCTGAAATTGTTGCCATGAATGAAGTGCTTTTAAGATTGCAATGCTAAATGAAAGGATTCTTTAAGCTTACTCATGTGAAGAACAAGCACAATTAGCTTTGAATTTTGGAATTTGATACTATGGTGATACATTCAAAACATCATTGGCAGGTTTGGGAGAAAGTTTTGAAATTACTGAATTCTGAATTCTGAAATCTGGCCATGCTGAACACTGCCAGTCAAGGAAACCATAGAAATCTACACTGCTTGAATCTAGAAGCCACAACCATTTTGAACATAACTGATTTTGAACATTTCTATTTTGTTTTCAATTTGAATGTGGAGGAAATTCAGAATGGAATTTACAATAGAACATGAATCTGAGAACTGCAGAACATGAGAAGTGCAAAGGTTATATACATTGTATGCCAGAAATCAGTAGCAATCATATATCTCCTTGATTGGTTGTGAAGTTGCAAACCCATCTCAGTTGCATATCTACTGAAGCAAAAGTTCAGCATTCTTTCTTCAGCAAACCAACCTCAAATTCTACTCCACACTACAGCTTCAGAAATAAAAAAAAATCTGTTTACAGAAATTGGGTTCTGTGACTTCATTTTTCTGAATTCCTTTCTGTGCAGAAATGTAATACAAGTTATTGCTGCTCCGAATTCAATTGACAATATACATGTAGGGCTTCTCTTGAGGTTTATTGATAAATCCCCATGAGACTTGGCACATTTCAGCAAATTTTCAGATTCATTTCAGAGAGTTCCTGCACTTCAGACTTCAGAAAATTCTAATTTCTGCAGCTCAGCTTACTAAAAGATCTCATTTAGTATTGAATAAACAAGAGCTCAAACTCAAGTTGTTTAGATTTGCTACTGATTTCTACTTCATAAATCAGTTTCGAAATCTGTAAGGAATTGGATGTGTTGAAGTGGTTGCTGAGAGTGCAGAATTCAGAATCATGATTTGTTGTTGTTCCAGAGTAGGAAATATGGCTGTGAGTTGCATCTGCATTTAGCTGGGTGGTAGTATTCTTGTGCAATATCAGAAATTAAAAGGTTGTTGTTTAGTATACCACAAGCTACTTAACATGTGCATACATTTAAAAAAAAATGTTAATGAAGAATGCAAGAATGCTACCGTGGAGTAATGGCAATGCTGAATCTGAGTTTGAATGCATGATGAAAATCTGCAGGAATGAAGTTCTGAATTTTCAGAAACTAAGCTTGGCTGAAATTTGATATTCAAATGAAGATGTGGCTGACATGTGATATTTTCTGCCAGTTCTGAAGTAACTCGTAGATCTGGACTCTTAATCAGGGATTGAATATATGAATTCCATCTCAGAAAGCTCCTTTAATTTAGAAAGAATTAGGAAACAGAGGGAATGGAAATGGTTTTTGAAGTGCTGGAATTTCACAGAATGTGCAGTGGTGTATCAGTTGTGTGCCAAATTTTGTTATAAGCATTCGGTTTGTAAAAGTTCAAGTAAGCAGGTTCTTGAAATTGTCCAGCTCCATTGTAGTGCAAGAAATCAGCAAAGTGGAATGATAGCTGCTGCTGAGAAAAGCTTTCCAATGCTAGTGCAAGATCCTAACATTTGGAATGAGATAGAAACCTTTTTCCAACGAAGAACATTTGATTAGCAAAGGGAACTAGAAGCTTAATTTCTGGAATTTAACTGTTATGGAATGAATTAATATTTTCTGGGCAGCAATTTCAGAAATAAGAGCCATTTGATGTGTCCATGGAAGCCATTCTGTATTGCCTCTAAATTTCTGAGAACACAAGAGCTTAATTTAATTTCCTTATGATTGCCTTTTAATGATCTTAATCTGAAATTGAGCATCTCAACTTTTACAAATCAAGTTTGCAGAATCAGTTTTGATACTTTCAACTTCTTTTCTCAGAAATGAGGAAACTGACAAGTGCTTACTGAAATTGCTGAAAATGTAGCTGTTGAGTACTGAAGTGTAGGAATCTCAAGCTGCCTTATTGCTAGAAATTAATTAGCAAGAAGAAACAGAACAGAGGATGAGAAAGACAGAATCTGCAGCAGCTTTCAAAGAGAAGAGAAACTCATCTCTTGTACCAAACTCTTTGAAACTGTTTTCAAATAATTGAGAATCTCAAGTTAAGCTCTTATATTTTTAGTGAGAAATGGTGTTGTTTTCTTTTTATGAGTTCCATTAATTGGGAATTTGGAATTTCTAGAATCTGTAATCAGAACACTGCCAAGCTTTTGTCTAAAGATTTGAGGCACTTGGAAGCTGAAATTCCTGGTGAAGATTTTACTAAGATCTCCCTGCTATAATACAGAAGGATTGAGAAAGAATTGGTAGTAGACCGGAAATGGTTGATGTTAGACAGGAAATTAATATTGTTGCTGTTGAGGAAGTTTTGATATGGGAATTGGAAGAAGCTGATTAGTTCTGTGCCAAGGGGAAATTGCTGATTTGAGCCAAGCTTTCTTGCTATTCGAATCTGAAATGAATGGACTTTAAGCTATTTTGATTCAATATTAAATGTGAAAGCTAAAGGATAGTATCACACTAGTTCTGAGCAGTATCTGAAAGGTTATCAGAGATGGTTGTTGTTGACCAAGGATAAATGGAATTAAGGGCATTTGAGCTATCCATTCAATGTATGGGTGAATTCACGGTCTGAATTCTAATTTTGAAGCTGAATCTGGAAGCAAATTCTGATATGTTTGAACTGAATTTGAAGAGCTGGATCAGTTATACATAAGGCTGTGGAAATCAGTGTAGTGTTTAAATAGTTATGTGATTTGCTGGAAATCTGTTCGGCCCACAGAACTGCAATTGTAGAAAATAAGGAAATGGATTGACTGATATTCAGAATCAAGATTTGATACAGAATTGTCAAGTTTTCATCTTCACATCAATCTATTTGTTGAACTCTGCAGATTTTACATAAACACTGGGATTTAGTGCTATTTTCAGTGGTTGAAAGATGGACAGCAGTGTTCTAAACTGGATCTGTTGAAGATGTACAGCTGAATCATAATAACCTAGAAAATTTTTGTTTATGCATTGATAGAGATCTTGAGAAGTAAGATGGAGATGAAGAGTTCTTAAATTAACACTGAATCTGATTCTTGAAGTTGAATGCTGCTGGAACATAATCAAGTGTTTAACTTGCTCAAGGCAGTGCTCTCAAGTTGCTGAAATGAAAGAAGAATGAGCTATTAGAGCTGCTGATAATTTGTTTAAGAACAAAGATTCGAACTTAAATTGAGAGAGTATCATTTAGTCCGCATTGATACTCAAAGAAATCCAAGTGTAGAGCTGAAATTGGTACGAAACAAAAACCTAAAGTAAAAGTTGTACCGGCATTGTGCTACACTGTTATATTGAAACCTATTGAATTCAAGCTGCTGTTGATTAAGTGATAAATGAAATGTTGTTTAAGAATACAATGTTACAATTTGACCGGTTTCAGTTGTTGCTGCTGGAAGAGATTTAAAAAGAACAGAATTTAATCTTTGATTTTGGTCCTGTGTCGTTGCTGTGACAGAATTGAAATCTGTTAATGCTGAAATTTCAGAAGTGGTTTCTCAAGTTCTGTTTATATTTAATAGAAATATGTTTCAATGTAAAAGTGGAAACACATTTAAAGAAATTGAGGGGACAAGTGCTAGTTCAAGAGCAGACTTGAAATTGAATTTCAAAGAATCTATGGAAGTTTCAACTTTATGAACTCTTGCTGAATCTGAATTATGAACCTGACTTAGCTGTGATGCAAGATTGAGAAGCATGTTTTTCAAAATGAGGTTGTAGGGGCAGATGTGAAGTCTGAAATCAGTTGGAACAAAAGTCTTCAAGGTCTTGTTTAGTGCCAAGTTTACTTGCTAGTTCAAGAGCAGGAACTGAAACTCAGATTTGTATGGATTCTGTGCTAAATGCAATTTTTCGTGAAGCTGAAATTAATTTGTGCAGCTCTGTAAACTGCTGAGAGTTGCCAAGTGCACTTAGAATGTAATGCTTTAGGTCAGAAATGTAACCACAGAAGCTAGGAAAGGTATAAGAGATCTGTTGCTGAAGTTGAGACTGGAAGTTGTCTTGCAGTTTTTGAAGGTAAAGAGTTTGATGTTTGATTCTGCCAAAGACAGAAATAGAGAATTAGAAAGAAAAATCTGTAAAAATGAGAACAAGGAAATAGTGGTTTTAAAGTGTATCGAATGGATAACATGTGATGTATTCTATTGCCCGAGACGACCAATGCTTTAAGTGTGGGGGAGGGAATTCTTCTTGGCAAGTTGAAGTGAGATTATTTGAGCTTTCAAGTGATGAAATGAAGTGGAAAAACATCAAGAGAAAACAGTGAAAAACAGAATTTTTTTTTGAAAATGGCACATCAAAAGAGTGTATCAAAGGTGAAGAAAGAGTATCAAGATTCTTTGTTGGTCATCAAATTGAAGGGGAGGTTAGCTTGGTATTTTGAATTGATAAAAACAAATGGTATTCATCTCTTTTTATATCAAAATGGTCAACTCATCAAGTATATTCCTCCAATACTCTCATCTTCTCATTTTCTTCATTAATGTCTTTTCTTTTGCCCATTTCATCCACTTTCATTGTTCTTTTTGCTTCCATTTCATTTCTTGTTGATTAAATCCTTTTGATTCATGTATGCTATGTTTATAGTGGTGGAGAATTAGAAAATAAGCAAGCTTATGGTAGTGAAATGTTGTGAGTGACATTGAGTGAGCTCCACTTATATGCATGTTTGAGTGTGAGGGCTAGAATAGGAAAATACCTTGTGAGCTTGCAACTTGTTTAATTTTTCAATTGGATTGAAACCACCATACCTACTGATTATTGTTTGAATTATATTCATGATTGTTTGTGATCTTTTAGATGATCTTAGTTAAATTCTTTTTACTATCTTTTAGGTATTGCTAGGGAATTTTTATGGAGATGATTTTGAGTTTTCTTTACTTTCACGGGACGTTCAAGACTAAGTGTGGGGGATTTGATAACCATGATTTTCATTGCATTATTTTGATTCATATATGCATGGTTTGATGTTGATTTCATAGTTTAAATCATGGTTACATCACATTTTGTACATTGTGTGTATTTTTGGGCATAATTGCAAATTATCTTATTTTTGGTGTTATTTGGTGCTAATATTTAATTCTTATTTTGTAGGCATCAAAGGATCTTGGATTTGGATCTATTTGGACTGAAATTGGGCTCGAATCGGAGTTCAAACAAGAAGATCAAGCTTTGGGTCGTTTTGGGCCGTTCATCAAGAATAGGACAGATCTGGACCATCCGTTGAAGATCTGGCCGATCCAACTTAATGGGGAGTAGATCTGAGCCATTTATAAAGATCCAGAAGTTTTGATCCAGATCTGAGTTCATCCAGCCATTGACCCTGCCAGATTAATTTGGACCGTTCATTGAAGACTGGGCGGATCTGGACCATCCAGTGATGATCTGATCGATCCGACCTACAGGAGAGTAGATCCAGACCCTAGATTAACATCAGTACCTTCAGATCATATTTTGGGCAAACTTTCACCGTTGATTTAGCTCAGAAGTTTCTCAGCCGTCCGATCAGAGAGGGGTTGTTTAAATAGCGAGAAGCTACAGTGCAGAAGACGAGCTCGGTTCGTGATATTTTGCTACAGTGCCATCATCTTCGTCGCGCGACGCCGAGACTCCCATTCTCCGATTCCAGATCCGTGAGCTTAGCTTCTTCTCCGACGACGATCATCAAGCTTCGGCGTTCATCTTACGGCGATCAGAGAGCAGCCGAGGGAGGTTTCTCAGCCGCGCCTTGATTCTGTCCATCGCCACATTGCCGATCGGGGAGGTTTCCGATCAGTGATCCCCGCATCGACCAGAGCTTCGAGGGAGGTTTCTTGGAGTTTTGTACCTTTTCCGCATCCCATTCCGCAGCTACATTGGATAGATTTGGCCGATCGATCTGATTTGCGCATTCTCAGAGTCAAGCTATGTTTTCTTCGGTTGATGGTGATACCAGTCAGATGCGAGCTTGAGGGGAGGTTTCCAATAGCTATGAACGTTATCTGGTGATAGTAGAGCGCTTGGAGATTGCTTGTTGGGTGTTTGAGGGGAGGTTTCCGAGAGCACCTTTGTTTCGGCAAAGTGGAGAAGATTTGTTCCGATTTGGTTTGTGGAATGTTTAGGTTTTGTTTTTCTTTATCTTGTCTTTGAATTGTGTTCAAACTTTGCTCAGATCTTCAGATCTGATACTTACCTTTGCAATTTCAATTTCTGTTAAGATTTTATGTTTTTGATTCTGAATTCTTGCTTTCAAACCCAGATTATTGACCTGATACTGATATTGATATTGACCTTAGTGCTGTTAGGTTTATTCTGCTACTAATGCTGATAATTGTAGGCTCTTGTAATGTAGTTAGTAATTCTTAGCTCTGATTTTGGTTCTTGAACTTGTGATCTTGCTTAAATGAAGATGGATCAACTTTAGTTTTGATTGTTACCTCTGTTTAAGGAGTTTATGAGTTCATCTATTTCTGTGAATGAGCTTAATTGTAGAAAACTTAACTTGAGATTTGATTGTGTACCTTGTTATGAGATTGTGGATTGTGAAGATAGGAATTGAACCATTTGATTCAATGATGCATAAAAATCCTCACTTAAGTGATGTTCATTTGGTTGGAAGAAAGGTGATCAAGTAAAGAAGAGAGTGATATGTAGAGAAGAGTAAACCTTATTTGATTTTAGTTTCAATTGAAGAAGAATTCAATTTGCTATGTGAATCAATTCTAGAGTACTCACACATTTATTAGTTACCCTTGGAAAGAAAAATACGACTTGAGACTCGTTGCTACAACGCTTGTATTAATTTTAATGAGTTTCAATTTTAATTAATTTGATGTTCCACGTGACATGAAAATGGCTAACACCACATGGTCAGACAGAAGATCGTACGGCGGAAGCTTCCACTGTCATTTCAGATATATGCTCGGCCTGTTAAGGTACTGTGTCAGGGACACTTTACTGACACGTCTCTTCAGGGAAAGCTTGGGATTGTGTGCCCGCTTTAATAAGCGTGCAGACACGCTACAGGAGCCCTATATAAAGGGAGGTCCATGTTGGTGCAACCTTAGGTCAAGGTTGACCTGGTTGACCCGACTCGAGTTGACCTGACTCGAGTTGTATTTTGATGTTTGACAAGAACAGAAGAGTTGTATTTTGATGGGAGATTGTTGGTGCAACCTTAGGTCAAGGTTGATCTGATTAATCTGACTCAAGTTGTATCTTGATGTTTGACAAGAACAGAAACTTGGGAGGTTGTGGGTGCAACCCTTGGTCAAGGTTGACCTGGTTGACCAGAGGTGAGTTGACCTGACTCGGAAAAGTCCAAGCAGGGAGCTTGGCACGGGAAAAGTCCAAGCAGGGAGCTTGGCATGGGAAAAGTCCAAGCAGGGAGCTTGGCATGGGAAAAGTCCAAGTATGGAGACTTGGCACGGAGAAGTCCAAGTATGGGAACTTGGCAAGTTGAAGTCGGAGAGGGCTCGGTAGCTCGTTCTCCGGACTAGGTCAGAGAGGGCTCGGTAGCTCGTTCTCTGGACCAGAAGTGGAAGTCGGAGAGGGCTCGGTAGCTCGTTCTCCGGACTAGGTCAGAGAGGGCTCGGGAGCTCGTTCTCTGGACTGGATGGAAGTCGGAGAGGGCTCGGTAGCTCGTTCTCCGAACTGTGGTCAGAGAGGGCTCGGTAGCTCGTTCTCTGGACCGGATGTGGAAAAGTCCTGGTGAGTGAAGCCAGGCAGACGGGAAAGTCCTGGTGAGTGAAGCCAGGCAGTTGGGAAATCCTGGTGAGTGAAGCCAGGTGAAAATCCTAGTGAGTGAAGCTAGGTGGAAGTCCTAGTGAGTGAAGCCAGGCAGTCGGAAAGTCCTAGTGAGTGAAGCTAGGCAGTTGGGAAGTCCTGGTGAGTGAAGCCAGGCAGTTGGAAAGTCCTGGTGAGTGAAGCCGGGCAGATTGAAAACCTGGTGAGTGAAGCCAGGTGAAAACCCTAGTGAGTAAAGCTAGGTGAAAGTCCTGGTGAGTGAAGCCGGGCAAGGGAAAATCCAGATGGATCAAGGGTGATCGGACATCTGGTGTTGAGAAGGTCAAGTAGGTCAAGGGAGTGACCGGATACTTGACACGAAGATAAAAGTCCAAGTGGGTCAAAGGGATTGACCGGACACTTGGTGGGGAGTCTTAGCAGGTCAAGGGAGTGACCGAATGCTAAGCATGATGTACCAACAGGTCAAGGTTGACCGGATGTTGGTTTGGAAGGCTTGGGACTTGGTTTGGCAAAAACCAAGCTCTGGATCGATCAGTGGATCGATCCAGTGATACACTGGGTATCTGGATCGGTCTGGTGACCGATCAGTAACCAAACAGTAGCCTACTGAGTGTTATCTGATCGGTCTGCAGACCGATCAGGAAACAACGATCAGAAGGCAAGAAGCTCGGGAGAAAAGGAAGGGGATCGGTCCTTGGACCGATCAGAGAAAGATCTGATCGGTCCCCAGGACCGATCAGGATGAAGCTGGACCGATCAGGAGCATGCCTGATCGGTCCAGACCTTAAAACCGATCAGGGCTTAGCCTGATCGGTCCCCATGACCGATCAGGAGCTCTGTGGACAGATCAGGATGGAGCCTGATCGGTCCACATCCTAGCCGTTGCGTAGCAACGGCTAGTTTCTTCTGTGTCTTCTTCGCAGGTTAAAAAAGAGTTCGAGGGCCTGTATAGTGCTACTCCTTCCTTCTTGCCCCTGCTCCTTGCTGTGCTTGAGCTTTGCTGAGCTCTCTGCTTCGTGAAGCTTCGTGTGAGCTTCCCCGGCTGGTCAGTTGCTGCTGTTCTTCCGTGAAGTTGCTGCTTCATCAACGGAAACCAGTCGAAGGCAAGCAAGGTGTTTTACATTCATATTGTTTGTATTTCTTGCTGTATTTCTATCTTGTTGTTGCAAGTTATTGTGGCGACGTTTCTCCACCCACAAGGAGTATTTATTAGCCGGTTCTCCGGGGTCTCATCCACCGACGGATTGATAGGCTTCGTCCACCTTACAGACACGCCGAGGAGTAGGAGTTTCATCTCCGAACCTCGTTACATCGCTGCGTCTAAGGTTTGATCTTCTCGTTCTCGTTTCTATTATATTATTTCCGCTGCACTAACCTAGTTTGTAGAAAGAAAAGAACAAATTTGGGGTCGGCTATTCACACCCCCCTCTCTAGCCGTGACCATCGATCCTAACAAGTGGTATCAGAGTGAGGTCGCTCTTCGTTGGATCAACACCCGGGGGAGCACAAGCTAGAGATGGATCAACTCGGAGAAGACATCACGATTCCACCCTTCTACGATCGCGACGACTTCGTGTTTTGGAAGGTAAGAATGAGGTATTTCCTTATGACTAACCTTGAAAATTGGAGATGTGTTCAATTAGGTTTTACTCCTCCATTGGATAAAGAAGGAGAACTTTTGGAGAAAAAGAAGTGGACAAAGGAGCAAGTTCACCAATCAACCGTCAACGATGAGGTATTGAAAATTTTTGAATTTTCTTTACCTAATGATGTTTTGTGTAGGATAGGTGGATACAATAATGCCAAGGAGTTGTGGAACAACTTGGCTAAGTTCCATGAGGGGAACTCCACTTCAAGCCATGAAGAGGAGGCAAGTAAGCCAAGTCGCTCACATCATGGAGGCATGGATTTAGAGGTTGAGGGTCACTCAACATCTAAGGATGAAGAGGAGGAGAGTTCTTCTTCAAGTTCGGAGCAAGAAGAAGAAGCTTCTACCTCCGGAAGGGATGAAGGAGAGAGCGTTCAACCATCCTCAACCCTAGGTAACTCAAGCAATTTAATTTCTTGTAAATTACATATAATGTGCTTTGAGTGTAGGGAGTATGGACATTACAAGAGTAAGTGTCCAAGGAGGGTTAGGAAGACTCCACTGGCGCCAAAGGTCAAGGAAGCCGGAGTTCCAACACGCAAGGGCAAGGAGCACGTGGTGTGCTTCCAATGCAAGCGAAGGGGACACTATAGGAGCCAATGTCCGAGGGGGAGGCAATCTCACAAGGACAAGAGATCGAGCACATGTATAGGGGGAGCTAGGGCAAACCCTAAGGTAATCTCTAAGGCACATTCTTGCAATTCTAGTAGGATGCATGCTAGTAGCCTTATTGCTATTGTCAAGAATGATAAGCATGTTAATTATAGGAATCAATATACATGCTTAGGTGCCAAACATGTTAACCTAGATAAGGATAATACTAGAAATGCCAACCTTAGGATTAATTCATCTAAGGTTAAGGAAAATCTAGGTAGAGACCCCAAAACAACTAGACACATGCCTAGGAATACCTCAAAGAAAAATGAAAAATTAAAAATTGGGGTATTAGAGAAGGAGAATCAAGTCTTGAGGTCAAGACTTGATACTTTGGAAAAGGCTCTTAAGAACTTGGAGAAGTCATCTCTAGGGTTTAAGGGTCAAAAACCAATGTCCAAGGACAAGAAAGGTTTGGGTCACAAACCTAAGTCCCAAGTGGTCAAGCCCACTTATCACAATGTTCCATTCGATTATGGAACACAACCTAGGGCTAGAAAGACCATCACCAAGGTCACAAGGGGAGTCACCCCTAGAGTGGATCTTGATGAGTCCCAAATGACCAAGGCTTTAAAGTCTAGGAGGGTCATTAGGAGGGTTGCTAGGAAAGTCATCCCTAGTGAATATTTAGTGAACCCAATGAGCTCCAATAGGTATTGGGTTCCTAGGAGCGTGATTCCATCACGCTAGATGGATTAGAGTGTGCCAACCTTATTTGGATAGATAGTTAATCTATTCATAGCAAAAGGTGGCATTTGAGGAGTTTTCAAGGGGTAATCAAGCCTTGAAAATGAAATTAACAATTATTCCTAAGGTGATTAGAATGTGCCAATCAAATTTGAGGAGTTTTCTAGAGTCAATCTAATTGGCACGTAGTGATCTAAACATCTTTGGTATATGATTTGAGGTCTATCACACTTAGGAATATAGAATTTATGGCAAAATGATCAAAATTATCAAAAATGACAACTAACGCTAGAATTAGGTATTTTCTATACCTTTATGTGCTATTTACCATATATTGTTTGTCATATGCCATGTCATGACATCATATTTATTTTATGGTCATTTGAAATGTCATGATAATGCTTAGGTTAGTTATATGTCATGCTTTATTTAAGTTTCATACTTTATGCCATGACATTATGACATTGGCACATGTTTTCATTTATGATATCATTTTATGCCATATCATCATTTCTTGCATTTATAATCAATGAAATTGATCTAAGGATAAACAACACAATTTGATATGGAGATCAAGTTGTTGTTTTAGAAAATGCATGAAAACTTAGCCTAAGATAACCTAAACCTATATCTCACATCGAAATTGACTTGGATGTGTTTGATACACCTTAGATGTGTGTGAGATATTAGGATGATGAGTTAGGATCAAGGTGCATAGTTCTTGTACCTAGATGAGCCTAATTCAAAAATTGAGGATCATAGGGAAAGCTTATGTACAAGTCATGTACATATAGCCCAAAGATTGTGGTCCCAAATTAAATGGTTTAAAATCATTTCAAAATTGATTTGAAAAACCTTGATGAAGCTTTTCTAGTGATAGCATTCATCATTGAGCAAAGTGATACAAAGTTGAGTTAAACTTGAACTATTTCAAAGTTTTTTGAACTTTGTATCAAGATTTGAAAATGGAAGTTATTTTCATAGAAAACTATTTTTCCTTGATAGTATATGTTATGAGGAATGTATCCTCAAAATTTCACAAGTTTTGGAATTTTCTGTAATTTTCTAGAGGTTTCTGAATTTCGGGAGAAGAAATCAGAAATCAGAATTGTGGACCGATCAGAGGGGATTCTGATCGGTCCAGGGGTGCCTGGATCGGTCACCGTGACCGATCCAGGGAATCCCTGATCGGTCTGGTGACCGATCAGGGCGTGCCAACTTGCTGAAATTCGACTGGTTGTCTGAAATTTCAGCTCGGGAAGTTGGTATTTTGGATTTCTAAAGGTTTGAAACTCTCCAAGACATTGTTGGTGCAATGGTCAAGGGGGAGTTGACCTTTAGGGGGAGTTTTACCTATTAGTCAAGGAGGAGTTGACTTTCAGGGGGAGTTTTTACTCGTCGAAATTTTTGAGGATGAGTGATATGGGATTATCACTAAATTGGCTATTGACATTAGTATCAAGGGGGAAATTAAGGGTTTCAATGAAAGGTATGGGACTTTCATTAGGAAGAAACTCTTGACCTTGATTCACTCCTTTTGATGTGTGTCAAAGAGGGGAAGAATGTCTAGAGAATGTTCAAGAAAGAACATTGGAGTTAGTGGGAGAGTTTGTTGATCACGACGAGTGAAGTTGTGAACAACGATAACTTACTCTTCAGGGGGAGAGTTTGTTGATGTGTGCCAATAGGGGGAGAATGAAGGGTTTAAGTTAGGCCTTCA
This sequence comes from Zingiber officinale, assembly GCF_018446385.1. Lineage (NCBI taxonomy): Eukaryota > Viridiplantae > Streptophyta > Magnoliopsida > Zingiberales > Zingiberaceae > Zingiber > Zingiber officinale. Next base: position 8,473,163 of record NC_055997.1, on the reverse strand, counting down.
TTATCTAAGAAGGAGCTTGCCTTCTTAGAAGGAGAATGTAAGGTTGTAACTTATGTTTCATTACCTAGTGGCATGAGGAAAGTTGAGGCTATTGGATTAGCCTAACTTAAAGGTATTGTCAAACATCAAAAAGGGGGAGATTGTTGGTGCAACCTTAGGTCAATGTTGACCTGGTTGACCCGACTCGAGTTGACCTGACTCGAGTTATATTTTGATGTTTGACAAGAACAGAAGAGTTGTATTTTGATGGGAGATTGTTGGTGCAACCTTAGGTCAAGGTTGACCTGATTAACCTGACTCAAGTTGTATCTTGATGTTTGATAAGAACAGAAACTTGGGAGGTTGTGGGTGCAACCCTTGGTCAAGGTTGACCTGGTTGACCAGAGGTGAGTTGACCTGACTCGGAAAAGTCCAAGCAGGGAGCTTGGCACGGGAAAAGTCCAAGCAGGGAGCTTGGCATGGGAAAAGTCCAAGCAGGGAGCTTGGCACGGGAAAAGTCCAAGTATGGAGACTTGGCACGGAGAAGTCCAAGTATGGGAACTTGGCAAGTTGAAGTCGGAGAGGGCTCGGTAGCTCGTTCTCCGGACTAGGTCAGAGAGGGCTCGGTAGCTCGTTCTCTGGACCAGAAGTGGAAGTCGGAGAGGGCTCGGTAGCTCGTTCTCCGGACTAGGTTAGAGAGGGCTCGGGAGCTCGTTCTCTGGACCGGATGGAAGTCGGAGAGGGCTCGGTAGCTCGTTCTCCAAACTGTGGTCAGAGAGGGCTCGGTAGCTCGTTCTCTGGACCGGATGTGGAAAAGTCCTGGTGAGTGAAGCCAGGCAGACGGGAAAGTCCTGGTGAGTGAAGCCAGGCAGTTGGGAAATCCTGGTGAGTGAAGCCAGGTGAAAATCCTAGTGAGTGAAGCTAGGTGGAAGTCCTAGTGAGTGAAGCCAGGCAGTCGGAAAGTCCTAGTGAGTGAAGCTAGGCAGTTGGGAAGTCCTGGTGAGTGAAGCCAGGCAGTTGGAAAGTCCTGGTGAGTGAAGCCGGGCAGATTGGAAATCCTGGTGAGTGAAGCCAGGTGAAAACCCTAGTGAGTGAAGCTAGGTGAAAGTCCTGGTGAGTGAAGCCGGGCAAGGGAAAATCCAGATGGATCAAGGGTGATCGGACATCTGGTGTTGAGAAGGTCAAGTAGGTCAAGGGAGTGACCGGATACTTGACACGAAGAGAAAAGTCCAAGTGGGTCAAAGGGATTGACCGGACACTTGGTGGGGAGTCTTAGCAGGTCAAGGGAGTGACCGGATGCTAAGCATGATGTACCAACAGGTCAAGGTTGACTGGATGTTGGTTTGGAAGGCTTGGGACTTGGTTTGGCAAAAACCAAGCTCTGGATCGATCAGTGGATCGATCTAGTGATACACTGGGTATCTGGATCGGTCTGGTGACCGATCAGTAACCAAACAGTAGCCTACTGAGTGTTATCTGATCGGTCTGCAGACCGATCAGGAAACAACGATCAGAAGGCAAGAAGCTCGGGAGAAAAGGAAGGGGATCGGTCCCTGGACCGATCAGAGAAAGATCTGATCGGTCCCCAGGACCGATCAGGATGAAGCTGGACCGATCAGGAGCATGCCTGATCGGTCCAGACCTTAAAACCGATCAGGGCTTAGCCTGATCGGTTCCCATGACCGATCAGGAGCTCTGTGGACCGATCAGGATGGAGCCTGATCGGTCCACATCCTAGCCGTTGCGTAGCAATGGCTAGTTTGTTCTGTGTCTTCTTCGCAGGTTAAAAAAGAGTTCGAGGGCCTGTACAGTTTTACTCCTTCCTTCTTGCCCCTGCTCCTTGCTGTGCTTGAGCTTTGCTGAGCTCTCTGCTTCGTGAAGCTTCGTGTGAGCTTCCCCGGCTGGTCAGTTGCTGCTGTTCTTCAGTGAAGTTGCTGCTTCATCAACGGAAACCAGTCGAAGGCAAGTAAGGTGTTTTACATTCATATTGTTTGTATTTCTTGCTGTATTTCTATCTTGTTGTTGCAAGTTATTGTGGCGAGGTTTCTCCACCCACAAGGAGTATTTATTAGCCGGTTCTCCGGGGTCTCATCCACCGACGGATTGATAGGCTTCGTCCACCTTACGGACACGCCGAGGAGTAGGAGTTTCATCTCCGAACCTCGTTACATCGCTGCGTCTAAGGTTTGATCTTCTCGTTCTCGTTTCTATTATATTATTTCCGCTGCGCTAACCTAGTTTGTAGAAAGAAAAGAACGAATTTGGGGTCGGCTATTCACACCCCCCTCTCTAGCCGCGACCATCGATCCTAACAGTCCAGGCATCGACGGAGGTATGCTTTTCTCGCGATCTCTACAGTTGCGTTACAGTTTTTGTTTCTTCTTCTTACCTCACCGGAGACTGACTTGAGAGTCAGAGAGCCATCGCCGAGGACCCCCCTTCCTGGCTCGGCACTGACACTACTCGTGTTGCAGGCAGGAGCAAAGTCTCTCGGAGGTCAGTAGGAGCGCCACGCCCCCAGCATCCACTTCCCGACTTCCGGACAAGATCATGTATGATAATCAGCAGCCATCTCACAGAAATGATTGGCAAGATCATAAGCCACAGGGTTAAAACTTGCATACTCATAATCCTAGAACAAAAAGGGAAAACAGGAATTAGAAGCATATTTTGGCATGTACAAAAATGCTCAAGTAAAGAGCCAGTAGGAAGCTTGTAACAAAAGGCCAAGGTACCTGAACTAGACTCCTTAACTTATTTTTAGTTGCAAATTCAAAAGGCTAATCAGATTGTGAGACATAAAAACTACAATAAGTGAGTTATAAGCAAGGAGTCAGGCAAATCACAGAAAGAAATATTGAATAAGATACAAGAAAAAAAATGGCTGGTCGGAACTGAATTATTTAATTATATGGCAAATTTACAGGAGTAGCCAGATATTCATCACATCTCATTCAATTAGATATTATTTAGTCTAAAGTAACAGTCCAAAAGCTACAAGTATTTAATAGAGACAAAAGGATAATAGTTATTAATTATAATCTCAAAGATTAAGATCACAAAGATAACTTACAATAATTGTCACTTGTTTGGATTCTTCATCCATCATGATATTACCATATTGAAGATCATTATGGCAAAATCCAATATTTTGATCTTCTGCAGACAATATCGCTTCCAAAGTTTTTATCTCGTCAGCAAGTTTATCCAACTGAAATTCTTTGACTTCTTCAGGTGAGCACAATCTGTGAGCTTCTTTAAGCCAATTTCTGACAATAAAATATCAGCTACAACCAAATGCTCAACTCCATTTTGAAGTGCACCAAAACATATATGTGTCAAACAACTAAGGTATACCTTAACCTTTCTCATAAGAAAACTTTTGCTTGACCAGGCATGTCGAGATCATGGAACTCCTTTAATTTTGAGGCAATTAAAGAAGATACTTTCTGTTGAGTTCTGTAATTTAATTCAATCTATTTTTCTTGTTTTTTTGTTAATGTATATGTGTATGCATTTAGTCCCATATTGCTAAGCCAAGAAGATTGGAAGACCTTATATATGAAGCCCTTCCATCCTTGCTTAGCAAAGTTAAGGGGACTTACACGCTGGCGAAACAGTAAGTGAAGTGAATAAATACTGCGTCTCTTTTTCCTTGTCCTGAGGCTTGGTACGCTTCAATCGGAAGATAATAATTTCTGAATCTTACTCTTTTATTTGTCTATTTATTACATGATTGTTATTTTAGTACAAATATATTACCGTGTCAGTGCTCGATTCCACAACAACACTTTCGGTCCCGAAGGTCAGCAGCAGAAAGAGTCTGAAATACCAAAAGAAAGGGACATATATACATTAAGTTATTTATGCACTGCAATTTTAAATAAATTAATCATACATGGAAAGAGTCATAATCTGTATCTTTAGTTTATGTTTTTAAAATAAGAGGTTTGGTGGTTTGAATTCTCAGGTCGAACTGTAACATTTCCCAGTCCAAACATTAGCCATGTATGCATTAAAGCTATCCTTATCATCACTAGAATTGCTCAAGCTTGGTAAATCCAGAAGGTTCCAATCCATAACCTTCCCAAGATTAAATAGTCCAAAAAGTTTGGCAAACAAGGAATTTATTGAAGAACCTGTTCTTGATGAATTGTGGTGTAGTATTTATGCTATATGCTTCAAATTATTGAGGATACATATGAGAAGCTAACACAATATGAGGATAATATATATTAGAGCTTTATGTATAGTTCAATGAGAGTATACGATTCATACGCCCAGTCCCAGATAGTCGAAATGAGGAAGAGGATGTTGATACATGAGAAGCAAAATGAACGAGCAAAAATAATGCAAATCAAATTGAGATGGATTCAGAAAACTATTTTTCTAAAAAGCAGAAGGTTACAGAACAACATGCAGACAAGCTACACCTTATTCTTATACAACTAATTGGATGTATACCTTGAGAAGCAGCCAGCCAGATAGTCTCTAATCTTTAGAATACTGGAAATACCAGTGAAGTTAAAAGAAACCTCACCACAGGAGACTACAGATGAAGAGTTGTGCAGCAATTATTTTGCACTTTCAATCAGCCTTCTTTCTTAGATGATCTAGATCCAGATCTATTATCCACCATGTTAAGTTGTACACACTTGGTATGTTCTATCTGCATTTCATCTATTTGTTTGTTCCTAGCTCACGTTTGTCCTCTAGTTTCCCTTGAGAATAATCAGTGTTGTTAGAGGCGTGAGGTGCACCGAGGCGCAAAAGGGATCCTAGAGCCCTGGGTGCGAGGCGCGTCCGAGGCGCGCGCCTCTTGAACATGAGATTAATTACTAAACTACCATGTCAAATATGATAATTATTAATATTCCACACACACAAATATCAAATATGACAAGCAAAACAACACCATGATAAAATTAATAAAAGTTTAAAACTTTCAAGTTTTAACTTTCTAATCTAAACTAGCAAAGTTCATCAAAACAAGTGTAATGAGTCAAATTAATCATCAAGCTCAAGATCATCCTCATTGTATTCTTCTTCTTCTTTATATTCATCTTTTTTTATCTTCATCTTCTTCAAATTCAATTTCTTCTTCTTCATCTTCATCTCTAAGTCTTAGAGATGAGTGTCTCATAGAGGAAGATGTATTTCCCTTCTCGACTGGTTTAAGCCTAGCATGTGAACTAGAGGTCATGGATGCAATGTTTTTTCCTCTAATACAATATTCAGGCTCTTCAGCTCCAGTAGCCCTAACAACGACATCCCATGTCAAGTCATCACCTTTAAAAACTAACTCATCTTCTTCATTATCACTTTCTCTATCCATTCTACCCATCAACCATTCATTACTGTCATCAATATCTGTCAAAGAGATGAGGTCGATCTTATCACGTGCATTATACCGAAGTTTTAAGGCACGATTGTATTTCACAAATATAAAATCATTGAAGCGCTGCTGAGCTTGTAATGCCCGAATATTCTCAAAACTATTTTAGGAATATTCTATGATTTTTCTGGAATTATTAGATATTTTTCCGGAATTTTCCGAGTAGCGGAAGTAGCAAAAATAATTAGAAGAATAAAAAGGCTTAAGCGGGAATTGAACCCGGGACCTCTCGGGTCCGCTAAACCTTTAGTTAGCCTTAGTAACCGGTGAACCCAGCAGGGCCGTGCTGAAAGAGAAGGGAAACATTTATATTTATATTTGAGTTGGACCTAGTTACCCACTTAATATAAATTAAAAACTTAAGTTGGTTTGGGTTATTTCTTTTATTTGGTTCGGCAACTTCTCCCTCTCCAAACCCTCACCGACGCCAATTCCTTCCTCTCCTCCTTCTCTCGGCGCCAACCACAAGAGGACCTAGGGTTCTCTCCCTAGGGCCCCAAGGACATCTTCCGGCGATAACTCCGGCACAAGGACGCTCTCCTTCGCGAGGGGAACGCTTAGACGCGAGAAGATCGTCGAGAAGTCGTCTCTACCGGAATTCTAGCGAATAGAATTGTAAGGAAATTAGCGTACGAGGTAAGAAACCCCTCACCTGCAGTATAAGTAGCTCCGTTTGGTTTTATACGCACTAGTCTAGCTATATGCAGTTTTTATCGACGCATAGGGTGAATTTGACCCTCCTCGCAGATTTAGGGATTTAGTGAGTACTTCTAGATGGGCCGGACACGTATTCCCTCTTCAGTGGGGGTTCCTAGACGTTGTCGGGTGCCTAGAAGTGGTCTCCCTAATAGAGGGGAGAGTTGGGGCACACTAGGTGTTCGATAAAATAGCTAGTTAAGTTAAAATGCAAATTAGGCATTTTAATAGCTCAGTTAAATGCATTAGAAGCATTTAAATCAGTAAATCAGTTTATTTTAGCTTATATGGGACCACGGTCCAATGGGTGGGCTCCCACAGTCGCCTCTAGGTTCAGACAACCTAGCTCTAGGTTCAGATAACCTAGAAACAGCAAATTAAAACAGTTAGCTATATTCAGTATTTTATTTTCAGTGGCACTGTACTGGATCAGATATCCATTGGGTTGGACTCCTACAGTCGTCCCTAGGTTTAGATAACCTAGTTAACCCTACTAAATTCGGGACTTGCAAACTCGGGTCTAGTTAGGGATGCGCGCACAACAAGTGCAGTTGTCGGGCCCAAACAGCATGATTATGTATTTTCACTTATTATGAATTAGTTTTCAAAGCTCAAATTAGTTATGTTAGTTGAGTTGGAATTCAGTATCAGTTTAGCTTATTATATGTTCAGTTCAGTTATCTTTATTGATTCCTATGATTAGTTGCCATGTCATGTTCAGTATGCATGTTCAGTTATTTCAGTTTATGCTTGCAACCATAGTATGCCATGCCAGTACATGTTTTCAAATAGCATTCTTTAAAAGCATGTTTTGCATCGTTGCATGTTTTAGTGAGGTAGTTGGTTTCTTACTAAGCTTTAAGCTTACAGATTCTAGTTTCCTTATACTGCAGATAAAGGTAAGGGAAAAATGGACTAGCAAAGGAAGCTGGAGGCCAATGCAGAGATGGTGTGTGTGGCAGGAACTGGAATAAAAGATCCTTAGGGGATCTAGCAAGCTTAAACAATTGAACCTTTAGTATTTCTATTGTCATGCACTTTTAATTGTTAAATGCTACGAGCTAGTAAACCATGCTTTACATCCAGTTTAGAATGCTAGCTTTATGTCATTAGAATATATTCTATGGAGTGTATAAGTGAAATGTGAGATTTTGGCACGCCCAAGTGCTGAAATCAGAGTTTCAGGCTGAAATCAGAACTCTGATCGGTCTACAGACCGATCAGAGAGTGGGTTGTGCCGCTGGATCGGTCAGCTGACCGATCCATGCGCGAACAGAGAGTTAGCGCCTGCGAACAGTGAGCACTGAAGCTTACTGATCGGTCAGTCGACCGATCAGTAAGTCACTGGATCGGTCAAGCCGACCGATCAGTGTACTCCTGGATCGGTCGGACAGCTTATGGATCGGTCAGCCGACCGATCCAGAGGGTTGTTTCCGTGCCGGCATCAAGCTGGATCGATCACTGGATCGATCCGACAGCCCAATCGATCCATGGATCGATTGAAATGCCTGATTACAACTAGCAGGTCATCCGAGAGGCATAGATTTTCTTCCCTAGCATGTGAACAACTCCTAGGTACACTTAGAAGGTTAAGTTCAGATTTTACAGAAATTAGTTTAGTAAAATTTTAATAAATCCAGATTTTCCGTAATAGTAATTTAGCACAGCATAACTGTAGCGATCGGCCTCGCAGCCTAGTCAGTAGGAGGCGGGTCGTTACAGAGCTAGCTTATTCCTTTTTTTGCTGTGAATCTACAAAATATCAAAAATCACAATAAGTATAAATGTATAATAAAATAGCAAAGAATATTTTTTACTGATAAAAGTAACATACTAATAGTATTAGGGGGTGTTTGGTTGATGGGTTTGGGAATGAGGGAATGGAATGATAGTAAAAGATAGTGTTTGGTTTGTGGGTTTGGGAATGATAATTTGGGAATGATTTCTAGATTTTTGGGAATCAACAAAACCCATATAATTAGGTGGGTTTTATTTCCATTCCCATTCCCATTCCATCTTACTATCAAACCTATACCCATAGTCATTCCCATCATTTAACCAAACACCACCTTAATGTATTATACATTTATATTTATTACATACCTGCTCAAATACACTCCAATTGCGCTCACAGCCAGAAGTGCTACAAGTGAGGCTAAGCACTTTAATAACAAACTTTTGCAATTCTGGGGTATTTTCTCCATAGCATTCCTACCATTCCACTGGAGATAATGCTTTTCTATGTCTAATTGTCACATTCCTCCCAAATAGCCCTTTTGCCTTTCGATATATAGAGAGTTGGGTAGTGATAACATGATTTTGGTACATTATCTTGATTCATAATGCATGTTTTTAATGATCTTTTCATTGCTTAAACTCATATTTACTTTACATTTCACAGATTGCATTTGATCTTGGACTTAATTAAAAATTAATTTATTATCATGGTATTTGATACTAATATTTGATTATTATTTTGTCGGCATCAAAAGGGTCATGGACTCGATCAGATCAGACCGTATTTGGGCTCAAATCTAGGGCTAAACAAGTTGATCAAACCTTGGAGCGATTGAGACCGTTCATTGAAGATCGGAGAGATCTGAGCCATCCGCCAAGAATCCAGCTTATCCAACCTAATGAAGAGCATATCTCAGCCGTTGGATCAGATTGGGAGAGGTTTAAAACTTGAGAAGCTACAGTGTGTTCGTGGAGCTCGACATCCTCGCGACAAATCCACTGTTCATCCTTCTTCTTTAGCGACGCCGAAGCCTCCCTTCCATATTTCGGATCCTAGATTAAACTTCTTCATCTCCAGCAAGCTTCTGATCAACCGACGACCAACAATCGAGGTACAAATCAAGTTTTGAAGGTGTTCCCCGATCCTTGATTTCTCTTCCGCGATCCACAACTACCACAGATTAGAGGGCATTCCCCAGATCTGTGGGATCCAATCAATCATAGGAGCTCGAAGGGCATTCCCAGAAGCCTCTACATCATTTCCACCTCCGCAGCTATTGGATCGATCCGATCAATTGATTGAAGCACCTCTGTTCTTCGATGGCTAGCAAATTCATTGATTCAAAGCTAGTTAGGGCGTTCCCAGATAGCTTTGGATTTCACTTGAATAAGCTGGGAGTTCAGATCTTCGCCAGTGATTGCTTGATGGGCATTCCCTGATTCATCTCTGTTTTACAGTAGAGAGGAAGGAGTTTGAGATCAGGTTCGGTTGTGGATGCTATTAGATTTTGTTTCTTTTTGAATTGTTGATGTTCTTGCTCAAATATGATGATCTGATTTCCTATCTCTGCAATTTTGATTGATTTCTTAGCTTTGCTCTTAATTTCCTTTAGATTTCTGTAATCAAAACCCCTGTTCAGTTACTTAATGTGTTTACAGTTTGTTTCTTATTTTAAATTCCTGATTTCAGTTTAGTCCAGCTAGTGTTAAGTTTACTTCTTGAATGTTTGAGGAATTCTTGATCAATATATCAGATCTTAGTGATTATGGAGTGTTTTAGACATTGAATGGTTTATTTGAGTTGTGTTAACAGTCTACTTTTGTTAACTTAGTTGATTGTGGAATGAATTGAAGATTTGGTAATCGAATTAAGTGTTGAATTTGATTGTGAAGGTGAATGAAAAGAAAAATTCAGTTTCCGCAAGTGTAGTGAGTCTTTTAGTTTACTTGTTGTTGAGATTGGGAATTGAAGATGTGTTAATTGAATTATTGGATTTAATGATGCTTTGGAATCCAAACTTTATTGATGTTAATTTGAAGAAATGAAGTAGATCATGTGTGATCCTGTCCGAATGCTGAATCAACGGACGCTGGGCACGTGGCGCTCTCCGCGTTGCTGACGCAGATCCCCGACCGGTCACACGGAGCTCCGGCGAACCTGCAAAGAAGTCGGGCCGGGAAGGGGTTCCCGGCGACAACCCTCCGACGCTCAAGTCAGGCAAGTGGACCATAGAGAAGTGTCTTCGAATATCGTAGAATGCCTACCTCCGATGATGTAACACCCATAGGGTACTTAGCAAGATTTTAGATATTTTTTTTATTATCATGAATAAAAATAGGCCTTATGTGTAAATTTGCAAAAATAATAAAAATAGAACCAAAAAGAGATGACCAAGGTTTGAACCTTGGATCTCTTACTAGATACATGTATGTGTTAACCAATAAACCAAGAGAAGTTATTGTTAGAGAGAAAAGTGACAATATAGTTAAGAGTAAGAAAAGAGCTTCTTTCATTTAGAAGGAGAAGTTAGAGTTGCCTTTTTCCTCTCAAAAGAAAAGAGGATTCTTGCTTCCTCTTTTCATTAAAGGAGGAGTAAAAGAAAGGAGAAGGAAAAGTACATTTTCCCTTCCTCCTCTCATGAAGAATAAAAGGGGAAATTAAAGAAGAGATTTCATTTTCTCCTCTTCCTTCTCCCTCCTTCTCTTCACCGTGACCAAACCTTCTCCCCACCTCCATTGTCGAAACCCAAAAACAAAGGAGGACTCCTCTTTAGGAAGGCTCCACAATCAAGATTACTTCCCTAAGGAAATCAAACACAAGGAGGTAAGTATCCCCTCACCTGTGCTACAAGTCGCTTACGAAATTTCCGTGAGGTTAGAATGCTTAAAAAATAAAAATAAAAGAAAGAAACCTATGCTCATGGATCTCATTATGTTATGATATGAACTTAGTTAAAGATTTATGTTGGATGTTGTTTAAAGCATGATCTTCTTCTTTATATGTTTCGGCCATGAATATTTTAGGGCTTCAAGAAGCTCAAAACCTAATCTAACATGCTTATAGAGTCCTTTATGATAAGATATGAACTTGACTAAGTATTCATGTTTGTATGTTGCTTGGAATTTTATTTCCTTTATTGTGAAGTTTCGACCATGATGGATCTAGGGTTTCAAGAAGCTCAAAACCTAATTTAACTTGCTTATAGATTCCTTTATGATAAGATATGAACTTGACTAAGTTTTCATGTTTGTATGTTGCTTGGAAATTCAATTTCTTTTCCTTGAAGTTTCGGCCATGATGGATCTAGGGTTTCAAGAAGCTCAAAACCTAATCTAACATGCTTATAGATTCCTTTATGATAAGATATGAACTTGACTAAGTATTCATGTTTGTATGTTGCTTGGAAGTTTTATTTCCTTTATTGTGAAGTTTCGGCCATGATGGATCTAGGGTTTCAAGAAGCTCAAAACCTAATTTAACTTGCTTATAGATTCCTTTATGATAGGATATGAACTTGACTAAGTATTCATGCTTGTATGTTGCTTGGAAATTTTATTTTCCTTTATGTAAAGGTTCAGCCATGATGGATCTAGGGTTTCAAGAAGCTCAAAACCTAATCTAACATGCTTATAGATTCCTTTATGATAAGATATGAACTTGACTAAGTATTCATGTTTGTATGTTGCTTGGAAGTTTTATTTCCTTTATTGTGAAGTTTTGGCCATGATGGATCTAGGGTTTCAAGAAGCTCAAAACCTAATCTAACATGCTTATAGATTCCTTTATGATAAGATATGAACTTGACTAAGTATTCATGTTTGTATGTTGCTTGGAAGTTTTATTTCCTTTCCTTGAAGTTTCGGCCATGATAGGGTATAGGGTTTCAAGAAGCTTAAAACCTAATGTAACATGCTCATAGACTTCTTTATGATATGATATGAACTTGGCTAGGTATTCATGTTTGTATGTTGCTTGAAATTTAATTTCCTTTCCTTGAAGTTTCGGCCATGATAGATTTTAGGGTTCCAAGAAGTTTAAATTTAAAGCCTAGCATGCACATGAATCTTCTCATGATATGATATGAATGCAATTCAATATTCATGCTTGTATGTTGTTAGAGCTTACTTTTCCCTTTCATGAAACTTTCGGCCATGACTATATTCTAGGGTTCAAGGAAGTTTAAATTTAAACTTAGAAAGCTCATGGATCCCCTTATGATATGATATGGAGTTAGTTTGGTATTCTTATGCTTGTATAGAACTTAGTTCATGTTCTTAAAAGGTTCGGCCACAACTAAGTTAAAAGGGCTAGGGAGCTTAGAACCTAAACTTCTCATGTTCATTTTGTAGTTTATGATCTGAAATTCATCTAAGGTTCACAAGCTTATATGATGTTGTAACCTAGAACCAAGCATGGTGACTTTCGGCCACTATATGGAATTAGGGTTAGAGACCCAATTATGATTTTTTTTCTAAGTGTCTCACATACTAATATATGAATTAAGAGATGCTAGTAAATGTTTTCCCATGTATGATTATGTTTCTATGATGCATTATATGCTCATTTAAGTATGCTTATGAACCATGCATGATGATGACTTTTATGATGTGTTTTATGCTTAGGTATGCATGCTTTATGATAAGACAAGTAACATGCCTATTTATGTATGCTTATGAACCATGCATGAAATGATTCTTATGATGACTATGTTGGTATCAAGTATGTATGATTTCAAATATGTTGCATGCTTATTTATGCAAGCTTATGAACCAGGCATGAAAATGATTTTTATGATGGCTATGTGTCCAAGTATGCATGCCTTATGATATGATAAGAAAATGGCTAAGAGTTGCTTCCCTTAAGTTGGGATTAAGAGCACTCTTCATGTTAAGACAAGAGCATGACATTTATGTTGATATGATATGACAGTTATGATGATATGATATGCATGACATGTATTTTACTTTGTATGACTTGTACCAAGGGTGAGCTCCATAAGCGCCCTTAGGCCGACGGACTATGAACGGTCTAGTAAAAAGGGATGTGCTCCTTAGTACACCCCTAGGCCGATGGACTATGAACGGGTCTAGATCCCTAGTAGGTTCGGGGCTAGCTACCCTGTCCTAGGGATTGCGCGCATTTATGTATGTATGTGGTACAAGCCGGACCCTCATGATGATGATATTATGTTTAAGTATTAAAAAGATATGTTTAAAGACATCTTGTACTTGACATGGCATATGTTTTAAAAAGACATTCTGCATGATACACCCATTCATGATATGATATGTTTCGTTTTTTATGAATTATATGACATGATGTTATGCCATACTCTTATGACTTATAGGACATGATGTTATGAGATGTTTTTTTTAGGATTCATACGACCTGATGATATGTTATGCTTCTATGATTCACATTACATGATTCCTTTATTTATGACATGTTAGAGTATGATGTTTCTTAATGATATGATATGATAGGAGGCTGTGTTCACATGATATAATGTTAGATGATTATGTCTCCATTGATTGTATGCTTATATGACTATGCTATGAGATATGATTTTTGTGAGTAGGAAAAGGATCTTACTGAGCCTGTGTGCTCATAGCTTACTTTCCTTGTACCACAGATAAAGGCAAGGAATGGATGATCTAAGGGAGCTGCAGGAGAGGCAAGGAGATGTGTGTGACAGTGGCTCGGCTAAGACAAATAAAGACCTGCTATGTTATTTTTGTTATGTCTTACATGAACCCAGTGTATTATGCTACATTCCAGTATAACTTCATGACATTTTCGCTGCTTTATGTTACTAAAAAGAAATTTTAAATATACATGTGTATCCTGGAATAGTTAAGTAAGTAAGTAGCCCCGTCCCTTTTAGTAGCAGGGAGGGCGGGCGTTACAGATGAAGTGTGAGGCCCTTTATATAGAGCTAGGAAGGGGCTCACGCACACATACCGAGGCAAATACGTGTCCTCAGCCCATACCTCAATATGGGCTTGTCCGAAAAGCTTGCCTAACACCATACTGCTACAGTCCGAGCACGTCTCTGATGGGACAGCGGAACCCTCTGTCATAAGATCCTGCGTATGGCTCGCTCGTTGGCCATACCCGCTGTCAGAGGATGTTTCCTTGTCCTGTAGTCTCTTCTTACTCCATGCCAAGTGTCCGATCGGTCGGCAGTCCCCTTGCGTCCGGCCGGTCATATGTGCTGGTCCACTTAGGATATTCCCGGTAGTGTGCTCTGTGGAGACTGTTCACAGTATTGCTACCTTATGCCTTCGGTCGAGTGGGCTACCCGCTCGATCGTACAATCCTGTTCAACGAGCGTCGGAACCCTGACTCCTCGCCGGGTGCTTTTGACTCCGATGAGACCCCGTTCGGCCGACCGGTCTTCTCTTCTCCGATCGGTCGTTCGGCCCTTTGACTTCCACGTGGCGTTGACTTCCCTCAGAGGGGGGTCCCTGTTCTTACCGCCGGATCACTTGCCTCCCCTTCAAGTCTAGTCGAAGGAGGTGATTAGTTCGACTGACTGGACCATCAGTTGGGCCGAGTGGCGTACTGAAACTACTATCCGCTCGGAAACAAGGGGCAGCCAAAACGTCAGTCAACACCAATATTACTCAGCATCTCTTCGAATTTTCCACCAATCTCCATCATTAAGGTCTAGCACGCGCTCATTAAATACGCTCCAGTGGTTGAATGCCACGTGGCGGTGCTGCCGTCATCGTATGGCGGCGGCGTGGTGTTCTGACGGGATCGAGGCGGTTCGAAATGAACGGCAAGATTCGTGCTCCGATTCTCGCGACCTGGATCCAACGGTGGAGGCCGCTCGGGCTCCGCCCTATAAAATCTTCGCTTTCTCCCCTTCACCGCATTTGCGTCTGCGCGAGTTCACTGCTTCCTCTTGCGTTCCAGACTCCCGGCGATCTCACGCTTCTGTTTCCGGCGATCTCCGGTGCTCTTCCCTCGATCTTCTTCTTCATTGTAAGGTTCTTCTCCTTTCTCTCTTTGGTTCTAGCATTTTCTTTGCACTTCTTTCCCAAGTTTTCTTCCTCGGGGTACTGTTTCGTTGCCATCTTCTTTCTTTTATCCTTTCATTTTCTTTCAATTTCGTCCGTTCAGACCATGACCCAATCCTCTCAACCCGAAGACCAAACCCTCGGCCCATGGTACTATACCATGGAGTCGCGCTTCGATCGGCGCGACGCTGATGTCCTGATTAATAGTTTTGACATTCCCTCCGACCTTGAAATCATCCTACCCACAGACTCCGCTCGGCCGCACAAACCGCCGCGCGGAGCTTTTTGTGTTTTCCGCGACCAGTTCACGATCGGTCTGCGATTTCCGATTCATCCCTTTATCATTGACGTCTGTAATTTTTTCGACATTCCGCTCGGAAGCCTAGTTCCCAACACCTTCCGTCTTCTATGCGGTGTTGTCGTCCTTTTTAAAATCCATAACATTCCCCTCCGACCGGAGGTCTTCTATTACCCTAAACAATCCGAGCCGGGCACTTACATGTTCCAGGCTCGGCCCGGCTTGGTCTTCTTCAATAAACTACCTTCTTCCAATAAGCATTGGAAGGAATTCTACTTCTACATTCGCCTTCCCGAACGGGCTCCCTTCCGAACCCAATGGCAGGTCGACCTTCCTCTCTCCCCAGAGCTCAAAAGGTTCAAGACCCGGCCTGATTATCTCCACGCCGCCAACATGCTTGCCGGTCTGCGGTTTGATATCAACAAATTTCTTCCAGAAGGTGTTATGTACATATTCAGGTTGAGTCCGATCAGAACACCCCTCCCGAGCGGCTTCGGTAAGATTTTCACTTTGTACCTTTGCCTTGCTTGCTAACTGATTTTTTCCTTTTTCCTTTACAGCGAATATTGTCATGGAGTCAGTGATGGCTGGTATTCTGAAGAGAAAGGCAGCGACGCTTGAAGCCGCGACAGCCAAAGAAATGGAGACGCTCGGCATCCAACCGGTCGGCTCGCATGAAGGGGAGAGCGGGACTCATGAAGAGTCGGTCGCTCAGGCCTCTCATCAGAACGTGGCAAGCGGAGCCACCCCCAGCGGAGGACCAACTGTCCAAGAGGAAGGTTCCGCTCGGGAAGAGGAACAACCCGGACAAAAGAGGCTCCGAGTGGAGACTCCACTCCGATCGGCCACGTCCGTGGTCTAACCATCCGAGCGGGTTACTGCAACCGCTCGCGGCAAGGCTCCAGAGGTCGAGGCTATTTCCTCCGACCGGACTCCATCTCAATTGGACGCGCCGGCGGACCCTCTTGAGGCCGTTCTAGTCAGCGTCCTTCAGCCTGCTCCCCGTCAAGTCCAACGTTCAACCATTTTATCCCAATTTTCGGCGCCGGCCTCTGATCCTCTCCCATCATCCGCTCGGACGACCCCCGGTCATGGCCGCACTGTCCGAGTCACACTTCACCTTCCGACTAAAGAATTGCTACCCGAGGCCGATCACTCAACCGCGCCCGAGCACACAATCACCCTGAAGGGGCCCCTAGCCAAGATGTGGGCCGACGCTCGGGCGCGCGTCGCGATGATCCCCCTCCGCAATTTGGCTAACAACCACATACAAGAGGCCACAGGGGTAAATTCGTTTTCTTCCAAGTTTTGTATGCATTCTTTCCGATCGGCCACTAACAACTTATATTCTTTCTTTTTCGTCAGAGATGGGTGGAGGAGATAGTTGTCTCCAACCGCCTGGCGATGGTGGACGAGGAATTGAGACAACTGAAGGCTGCAAGCGGTCCGTCCGGCTCTCAATGCCCCTCGTATGCCGAGCTGAAGAAGGAGCTGAAGAAGGCTCAAGATTTGTTGGCGGCCGAGCAGAAGAAGACAGCCGATCAGACCCACACTTTGGCCGAGCTCGAGCGGCAAGTCAAGTCGCTCGACCAAAAAATAAACTTGGCCACCACTCGGAAAAACACGGCCATCTCCGATTTGGAGAAAAAGAATGTTGAGGCTCAGGGGCTGGAGCAGAAAGTGAAGGAGCTGATGGACCAACTGGCCAAAGAGAAGGTTTCCCGAACGGACGAGGTGGCAAAGCTCGAGGCGGCTTTACAAGAACATAAGGCAGCCGCCGATGCTTCCCAAGCGGCCTTTAAAGAATACCAGGAGGCCGAACCAAGCCGAGTCGCTGCCCTGCAACAGAAATACATCCGTTCGGCCAAATTTTCGGAGAAGGTCTGCGAGCGGATGTACATGGCCTTCGAGCTTGCCATGAATGCCACGACGGAATACTTGAAGTCCAAGGGGCAACTTCCCGACTCCGCAGTCATCCCGGCTAAGGACCAGGCGACACTTCTCAACGACATCCCGACGACGCTTTATGATTATTTGGAGTAGTTTGTATGTAATCCAGCCGCCCGGCTAAAAAACTATCACTTTTTGTAACTAGGCCGTTCGGCCTTATTTTCTATAATGCTATGCCTTTCCCTTTGCTAATCCATATGCGTGTTGTCCGCTTGGCTCGCTAACTACCGTTTATATTCGCCTGCTTCTCCTCGTAATTCTCCCTTCATCCCACCTTTCTTGTGTTCGAAAGGGGTTTTTACGAAGTATTTCGCGTGGATAGTCTGCTCGGATGAATGTATACTTTTTCGCAACTGAAATTTACGCTAGCTGTTCGCCAAGTACCTTTGGTTACCTGGCCGATCGGCGACTTTATTGTCTTAGCCAACGCAACTCGATTTTTAACGTTGGAGCTCGACGATATTCCGACCGGAGGGTTTATAGATGCCGGTTCGTCTCTCGATTTTTAACGTCGGAGCTCGACGGTCTTCCGGCCGGAGGGTTTATAGACGCCGTCTCGTCTCCCGATTTTTAACGTCGGAGCTCGACGGTCTTCCGGCCGGAGGGTTTATATACGCCGGTTCGTCTCTCGATTTTTAACGTCGGAGCTCGACAGTCTTCCGGCCGGAGGGTTTATAGATGCCGGCTCGTCTCTCAATTTTTAACGTCGGAGCTTGACGGTCTTCCGGCCGGAGGGTTTATAGACGCCGGCTCGTCTCTCGATTTTTAACATCGGACCTCGACGGTCTTCCAGCCAGAGGGTTTATAGACGCCGGTTCGTCTCTCGATTTTTAACGTCGGAGCTCGACGGTCTTCCGGCCGGAGGGTTTATAGGCGCCGCTCTCGATTTTAACGTCGGAGCTCGACGGTCTTCCGGAGGGATATGGCGCGCCTCGATTTTTAACGTCGGAGCTCGACGGTCTTCCCCGCGGAGGGACGCAGGTTCGTCTCTCGATTTTTAGCGTCGGAGCTCGACGGTCTTTCGGCGAGGGTTTATAGACGCCGGTTCGTCTCTCGATTTTAACGCCTGGAGCTCGACGGTCTTCCTACCGGAGGGTTTATAGATGCCGGGTTCGTCTCTCGATTTTAACGTTGGAGCTCGGCGGTCTTCCTACCGGAGGGTTTATAGTCGCCTGTTCGTCTCTCGATTTTTAACGTCGGAGCTCGACGGTCTTCCGCTCGGAGGGTTTATAGACGCCGGTTCGTCTCTCGATTTTTAACGTCGGAGCTCGACGGTCTTCCGGCCGGAGGGTTTATAGACGCCGGTTCGTCTCTCGATTTTTAACGTCGGAGCTCGACGGTCTTCCGGCCGGAGGGTTTATAGACGCCGGTTCGTCTCTCGATTTTTAACGTCGGAGCTCGACGGTCTTCCGACCGGAGGGTTTATAGACGCCGGTTCGTCTCTCGATTTTTAACGTCGGAGCTCGACGGTCTTCCGGCCGGAGGGTTTATAGACGTCGGTTCGTCTCTCGATTT
Organism: Zingiber officinale; assembly: GCF_018446385.1. Classification (NCBI taxonomy): domain Eukaryota; kingdom Viridiplantae; phylum Streptophyta; class Magnoliopsida; order Zingiberales; family Zingiberaceae; genus Zingiber; species Zingiber officinale. The sequence continues at coordinate 8,454,567 of NC_055997.1, read as the reverse complement.
TTAACGTCGGAGCTCGACGGTCTTCCGGCCGGAGGGTTTATAGACGCCGGTTCGTCTCTCGATTTTTAACGTCGGAGCTCGACGGTCTTCCGGCCGGAGGGTTTATAGACGCCGATTCGTCTCTCGATTTTTAACGTCGGAGCTCGACGGTCTTCCGACCGGAGGGTTTATAGACGCCGGTTCGTCTCTCGATTTTTAACGTCGGAGCTCGACGGTCTTCCGGCCGGAGGGTTTATAGACGCCGGTTCGTCTCTCGATTTTTAACGTCGGAGCTCGACGGTCTTCCGGCCGGAGGGTTTATAGACGCCGGTTCGTCTCTCGATTTTTAACGTCGGAGCTCGACGGTCTTCCGGCCGGAGGGTTTATAGACGCCAGTTCGTCTCTCGATTTTTAACGTCGGAGCTCGACGGTCTTCCGGCCGGAGGGTTTATAGACGCCGGTTCGTCTCTCGATTTTTAACGTCGGAGCTCGACGGTCTTCCGGCTGGAGGGTTTATAGACGCCGGTTCGTCTCTCGATTTTTAACGTCGGAGCTCGACGGTCTTCCGGCCGGAGGGTTTATAGACGCCGGTTCGTCTCTCGATTTTTAACGTCGGAGCTCGACGGCCTTTAAGGCTAATTTTAACACTGCTGTTCGGCGAAGCTATTTGCCATCCTTTTATCATTTCTACTTCTTGCATTACAAGGACATAGGCGACCAAAACATATATAAAATTACATCAGCACACCTCTCACCCAGCTAGGTACGGCTGGAGATGATTCGCGCTCCATGGTCGATCTAGCCGCCGTCCGTCTTCATCCTCCAAATAATAAGCACCCGAGCGGAGCTTTTCGATGACTTTGAAGGGGCCCGCCCAAAGAGCCTCCAGCTTGCCGACGTCGCCGACCGGCTTTACTTTCTTCCAGACAAGGTCGCCAACTTGGATTGCTCTAGGGATCACGCGCCGGTTGTAATTCTGCTTCATTCTCTGCTGGTACGCCATCAGCCGGACGGACGCCTTGGCCCGCTCCTCGTCAACCAAATCTAGCTCCATGTTCCTCTGCTCGGCGTTGTCATCATCATAGTTCTGGATCCGGACGGACTCGACGCCCACTTCAACTGGAATCACTGCTTCACCCCCATACACTAAGTGGAATGGCGTCACGCCCGTGCCCTCCTTCGGGGTCATTCGGATGGCCCATAGGACGCCCGGCACTTCATCCACCCAGCTTCCTCCCAAATGGTCGAGCCGAGCATGCAAAATGCGAAGAATTCCCCGGTTGGCTACTTCGGCTTGACCATTGCTTTGGGGATATGCCACGGACGTGAAGTGTTGCTCGATGTCATAGCTTTTGCACCAATCTTCGAGCAACTTTCCCGCGAATTGCCTCCCGTTGTCGGAAACAAGTCGACGGGGGATGCCGAACCGGCAGATGATATGTTGCCAGATAAACTTCTTGACCATCTGCTCGGTGATCTTGGCTACCGGCTCGGCCTCCACCCATTTGGAAAAATAATCGACCGCCACTAGTAGAAATTTCCGCTGACCGGTCGCTATAGGAAATGGACCCACAATATCCATCCCCCACTGGTCGAACGGACATGAGACGGTAGCTGCTTTCATTTCCTCCGCCGGTCGGTGGGAGAAGTTGTGATACTTTTGGCAGGAAAGACACGTCGTGAAGGTCCGAGCGGCGTCTGCTTGCAGGGTTGGCCAGAAGTATCCGGTCAGCAGGATCTTCTTAACCAACGACCGTCCGCCCGGATGCCCTCCGCACGATCTTTGATGTACTTCTTGGAGGATGTACGCCGCGTCTTCCGAGCTCACGCATTTCAAAAGCGGGCGAGAGAAAGCCTTCTTGTAGAGTTGGTCTCCAATAAGCGTGAACCGACCGGCTCTCCTCCTCAGAAGCTGGGCTTCATCCCGATCGGACGGTGTAGCACCCGAGCGGAGAAACTCCATGATGGATGTCCTCCAATCGCTCGGAAATGCGAGGCCCTCCATCCGGTCGACGTGTGCCACCAAAGATACTTGTTCAATTGGCTGCTGGATGACGACTGGAGATATTGAACTTGCGAGTTTGGCTAACTCATCTGCTGCCTGATTCTCCGCTCGGGGTATCTTCTGGATAATGACCTCTCTAAAGTTGGCCTTGAGCTTTTCAAAGGCTTCAGCGTAGAGCTTGAGCTGAGCGTTGTTAATCTCAAAAGTGCCAGAGAGCTGCTGAGCGGCCAGCTGAGAATCTGAATGGAGCGTCACCCTACCGGCCCCCACATGCCGGGCTGCCTGCAACCCGGGTATGAGGGCTTCATACTCTGCTTCGTTGTTTGTGGCTCTGTAATCCAGCCGGACGGATAGATGCATCTTTTCTCCTTGGGGAGAGAGTAATAACACACCAATCCCGCTTCCGAGCCGAGTGGACGATCCATCCACAAATATTTTCCACATGGCTTCGGGTTCTGGCCTTTGTACTTCGGTGACAAAATCCACCAAGGACTGCGCCTTTATCGCTGAACGGGGCTGGTATTGAATGTCAAATTCGCTCAACTCCGTTGTCCATTTGATGAGCCGCACGGACGCTTCTGGATTCAACAACACTCTTCCCAATGGGCTATTCGTCCGGACGATGATAGTATGAGCCAAGAAATAGGGACGGAGGCGCCGAGCGGCGAGGACCAAAGCAAAAGTCAGCTTCTCGAGCCCAGTGTAGCGAGATTCAGCATCTTTTAAAATATGGCTTAGAAAATATACAGGTTCTTCTCCGCTCGCCCTTACTAGTGTCGAGCCGACTGCTTGCTCAATTGAAGATAAATAGATACAAAGTGGCTCACCCATAGCTGGCTTGGCTAGCACAGGCAGAGAGTTCAAGTATGTTTTCAGATCTTCGAACGCCCGATCGCATTCTTCGTCCCAGTGAAACTTAGTGGCTTTGCGTAAGATTTTGAAAAAAGGTAGGCTCCGGTCGGCAGTCTTGGAGATAAATCTGGACAAAGCAGTTATCCGACCGGTCAAGCGCTACACTTCCCTCAGATTTCTTGGGGGCGACATATCTTGTAGAGCTTTCACTTTGCTGGGATTTACCTCGATGCCCCGCTCGGTCACTATGTATCCCAAGAAACGCCCGCCTTTTGCTCCGACCAGACACTTCTGAGGGTTCAGCTTAACTCCATACCTCCTCAGCGTTCGGAAAGTCTCCTCCATGTCTTTAAAGAGATCGGCCGCTCGGACCGACTTGATGAGAATGTCATCCACATATACTTCCAGATTTCGCCCGATCTGCTCCTTGAACACTTTGTTCATCAAGCGCTGGTAAGTTGCTCCCGCATTCTTCAGTCCTAACAGCATCAAATTGTAGCAGTAAGTGCCGTCAGCTGTAATGAAGCTAACCTTCTCTTGATCTTTTCGGGCGAGTGGCACTTGATGGTAGCCCTGATAAGCGTCGAGCATGCATATCAACTCGCAGCCGGCTGTGGAGTCCACCAGTTGATCGATCCGGGGCAGGGGATAAAAATCCTTTGGGCACGCCTTGTTAAGATCTCGGAAATCGATGCATACTCTCCACTTGTTGCCCGGCTTGGAGACTAGTACCACGTTCGCCAACCAGCTCGGGAACTGGACCTCGCGTATGTGGCCGACCTCCAGGAGTTTCTCGACCTCCGCTCGGATGATTGCATTTTGTTCAGCGCTGAAGTCCCTCTTCCTTTGCTTCACCGGCCGAGCGTCCGGTCGGACGTGGAGCTCGTGCTGTGCTATACTCGGTGAAATTCCGAGCAGCTCATGCGTCGACCAGACGAAGACATCACAGTTTATCTGGAGGCATTTGACCACTTCCTCTTTCTGGCTTGCCTCCAGATCGGCCGCAATAAATGTGGTGGCCTCCGATCGGGTCGGATGGATCTGTACTTCCTCTTTTTCTTCATACACCAAAGAGGGAGGTTTTTCAGTTATGGCGTTTACCTCAATTCGGGGTGCCTTCCGAGCAGAATTGGCTTCTGCTCGTACCATCTCGACGTAGCATCGCCGAGCTGCCAGTTGATCTCCTCGTACTTCTCCCACTTTGTCTTCAACTGGGAACTTGATCTTCTGGTGGAAAGTGGAGACGGCCGCTCGGAATTCACTGAGAGCCGGTCGTCCCAATATTACGTTGTATGCCGACGGAGAGTCCACCACGACGAAGTTTGCAGTCCGCGTCCTTCTGAGCGGCTTCTCTCCCAGCGAAATGGCCAGCCGGATCTGTCCGACCGGCAGAACTTCGTTGCCCGTAAACCCATAGAGGGGGGGTTGTCATGGGCAACATCTCGGCTCGATCAATTTGCAATTGGTCGAAGACCTTTTTGAATATAATATTGACCAAGCTTCCTGTGTCAATGAAAATGCGGTGAATAGTGTAGTTGGCTATTACCGCTTTGATGAGGAGAGCGTCGTCATGTGGCACTTCGACTCCCTCCAAGTCCTTGGACCCGAAACTGATTTCGGGTCCGCTCGCCCTTTCTTGGCTGCAGCCGACCGCATGGATCTGGAGCCGCCTGACGCTAGCCTTCCTTGCTCGGTTAGAGTCTCTTCCGATCGGCCCACCAGCTATAATGTTGATTTCGCCTCGAGAAGTGTTGTTTCTATTTTCTTCTTCTCGAGCAGACGATCTAGGCCGCTCCCTAGACATTCGGGGATTGTCTTCACGCCTCAGAGTATGATGCCGCTCGGGAGTCTGTCTTTGCCGCCTGTCGGGTATCGTCCGATCGGCTTCACGAGGTCTCTGTCGCCTGTCGGATGATGGCGATCGACGGCCGCCACTCCGGGGAACGGGTTGGGTGATTAGAGGAAGACTCCGACAATCTCTGGTGTTATGCGTGTCCGTCCGGTGGAATGAGCAGAACATTGGGGTCCATTTCTTCTTTGGCTTGGGTCGCTCGGCAGCTACCTCTTACACATGGGACCTCGCATGGGGGGAGCGGAATACTTCGGCCCTCGGTCCTCTGGGCGGGTGATGAGCAGTGTGAGGCTTCCACTCGGCAGGGGGAGCCCGCTCGGTTGGAATTTCCTTTCTTCGGGCCGCTTGGGCTTCCTCCACATTGATGTATTCATTGGCCCAGTGTAGCATATGATCGTAGTCTCGGGGCGGCTTCCGAACGAGTGAGCGGAAGAAGTCCCCGTCCACGAGGCCTTGCGTAAATGCGTTCATCATTGTCTCGGAGGTGGCCGTTGGAATGTCCATGGCCACCCGGTTGAATCACTGGATATAAGCTCTGAGCAGATCTCTGGGCTCTTGCTTGATGGCGAATAAGCTCACGCTAGTCTTCTGGTAGCGCCGACTGCTTACAAAATGGTGGAGGAAGGCCGTGCGGAAGTCTTTGAAACTTGAGATAGATCCATCCGGCAGTCTCCGAAACCACCATTGAGCCGATCCCGAGAGGGTGGTTAGAAAAACCCGACACTTCACCCCATCTGTGTATTGATGAAGGGTAGCCGTGTTGTCGAACTTACCCAAATGATCATCCAGGTCGGTGGTTCCATTGTATTCACCGATCGCCGGGGGCACATAGTGCTTTGGCAGAGGGTCTTGTAGAATGACCTCTGAGAATTGCCGATTGATCCGCTCGGGAGAAGCGTCCGCTCGGGGGGCCTTGCTTTTTCTGTTGTCCCGTATTGGTATTTCATCTGACGAAGATCCTCGATCACGATTCACTGCTGCGGCTTCAGGAGGCGTACGGAATAAGGCCCGATGAAATGGAACCGTGGCCTGAGGTGCTTCCGCTCGGCCCCCTGATGCTAATGTTGCTTGCTGTTCAACTCGCTCGGCTTGCGACTTTTGTCTCTGTTCCACAAGCTTAGCGGCTCTTGTCTCGATCAAAGCGTCGAGCTCCTCTGTGGAGAGCATCACCGAGTGCGGGCGTCCATCCTCGTCCATTGCTTCCGATCGGATGCAAGAGCGTTCCCACAGACGGGGCCAAATTTCTCCTGTTCGAATGCTGAATCAACAGACCCTGGGCACGTGGCGCTCTCCGCGTTGCTGACGCAGATCCCCGACCGGTCACACGGAGCTCCGGTGAACCTACAAAGAAGTCGGGCCGGGAAGGGGTTCCCGGCGACGACCCTCCGACGCTCAAGTCAGGCAAGTGGACCACAGAGAAGTGTCTTCGAATATCGTAGAATGCTTACCTCCGATGAAGTGTGACGCCCTTTATATAGAGCTAGGAAGGGGCTCACGCACACATACCGAGGCGAATACGTGTCCTCAGCCCATACCTCAATATGGGATTGTCAGAAAAGCTTGCCTAACATCATACTGCTATAGTCCGAGCACGTCTCTGATGGGACAGCGGAACCCTCTGTCATAAGATCCTGCGTATGGCTCGCTCGTTGGCCATACCCGCTGTCAGAGGATGTTTCCTTGTTCTGTTGTCTCTTCTTACTCCATGCCGAGTGTTCGACCGGTCGGCAGTCCCCTTGCGTCCGGCCGGTCATATGTGCTGGTCCACTTAGGATATTCCCGGTAGTGTGCTATGTAGAGACTGTTCGCAGTATTGCTACCTTATGCCTTCGGTCGAGTGGGCTACCCGCTCGGTCGTACAATCCTGTTCAACGAGCGTCGGAACCCTGACTCCTCGCCGGGTGCCTTTGACTCCGATGAGACCCCGTTCGGCCGACCGGTCTCCTCTTCTCCGGTCGACCGTTCGACCCTTTGACTTCCACGTGGCGTTGACTTCCCTCAGAGGGGGGTCCCTGTTCTTACCGCCGGATCAATGTCCAGATAAGAACATCCTTTCTTTGATTTTATTCTTTACCTTGGTGATGTAATAATTCGATTTAAATCAATTCTAGAATTCACACATACTAATTAGCTATCCTTGGAAAAATATGACTCGGGACTCATTGCTACATCTCTTTTATTGAGTTTACTTTGGTTCCCAATCTTTATTAATTTGGAGCGCCTAGTGACATGTGAAATGGTGAACACCAAGTAGTAATTTTATCTTGCTCAGCAGCGCTTAAAACCAATCTCTCCATAGTTTCAAACAAATCATTCACCACTTCTCCACAGATATTTGAATCTGTGTATGAATAAAAAAATTCTGGATTCAAATAATGTCCTGCAGCATGCAGAGGTCGATGAAGTTGGCATTCTCATCTCGTATCAATGATCTCAAATACTTCTTTGTATTTCTCTTCTTTCTCCTTAAAGATCTTCATAATTGTTTCTTTTTCCCTATCCATAGCCTCATAAATATAGCCCATTGTAGGTTTTCTTTCGCCATCAACTAGTCTCAGAACACGAACTAAAGGGTCATATATCTTTAATATATGCACAATACTACTCCAAAATCTAAGTGTCATGATGATTTTAGCTACCTTCTTCCCAGCCGCTTCTTTTGCCCATTTACTCTCTGTCCAATCCTTTGAAATGAACATTTTTCTTAAGTTTTGCTTCTGTAGGTGCATCCTTTCAAGAGTAAGAAAAGCAATAGCAAATCTTGTGACATCCGCCCAACAAATCTCTTTTTGTCTTGTGAATTGCCTCAACATATTTACCATGACGGGGTAAACATCAATGTAAGCATTCACACTCATTGTCTTCTTCAATATTGCTTTAAAATTAGGCAATTTCCCAATATCTTCTAAGATCAAGTCGACGCAGTGAGAAGCACAAGGAGTCCAATACAAGTGCGGCATTTTTGCTTCTAATTATTTTCCTAAAAAAGAAGTTAGAAAACTAGATAAGTTTAACATATCTAAGAATTAGAAAAAGCATATTAATAAGAAAGAATTAAATAGATTCTTACAAGCAAACACATTGTTACTTGCACTATCCATAACAACTTGAACAACATTTGCTTCTCCTACACGCTCCACAAATCGATCAAGCAACTGAAATATATTCTCTCCAGTATTTGCATAATCAGAAGCATCAACCGATTCGATGAAAACTGAACCTTTAGGAGAATTCACTAAAAAATTAATCAATGTCCTATGCCTTTTATCTGTCCACCCATCTGCCATCAAACTACATCCATACTTGGCTTATTCTGTTTCACATGACTTAATGTAATTATTTGTTATACTATCAACAACTTTTTTTAGAAAAGGAACCCGCACCTCATGATAACTAGGTCCTTTTAGACCTACACCATATTGGCCAACCAAGTACGACATCTTTTTGAAACTTGAATAGTAAACGACATTAAAAGGAATTGCCGCATCATACATCCACTCAGTTATGGTCATACAAGCTTTTTCCCTCAATTCTTTCTTGTATGCCTCATTTATCGTAGTTTGCCCCTCTTTACCCTTTTACTTTCAATATTTTTTTGCACATTAGAAGCAAAATACGTATCCATTGGACCTATTTGTCTTGACCTTTTTACATATTCACTGATCTAGAACTTGTACTTGTACTTATAGGCAGCACAACTTTAGCTCCAATATCATCCATATCAATATCATCACCCAGAGGGTCTACATCCTCAAAGTCCAATGTCGCAAGTTTAGAAAGAGTTTCTCCGCCTTTTTCTCCATGAAAATTTTAATTTCTTCACGTACATGAGACCGACATCTTTTGCAAGTCATAGTATTTCGAAACCCCCCAACAAGATATCGTTTTGCACGATAGATACCCCCTTTTATAACTTTTTGACAAAAATTACAAATCAAATCATTTTTATTATCCAGATTAACTCTTTGAAAATAATTTCATGCCGGATCTTTTGATATATATGTTGGAGTATCACTACTACCTTTCATAATAATTGAACAAGAAAATAATCTGAAAAATCAAAAATAAAATAAAAAGGTAGTTTAATGGAAAAGTATTGTACCAACGCCCAACAAAAGAAAAGCAACTGTACCAGCATTCAACAATAGAAAAAAGGGAAAAAAGACAGAAAAACAAAAAAAACAAAATGAAAAAACAAGACAAAGAAAAAAAATACATCAGCTAGCAAAATCGTACAGCTATAGTAGCCAACAAAACCGACAACAACACAGTCTGCAAAAATTTTTAATAAAAGCAAACAAACAAAATCGGACAGCAAGAATGCGAACCAACAACTCAACAATAAAAAATATAGAAGAGGAAGAAGAAGATATGAGAATAAAGAGAAGAAAAGAAGATGAAGAAATGAAGAAACAAAGAAAAATTGAATAGGGAGAACAAAGAAGAGAAAAAGAAGCAATAACAGAATAAAATAAGAAGAAGATGGCAAACGAAGAAGTGAAGAATAGGAAAAAAAAAGAAATAAAAAACTCATACCTGGGTGACGCGCGACTCAGCGACGGGGGCGGCGAGGCGACTCTTCTTCAAATTTACATTTTGGTTCTTTTCTTCTTCCCTTCTTTCCTTTTCTTCTCCTTCTCCGTACCCTAATTCCAAACCAAGCTGGTTTGAAATAGTTTTTTTGGTTAAAAATCCAGAAATGGATCACACTCAAGAATGATCACGCCTCAGTTGAGGTGCGAAGGTGTGCGCCTGACGAATGGCGTCTGCCTCGCATGGGAGAGGCGGTTTCCTGAGCGCCTCGTGCGCCTAGCGCCACGGGTGCGCCTCAGGCGCGCCTTTAAAAACCCAGAGAATAATATAACTCATCTCCATCAGATGCCAAGATTAGGTCCATAGAGAACTAAAGGCAACTAGGAGCCAAATTGTAGTGTAAGAAACAAACCCAAAATTATTCATTAGTGCTACATACCATGGGACCCAACACATATAAGCAAGGGAAAGATAGAAACTCAACCAACAAATGCAATAATGGCTGTTTTAATCTCATTCAACTGCTAGATAAAAGAGTTAAGACACTCTGAACATCAATATTCTAATGGTCCACTCAGTCCCTCCATTGAGTTGTATGTAAGACAATTTCACTATTAATATTTAATTAATCAAATCATCTTTTACTACTCGATTCTTTATAAGCTTAAATGGACTCTTTTTTTCTACAATTTATAGAATTGAGATCATGCTATAAGTTTTAGGCTTCTAGCAGATAGGGACAGGGATAGAATAAAGCATAAGGTGCAAAGGAGATGAAATTCATAGAAGGTGGAAAAATGAATTTAGAATCCATAACAGCATATGCTTCCCAGACAACATAAGGTGAATCATCAAATTTTTTGTTCTATTTCATAAATAAACTGCATATAAACTCCAATCAATCAGTCATAATCAACCAGTGTTGGACCCAACTATTGAAAGTGAGATATGAACTAATCGAGTGTTCCTGAAAGAGAACCTTAAAGGTAAAAGCTACAAAACTTAGAAACCATGAAGCAGAATGATGACATGAATGCTATAAGATTGATAGCACCACAACATATGTTTAAATTATCTAATTTCTAAAAAAAAATTGGTCAAAAAATTTTCAAGCTTTAATGCCACCAGAAAATGCATATATTAATTGACAGAAATGCTAATCTTAAAAGAGGTAGATTTATAGAATGAAGCACATACGCGAGCCTTGATGAACTCCTCGATCCGACCGTTTGCAAAACACCCAAGGAGCAACGGTCCCTGCCCATGCCGCGACATACACTCGAACATCCGGATCTCGTTCTCACGATCGAGGAAGACGTCCACCCCCTCACCGTAAATCTAAACCAGCACCTTCCTCGAGACGCCGTCCTTGGACACGGTTGGGCAGTTAACCTGGTACACTTCGTTCGTCATCGCCCCCTTGAGCTGCACCACCTCCAATGCTCGGGAATCCGCAACATCACTCCATTTCGACGCCAACTCATATAGGATCTTCTTCGCTTCTTTAGGAATCCTCTTGGCGACCTCGATTGGTTCAGATACTTCAACTGTTCTAATCTTTGTCTACCTCGGAAACTCAAGAGCGACACAAAAAAGGGGTAAACTTGGGTTAATTCTATCGTAGAAGTATCAAACTTTGCGAGAAAAATTGATCCATTATAGAATACTCTTAAGTGCGATGGGAACCCTAAATCAGAGGAGACCAAAAGAAGGATTTCTATGCTACTATGACTCAAACAAGGTGTTGGAAAGATAACAAGCACCCTAAAATGGCAGATGGCGGATAAGATCCAAAGCGAAGGAATGCAAAAATGGAATGGATCTCCGGAAAAGAAGAAATCGGCTGAAGCGTAGGAGTTTGAAGAGTTCGCGTTAGTACCAAAGAATTCGTGTAGTTGAATGCGCACAGGAGGACACGCGCGCCATCGACAAAGGTTGAATCGACGGGGTGGCAATAGCGAACACGCGCCAACTACAAATGGGGAGGGTTGACGAAGGCAGGCGCAACTTCACACAAGCCATGATGTTCTCTTAAAGGATGAATATTCAATGTCGATGCTTGTCCTACCCAGGGTTGAGCTTCGCTGGGCTCGAGTCCAATGCAGCGCACCAACCAAGCCTAGTAAATTTTAGATTTCTATATTCAAACTCAAATTTAGGAGTCTAGTAATTTTTAGACTTTCAGCCCAGTAGAAGCCCAGCAACCCAACATCCTAATAATTTTTAAACCTATATATTAAGCCCAAATTTAAAAAGGACTTTCCTTTGTTTGTCGTTCGACTAGGAGCAAACCACAGAAAGCACAATCATAAAACATCAACAACCTAGGGTAGTTATAGATCTTGGCTATGCCATTAGTCATGGTTCATCGTTCTATTCATCGATCTAAACAAATTGGATCGGGCGTCTCAGTTTAGAGCTCACCAGTTCTGATTTGGACTAGTCCAAATGAGAATTACAGTCAAAAGTTGTCAGCAAATCATGATGTTTAGACTATGAAAATCAATTTGGCCCATTATAGTTGTAGAACTCCCATAATTTAATCATTTATATGTTACCTCTAAATCTTTGTTAAATTGTAACTGATGCGGGAGATAATGAGCATAATTAGAGGTGCCACGTGATCAAGAGGTCGATAGTCTTGTTGAGATGGTGGTCAGAGATTCTTCTTGATTCCGGAAGGTCCCGGCTTCGAGTCGCTCCTTGACTTCCTGTCACGTCGGCTCCGAGTCGCTTCTTGATTTCCTACGCTAGCTATCCACAAGATACACATGTGAAAACATAATCATAGATTAAATACTTTGTTTAAGAAATATACCTGCCTGATGACGTGTAGAGGAAACGACATCAACTAACAAACTTTACCAAGTTTGTCTCTATTCATATCAACGCCAAGATACCTTCAAGACAACTCTGTAAGCAACAAACTGTGTCTCCGCTTCGATACTATCCAAAGGAAGGAGAGGACTTCCTTTCAAGAGATGAAGCTGGCAGCACAACCTCTATCGGACTTCATCTCCCCTCTATAAAGCAACCCGATGACACAAAGAGGAAGTTCGACCACCTGTTGGTTGAATGAAGAGGGGAGATGAAGTTGGCAGCACAACCTTTATAGCCTGCGGTGCTCCAAGAGATCCGACCACCTCTTGGCTGGAGGAAGAAGGAAGGTCGTTTAAGGAAAAAGGAAGGAGGTGTTGGTTGCTACTCGGAAAACCTAGAGGTTCCACTGTACAAAAATTTTGTACAAAGGTCTGAACCTTTTCCTAGCTACCATGTGTTCTTTTAAATTAAATTTTGGATCGCTTGCGGAACTTAACACGTTTGATCCAAAACTTAATCTATTTGTTCTTTTAGGTTTTGACTTGGATCTCCTGCGGAACTTAACACGTTCGACCCAAGTCTCCTTAAGTTATTAATTCCATTAAATATTAATTTCCATAAAAGGTTCCCAGTACTGACGTGGCGAGGCACATGGCCTTCTTGGATATGGGAGCAACCACCACCGACTAGACAAAACCTTTAATAGAAAGCTAATATTTAATTTCCTAAAATAACTTTAGGTTAACCAAAGAGAACAATCAAATCACAAGGAAAAGAAAGAAAACAAAAGAACACAACATCGAAAAACATATTCGAAATACTAGATCGTAAGCCTCTTGTATTTGGTATTATTTCCATAAATAACTAGCATGATGCGGAAATAAAAATTACTAGTTATACCTTGTAGAAAAACCTCTTGATCTTCTACCGTATTCCTCTTCTAATCTCGGACGTTGTGTGGGCAACGATCTACCAAGATGAGAAACCACCAACCACCTTCTTCTCCTCCAAGCAAGGTTCGGCCACAAAGGAAGAACTTTACCAAAGAAGAAAATCAAAATACTAACCAAGCTCCAAGAGATGCTAGCTTTCTCTCCTTCTTCTTCTTCTTCTCCAAGTAGTATCCGGCCACCACAAGAACTCCAAGAGAGATGAAGTATTCGGCCACCACAAGAGGAAGAGAGGGAGAGGGTAATGGCCGGCCACAACACCAAGGAAAAAGGGAGAGAAAACAATAGAAGTTGTGTCTCATGAAGGCACCCCTACCCCTTCTTTTATATTCCTTGGCCTACGCAAATTAGGAAATTTATTTACAATAAAATTTCCTTAATTTCCTTGACATGATTTATTTGAGAAAAATAAAATAAAATTTCCCAAATAAACTCTAATGGCCGGTCACATCAAGAGGAAGCAAATTGGACAAGTTTCAATCGACAATTAAAACTTTCCTTATTTGTTTCCGGAAATTTTAAAAAATAAAATTTCTCTTTAAAAATCTTTTCATGGTTAATAAAAGGAAATATCTATAATTTTAATTTTATTAACATGTGAATAATTTTAAAGAGAAAATAAAAAATCTCTCCAATCTACAAATAAGGAAAGAGATCTAATCTCTTTCTTTAATATTTTGTAAATCTTTTACAAGAGAGATATTTTAATTTTAATTCTCTTTAAATTATATCTACCACATAATAATAAAAATTAAAATTAAATTTCTTTTTTAATTTATTTTGGCCGGCCCTACTAGCTTGGGTTCAAGCTAGGGCCACCCAATTATATACCTAGGCCGGCCCTAGCTTGTTCCCCTAGCTTGGCGGCCCCCTATTGGTGGGTATAGAAGGTGGGTATAGGTGGGTATAGAACTCTATAAATAAGAGACTACGATAGGGACCGAGAGGAGGAATTGGTTTTGGTCTCCGATAAAATTGTTCGCTTCGAACACACAACTTAATTTTATCAATGATAATTCATTCCACTAGAGAACTATCATTGAACTACCGCACCAATCCCAAATTACATTTTGGGCTCCTTCTTATTATGAGTGTGTTAGTCTCCTGTGTTTGATATCGAATGTCCACTAATTAAGTGAGTTACCGACAACTCATTTAATTAATATCTAAGTCCAAGAGTAGTACCACTCAACCTTATTGTCATGTCGGACTAAGTCCACTTGCAGGGTTTAACATGACAATCTTTATGAGCTCCTCTTGAGGACATTATCAACCTAGTATCTCTAGGACACAGTTTCCTTCTATAATCAACAACACACACTATAAGTGATATCATTTCCCAACTTATCGGGTTTATTGATTCATCGAACTAAATCTCACCCATTGATAAATTAAAGAAATAAATATCAAATATATGTGCTTGTTATTATATTAGGATTAAGAGCACACACTTCCATAATAACTGAGGTCTTTGTTCCTTTATAAAGTCAGTATAAAAGAAACGACCTCAAATGGTCCTACTCAATACACTCTGAGTGTACTAGTGTAATTATATAGTCAAGATAAACTAATACCTAATTACACTACGACCTTCTAATGGTTTGTTCCTTTTCCATTTTGGTCGTGAGCTACTGTTTATAATTTATAAGGTACTGATAACATCATCTTCTGTATGTGACACCACATGCTATGTTATCTACAATATAAATTAAATGAACAACTACAAACAAATGTAGACAATTAGACCAAATGTGATTCTTTATTCATAATAAATGTTTACAAAGCTTAGGCTTTCAGTATACATTCCAACAAGAGGTCCGACCACACCTTAGTTGGGGCTTGCTTGAACACAAGAAGAGGGAGAGGAGAAGAGGTGAGGGAGAGCCCACATCACAATTAGGTTCTTTCAATGAATAATAATTTCTTCTCCTCATGGAGGGATATATATATATATACAATGACTTGGGAAGAAAGTCATAACCCAAGCCCAAACCTAATATCAGCCCACATCATATGTGTTTGTTCAATCCATTAGCAATAAACATGGTTTAATAAACCAAACCAATTTGAATTTATAACTAAATTAAACCAATTTGATTTATTACTAAATCATAATGGATCCAACTCGCCTATAAGAGGCGTGGACCACCATCGCTTCTAGCACAATAAATAATTTTCATATTTACCCTTCATTTGATCCTATCAAATCCAATTTCTTTCGATCTGAGAATCCTATTCTCAAACTTATTTTACGTCTTTTAAATATATTCGTAGTGCATGTGACTGGAAGGAAACCTAGTTTACGTCTTTACCCTTATCATTGTGGATGTATGCTTTGAAAAATGCTATGTACTTGTTAAATAGGGTTCCTAGTAAGGCAGTTCTAAAAACTCCTTTTAAACTGTGGACTGGAAGAAAACCTAGTTTAAGGCACCTACATATTTGGAGTTTCTCAACAGAAGTAAGAATTTATAATCCACATCAAAAGAAATTAGACTTAAGAACAACCAGTGGATGTTTATTGGTTATCCAAAAAAGTCTAAGAGTATAGATTTTATTGTCCTATTCATTCTACGAAAATTGTTGAAACTGGGAATGCTAGGTTCATTGAGAATGGTGAAACTAGTGGGAGTGTTAAACCACGTGATGTGAAAATTCAAGAAGGTTAGGGTACAAATACCTTTGCCCATAACTTCTTCTCAAGTTGTTGTTCCTATAGTTGTTGAACATTTTGACAACCTACAAGAACAATAAGTGAATGATCAAAACTCCATGATGTTGTTCGCAATGAACCTAATATTGATGAACCACAAGCAATAACATTAAGAAGACTTGAAAGGAAAAGAAGATCAACTATTCTGAATGATTATGTGGTTTATCTACAAGAGTCAGAATTTGACTTAAGTATTGATGAAGATCCAGTTTCATTTTCACAAGCCATGGAAAGTGTTAATTCTTCCAAGTGGTTCAATGCCATGATTGAAGAATTGAAATCAATGGATCACAATAAAGTTTGGGATCTTATTGAATTTCCTAAAGGATCAAAGACAATTAGATGTAAATAGGTCTTTAAGACCAAACATGACTCTAATGGTAATATCGAACGATATAAGGCTAGACTTGTTGCCAAATATTTTGCTCAGAAAGATGGTGTCAACTATAAAGAGACCTTTTCTCCTGTCTCAAAAAAGGACTCACTAAGAATTATTATGGCAATGGTGTCTCATTATGATTTAGAGCTACATCAAATGGATGTGAAAACTACCTTTTTGAATAGAGATTTAGATGAAGTGGTTTATATAGACCAACCTAAGGGGTTTTCAATTAAAGGAAAAAGACACATGGTGTGTAAGCTTAAGAAGTCAATATATGAACTTAAACAAGCTTCTCGACAATGATATCTTAAGTTCAATGATACTATAGTTTCCTTTGGATTTAATGAAAATACCGTAGATTGGTGTATATATCTAAAGGTAAGCGGGGGTAAGTTTATTTTTCTGATTCTATATGTTGATGATATCTTGCTTGCTGCTAATGATCTTGGTTTATTACATGAGACCAAGAAATTTCTCCTGGAGAACTTTGAAATGAAGGATATGGGTGAGGCATCCTTTGTGATAGGAATTGAAGTATTCCGTGATAGATCACAAGGAATGTTAGGGTTGTCTCAAAAATCACATATTACTAAAGTTCTAAAGAGATTTAGGATGGAAAAATGTTCTTCAAGTATTGTATAAATTCATAAAGGTGATAAATTGAGCCTTATGCAATGCCCAAAGAATAAATTGGAACTGAAATAAATGGAACAAATTCCTTATGCATCTATCGTTGGAAGCTTAATGTATGCTCAAACTTGTACCAGACCAGACATTAGTTTTGCTGTTGGAATGCTGGGTAGGTATCAAAGTAATCCAGGATTAGATCATTGGAAAGCTGCAAAGAAAGTTTTGCGATATTTACAAGGGACAGAGAAAATACACCAGGATTCAAATTTTACTGGATGCTTGGATTTTAGAAAATCCACATTTGGCTATTTGTTCCTATTTGCTAGAGGAGCAATTTCATGGAAGAGTGCGAAGTAGTTAATCATTGTTGCTTCAACTATGGAAGCTGAGTTTGTGGCATGCTTTGAGGCCACCATTCATGGATTATGGTTGCGAAACTTCATTTTAGGACTTGAAATAGTCGACAGTATTGCTAAGCCGTTGAAAATTTATTATGATAATGCCGCAACAGTCTTCTTTTCTAAGAACGACAAATATTCAAAATGTGCTAAGCACATGGAAATAAAATACTTTACCGTTAAAGAAGAAGTTAAGAAACAAAGAGTGTCAATTGAGCACATTAGCATCAACCTTATGATTGCGGATCCATTAACTAAAAGATTGTCACCAAAGATATTTAATGAACATGTCATAAGGATGGGCATTATGGAAAATTGTTAGTGACTCCATAATTAAATTTATGCACTTTTGTATTTAACTCTTAGCTCTTTGAATGTTGTTTTTGATACATTAATGCATCCTATTTTTCTATGTTAGTGTATATACATGAATGAATTATACAATTATTAACAGAATTTGTCTCTAATAAGAATATTTTGAATGGACCACCATGTTATGTCTCATTTTAGTTCATGTTAAGTATAGAACTAATATTGTAATACATGAAAAGAAGTATATCAAACTAATGATGTATAACTACCATGATCCTTACTAGTTTTTGTTTAATGATGATTTATGATTAACCAATTTATGTTTTGTACATTGAAGTGTATAAAGTCATATGTGCCAAGTGGGAGAATGTTATAAATAATATTTTATTTCTTATTAATGTCACACACGTATGATGATCATGTTCTTTGATTTTATTGTAATTAAATAACCACAATTATAATTAGTGGCTACATTCATATTAGTCAATGAAAAGACAATTCTCTTCGTATTCATGAAAATGAATGTAAAGGAAGATAAAAGATCATTCTCATATTTATGCATTATGGGAATGAATGAATGGAATTAAGAGACAATTGAATGTATACATTGATAAAATATGTAGATGAAAGGTTACATAATGATCTTCCCTCTACCTTATATATAGGCCTTTGCTTCATCAAAGAGACCAATGAAAATAGAGAAGTCAAGAGGGAGAAACATAATTATCTAAGGGGTTCTAGTTTCTTTATAATTGAAGGTCATCATGAGTCAAGGTATATTTTTAAGTATTGTAAAAATTATCTAGTTGAAAATCTTAGGTATTAAGGAATATACAATAACTTAATTTATATATGCATATACTAAATTATGGAGATATACGTTAGACTTACAAATAAAATTAAATATCTTTAATAATACTTTTTTTAAAAAAATTATTAGCATCTAATGGTTTCCGGACCTCAGGAATGATTGAGATGGTTCTAACATAACTTAAGCTGATTTTCAACCAATACATAATACTCTGAGTTGTCTCATCTCTCCCTGCCTGAGCTACTCCAATGCCCATGATTTACCCTTTTCAAGAAAAATGTGAAACCGTCTGGAGGGACCACAGAAAAGTTGTCCATAGTAGCCAGCGATATACCAGAAGATGACGTGTTCGCGTTATTATGGATTATGCCTAGTTTTTAAATTCATCCATTGCCACATAATTCAGAAGATACTATTTCTTATTTATTATTATTATTTCTGGCTGATACGCCCCTAAATTCTACAACAGCCCCTTTTTTAATTTATTTATTTTTATGCTTTGAAAAACTGGCTATATGTCTTCCTCACCACTCATCGAACGGGGGTTCAGCAAACTGTGAAGCGATAAAACCATCAGCTGAGCTCCTGCGCGGATCGTTGTTATTGTCCCCGTCAATGGAGTTGAAGCGGCGGCAGCACTACTTGGTGGCAACCTTCCCCTTCCAGGGCCACATCAATCCCGCCCTCCACCTCGCCAAGCACCTTGCCAGCGTCGCCCCCGACGCCCACGTCACGTTCTCCACCTCGCTCTCCGCCCACCGCCGCATGTTCCCCTCCTCCCCTGACTCACACTCCGACGATCTCCTCACCTACGCCCCTTACTCCGACGGCTTCGACGACGGCGACACCGGCGGCGTCCTAGGATTCAACCGCTACATGGTCGAGTTCAAGGCCTCCGGCTCCCGCACCTTCTCCCGACTCATTGCCGACCTTGCCGCCGACGGACGCCCTGTTTCCTGCATCCTCTACACCATGCTCCTCCCATGGGCCGCCGATGTAGCCCGGGACCACGGCATACCCTCCTTCCACTACTGGATCCAGCCGGCCGCCATCTTTGCCATCTACTATCACTACTTCCACGGCTACGGCGCCCTTGTCGACGCCCACCGCGAGGACCCTAGCTTTGTTGTCACCCTCCCGGGCCTTCCTCCGCTTCAGATCCGCGACCTCCCCTCGTTCCTCACCGCGCCAGCTGACCACCCGCTTAAATCCGTCCTCAGGACGCTGCGCGAGGGTTTCGCGGTGCTGGACTGGGAGAGGAACGCGCCGTCTTTGTTACGGCCGAGGATCCTCGTCAACACGTTCGACGAGCTGGAGCCTAGGGCTATCGCGGCGGTGCCGGAGGTCGAGATTCTCACCATCGGACCGCTCATCCCCTCGTGGTCGTCTTCCGGCGGCGACATGTTCAAGGCGGACGATAAGGGGTACGGAGAGTGGCTGGACGCGAAGCCGGAGCGGTCGGTGGTGTACGTGTCCTTCGGGAGTTTGCATCGCTGCTCTGCGCTGGAGCTAGAGAAGCTGGCGGCGGGTCTGGAGGCTACTGGGCGGCCGTACCTGTGGGTAGTGCGGAAGGACGACCGGGAGGCTGCGGGGTTGGAGCTGGAGGGGCCGCGGGGAATGGTGGTGGAGTGGTGCGCGCAGGTGCGGGTGCTGTCGCACGCGGCGGTGGGGTGCTTCGTGACGCACTGCGGGTGGAACTCGACGCTGGAGAGCTTGGCTTGCGGAGTGCCGACCGTGGGCGTGCCGCGGCTGTCGGACCAGTTGCCGAACGCGAAGATGGCGAAAGATGAATGGGGGACAGGGGTCACGGCGGAGATCGGAGCCGACGGGGTGGTATCGGCCGAGGAGCTTAGGCGATCGGTGGAGGCGGTGATGGGGGAAGAGAGCGGCGAGGGGATGCGAAAGCGAGCGCGGGAGTGGAAGGAGAGAGCTAGGGTGGCAGTGAGCGAAGGAGGGTCGTCCGATCGAAATCTGAGGGCGTTTCTTGGTATCTAACTCTAAGAGATGACGTTGATGTTGATGCTAATAAAATTATTGTTATTTTGATAAAAAAAACAATAATAATAATTAATATTATTGTTATTAGTTGTAATTCTAAATATCATATATTTATTGAGTAATTTATCAATCAAAGATATTTTTCCACACAATGGAAATTATTTCTCTTTTATCATTAGAATTAGTGCAGAATTTGTCGTCATGGATGAAGTCAGTTCAATTGGAGTTTAGTTAACAGAACTTATTCATGCGAATAGTGAGGAAACAACTTTCTCCCGACCGTGCTCGACCATAAAAGATATTTTTTCTGTGAAAAACAACTTTTTTCCCAAAAAGATATTTTGTCCGTTTCCAGCTATCATAATAACACGGGAGAACAATTCTCTCTCAGAAGGCTTGTTGTCTCCTTCAATTTAAAGTCTAGTAATAAGTTTTTTTATATTTATCTTCTTCTATTTATGTTTTAAATAGTTTTAAAGTTTTTTCAACTGGGAGATAATTTTTTATAGATAGTAGTCACTTAGAAAATTTTACTTAAAATCATATTTTCTAAATGAATCTCGGATCATTTGAAACTTTTTGAATTTCGCTGATCAATATTTTAAAATCAATCATCTTATAGTCCAAAAATCAGTTCACTATAAATTTCTTAGCTCTTGTATCATCCATTTTATACTTTTTGATCAGAAACTCTCATGACTCTTTTATAGTGCTTGAAACTAAATTGTCTTAATCAAGAGGATTTATTTGCTTAATTCAGATTTAGTTAGTATTGATTAATTTAAATAGATAGATTTAGTTAAATTTAATTAATTAAGTTTATGAAATTTGGATTCATCAATTAAATAATTGACGGATATAAATTTTTATTATCTTACTATTTTATTAAAAATCTCTCTCCTTTACTAACTAATTTTAGTGAAGCCTAAAATACATTTACGTTAATGCCCTTTTTTCTATTTACACTAAAAATAATTCTAAAATTTATTAGTAATTCCACAAGCGAAACAATCAGTGCTCTAGAGTTCGAGACTCAGTTACAGCGTATTATTATGAATTTTTCTCATCATTAATTTTCTCTGGTTGTTTTATATTAAAAAATTTAGTTCTCTTTAGTCCCATATCTTAGAATTGATAATACTATTATCAAAGACGGTTCTATAAATATTTTAGACAGACGATATTAAAAAATATACTTTTATTAATGTTTTTTACTAAGACAACTATAATTAATTATTGGTTTATAAGAGTGACACTATAAAATCCAAACAATTCGAATTTTCAAAGACCTAAATATTTTATATATTATTATATTACACACGTAACTAAAAATTTATATCGATCACACTAGTGTATATAAAAATTTATATAAGTTAGTATGTATAAGTTAGTATGTATATGAAAATTTATATAACTGTAACAGATGTTGTTGATGCTAATAAAATTATTGTTATTTTGATAAAAAAACAATAATAATGATTAATATTAATGTTATTAGTTGTAATTCTAAATATCATATTTATTGAGTAATTTATCAATCAAAGATATTTTTCCACCTATAAAGTGGGTACTATAAAACTAAGTGTCCTAATTTGACTAAGAAGAAGGGTCATTGACACTTAAGGGCAAGGAGAAGCCTAAGAAAGTTGGCCCCGTTGTACAAAAAGGCAAGAAGCACATTGTGTACTTTTCTTGCAACCAAAAGGGGCATTATCGGAGTCAATGTCCTAAGGAGAGGAAACCAACAAAGGTCAAAGGAGGAAGCTCAAGTCAAGGAGGAGTTTTCTAGAATAACCTTAAGGTATCATTAGTTAATGGTATTTCTTTTATTCATGATAAAAATCTTGCTAGGTCTAATATCTATCATTTTAATATTATTTATCATGAAAATAGTAAGTATGATAGGTTTAAGGAAAAATATTATAGCATATCATGCTAAGACTACCTCATCTAAGGGTAGGAAGGTAGATAATAATTTAGGCAAAAATTCTAAGGACTTTAGATATATGTCTAAAAATAAAAGTGTCCAATGCAATTAAAAAAAATCAAAATCAAAATCAAAATCAAAATCAAAAGATTTAAGGATGGAAAACCAAGCCTTAAGATCAAGACTTGACAAATTAAAAAAGGCCCTAAAAGGAATGGGAAAATATTTTTAAGGGGTCAAATGAGCATAATTTAGGAGGAGATAAGCAAGAGTCACTCAATGACCATAGAGGTTTAGAATACAAACCTAAAGTCAAGAAGGATGTGACTTCACACCATAGAGTTCCATATAATTATGGAACCAATCCTAGGTATATGAATCAAATCAAGGTGATAAGGGAAGTTATTTCTAGAAGTAACTTTGAAAAAGACCAACATGACTAAGGCTTTTAAGAAGTCTAAGAAAGTTACCAAGAAGGTCACAAGGAAAGTTATCCCTAGAGTTGACCGTAAGGAGTCTAGTGTGACCAAGGCTTTTAAGAAGCCTAGGAAGGTCATTAGAAAGATATTAAAGGAAATTATCTCTAATGAGTACCTAAAGTACCCAAGGAGCACCAATAGATTTTGACTTCCTAAAAGTGCGTTCTCTATACACAAAATGGATTTAGAGAGGGTCGACTCTAATTTGAAGGGTAGTTAACCCAACCTTGATGAAGTTAATACTCTAAAGACAGTTTCAAGGTAATTGTTACTCCTTGAAAATGAGTTGATATTTACTCTTTGAAAGAGAAAAATATTCCAAAATTTAAATATTTTGACCTAATTAATTTAGCACAATTAGGATAGAGGTCAAAGAAATGCCAAGTTAGAATTTTGGTAATTTCTTTAGGAGATTGGGCAACTAAGGATTATTTTTGAAATTTAGTGATTAGTTAGTGATATTTAGATAGATAATCTAACTATTTCTTTTATGCTAAAATTGTCATGATTGTTTTCCCTCTCACATGTCATGCTATCATGACATCATATTTGATATTCATTATGAAAATGCCATGATATTTTTGATACATCTCATTCATACATGCATTATTTCATTTATGATACATTTAGAGTGTATTTTTGAAAAATATGCATTTGATATATGCCATAATAATTTTCACGCATTAGTTTAAATTTCTTGTAATTAAGGACAATGAAGTTGATTATCTAGTGACATCGTAGGTGGATGATCAAAACGTAAAATACCTAGTTAAAAATGCATGATCTCTTAGATTAGGGAAAATCAATATCTACATCTCACAAAGACTATAAGTTGACTTGTATATGTCTTGATACACATTAGATAAAATTGAGCAGTGGTCTAGAGAATGCTTGCTTGTACAGTTGATCTCCGATCAGGGTGTACATATGAGCTCTTCTCCTGACTAGCCTGACTTTTTCTGGAACAACCGGCAAGACACTCTGTTGAAGATAACTGATCATCGGGGCCCTCCAGTCGATCGTCTCTTTAATATTGTTCTACAAGTCTATTTAGGCTATTAAGAAGGTCTGGGCTATCGACCTGTCCAACACTCAAGTGGTCAAAGAGCTGGCCATTTTAGCCAGTTCATAGGCCCTTTGGTTATTTGCCCGAGGAATCTTAGTCATCGTGACCTCCTTGAAGTCCTCATTTTCTCATATGCTTCTTGGTATACTTGCAACCTATCATTGTTGACCTCGAAGTTGTCTACCACTTGTTATGCTACAAGCTGAGAATCCGAATATACAATGACCCGGGTAGCCCCGACATGTCGAGCTCCTTACAACCCTACCAATAAAGCCTTATATTCTGCTTCATTATTGGTGGCTCTGAAATTCAATTAGATGACTAACTACAAGATATCCTCTTGAGGGGATATCAAAAGAATCCCCACTCCGCTTCCCTGCTGAGTGGATGACCCGTCTACATAAAGCTTCAAAGTTTCTTCAGAATCCGCCTAATGAATCTCCATCAGAAAATCAATCAGGGCTTGAGTTTTAATTGTCGTGCGGGGTTGGTACTGTATGTCATACTCCCCTAGCTCGGTTGCCCATTTGATGAGCCGTCCTGCCACCTCCACGTTAGTGAGAGCCTTACCCATGGTGCTATTGGTCAGGACTGAAATGGGATGTGCCAGGAAATAGGGTCTCAAGCGGAGAGCCATGAGTACCAATCCATAGACTAACTTTTCCAGGTCCGTGTATCGAGACTCGGCCCCTTTCAATAAGTGGCTGAAAAAGTACACCGGTCACTGTACATCATCTTGCTCTTTTACTAACACCGCCCCCACGACCTCAGGGGTGGATGATAGATAGACCCAGAGCGGTTCCCCCACCACGGGTTTAAACAGGGTAGGTAGAGCTTCCAAGTCCTTCTTTAAGTATTCAAAGGCCTGATTGCATTTTTTATCCCATTGAAACTTGGCCGCTCTTCTGAGCACTTTAAAGAAGGGTAGCGCTCGATCGGACAACTGGGATATGAACCTGGGCAACGCAGTTATCCTGCCTACTAGCTTCTGGGCTTCCTTCAGGTTTTGAGGGGCCTTCATGTCTTGAAGTACTCGAACCTTCTCAGGGTTGGCTTCGATTCCTCGCTCAGTAACGAGATTTCTCAAAAACTTTCCTCCTCAAGCCCCAAACAAGTACTTCAACGGATTCAATTTCAATCCATATTACCACAATGTGCTACAAGTCTCTTCAATGTCAGCAATCAGATTAACGACTAGAGTGGACTTAATGAGTATGTCATCCACATAAACCTCCACATTATGACCTATCTGCTCTCTGAAGATCTTATCCATCATTCTTTGATAGGTCGCCCTTGTATTCCTTAGTCCAAAGGGCATAACAGTATAACAAAAGGTGTTAGAGCAATTTGAGTACCCTAGGTTTTGATGTTTAGACAAAGGTTTAAGTTAGGCTTATTGTTATATTTGATATGCATTGTGAGTGTGCATGCTATAGGTACAACAAGGAAAGTCCAAGGTGTTGGAATGTATACTAAAAGCCTAGCTTTTGTAAACATTTATTTTGAAATAAAGAATCACATTGGTCAAAAATATCTATATTTATGTTAAGTGTAGTTGTTTAATTAATTTATATCGTAGATAACATGGTGTGTAGTGTCACGCACAGAAGATCATGTTATCAGTTCTTTATAAATTATAAACAGTTGCTCACGACTAAGATGGAAAGGAACAAACCGTCGGTAAAGTCGTAGTGTGATTAAGGATTAGTTTATCTTGACTAAAAACTTATATTAGTACACTCTAAGTGTATTGAGTAGGACTATTTTAGGTAAGTTCTTTTTATACTGACTTGATAAAAGAACTAGATCTTAGTTATTGTGCAAGTGTGTGCTCTTAATCCTAATATAATAACAAACACATATATTTAGTATTTATTTCTTTGACTTATCAATGGGTGAGATTTAGCTCGATAAATCAATAAGTCCGATAAGTTGGGAAATGATATTACTTATAGTGTGTGTTGTTGATTATAGAAGGAAACTGTGTCCTAGTAATCTAGGTTGAGAATGGCCCCAAGAGGAGCTCATAAGGATTGTCATGTTAAACCTTGCAAGTGAACTTAGTCCGATATGACGATGAGGTTGAGTGGTACTACTCTTGAACTAAGATATTAATTAAGTGAGTTGTCAGTAACTCATTTAATTAATGGACATTCGACATCTTAAACACAGGGAGACTAACACACTCATAATAAGAAGGATCCCAAAATGTAATTTGAGATTGGTGCGATAGTTCAATAATAATTCTTTAGTGGTATGAATTATTATTGATGAATTTAAGTTGTGTGTTCAGGGCGAACACAGGAAGCTTAATTTCATCGGGAGACCAAAACCAATTGCTCCTCTCGATCCCTATCGTAGCCTCTTGTATATAGAGATTTATACTCACCACATACCTACTTCTTACCCACCTTTATACCCATCCTAATGGGGCCGGCCAAACAAGCTTGAAACCCAAGCTTGGGCCGACCAAGTAAATAGGATGAGTTGAGTTGGTGTGGCTGGCCCTAGCTTGAACCCAAGCTTGATGTGGCCGGCCACATCATATTAAAAGAGATTTTATTTTTAATCTTTTCTTAATGTGGATATCATGGTTTTAAAAGAAAAGTTAAAATTTAAAATTTTCCTTTTATAGTATCTACAAAAGATTAAGAAAAGTTTTGAAATCTTTCCTTATTTGTAAATTGAAAGGAGATTTTAATTTTGATAAAACTTTCCTTTTTGTAACCATATTCATAATTTAAAAAGAAAGTTTTAAAATTAAAAATTTCCTTTTATAAGTTTCTACAAAAAATTAAGAGAAGATTTGATATTTTTCCTTATTTGTAGATTGAAAGGAGTTTTTAATTTTAGAGAAAACTTTCATTTTTGGAAATTATCCACATGTTTAAAAGAAAGATTTTAATTTATAAAATTTCCTTTTATAACCCACCATGAAGGGAAAATTATTGGAGAATTTTTTTATAAATTTCTGGAAACAAATTAGGAAGTTTTAATTCTTGTGTTAATTAAAACTTTCCTTGTTGGAGCTTGTAGGTGGCCGACCATGATGTTTAAGAAAAGGAAATCAATTTTTAAATTAATTAAATTTTCTTTTTCATGGCAAAAGAATTAAGAACGTTTTTATTTAAATTTCCTTATTTGCCAAAACCAAGGATTATAAAAGAGGGGGTAGAGGTGTCTTCATGGCTAACGACTCTATTCTATTTCTTCCTCTCTTTTCCTCCTTGGTGTGGCTGGCCCTAGAGCCTCTTCTCCTTCTCTTCTCTTCCTCCTTTGTGGCCAGCAGCATCAACACAAGAGGAGTCCATGGTGGCCGGTTCTAGCTAGGAGAAGAAGGAGAGAAAGGAGGCTTTGTTTCTAGCATCCCTTGGAGCTTGGTGGTGGTGGCCAAACCTCACATCTCTTGGAGTTTTTGTGGTGGCCGAAACTTGCTTGGAGAAGAAGGGCTTGGGTGGTTCTCATCTCGGAAGATCGTTGCCCACACAACGTCTGAGATTAGAAGAGGAATACGGTAGAAGATCAAGAGGTTATTTACTTACAAAGAAAGGTATAACTAGTAATTATTTTCTGCATCATACTAGTTTTCTTTGTATAGTTATTTTTGAAAATATCAAACACAAGAGGCATATGATTCTAGAGTTTCAAATTTGTAATTCGAGTTTGTGTTTTTATTTTATTTTATTTCTGAATTTGTGATTCGATTGTTCTTTTTGGTTAAACCTAATGTTATTTTAGGAAATTAAATATTGAATTTCTATTAAAGGCTTTGTCGAGGCAGTGGTGGATGATCCCATACCCAAAAAGGCCTAGTGTCTCGCCATGTTTGACTTGGGAGCCGATTTTAGAAATAAATATTTAATTAACTTTGTAACATAGGTTGGACTTGGATCAATAGTGTTAAGTTCCATTTGCGATCTAAGTATAAACCATTCAGAATAGATAAGTTAAATTTGGAATCAATAATGTTAAGTTCCATTTGCGATTCATAATTTAATTTCTAAAGAACACAATAGGTTGTTTAGGAAAGGTTCGACACTTGTATAAAATTTTTGTACAGTGGAATCGGTACGATCTTTCTAGGACCAACCAACAATTGGTATCAGAGCTAGGGTTTGCCTCTGTGTGTTTGGTTTTCAAATAGATTATGCACATGTCATACATAATTTAGGCAGGATAATAGTAAGATGTGCTAACTTTGTGGTTGCAGACTCCAACTATTATGGCATATAGATATTGTGTGTGATTGGACCCTTGGACATGTCAAGGGCATTTTATTGTGTGTGCATGATTGTAATATTAAATACAGCAGGAGCTGTATTAGTTATTAAGATTTTACATTTTTGTTTCGATCTAGATTATATGTACATTCCTTTGTGGAATATAGGATCGATATATGTAAAATTCTATTTTTGTCACGGATCATATCCTTGCGAAGCTTGGTGCTATTGGAGGACCAGAGGCGCAGCAGAAAAGGAAGCTCGATGGACCCGATGACATGGACCCGATGGCGGTGGCTAAAGATGGCAGTAGCCAGGGTTGGAACACACAAAGAACAGTGATGGAAGAAGTCATAATAGTTAAAAAATTAATTTTCATATTTATTGCTTTTATTTACTGTGATATGCATGTGATATATGCTAACATAGGTTAAAATTCCTCACCTTAAATAACTAAGTGGGAGAGGGATTTTTAAATAAATTCCACGGTCTCCATTACTGGTTTGTAAGTGATGCAACAAGCTTACGTGTTGGCTCTGAGTGCCTCCCTCCACAACGGATGGATTTGTTGTGGATCACTAGATCAAATTTCCTTTATGGATGGTTACAGGAAATTATTTAGGAGCGTGTGATCTTCTCCAACTGAAGGGGCATAATCATATTTAATGAACTAAGTATCAAGTAATGATATACACTTAGACGCATTCAATAGTATCCTCCCCAACGGAGTCACTACTATTGTTTTATGGGACCAAAGTAATACCAACTATTAATTTGTCATAAAGTTAGGTAAAATCCTCTCTTACAAATGTTTGAATTAGTATACGTCCACGCTAACGTGACATACAAATGTTGGAGTGTATACTGAAAGCCTAAGCTTTGTAAACATTCATTATGAATAAAGAATCACATTTTGTCAAATTATCTACATTTGTTTGTAGTTGTTCAATTAATTTATATTGAAGATAACATAGCATGTGGTGTCATATGTAGAAGATAATGTTATCAGTACCTTATAAATTATAAACAGTAGCTCACGACCAAAATGGAAAGGAACAAATCATTAGAAGGTCGTAGTGTAATTAGGTATCAGTTTATCTTGACTGTATAATTACACTAGTACACTTAGAGTGTATTGAGTAGGACCATTTGAGGTCGTTTCTTTTATACTGACTTTATAAAGGAACAAAGACCTCAGTTATTATGGAAGTGTGTGCTCTTAATCCTAATATAATAACAAGCATATATATTTGATATTTATTTCTTTAATTTATCAAAGGGTGAGATTTAGTTCGATGAATCAATAAGCCTGATAAGTTGGGAAATGATATCACTTATAGTGTGTGTTGTTGATTATAGAAGGAAACTGTGTCCTAGAGATACTAGGTTGATAATGTCCCCAATAGGAGCTCATAAGGATTGTCATGTTAAACCCTGCAGGTGGACTTAGTCCGACATGACGATAAGGTTGAGTGATACTACTCTTGGACTTAGATATTAATTAAATGAGTTGTCAGTAACTCACTTAATTAGTGGACATTCGATATCTTAAACACAGGGAGACTAACACGCTCATAATAAGAAGGAGCCCAAAAATGTAATTTGGGATTGGTGCGGTAGTTCAATGATAGTTCTCTAGTGGAATGAATTATCATTGATAAAATTAAGTTGTGTGTTCGGGGCAAACGGATGCTTAATTTTATCGGAGACCAAAACCAATTCCTCCTCGGTCCCTATCGTAGACTCTTATTTATAGAGTTCTATACCCACCTATACCCACCTTCTGACAGCCAAGCTAGCTTGGGAAACAAGCTAGGGCGGCCTAGGTATAAGATTGGGTGGTCCCTAGCTGAACCCAAGCTAGTGGGGGCCAAAATAAATTAAAAGGAATTTTAATTTTAATTTTTATTATGTGGAATAAATAATTTATTAAAGAGAATTTAAATTAAAATATCTCTCTTATAAAAGATCTACAAAAGATTAAAGAAAGAGATTAGATCTCTTTCCTTATTTATAGATTGGTGAGATATTTTATTTTCTCTTTAAAATTATTCACATGTTGATAAAATTAAAATTATAGAAATTTCCTTTTATCAACCATGAAGAGATTTTTAAAGAGAAATTTTAATTTTAAAATTTCCGGAAACAAATTAGGAAGTTTTAATTGTTGATTGAAACTTGTCCAATTTGTTCTCCAATGATGTGGCCGGCCAATGTAGATTTAATTGGGAAATTTTATTTTATTTTTCTCAATTAAATCATGTCAAGGAAATTGAGGAAATTTTATTGTAATTAAATTTCCTAATTTTCCTAGGCCAAGGAATATAAAAGAAGGGGTGAGGGTGCCTTCATGAGATACAACATCTATTATTTCTCTCCCTCTTTTGTTCCTTGGTGTGGCCAGCCATCCTCTCCCTCTCTTCCTCTTGTGGTGGCCGAATCTCCCTCTTCCATTGGAGCTCTTGTGGTGGCCGGATACTACTCAAAGAAGAAGAATGAGAGAAAGCTAGCATCTCTTGGAGCTTGGTTAGTGTTTTGATTTTCTTCCTTGGTGAAGCTTCCTCTTTGTTGGCCGAACCTAGCTAGGAGGAGAAGAAGGTGGTTGGTGGTTTCTCATCTCGGAAGATCGTTGCCCACACAACGTCCGAGGTTAGAAGAGGAATACGGTAGAAGATCAAGAGGTTTTTCTACAAGGTATAACTAGTAATTTTTCTTTCCGCATCATGCTAGTTATTTATGGAAATAATACCAAATACAAGAGGCTTACGTTCTAGAATTTCGAATATGTTTTTTCGATGCCGTGTTCTTTTGTTTTTTCTTTTCCTTGTGATTTGATTGTTCTCTTTGGTTAACCTAAAGTTATTTTAAGAAATTAAATATTAGCTTTCTATAAAAGGTTTTGTCTAGTCGGTGGTGGTTGCTCCCATATCCAAGAAGGTCATGTGCCTCGCCACGTCAGTACTGGGAACCAATTATGGAAATTAATATTTAATAGAATTAATAACTTAAGGAGACTTGGGTCGAACGTGTAAAGTTCCGTAGGAGATCCAAGTCAAAACTAAAAGAACAAATAGATTAAGTTTTGGATCAAATGTGTTAAGTTCCGCAGGCGATCCAAAATTTAATTTAAAAGAACACATGGTTGCTAGGAAAAGGTTCAGACCTTTGTACAAAATTTTTGTACAGTGGAACCTATAGGTTTTCCGAGTAGCAACCAACAATTGGTATCAGAGCTAGGGTTTTGCCTCTGTGTATTTGGTATTAGTTTAATTATGCACATGTCATACATAATTTAGGCAGGTTAATAGTAGGATGTGCTAACTTTGTGGATGCAGGATCCAACTATTATGACTTTTAGTTATTATGTGTGTGATTGGACCCTTGGACATGTCAAGGACATTTATATGCGTGTGCATGATTGTATTAAAATACAGCAGGAGCTGTATTTAGTTTTATTAGATTTTATTTTGATCTAGATACATGTACATTCCTTTTATGGAATATAGGATCAAAATGTAAAATTCTATTTATGTCATGGATCGAATCTTGCAAAGCGTGGAACCTTCTAAGGACCAGAGGCGCAGCGGAACTAGGAGCAAGATGGATGCGACAGTAGACCGGTGGCGGTGGCCAAATATGGCAGCAGCTTGGGATGACAACACACGGAGGACAACTAGAGATAAAAGCCATAATAGTTGAAAATTAGATTTTCTATTTATTGCTTTTATATTGTGCTGTGTGTATGTGTTAGTTTACATGCTTAGTAGGCTAGCATAGTTAAAATTCCTCATTTATAAATAACTAAGTGGGAGAGAGATTTTTAAGTAAATCCCATGGTCTCCATTACTGGTTTGTAAGTGATGCAAACAAGCTTGCGCGTTGGCTCTGAGTGCCTTCCTCCATAACGGATGAGCTTGTTTGTGGATCACTAGAACAAACTTCCATTTTTGGATGACTATAGGAAGTTAATTAAGAGCGTGTGATCTTCCCCAACGGAAGGGGCATAATCTTATTAATGGACTTAGTGTCAAGTAATGGTATACACTTAGACACATCTAATAGTATCCTCCCCATCGGAGTCACTGCTATTATTTGTGTGACCAAATAATACCAACTATTAATTTTATTTGTCAAAAAGTTAGGTTGACAAGATAATAAAATTAATGGGTTAAAACCCTCCTTTTACAAATGTTGAATTTGTATACGTCCACACTAACGTGGCATACAAAATTCACGGTGTTATGAGGTGTTGGTTAATTTAAAATAGTATTGTTTGAGGAATCAATATTATTCTAAATTTAGAGTTCGACCAAAAGTTATTTGTGATTCTTAGGATGACTTTCAACCCATCGGTCATACTTCAACAGAATAGACTTCTTGGACCTAATTACATAGATTGGAAAAGGAACCCGGACATTGTTCTTACTGCTGAAAGCTATAAATTTGTCCTGATGCACCCACTCGTGAATCTACCCAAGAGGAGATTGAATATCATAGGAAATGGGTAAGCGATGAGATGGCGCGGTGTTACATTTTGGCTACAATGTCAAATGTATTGCAACATCGCATCAAGATTTACCAACGACCTATGATATCATGAACAATCTCAAGGAACTCTTTAGTCATCGATAGGGCTTCTAGGCAAGAAGCCATGAGAAAGATAATGACCACCATGCAAGAGGGTACTCTGTAAGGGATCATATCCTAAAGATGATGGCTTATCCGAACTACGGATCCTTGGAGGAGAAATTGATGGGAAACCCGGATCGATATGATCCTCCAAACGCTACCTAGAAGTTTTGGAGCTTGAACTATAATATGAATAAAAGGATTTATTCATTAGGGAAACTACTGACATTCAAGCAGCAGAAGGATTATTCGTCACAATTCTCAAATTCACTATGTCGAAAATGGTTCTACTTCTAAACGAGAGGAAAGAAGAAGAAGAAACAAGCTGGCTCAACAAAGAAAGTGAATAAGTCTCAGTGTACGGGATTTAAATGGAGTGAAGAAGCCAAGGGCAAGTGCTTCATCTATAAGTAGGCAGGGAAGGCGGACTGTCCTCGTAGGAACCAAAACAAAGGTATATCTCATGCTCTAGTTGTTGAAACATGTTTAGCGGTGTTATCTACCAGCACCTGGTGTGTAGATACGGGAGCCACTGATCATGTCTGCAATTCCCTGCAGGGGTTCTAGGAAACCCGACGACTAATTGAAGGAGAGATTACCGTCTACATGGGCAATGCTACTAAGGTGGCGGCTGTTGCAGTGGGAGATGTCTACTTATCTTTTAGTAGAAATAGAAATTTGGTTTTAAGAAATTGTCTTTATGTACCCAGTTTTAGAAAGAATTTAATTGGTTTCTAAACTGTTTTTAGATGAATATTCAGTTTCTTTCAGTAACGATGTAGTTATTAAAAGAAATAAAGTGATTATCTGTTCTGGTGCATTAGTTGGCAATTTGTATACTTTAAATCCAATTTCTTCCACAAAGCAAAACATGGAAATTTATAACTCATCTTCTAACTCTAATAAGAGAAAAGAACCTTCGGAAATGAACCAAGCATATCTTTGGCATCTAAGGCTTGGTCATATTAACTTAAGTAGGATTCAGAGGCTTATAGCCGATGGACTCTTGAGTTCATTAGAGTTGGAAAATTTTCCAACTTGTGAATCTTGCTTGGAAGGTAAAATGACCAAGAGGCCGTTCAAGGCCAAGGGGTATAGAGCCGAAGAAGTGTTAGAGTTGGTTCACTCGGATTTGTGTGGTTCTGTCCATGCAAGAGGAGGTTTTGAATATTTTGTCTCTTTCATAGCGATTATTCAAGATATGGATACATTTACCTAATGCGCAAGTCCGAGTGCTTTGATAAGTTCAAAGAATACAAGGTGATGTGGAAAAGCGACTAGGTAAAAGTATCAAGACACTACGGATCGTGGTGGCGAATACCTCTTAGGAGAGTTTAGGAATTACTTATCGAGGACAGGATTCAATCCCAATTGTCCACACTGGAACACCCGGTGTGGTAGAGCGAAGGAATAGGACTCTTATGGAGATGGTTAGATCGATGATGAGTTATTGAATTACCAAATTCGTTTTGGGGATATGCTCTGGAGTGTATGTTCCGAACTTAGTACCTTCTAAATCAGTTTCTACTACTCCCATAGAATTGTGGGATGGGCGAAAACCCAACATATTCGGATTTGGGGTAGTCCAACACATGTGCTAAAACCAGATCTTGATAAGTTAGAATCACGTGAAGTTCATGTGTTTGTAGGATATCCCAAAGGCGAAGGTGGTTTATTTTATAGTCCTAAAGACGGAAGGTCATTGTTAGCACCAATGCCCGATTTTTAGAAGAAGACTATATAATGGATCACAAGCCCAGTAGCAAAGTTGTTTTAGAAGAACTTAGAGAGGACACGTCTACTTCAGTACCAACAGTACAAGATGACAACACGTGTCACACATGATACACAACCACAGACAGTGTCTCGTCGTAGTGGGAGGGTTGTAAGGCAGCCTGAAAGATTCATGTTTTTGGGAGAGTCTTCGGACTTGATCCCGGGTAAACATGAACCTGATCCACGAACATATGATGAAGCACTCCAAGATAAAGATGCAACATCTTGGCAAAAGGCGATGAATTCTGAAATAGAGTCTATGTACTATAATAAGGTCTGGGAGATTTTAGAACCACCTGATGGTGTAAAAGCCGTTGGATGCAAGTGGATCTACAAAAGGAAAAGAGGGACAGACGGGAAGGTAGAAACCTTCAAAGCTAGGCTTGTTGCGAAAGGGTACACTCAGAAAGAGGGAATCGATTATGAGGAAACCTTTTCACCGGTAGCCATGCTTAAGTCTATCCGGATACTCTTATCCATTGCTGCTCATATGGATTATGAGATTTGGCAAATGGATGTCAAGACAGCTTTCCTTAATGGAAGTCTTGAAGAGAACATCCATATGAAGCAACCAGAAGGGTTCATTGAAAAAGGTAAAGAGCATCTAGTATGCAAGCTCAATCGGTCCATTTATGGACTGAAGCAAGCTTCAAGGTCTTGGAACATCCGGTTTAATGAAGTAATCCAGTCGTATGGATTTATTCAGTGTCCGGATGAGTCTTGTATATACAAGAAGTGTAACGGAAACGTGGTGGTATTTCTTGTACTATACGTAGATGATATTTTGTTAATTGGCAACAATGTCAAGGTATTATCAGACGTAAGGGTATGGTTGTCCAAACAATTTGATATGAAGGACTTAGGAGAGTGTGCACACATTCTTGGGATCAAAGTGATAAGGGATCGCAAGAAAAGAATGTTGTGTCTGTCCCAAGCTTCATATATAGATACAATCCTTGCTCGTTTTAGTATGCAGGATTCCAAGAAAGGTTTCTTACCTTTTAGGCATGGAATAGCTCTATCTAAAGAGATGTCTCCGAAGACATCAAAGGAGATAGAAGACATGAAAGCAGTTCCTTATGCTTCGGCTGTAGGAAGTCTTATGTATGCAATGCTATGTACGAGACCTGATATTTGTTTTGCCGTGGGCATGGTCAGCAGATATCAGAGTAACCCTGGACAAGGACATTGGACTGCGGTAAAGCATATATTAAAGTACCTGAGAAGGACTAGAGATTATATGCTAATTTACCAAGCAGACGATTTGCTCCCTGTGGGTTACACGGATTCAGATTTCCAATCAGATAGGGACAATAGTAAGTCTACATCAGGCTATGTGTTTACTTTAGGAGGTGGAGTCATTTCATGGAGGAGTGTTAAGCAGAAATGCGTATCGGACTCAACCATGGAAGCTGAGTATGTAGCAGCCTCTGAGGCAGCTAAAGAAGCAGTATGGCTCAGGAACTTTCTAATGGACTTAGATGTGATTCCTGGTTTGCCCAAAATTATCATAATTTATTGTGATAATAGCGGTGCAGTTGCAAACTCGAAGGAACCACGAGCTCATAAGGCAAGTAAACATATAGAGCGCAAGTACCACCTGATACGAGATATCGTGAAGCGAGGAGAAGTTGTCATCGCCAAGATTGCATCAGCAGATAACCTGGCAGATCCTTTCACTAAGGCCCTTCCGGCGAAAGCTTTTGATCGGCATGTGGAGGGAATGGGAATCAGATGTATGGTAGAAGATATGACAGCTTAGTCATTAGTATAAGTGAGAGATTGTTGGAGTGTATACTGAAAGCCTAAGCTTTGTAAACATTCATTATGAATAAAGAATCACATTTGGTCAAATTATCTACATTTGTTTGTAGTTGTTTAATTAATTTATATTGAAGATAACATAGCATGTGGTGTCACATGCAGAAGATAATGTTATCAGTACCTTATAAATTATAAACAGTAGCTCACGACCAAAATGAAAAGGAACAAATCATTAGAAGGTCGTAGTGTAATTAGGTATCAGTTTATCTTGACTGTATAATTACACTAGTACACTTAGAGTGTATTGAGTAGGACCATTTGAGGTCGTTTCTTTTATACTGACTTTATAAAGGAACAAAGACCTCAGTTATTATGGAAATGTGTGCTCTTAATCCTAATAAAATAACAAGCATATATATTTGATATTTATTTCTTTAATTTATCAAAGGGTGAGATTTAGTTCGATGAATCAATAAGCCTGATAAGTTGGGAAATGATATCACTTATAGTGTGTGTTATTGATTATAGAAAGAAACTGTGTCCTAGAGATACTAGGTTGATAATGTCCCCAAGAGGAGCTCATAAGGATTGTCATGTTAAACCCTGCAGGTGGACTTAGTCCGACATGACGATAAGGTTGAATGGTACTACTCTTGGACTTAGATATTAATTAAATGAGTTGTCAGTAACTCACTTAATTAGTGGACATTCGATATCTTAAACACAGGGAGACTAACACGCTCATAATAAGAAGGAGCCCAAAAATGTAATTTGGGATTGGTGCGGTAGTTCAATGATAGTTCTCTAGTGGAATGAATTATCATTGATAAAATTAAGTTGTGTGTTCGGGGCGAACACGGGATGCTTAATTTTATCAGGAGACCAAAACCAATTCCTCCTCTCGGTCCCTATCGTAGCCTCTTATTTATAGAGTTCTATACCCACCTATACCCACCTTCTATACCCACCAATAGGGGGCCGACCAAGCTAGCTTGGGAACCAAGCTAGGGCCGGCCTAGGTATAAGATTGGGTGGTCGGCCCTAGCTTGAACCCAAGCTAGTGGGGCCGGCCAAAATAAATTAAAAGGAATTTTAATTTTAATTTTTATTATGTGGAAGAAATAATTTATTAAAGAGAATTTAAATTAAAATATCTCTCTTATAAAAGATCTACAAAAGATTAAAGAAAGAGATTAGATCTCTTTCCTTATTTATAGATTGGTGAGATATTTTATTTTCTCTTTAAAATTATTCACATGTTGATAAAATTAAAATTATAGAAATTTCCTTTTATCAACCATGAAGAGATTTTTAAAGAGAAATTTTAATTTTAAAATTTACGGAAATAAATTAGGAAGTTTTAATTGTTGATTGAAACTTGTCCAATTTGTTCTCCAATGATGTGGCCGGCCAATGTAGATTTAATTGGGAAATTTATTTTATTTTTCTCAATTAAATCATGTCAAGGAAATTGAGAAAATTTTATTGTAATTAAATTTCCTAATTTTCCTAGGCCAAGGAATATAAAAGAAGGGGTGAGGGTGCCTTCATGAGATACAACATCTATTATTTCTCTCCCTCTTTTGTTCCTTGGTGTGGCCGGCCATCCTCTCCCTCTCTTCCTCTTGTGGTGGCCGAATCTCCCTCTTCCATTGGAGCTCTTGTGGTGGCCGGATACTACTCAAAAAAGAAGAAGAAGAAGGAGAGAAAGCTAGCATCTCTTGGAGCTTGGTTAGTGTTTTGATTTTCTTCCTTGGTGAAGCTTCCTCTTTGTTGGCCGAACCTAGCAAGGAGGAGAAGAAGGTGGTTGGTGGTTTCTCATCTCGGAAGATCGTTGCCCACACAACGTCCGAGGTTAGAAGAGGAATACGGTAGAAGATCAAGAGGTTTTTCTACAAGGTATAACTAGTAATTTTTCTTTCCGCATCATGCTAGTTATTTATGGAAATAATACCAAATACAAGAGGCTTACGTTCTAGAATTTCGAATATGTTTTTTCGATGCTGTGTTCTTTTGTTTTTTCTTTTCCTTGTGATTTGATTGTTCTCTTTGGTTAACCTAAAGTTATTTTAGGAAATTAAATATTAGCTTTCTATAAAAGGTTTTGTCTAGTCGGTGGTGGTTGCTCCCATATCCAAGAAGGTCATGTGCCTCGCCACGTCAGTACTGGGAACCAATTATGGAAATTAATATTTAATGGAATTAATAACTTAAGGAGACTTGGGTCGAACGTGTAAAGTTCCGCAGGAGATCCAAGTCAAAACCTAAAAGAACAAATATATTAAGTTTTGGATCAAACGTGTTAAGTTCCGCAGGCGATCCAAAATTTAATTTAAAAGAACACATGGTAGCTAGGAAAAGGTTCAGACCTTTGTATAAAATTTTTGTACAGTGGAACCTATAGGTTTTCGGAGTAGCAACCAACAACAAAATTCACGGTGTTTGAGGTAATTTTATTTGTCATAAAGTTAGGATGACAATATAAAATGGGTAATACCTCCTCTTACAAACAATTGAATTTGTATACGTCCACACTAACGTGACATACAAAATTCATGGTGTTTGAGGTAATTTAAGGTTGACAAGATAATTAATGGGTAAGACCTGTTGGATCGAGACGTGCTAGAGGAGGGGGGGTGAATAACGCTCGTGGCTATTTCGTTCGATTCGTAAAACTCGAGTTAAAGCAGCGGAAAAGAACAACACACAAAAACCCAAGTATTTTTACTTGGTTCGGAGCCTTGGGCGACTCCTACTCCAAGGCCCTCGCTCGTTGAGCGATTACTGTGGGCAATTCACTATTTCACGCAAATATATTACAAATATGGATTACAAACTGAAATATTAAAGTTATACTGACAACAGAATTGGAGAAAGTAAAGTTTCGGGTCGTCGGTGTCAAGTTGTAGCTTTGTTGGAACTTTGCGTTAGCAGCTCGTAGCAGAAGGGTCGCTTGAAAGATGATTATTCAAGAAGCTGCTCGAGACCTGCTTTTATAGCATGCTGGAGGCGCCTCTAGTGCCATTCAAGGCGCCTCCAACGAGCCGATTCAGCCGCGTAGATCAGCGCAGACTTCTTCTGCGCTTATCCTGCTCAAGGCGCCTTCATGACAGTCCAAGGCGCCTTCAATCCCAGCTTCAAGGCGCCTCCAGATCCAACCAAGGCGCCTTCAGCTCCTCTTCACGGACTCCATCTGGCTTGCACCCGAGGCGCCTCCAAGCTCCATGGAGGCGCCTCGGACACTGTTCATCCGAGGCCAAAGTTGCTTCTTTGTTCCTGCAAAATGTGTTAGTCTCAAACACATACCCTGCAAAACAAAGTTAGCACAGAATAGGTATACTTAATCAAAATATCGAAAGTCAACGGACTGCCCGGGTCTGACTTCGGATTTCCCACCGGAAACACTAGGTCGACCCGACGCCTACTGTTCCCTCTACGGGGAACGCACCCTCACCTACTCCACTCAAGAGATTTACCTGTTGCCAGTGCGATCCTCCAGATCGACTGAACTTTTGCTCGGCGCTCGATGCTTCCGGACTTTCTGCTAGATGCTCGCTCCCCGACCCATCCAGTCTTCCACCTCGTTCGCGACACCAGGACTTTTCACCTAGGGTTACCACCCCCTAGGACTTTTGCTTGAAGCCCTCGACCCGCCAAGACTTTCCGCATAGGGTTACCACCCCCTATGACCTAGAGTTACCACCCCTTAGAGTTTTTACCACTTGCCTAACCGCAGCTAGGGCTTTTGCCTAAATACAATTAGGACTTTCCTGCAAGCTCATTCAAACTGTTAGATAACAAACAATCTTAACTTTGATTCCCTTTGTCATTATCAAATTTGGGTTCGATTGTCGGATGCTTCCCGCACCAACAATCTCCCCCTTTTTAATTATGGCAATCAAAATTCAAAGTTAAGTAAAAAAGAACAATAAGGAAAAGACAGTGATAGCACAAGTGTAAATAAATTTAGCATAAGCATAAAAAAGCATATCCAAAGCTCCCCCTAAATATAAGCTTCAAAAAAACTCCCCCTTTAAAAAAACGCTCCCCTTTTAAATTTTTGAATTTTTTATTTTGTTTTGAATTTCCTATACTCTCCCCCTTTGCCATATATCAAAAATAAACAAGGGAGTAACAGTAATCAATGGACTTGGCTTGTTTTTAACTTTTCAAAAATGTTTAGAAAGAATGGAAAGGATTTAGAGGAGATCTTTTTCTTAAAATTGCTTAAGAAGATTAATTTTGAAAAGTACTTTAGCTAAGGGAAAATTTATTTTGACTTTGAAAAGTAACTTCGCTAAATTTTGACTTTAGAAAAAAATTTCAAACAAGAAACACTTAGTTAAATTCTTAGTTTGAAAAGTAGTGATTTTGATAGGGGATAAAACTAAAGTTTTGAAAACAAATAAACTTTTAAAGAGTTAGCCAAATTTGAGATAGATTTGAAAAACTTAGCTAAATTTGAAGAGCTTTTGATAAATACTTAGCAAAATTTTGATTTTTTTTTTAAACTTAGTTTTGAAAATGATTAGCTTTCTGAAATCAACTTGGTTTTAAAAAGAGATTGATACAGGCTTAGTTAAGTATTAGATGATGAAAAGTTTAAAGCTTAATTAAAGAATTTACTTTTCTAAAAAAATGGATTTGTTTTAATCTTTTCAAAGAGTTTAACTTTTAAAAATAATTGAAACCACAAAATTTATTTTAAAAGAACCTTAGCTTGACTCCACTCACTCCCCCTTAATTAATGCTAAATTAAATCCTTAGGGTCCTGAGTACAAGCATAAGAAGAACTTTAAAGATTACTTTATATTATCCTAATTCCATCTCACCCATTCTAGATTATCAAGCATGTTTAGCTTATGAGTGAGTGTGAGACGAAATTAATTTGATCAATATTTGAAAATATTAAAAATAAAAGTTTAAGTTTCAAATGAGTAAATATTAAACTTTTGAGAATATATTAAAAAATTAATTGGAGTTAAAATTTGCAATCATAATTTTATAATATGATTTGAGAATTAAAGATTTTTAAATCCCTTTAAATTAATTAATATTTTAAAATTAATTGAATAATATTCTTAAATTAATTGAATAATATTTTGAAATGATTTTCAAAAAAATTTTAAATGATTTTGAAATGAATTTTCAAAAGATTTTTGAAATGAATTTTAAAAAGACTTTTGAAATGAATTTTCAAAAGATTTTTGAAATGAATTTTCAAAAGATTTTTCAAATAATTTTTAAATGATTTTGAAATTGATTTTCAAAAGATTTTTCAAATATTTTTTTAAATGATTTTGAAATTGATTTTCAAAAGATTTTTCAAATATTTTTTTAAATGATTTTGAAATTAAGTTTAAAAAAAAATTTAAAAAGATTCTAAAATAATTTTGAAAGATTTTGAAATTAAGTTTAAAAAATATTTTTTTAAATGATTTTGAAATTGATTTTCAAAAGATTTTTCAAATATTTTTTTAAATGATTTTGAAATTAAGTTTAAAAAAAAATTTAAAAAGATTCTAAAATAATTTTGAAAGATTTTGAAATTAAGTTTAAAAAGATTTTTAAAATGATTTTTAAATAAAATTGAAATTGGTATTTAAAATATTTTGAAAGTAATTTTGAAATCATTTTTAAAATAATTTGAAATTGATTTTTAAAATATTTTGAAAGTAATTTTGAAATTGGTATTGAAAATAATTTTAAAAAGATTTTTCAAATAATTTTTAAATAATTTTTAAAAGATTTTTCAAATAATTTTTAAAGAATTTTTTTTAAAAGATTTTTCAAATACTTTTAAAAGAATTTTTAAAGGATTTTTTAAATAATTTTTAAAGAATTTTTAAAATATTTTTCAAATAATTTTTAAAGAGTTTTTAAAAGATTTTACAAATAATTTGTAAAGAATTTCATAAAAGATTTTTCAAATAATTTTTAAAGAATTTTTTAAAAGATTTTTCAATTAATTTTTAAAGAATTTTTTTAAAAAATTTCCAAATAATTTTTAAAGAATTTTTAAAAGATTTAAAAGAATTTTTAAAGAATTTTTAAGAGATTTTTCAAATAATTTTTAAAGAATTTTTAAAACATTTTTCAAAGAATTTTTAAAGAATTTTTGAAAGATTTTTCAAATTATTTTTAAAAGATTTTTCAAATAATTTTTAAAGAATTTTTAAAATATTTTTCAAAGAATTTTTAAAAGATTTTTCAAATAATTTTTTAAAAAATTTTAATAGATTTTTCGAAAAATTTTTAAAAGATTTTTAAAGAATTTTAAAAAAAAATTTAATAGATTTTTCGAAGAATTTTTAAAAGATTTTTCAAAAGATTATTAAAGAATTTTTAAAATATTTTTGAAATAATTTTTAAAGGATTTTTAAAAGATTTTAAAATAATTTTAAAGGAATTTTTAAAAGATTTAAAATAATTTTTAAAATATTTTTCAAATAATTTTTAAATATTTTTTAAAAGATTTAAAATGATTTTTAAAGAATTTTTAAAAGATTTAAAATAATTTTTAATGAATTTTTAAAAGATTTTTCAAATAATTGTTTAAGAATTTTTAAAATATTTCTCAAATAATTTTTAAAGAATTTTTAAAATATATTTCAAATAATTTTTAAAGAATTTTTAAAAGATTTTTCAAATAATTTTTAATGAATTTTTTAAATATTTTAAAGAATTTTTTAAAAGATTTTTCAAATAATTTTTAAAGAATTTATAAAAGATTTTCCAAATAATTTTAAAAAAATTTTTAAAAGAATTTTCAAATAATTTTTAAAGAATTTTTAAAAGATTTTACAAATAATTTTAAAAAATTTATAAAAGATTTTTCAAATAATTTTTAAAAGATTTTTCAAATAATTTTTAAAGAATTTTTTGAAATATTGTTAAAATAATTTTTAAAATATTTTTCAAAGAATTTTTAATAGATTTTTCAAATAATTTTTAAAAAATTTTAAAAGATTGAAAATAATTTTTAAAGAATTTAAAAGATTTTTCAAATAATTTTTAAAGAATTTTTAAAATATTTTTCAAAGAATTTTTAAAAGATTTTTCAAATAATTTTTAAAAAAATTTTAATAGATTTTTCGAAGAATATTTAAAAGATTTTTGGAGAATTTTAAAAAAAAATTTAATAGATTTTTCGAAGAATTTTTAAAAGATTTTTCAAAAGATTTTTAAAGAATTTTTAAAATATTTTTGAAATAATTTTTAAAGGATTTTTAAAAGATTTAAAATAATTTTTAAGGAATTTTTAAAAGATTTAAAATAATTTTTAAAATATTTTTCAAATAAATTTTAAATATTTTTTAAAAGATTTAAAATGATTTTTAAAGAATTTTTAAAATATTTAAAATAATTTTTAAAGAATTTTTAAAAGATTTTTCAAATAATTGTTCAAGAATTTTTAAAATATTTCTCAAATAATTTTTAAAGAATTTTTAAAAATATTTCAAATAATTTTTAAAGAATTTTTAAAAGATTTTTCAAATAATTTTTAATGAATTTTTTAAATATTTTAAAGAATTTTTTAAAAGATTTTTCAATTAATTTTTAAAGAATTTATAAAAGATTTTCCAAATAATTTTTAAAAGAATTTTCAAATAATTTTTAAAGAATTTTTAAAAGATTTTACAAATAATTTTTAAAGAATTTATAAAAGATTTTTCAAATAATTTTTAAAAGATTTTTCAAATAATTTTTAAAGAATTTTTTAAAATATATTTAAAATAATTTTTAAAGAATTTTCAAAATATTTTTCAAAGAATTTTTAATAGATTTTTCAAATAATTTTTAAAGAATTTTAAAAGATTGAAAAGAATTTTTAAAGAATTTAAAAGATTTTTCAAATAATTTTTAAAGAATTTTTAAAAGATTTTTCTAATGATTTTTAAAGAATTTGTAAATGATTTAAAATAATTTTTAAAGAATTTTTAAAAGATTTAAAATTATTTTTAAGGAATTTTTAAAAGATTTAAAATAATTTTTAAAATTCATGTAATCTTTAATTATTAATTAATTATTAAGTTGTTTTAATTAAACAAGTTGAATTAATTTTAAATTTTAGTTCAGACTAATTTCAATCTAGATCCATCCCACCCGATTCTAAGTTATCATTCAGGTAATCTTAAGTTATTTTGTGAGATGGTTATATTTGATTTAAGTTATTTCTAAGGATTAATTTACATTTGTGTTAAAATTAGGTTTTCTGATTAGTCAATTAAATATGTATTCCAAAGATTGGCTCCCAGTTCATGACGAGGCACTCGGCCTTCTTGGGTATGAGATCATCCACCACTTCCTAGACAGAGCCGCTCAAAGAAAATATATATTTAATTTTTTTTTTGAAACCCCTAGATTTAACTAACAAGTGTAAATTACGCCTAGGTCCTTAAACTATCCTAAATCTAAACATTCATATAAAAAAAATAAACAAGCATCAATCAGTTCTATCTATTGGTAAAGATGGTCTTTCTATTGGCTCCCCCTGGATCATAGCCTCGATATGGTCTATCAAGGTAATGGATCTGATCCTTGGGGACCCAATATTGTCCAAGTCC
Organism: Zingiber officinale; assembly: GCF_018446385.1. NCBI lineage: Eukaryota > Viridiplantae > Streptophyta > Magnoliopsida > Zingiberales > Zingiberaceae > Zingiber > Zingiber officinale. The sequence continues at coordinate 8,409,904 of NC_055997.1, read as the reverse complement.
AACTTGATTAACCAAGTTTGACTTGGGGACCCATGCTTGAATTATATTTTTATTATTTCTATTTACTAGAGATAGATATGATTTATATTTTCTTTTATTTTTAAATCCAAGTCCGGATTTGTTGTAAACGGCTCGTTGTTTTCCAAGAATCAGATTCGGATTCTTGGAACTCATGGTGAACCGTTCCAACGTGTCCTTGTGTTCTTTAATTTGAGTTTTCAAATTGGAATTTTCTTCCTCAAGTTGTTGGACTTGAGTTGAACTTCCAATTTGAATTGACTCAGTTAAGGAACTCACATCAGTTGCTTCCTTAAGGGTTGTTACCTCCTTTTGGAGCGACTTAACCCGGACGTTGGATTTAGCCAACTTCTTTAGCAAATAAGGAACTATATTCTTTAAGTCATCTATTTGAGTTTCGGCAAGTAGGGCACTTACAGTGGGGTTCGGGCCTTCAGAAACAGATGCAAATCCGTGGCTTTGCTCAAACTCGATTTCTGATTCGTTCTCGGCTTCAGACTCGGACTCGGTCTCAGTTTCGACGATGTTCGCTTGTACTAGTAATGCGAGGAAGCTCGTCGGCTCAAGCTCTTCATCAGAATCTTCGGAGGAGAACTCATCCCACGTCGCCTACAACACCTTCTTCTTTCTAGCTTCCATAGACTTGGTTGTACCTGCAACTAACACAACACCTTCCTCGACCATAGTAGTATTAGTTTGTTCAAATGATTCATCTATTAAATTGTGCTTACTTACTTTCGCATTGGAGTTACCTTCGTGTAGCTTAATCAGCTTTTGCCACAACTCTTTTGCACTTGCGAAGGAGCCGATGCAGTTCAGTTCTTCATTAGTTAGGTCGCATTGTAGCATGCAGGTCGCTTTGTCATCGGCTTCAACTTTTTTCATTGTGCTAGAATCCCAGTTGATGCATGAGATATGTTTTCCGGTGCCATCACATGGAAGCTCGAGTCCAGTCTGGATAATGATTCACATCTCGACTTGTGTCTTGAGGTAGTATTCCATCCGGTTCTTCCAATATCCAAAGTTCTCGCCAGAGAAGAGTGGTGGGTGGACAGTGCAAAATCCTTCTTGGAATGCCATTTAAGATCTAGCACACAAATAAACAAAAAAAACTTGTTCCAAGACTTGGTCTTGGATTAGTAGTGCGAGAAATAATAAAAATATAAATTCACGAATTTCGAGAAAAAATAATAAAATAATAAAAAAAATATTATTAAAATATTAATAAAAAATGTTATTACAAAATTTGCAAAATGCGATATTTCGTTAATCCCAACCAATTGTGAAAAGATGAAAATTAATTTTTTAAACCCAGATTTGGAGGGAAAAAAGGAAAGGCGTAAGATTTTATTTTTAACCTATAGAAACGAAAAAGCGACGAAAAAAAATGCTCGATCGGTAGTTGTACCAATTCAGAGCAACCCCGCTCTGATACCAATTGTTGGATCGAGACGCGCTAGAGGGGGAGTGAATAATGCTCGTGGCTATTTCGTTCGATTCGTAAAACTCGAGTTAAAGCAGCGGAAAAGAACAACACATAAAAACCCATGTATTTTTACTTGGTTCGGAGCCTTGGGCGACTCTTACTCCAAGGCCCTCCCTCGTTGAGCGATTACTGTCGGCAATTCACTATTTTGCACAAATAGATTACAAATATGGATTACAAACTGAAATATTAAAGTTATACCGACAACAGAATTGGAGAAAGTAAAGTTCCGGGTCGTCGGCGTCAAGTCATAGCTTTGTTGGAACTTTGCGTTAGCAGCTCGTAGTAGAAGGGTCGCTTGAAAGATGATTATTCAAGAAGCTGCTCGAGACCTGCTTTTATAGCATGCTGGAGGCACCTCCAGTGCCATTCAAGGCGCCTCCAACGAGTCGATTCAGCCGCGCAGATCAGCGCAGACTTCTTCTACGCTTATCTTGCTCAAGACGCCTTCATGACAGTCCAAGGCGCCTTCAATCCCAGCTTCAAGGCACCTCCAGATCTAAGCAAGGCGCCTTCAGCTCCTCTTCGCGGACTCCATCTGGCTTGCACCCGAGGCACCTCCAAGCTCCATGGAGGCGCCTCGGACAATGTTCATCCGAGGCCAAAGTTGCTTCTTTGTTCCTGCAAAATGTGTTAGTCCCAAACACATACCCTGCAAAACAAAGTTAGCACAGAATAGGTATACTTAATCAAAATATCGACAGTCAACAGACTGTCTGGGTCTGACTTCGGATTTCCCACCGGAAACCCTAGGTCGACTCGACACCTACTGTTCCCTCTACGGGGAACGCGTCCTCACCTACTCCACTTAAGAGATTTATCTGCTGCCAGTACGATCCTCCAGATCGACTGAACTTTTGCTCGGCGCTCGATGCTTCCGGACTTTCTGCTGGATGCTCGCTCCCCGACCCATCCAGTCTTCCACCTGGTTCGCGACACCAGGACTTTTCACCTAGAGTTACCACCCCCTAGGACTTTTGCCTGAAGCCCTCAACCCGCCAAGACTTTCCGCATAGGGTTACCACCCCCTATGACTTAGAGTTACCACCCCCTAGGGTTTTTACCACTTGCCTAACTGCAGCTAGGGCTTTTACCTAAATACAATTAGGACTTTCCTGCAAGCTCATTCAAACTGTTAGATAACAAACAATATTAACTTTGATTCCCTTTGTCATTATCAAAACTTGGGTTCGATCATCGGATGCTTCCCTCACCAACAAGACCCTCCTCTTACGAATGTTAAATTTTATACGTCCACACTAACGTGACATACAAAATTCACGGTGTTAGAGGTGTTGGTGAATTTAAATGATATTATTTTGAGGAATCAATATTATTTTAAATTCAAAGTTTTGACCAAATATTTGACCAAAGACAAGACCAACTATTAATTTTATTCGTCATAAAGAATGGTTGACGAGATAATAAAATTAATGGATAAAATCTCCTCTTTGAATTTGTATACGTCTACACTAACGTGATATACAAAATTCATGGGGATTTTTAAGGAGTTGGTCTTGATCAAATATTTTTGTGATTCTTAGGATTTAAAATGTTGGTCAATCCCCTAGCTGTTATACTATAGGATAGACTTAGTGGTCCCAATTATAATGATTGGAAATAAGACTTGGACATTAAGGTGGACTGTCTTCTTAGAACTAAGAATAATAAAGGTGTATTTTATTCATTAGTTGTTACATGTTTAGTGGAGTTATCTACCGGTACCTGGTGTGTAGATGCGGGAACCACTGATCATGTCTATAATTTATTACAAGGGTTCCAGGAAATCCGACAACTATATGAAAGAAAAATCACCGTCTACATGGGCATTACTGCAAAAGTAGCAGCTGTTGCAGTGGGAGATGTTTATCCTTCGATAGGAATAAAACATGGATTTTTTGAGAAATTGTCTTTACGTACCAAGTTTAGAAAGAACTAGTTTTCAGTTTCTAAACTATTTAAAGAACTTGATATTCTGCCTCTTTTAATAGCAAAGTTGTTATCAAGAAAAAGAGGAAATTTATCTGTTCTGGTACGTTGGTTGACAATTTAAAAATCCAATAACTCCCACAATGCAACAAATGGAAATTAATAACATATCTTCTAACTTTAATAAGAGAAAGTAACCTTCGGAGATGAACCAATCATATCTTTGGCATCTAAGGCTATGTTATATTAACTTGAGTAGTATTCAAAGGATAATAGCCGATGAACTTTTGGGTTCATTAGTAGTGGAAACCTTTCCAACCTGCGAATCTTACTTGGAAGGAAGAATAACCAACCAAGAAGCTTTTAAGTCTAAGGGGTATAGAGCCAATGATATATTGGAATTGGTTCATTCTGATTTGTGTGGATCTATGACTATTCAGGAAAGAGGTAGTTTTGAATATTTCATCAATTTTATAGACAACTATTCAAAATACGGGTACATTTACTTGATGCGCTGCAAGTCTAAGTGCTTTGATAAGTTCAATGAGTATTAGGCTGATGTGGAGTAACGTCAAGGTAAAAGTATCAAGACACTACGCTGAGATTGTAGTGGCAAGAACCTCTTGGGAGAGTTTAGGAGTCACTTATCAGAAGACGGGATTCAATCCCAACTAACTGCACCTGGTACACCCCAACAGAATGGTGTAGTAAGAAGGTATAGAACTCTTATAGAAATAGTTAGATCAATGATGAGTTATTCGGAATTACCAAAATTTGTTTTGAGGATATACACTGGAAACGGAAGTGAACATAGTACCTTCTAAGTCAGAACTCTCTACTCCCATAGAATTGCAGAATGGTCATAAGCCTAGTTTGAAGCATATTCGGATTTGGGTGGTCTAACACATGAGAGACACTGATAAGTTGGACAGGAGTTCACTTGTTTGTAGGTTATCCTAGAGAAACGAAAGGAGGTTTATAGTCCTAAAAATCAGAAGGTCATCGTTAGCACCAATGCACAATTTTTAGAAGAGGACTATGTAATAAACCATAAGCCCATAAGTGAATTTGTTCTTAAGGAAATAATAAAGGACACGTCTAATCTAGCACCAACTGTACAAGATGAAATATCACAAGAAACTACAACACGTATCACAGATGATACACAATTGCAGAAAGTGCCTTGTCGTAGTGGGAGGGTTGTTAGGCAACCTAAAATATTCATGTTTTGGGAGAGTCTTTGGACTTGATCCTTGGTGAACATGAACCTAATTCCCGGACATATGACGAAGTGCTCCAAGATAAAGATGCAGCATCTTTGTAAAGAGTAATGAATACATAATTAGAATATATGTATTCTAATAAAGTCTGGGAGTTTGTAGAACCACTAAATGATGTAAAAGTCATTGGGTGTAATTAGGTCTACAATAGAAAAAGAGGAACAGACGGGAAGGTGGAAACTTTCAAAGTAAGAAAAGGGAAACCTTTTACCAGTAACCATGCTTAAGTCTATCCAGAATCTTTTATCTAGTGCTGCTCATATGAGAGTCGATGTCAAGACATCTTTCCTTAATGGAAGTCTTGAAAAAAGCATCCATATGAAGCAACCAGAGGGGTTCATTGCAAAGGGCAAAGAGCATCTAGTATGGTCTATTTATAGACCGAAGCAAAAACTTCAAGGTCTTGGAACATCTGGTTTAATGAAGTAATCCAAACCTATGGATTTATTCAGTGACCAGATCAGTATTGTGTATACCATAAGTGTGATAGGAAATGTGGTGGTATTTCTTGTACTATACGTAGATAACATTTTTGGTAGTTGGAAATAATATCAAAGTGTTGTCGGAAGTAAGTGTATGGTTGTCCAAATAATTCGAAATAAAGGACTTGGGAGAATGTACACATATTCTTGGAATCATGAGATCACAAGAAAAGAATGTTGTGATTATCCTAAGCTTTATACATCAATATGATCCTAGCTCGCTTTTAACATACAAGACTCCAAGAAAGGTTTTCCACCTTTTAGACATGGAGTAGTTTTATCTAAAGAGATGTCTCCGAAGACATCAAAGGAGTTAAAAGGACATGAAGTTAGTTCCTTATGCTTCGGCAGTCGGAAGCCTAATGTATGCTATGTTGTGCACGAGACCGGATATCTGTTTTGCCCAGGGCATAGTTAGCAGATATCAAAGTAACCCAGTATCGGGACACTAGACTGCTGTAAAGCATATATTGAAGTACCTAAGAAGGACCAGAGATGATATGCTAGTTTACTAGGCAGATGATTTGATCCCTATGGGTTACTCAGATTTTGACTTCCAATCAGGTAGGGATAATAGTAAGTCGACCTCGGGGTTTTTGTATTTACTTTAGGAAGTGAAGCTATAACAATGAAGGAATGCTAAGCACAGGTGTTTTTCGGACTCCATCATAGGAGCTGAGTATGTGGCAGCCTCTGAGGCAGCCATAGAAGTTATATGACTCAGAAACTTCATGATGGACTTAGACATGATTTCTGGTTTGTCTAAAAATTATTATTTATTGTAATAATAATGGTGCAGTAGCAAACTCGAAGAAACCATAAGTCCATAAGACAAGTAAACACAATAGAGCGCAAGTACCACCTAATACGAGACATCGTATAATGAGGAGAAGTTGTTGCCGCCTAGATTGCATCAGGTGATAACCTATAGATTCTTTCACTAAGGTCCTTAAGGCAAGAGATTTTGATGGACATGTTAAAGGGTAGGGAATCAAATGTATCGCAACATTTATGACAGCATAGTCTTTTAGTATAAGTGAGAGATTGTTGGAATGTATACTAAAAGCCTAGCTTTTGTAAACATTTATTTTGAAATAAAGAATCACATTGGTCAAAAATATTTACATTTATGTTAAGTGTAGTTCTTCAATTAATTTATATCGTAGATAACATGGTGTGTAGTGTCACGCACAGAAGATCATGTTATCAGTTCTTTATAAATTATAAACAGTTTCTCACGACTAAGATGGAAAGGAACAAACTGTCGGTAAAGTCGTAATGTGATTAAGGATTAGTTTATCTTGACTAAAAAATTACACTAGTACACTCTAAGTGTATTGAGTAGGATCATTTTATGTAAGTTCTTTTTATACTGACTTGATAAAAGAACTAGACCTTAGTTATTATAGAAGTGTGTGCTCTTAATCCTAATATAATAACAAACACATATATTTATTATTTATTTCTTTGACTTATCAATGGGTGAGATTTAGCTCGATAAATCAATAAGCTCGATAAATCAATAAGTCCGATAAGTTGGGAAATGATATTACTTATAGTGTGTGTTGTTGATTATAGAAGGAAACTGTGTCCTGGTAATCTAGGTTGAAAATGACCCCAAGAGGAGCTCATAAGAATTGCCATGTTAAACCCTGCAGGTGGACTTAGTCCGACATGACGATGAGGTTGAGTGGTACTACTCTTGGACTAAGATATTAATTAAGTGAGTTGTCAGTAACTCATTTAATTAGTGGACATTCGACATTTTAAACACAGGGAGACTAACACACTCATAATAAGAATGAGCCCAAAATGTAATTTGGGATTGGTGAGTAGTTCAATAATAATTCTTTAGGGGTATGAATTATTATTGATGAAGTTAAGTTGTGTGTTCGGGGCGAACACGGGAAGCTTAATTTCATCGGGAGACCAAAACCAATTCCTCCTCTTGGTCCCTATCGTAGCCTCTTGTATATAGAGATTTATACCCACCACATACTCACTTCTTACCCACCTTTATACCCATCCTAATGTGGTCAGCCAAGCAAGCTTGGAACCCAAGCTTGGGCCAGCCAAGTAAATAGGATGAGTTGAGTTGGTGTGGCCGGCCCTAGCTTGAACCCAAGCTTGGTGTGGCCGGTCACATCATATTAAAAGGAATTTTATTTTTAATCTTTTCTTAATGTGGATATCATGGTTTTAAATGAAAAGTTAAAATTTAAAATTTTCCTTTTATAGTATCTACAAAAGATTAAGAAAAGATTTGAAATCTTTCCTTATTTGTAGATTGAAAGGAGATTTTAATTTTGATAAAACTTTCCTTTTTGTAACCATATTCATAATTTAAAAAGAGAGTTTTAAAATTAAAAATTTCCTTTTATAAGTTTCTACAAAAGATTAAGAGAAGATTTGATATTTTTCCTTATTTGCAGATTGAAAGGAGTTTTTAATTTTAGAGAAAACTTTCCTTTTTGGAAATTATCCACATGTTTAAAAGAAAGATTTTAATTCATAAAATTTTCTTTTATAACCCACCATGAAGGAAAAAATTATTAGAGAATTTTTTTATAAATTTCCGGAAACAAATTAGGAAGTTTAATTCTTGTGTTAATTAAAACTTTCCTTGTTGGAGCTTGTAGGTGGCCGACCATGATGTTTAAAAAAAGGAAATCAAATTTTAAATTAATTAAATTTTCTTTTTCATGGCAAAAGAATTAAGAAAGTTTTTATTTAAATTTCCTTATTTGCCAAAACCAAGGATTATAAAAGAGAGGGTAGAGGTGCCTTCATGTCTAATGACTCTATTCTATTTCTTCCTCTCTTTTCCTCCTTAGTGTGGCCAGCCTTAGAGCCTCTTCCCCTTCTCTTATCTTCCTCCTTTGTGGCCGGCGGCATCAACCCAAGAGGAGTCCATGGTGGCCGGTTCTAGCTAGGAGAAGAAGGAGAGAAATGAGGCTTTGTTTCTAGCATCCCTTAGAGCTTGGTGGTGGTGGCCAAACCTCACATATCTTGGAGTTTTTGTGGTGGCCGAAACTTGCTTGGAGAAGAAGGGCTTGGGTGGTTCTCATCTCGGAAGATCGTTGCCCACACAATGTCTGAGATTAGAAGAGGAATACGGTAGAAGATCAAGAGATTATTTGCTTACAAAGAAAGATATAACTAGTAATTGTTTTCCGCATCATACTAGTTTTCTTTGTATAGTTATTTTTGGAAATACCAAAAACAAGAGGCATATGATTCTAGAGTTTCGAATTTGTAATTCGAGTTTGTGTTTTTTGTTTTATTTTTCGAATTTGTGATTCGATTGTTCTTTTTGGTTAAACCTAATGTTATTTTAAGAAATTAAATATTGAATTCCTATTAAAGGCTTTGTCGAGGCAGTGGTGGATGATCTCATACCCAAAAAGGCCTAGTGCCTCGCCATGTTTAACCTGGGAGCCGATTTTAGAAATAAATATTTAATTAACTTTGTAACATAGGTTGGACTTGGATCAATAGTGTTAAGTTCCGCTTGCGATCTAAGTCTAAACCATTAAGAATAGATAAGTTAAATTTGGAATCAATAATGTTAAGTTCCGTTTGCGATTCTGAATTTAATTTCTAAAGAACACAATAGGTTGTTTAGGAAAGGTTCTGTAGGACTGTTACGACCGGCTAGGAGGGGGTTGTTGGATAGTCCTATAGAAAATAAAACAAACAACCCTTCCTCGAACTCTTTAAGCTAACACTTGCATAAATAAAGTAAAGCAGTAAATTAAAAACATAAAGAACGAGGCACAAGTATTTACTTGGTTACAACCGATGTGGTTGTTAATCCAAGGAAGATTAAGCACTAAAAACTCCTTCAGGCGGATAAGCCTCTTACAACATTGGAGCGCAGAAACAGAAGCTTTAACTACAACTCTAAAGCACACAAACGTTAGAATTACAAGTAATGAGCTCGTTCAAAAGCTTCTGGACCAAGGCTATATTTATAGCCTTGGTCGGGGCGCCTGGAAGGGTTCCGGGCGCCTTGGAGGGGATAAAACTTTATCCCCAACGTTCAGATCGAGTTTTGACTCGATCTGGTCAAATTCCAGGTCCGGACCCCCGGAGCCATTCCGGGCGCCCCGAAGCAAAAAGTCAACAGTGGTTGACTTTTTGTCCGAGACCTCTTCTCTGGTTCAGTCCCGCCTCGGTCCGGGTCTTCTGCTCCGGATTCGCTCGCTTGGGTGATCTCTGTAATCCGGAATAGGGCTCATCCGAACCCAACTTCCGGTCTTCTCAAGCAGCCTTCCGCTTCGGCTTCTCGTCTCATCTGCAGTCTTCGTCCCTCGGTCGCACCCTGTGCCGACCTTCTCGCTAGCTGCGTCTCTTGCTCCCCATGCAATCTTCCGCTCCGCCTTTCGTCCCTCGGAACCACCGCACTCTTCCTTCTCGTCCGCCGGTGTACTCTTCCGCAGCACCTCATCCCTCGGACGCACTGCGTGCCATCCGTACTACGTGCCATCCTTCTTGCTAGCTGCGTCTTCCGCTCGAGTACCTGTGTTCCTAAGCTCCTGCACAGTTAGACACAAGGTTAAAACACACAGGACCTAACTTAACTTGTTGATCACACCAAAACAACCTTGGGGTTCCAACGGGTTCGACACTTGTACAAAATTTTTGTACAATGGAACCGGTACGATCTTCCTAGGACCAACCAACACAAGGGTGATCTTAACAAAGGGGGAAAGTCCAAGGATGAGTCTTGGCGATGTAAGTCCAAGCATGCATTCTTGGCAACGTAAGTCAAAGTGTGACTTGGCAATGGATGAAGTCCCGGAGGCACGACCTCTTGGCGAAGGAAGATCCGACAACAATGACAAGGTCGATAGAAGCTCCAAAAGGCAAGACGTGAAGGATGGGGAGACATCCGAGGAACACAAGGCTGATGGAGGAGGTTAGAAGGCTAGGTCTAGGTTGGTCGGACGAGGATGAGTGTTGAGTGAATGTACTCGGGGGTTAAATCCTAGGTTTAGGGTTTACTGTAGCGTTACTATAGCATTACTATAGCATTACTGTAGTAGTACTGCAGCCTTACTATAGCAACACTATAGCGTTATTGTAGTAGTCGACTGGTGTTTTCATCAGTCGACTGGTCCGATCGACTGAGCAGTCAACTAGGAGTGAATAGAATGCTTCTGTTCATTCAGTTAGTGTGGAGCAGTCGACTAATGGAAGTATCAGTCGACTGGTATCGAGCCGTTGAGTTGTAACGGTCGAATCTCCACAGAGGGTTATCGACTGATGGTTTTGGCAGTCGACTGGTAGGCGAGATTTTCCAACTCGTGGCCTATATAATAAGCATTAGAAGCTTGGTTAAGGTTGACGAAATATACTTGGTTAAAGCCTATTAGAGTCTCCCAAGTCCTCGTATGATCGTGGGTGCTTGTATTCAAGTGTTTGTGGTGAGGTTTCTCCACCGACAAGGAGCTTGAGCTAGCCGGAGATTTTCTGGGGAGTCATCCACCGACGGATCGGGATCATCCACCTTACGGACAGCCGTGGAGTAGGAGTAAGTGATCTCTGAACCACGTTACATAAATGTGTTAGAGGTTTGATTGTCTTGGTTATTACCTCTAGGTTTAGCATTCTATTTGCTAGATTTGTTTTTGTATTTTCATTGTGCACTAACATTATAGGAAGCGGTCGATTTGGGTGAGATATTATTCACCCCCTCTAATGAACGTCAAGGTCCCAACAAAAGGTACCATCAGCCGTAATGAAACTGACATTTTCTTGATCTTCCCATGCCAAAGGGATTTGATGATAACCTTAATAGGCGTCAAGCATACAAATCCTCTCGCAACCCGAGGTCGAGTCCACCATGTGATCGATCCTGGGTAGCGGGTAACAGTCCTTGGGGCTAGCGTGGTTGAGGTCGCGAAAGTCGATGCAAACCCTCCACTTATTATTGGGCTTAGAAACCAGGACCACATTAGAGAGCCAGGACGAGAACTGTACATCTCTAACATGACCTGCCTTCCTGAGCTGATCCACCTTAGCTCGGATGATCTTATTTTGCTCGGCCGAGAAATTCCTCTTCTTCTACTTAACCGGTTGGGAGTCAGGCAGAAGATGTAACTTATGTTCGGCCACTTTGGGCTTGATTCCGGGTAGCTCTTCAGGGGACCAAGCAAAGACATCCTTATTGCAAGTCAAGCACTGGACCAAGTCTGTCTTGACCTTAATGGGCAAGTCGCTGGATATGCGAGTGAGGCTTTCAGGGCATTCAGGATATAGCTGAACCTCCTCCCAAGGGATAGGCTCCTCTGCTATAGGTAAAGGCTTCTCTTGGATGACGTGGATCCTGCCATCCTGGGTTCTTTGGGTCTTACGAGCCTCCACCTTCACCATGTCTATATAGCATCTGCGAGAGACCAATTGCTCTCCCTTGACTTCCCCAACCCGTTCTCCTACAGGGAATTTGATCTTTTGGTGAAAAGTAGAGACTACTGCCCAGAACTCGTGCAGAGTCAATCTCCCTAGGATAACGTTATATGAGGAAGGCGAATCCATGACTATGAAGGTGCTCCTTGTCTACACCAGAGGTTCACTACCCAAATATATGGCTAGCTTAATCTGGCCCATGGGATGTACCTCATTGCCAGTGAAGCCGTACAATAAAGTAGCCACAGGTTGAAGCTCATTGGCATCAATTTGCATGTTCTCCAACGTACTTTTGAACAACACGTTGACAAAGCTCCCGGTATCTACGAAAACTCTGGCCATGCACAGCACGTTGAAAGAGCTCCTAGTATCTACGAAAACTCTGGCCACACGACTGTTGGCTATAACGGCCTTAATTATGAGAGCGTCATTATGCGTAAGCTCCAGCCCCTCTAGATCCTATGGCCCAAAGCTAATTATAGGCCTGACAGCTTGCTCCATGTTACATCCTACAGCATGTATCTCTAGACGACGCTTATGAGATTTTCGTGCCCTGGCGTAATCTCCGTCTGTGGGCCCCCCCGGAGATCATGTCGATCTCTTGGACGGCCGTGTTGCTCCGGTTTTCTTCCTCCTAAGCCTCTCCTGACTCCTGGTTTCGACCAGGCTGCTGACTTCCCTGCCCGGTGTTATCAGGCCAGGGTTTACCTGCCAGACCCGTGGCAGCATGTTGGCCATCCACCAACCGTTGAAGCTTGGGCGCGAGTTCAGGTGGGGGAAGGCCTAGCTTGGCCTCACGCCGGGAGCCACGAGCGAACTGGAAGCAGTCTCTCGTGGCGTGGGTGTGGGACCAGTGATAAGTACAGTAACAAGGGCCCCAGAGACCCGACCGCGGGGCCTGGACAGCAGCCACGCGCTGGGCCAACCGAGGATCTTGACCGGGTGAAAAGTTCGGTCTGACATCCTGGGCGTGCGGAAGAGGTTGGGTTGGCGGTTGAGGTGACCTCTTCTCTAGTTTGTTGGTGGAAGCAGGCGCCTTGTCTGCTTTCTGTCGAGCCGTTTAAGCTTCCTCCATGTTGATGTAATTAGCGGTTCTCCCTAGCATTTCATCGAAGTTCTTTACAGGATCTCAAATGAGGTCTCAAAAGAACTCCCTCTCTATCAGTCCGTGGGAGAAGACACTCATTAATATTTTGGAGGTAGCGGATGGAACATCCTGAGCTATCTGATTGAAGTGCCTGATATAACTCCTTAAGAGCTCAGTTGACCCTTGCTTGAGGGCCAAGAGACAGTGATCTGTCTTTTGGTACTTCATGCTGCTGGTGAAGTGACGCAGGAAGACAGTCTTGAAATCATGAAAACAGGTGATGGACCCATTCGACAATCCATCAAACCATTTCTGTGTCGAGCCGGATAGAGTGTTTAGGAACACTCGGCACTTGATAGCATCACTATACTGATGCAATAGGGAAGCATTCCTAAACTTACTGAGATGATCCTCCGGGTCCTTGCTACTATCATATTCTCCGATGGCCAGAAGCTTGTACCCCTTGGGTAGCTTTTCCTCAAGTACCCTTGTAGAGAAGGACACTTGCTCCTCAAGCTCCACTATAGGCTCCTCCCTGAGGACTATAGCTTTACCCTTCTTCGAATCCCTGGGTGGGGAGCTTTCCACTATAGAAGACTGTAGTTGCTCTTTCTTGTTATAGCTGTCTGGGCCCTTATGATAATAATCGAGGCCCGACTCCCGATAGAAGGCCGGGGGAAACTCTTTGGGTTATTTTCTTTTGGACCCTCTGTTAGAAACGTGAGTCAGATCTTTAGAAACTGTCGGCATCTTGTATAGTCGAGAAGCGGTGGTCTGTTTTTAGGAGGCTGCCCGCCTCTTGTCTTCCTTGAACAATTCATACTCTCCCGCTGTCATGGTTACGTTGATTCTTCTGGTGTCCTCCATCTTTACGCTCCAGAACAGGTGAAGAAAGTTCCCACAAACGGCGCAAATTGATCATGTCCGAAATCTGAGTTGGATAAAGGCCGGATGAAGTGTCACAAGCATTGACGGGGAGGAGACTGGGATGCTGCGGTCGTATGGGCTTCAAAGAATGGACCCCCACGTGGCCCTGAAGGACTGCTGGGCCTGAGCCGGCGATACTAGAACTCTGCATATACTCAGACAATCACACGGAACATTAGAGACCGAGAACCAGGGAAAAGGTCCTCGGAGTAGGTCCTCCGATGCTCAAATCAGGTACTTTTCCCCCAGAAAAATAGTGTACAAAGGAAGAAGAAAAGTAGGAGACAAGTGTGCGAGTGAGTGTACCTGCGCAAGGGAGAGGACGTCTCTTTTTATATGACAGTGCGTACCTTCTAGAGACTGACCCCTGCTAGAGGGTGTCAGGTGTCAGGACTTTGTCGGGTGGTGGAGGGCACGTGGTTTTCTCCTATAGACTGGAGAAAAGTTCTATTTGCAGATGACCCCAACCGTTGGAATATTCCTTGACATGAGTAGTTATTCTCTGACAAGTGGTTACGATTCCCTTACCAGTTGTCGCGTAGCGCTTTCTATCATGCCCAGGTGTGATCGAGGCAGCCCGGGTCGGTCCGCTAAGTGTTAATGAACAGACTGGATGGACGGAGGGGTGTGATTGGAGTCCCTTTCTTCCTGCTTTTATGATTTAGACTTGGCCGAGAATGATAAGTCTGTTTACGCGGGCTAGCTTGAGGAAACACGATCGGTGAAGATAGGTCAGGGTTTGCCTTAATCACGCGTCATGTCGCAGACCTGGTTTTCTGACCGGTAAACCCCGCCCTGGCTTTATACGCCGCATGACCCCAGGTGGTCTTACTTCATATGTTAACTGTCACGTCCCCTTGACTTCTGACTGTTATATCTCCTTGACTTCTGACTGCCACACCCCTTTGACTTCTGACTGTCACATCTCCTTGACTTCTGACTGTCACGTCCTCTTAACTTCTGACGACCGGACCCTACCATTATGCACCGTATCATATGGCAATGGCAATTGCAACTAGTGAAATAGTCTAGTTGAAGGCTTTAGTCGAAGAGCTGGGATTTATGGTCACAACTCCTATTAAACTATATTGCAACAACCAATCAACCATCCATATTGCATTAAATCCATTCTTTCATAAGCGAACCAAAAATATTGAAATCGATTGTCACTTTATGCGTCAAAAGATAGAAGACAAAATTATAATCACTCTTTATATACCAAATCATGAGCAACTTGCTCACATCTTCACTAAAGGGATTAAAGTTAACCATATGCAGAATATCCTTATCAAGTTAGGTTCCATGGATATCTATTAGCCAAATTTGAGGGGGAATATTGAAAATAAGGAAGATAATAATACAGCTATAAATCCATCGTTATATAATTCATTTGTTGGCCAGCCACCAATCATTTTTTGGTTGTAAATCAACCTCTTTTGATTAGTTTATCAACCATTAATTGACAAATTAGTTTATCAACCATTAATTGGTTGTCATAGTAACTATTAATTACTTGATATACTTACCGGTTATAATACAATTAATATTTAACTATTAACGGATAAATAATTATCTCTCCTATCAAATGGAAGTTGCATCTCAGGAGGATTAAATAATTTTATTTTATATTTTCTATAAAAAAAAAACTTTTAAAGATTCTTTTTCTTCACATTTTTTATTCTCAAAGTTAACAATCTTCCCTTAACGTGAGAGAATATTATAAAACTCTCTAACATATCTTTTGAATAGAGCCATCAGCTGAGCTCCTGCACGGATCGTTGCTATTGTCCCCGTCAATGGAGTTGAAGCGGCGGCAGCACTACTTGGTGGCAACCTTCCCCTTCCAGGGCCACATCAATCCCGCCCTCCACCTCGCCAAGCACCTTGCCAGCGTCGCCCCCGACGCCCACGTCACGTTCTCCACCTCGCTCTCCGCCCACCGCCGCATGTTCCCCTCCTCCCCTGACTCACACTCCGACGATCTCCTCACCTACGCCCCTTACTCCGACGGCTTCGACGACGGCGTCACCGGCGGCGCCCTAGGATTCAACCGCTACATGGTCGAGTTCAAGGCCTCCGGCTCCCGCACCTTCTCCAGACTCATTGCCGACCTTGCCGCCGACGGACGCCCTGTTACCTGCGTCCTCTACACCATGCTCCTCCCATGGGCCGCCGATGTTGCCCGGGACCACGGCATCCCCTCCTTCCACTACTGGATCCAGCCCGCCGCCATCTTCGCCATCTACTATCACTACTTCCACGGCTACGGCGCCCTTGTCGACGCCCACCGCGAGGACCCTAGCTTTGTTGTCACCCTCCCGGGCCTTCCTCCGCTTCAGATCCGCGACCTCCCCTCGTTCCTCACTGCGCCAGCTGACCACCCGCTTAACTCCGTCTTCACGACGCTGCGCGAGGGTTTCGCGGTGCTTGACTGGGAGAGGAACGCGCCGTCTTTGTTACGGCCGAGGATCCTCGTCAACACGTTTGACGAGCTGGAGCCTAGGGCTATCGCGGCGGTGCCGGAGGTCGAGATTCTCACCATCGGACCGCTCATCCCCTCGTGGTCGTCCTCCGGCGGCGACATATTCAAGGCGGACGATAAGGGGTACGGAGAGTGGCTGGACGCGAAGCCGGAGCGGTCGGTGGTGTACGTGTCCTTCGGGAGTTTGCATCGCTGCTCTGTGCTGGAGCTGGAGAAGCTGGCGGCGGGTCTGGAGGCTACTGGGCGGCCGTACCTGTGGGTAGTGCGGAAGGACGCCCGGGAGGCTGCGGGGGCTGCCGGGTTGGAGCTGGAGGGGCCGCGGGGAATGGTGGTGGAGTGGTGCGCGCAGGTGCGGGTGCTGTCGCACGCGGCGGTGGGGTGCTTCGTGACGCACTGCGGGTGGAACTCGACGCTGGAGAGCTTGGCTTGCGGAGTGCCGACCGTGGGCGTGCCGCGGCTGTCGGACCAGTTGCCGAACGCGAAGATGGCGAAGGATGAATGGGGGACAGGGGTCACGGCGGAGATCGGAGCCGACGGGGTGGTAGCGGCCGAGGAGCTGAGGCGATCCGTGGAGGCGGTGATGGGGGAAGAGAGCGGCGAGGGGATGCGGAAGCGAGCGCGGGAGTGGAAGGAGAGAGCTAGGGTGGCAGTGAGCGAAGGAGGGTCGTCCGATCGAAATCTGAGGGCGTTCCTTGGTATCCGACTGTAAGAGATGACGTTGATGCTAATAAAATTATTGTTATTTTGATAAAAAACATAACAATAATAATAATTAATATTATTGTTATTAGTTGTAATTCTAAATATCATATTTTTTGAGTAATTTATCACTCAAAGATATATTGTCCGTTTCGAGCTATCATAATAACACGGGAGAACAATTCTCTCTCAGAAATGCTTGGTTTCTCCTTCAATTTAAAGTCTAGTAATAAGTTTTTTTATATTTATCTTCTTATTTATGTTTTAAATAGTTTTAAGGTTTTTTCAACTGGGAGATAATTTTTTTTCTTGATAGTAGTCGCTTAGAAAGTTTTATTTGAAATCATATTTTTTGAGTGAATCTAATTGGATCATTTGAAACTTCTGAATTTGACTGATCAACGTTTTAAAATTAATCATCTTATAATCCAAAAATTAATTCACGATGAATTTCTTAGCTCTTGCATCATCCGCCATAACTCTTTTGTAGTGTCTGAAATTAAATTATCTTAATTAAAAGGATTTATTTGATTAATTCAGATTTAGTTAGTATTGATTAATTAAATGGATAGGTTTAATTAGATTTAATTAATTCAGTTTATGGAATTTGGATTCATCAATTATATTAAGAAAATAATTGGATATAAATATGTATAAAATTTATTATATATCCAAATATGTATATAAAATTTATAGTATGCATAAAAGTTTATATAATCCATGAATATAAATTTTTATTATGTATATAAAAATTTATATGAGTTAGTATGTATATGAAAATTTATATAACTCATGGTTATAAATTTTATTGTGTATAATAATTTATATGACTTAGTATATATAAGATTTATATGACTTAAGGGCTGCTTGTTTGGGGGATTTGGAATGAGAATGTAATGAAACTTGGTGCTTGGTTTGGGGAAATAATGGTAGGACCCACAGATTCATTCCTCTAAATATAGGAATGGACCATTATTGAGTAATATGAGAGGTATGAAAATCATTCTCATTTCATTAATATTTGCAATCATTCCTATTCTCATTCTCATTCCCTTACCCGAATCAAGCGCCCCCTTAATGAATTGTTCAAATATGGATTAGACATAGCAAAACCTATATAATGCATTCCTCACCTTGGATTTTTGGCTACTTCCCAAAGCCCTAAACCCCTCCTAAAACCACTGTCCCTAAGCTCTCTCTCACCTTAGATTTTTCTACCGGTTCAAGCTCTAAGGGGAGGATAAGAAGGAAAGGTTTGGTAGCAAGGAATCAAAGGGACAAAGGGGCGTTCTACACCTCATAGCATGTATTAATTAGTTCCTATAAACTAGGGATGTTTAGATGTCATGGTTGATTAGATAAGATTTTGGAATATGTTTAGTTGTGCTCTTGTTCTTTTTTATTCTTAGCATGATGATCTTATAGGTTACATATGAGATTTCAGAATTTGTTTAGTTGCACTTGGGTATATTCTTACTTCTTATCATGATGATTTTATAGGTTACATGTAAGATTTCAGGATTTAGCTTAGTGTGCTTACTTCCTATCACGATAATTTTATAGGTTACATGGAAGGTTTCGGAATTGGTTAAGTTGTACTTTCATTTACTCTTACTTCTCATCATGATAATTTTTATAGTTATATGTAAGATTCTGGTATTCATTAGTTGTGCTTACTTCCTACCAATAAGTAGGCTTAGGACAGAGGTAGCACAATAAGAAGATCTACTAGTTTATGTTCCGCGTTAATTTGAATTTCTGTAATAAAAGATTTAGTCTCAGTATTCATGCTAAGTATGTATGAACCACTAGTGGTTTGGTTGGATTATCTAACTACATCCTTTAAAAAAAAAGACTCAATTAAGATAGTTTAAGGGACGTTTTAGTGATGATCTGATTGATCCGACCTACAGGAGAGTAGATCCAGACCCTAGATCAACATCAGCACCTTCGGATCATATTTTAGGCAAACTTTCACCGTTGATTTAGCTCCAAATTAATCTCAGCCGTCGGTTCAAATCTGAGATCTGTTTAAATAAGAAGCTACAGTGTTCCAGCTTCTTCGTTGATTCCTCCGCGCTCAGCTCCGTGTCCCGGCGTTTTCTTCAGGATTTCGGCCCCATCATCCTTCAGATCTACTTCTCAACGAGTTTAATTGGCGTTGGAGCTTCCATTCTTTTGCTTCTAGGCTCGGATCTTTTGCACGCGCCGGCGAACTTCTCTCCGGAGCTCAAATCTGTTCGTATGTCTTCTGTTTCACCCATCATCAGGGGAATTCTTCGGTGATAGTGGTTTGCTCTCTATCAGAGAGCATCGATCCAGAGAAATCGGATTCAAGATCTGCAAAATTTCGAGCTGTGCAGTTCCAATCTTCACTGGCTTTTCCAGGAAAGTTTTCCTTGGTGCTGGAAGAGATTGAATTGAGTTGAAGTTTTCATTCAATTAGCTTGTGTTGTAGCAAGGGAAGACTTGTTAGGGGAGTAGTTTTGATGGGAGATGGTTTAGATTTAGATTTTACAGTTTATTGTTTCTGCAATAAATTCTGTTGCATCTGTTTCTTTGATTAGAAATGGTTTAGATTCATATCCTGCAATTTATGAATTCCTGCATTATTGCTTTCTTAGATTTTGCTATTAACCTTCTTGTTTTCTAAATCTGAATTGTGTAGTTATGATTTTGTTACTTTAGATTGCTTTTGTGCAATTCAATTCCATTTTCTCTTTTATTGTTACAGTTTGAGCTTTAATTTCTGCAATTCCAGTTTAGTATCAAATTGTTGCACATGTCATTTCTGAAATCTCATTTCTGATATATCCCTTTTTAGCTTCTTAGTCATAGATTATGTTATTTTTTTTCCTTAGTTAGGATTTGATTACTGCTCAAGATCAGATTTATTAGTTGCATTTTAATTCGCAATCTAGGATGTGAAGCAAAACTGATCATTCCCATTTTATCAGAAGAAAACCTCAAAAGGAGAATAATGCTAGTCTAATTTCAAACATTCTACTATTAGTTTCCTTGTGAGATTCGACTTGGGACTCCATATTACACGAGATTTACTAAAGTTAATTGAGTCCTTAACTTTTATTAATTTGATGTGCCATGTGACATGAAAATGGTAAACACCACTATGCTAGGAACCACCCCAACCTCAGTAATGAACTTGCGGATCCAAACTGCCTCCTTTGCTGCTTCTGATACAGCAATATACTCGGTCTCTGTTGTAGAATCAACGATTGTGTCCTGCTTTGAACTCTTCCAGCTCACAGCACCACCATTTATGTAAAACATGAACCCTGACTGCGAGCGATAATCATCCTGATCAGTTTGGAAGCTAGCATCACTGTAACCCTTTACAGCTAGCTTATCATCGCCTCCATATATCAAGAAATATTCTTTAGTCCTTCTCAAGTACTTAAGAATATTTTTGACCGCTATCAGTAACTTTCACCTGGATTTGACTGGTATCTGCTCGTCATGCTCAAAGCATACGAGACATCAGGACGAGTAGATAGCATGGCATACATGATAGATCTTATGGCTAAAGCATAAGGGATCTGATCCATGCGGTCTCTCTCCTCTCTAGAAGGACTTTGAGTCTTCGAAAGACTCACGCCATGTGACATCGGCAGAAATCCCTTCTTGGAGTTCTGCATGGCAAACCGAAGTAATACCTTGTCAATGTATGTATTCTGACTTAGGCCAAGTAATCTCTTAGATCTATCTCTATAGATCTGTATGCCTAGAATGCAGGATGTTTCACCTAAGTCCTTCATAGAGAAACAAGTCCCTAGCTAAGTCTTGACAGACTGCAGCAAAGGGATGTCTTTCCCACTGAGTAGTATGTCATCCACATATAAT
Organism: Zingiber officinale; assembly: GCF_018446385.1. NCBI lineage: Eukaryota > Viridiplantae > Streptophyta > Magnoliopsida > Zingiberales > Zingiberaceae > Zingiber > Zingiber officinale. The sequence goes on along the minus strand of NC_055997.1, from coordinate 8,389,242 downwards.
ATAAGGAAGACAACTGTGTTCCCTACAACCTTCTTGTAGATACAAGGTTTATCTTCATTCTTGATGAAACCAAACTGTTTGATCGCATCATCGAATCGAAGATTCCAGCTCCGAGAAGCTTGCTTTAGTCCATAAATGGACCTATGCAGCTTGCATACTCTGCCAGTATGCTGTGGATCTACAAAACCCTCAGGTTGTGTCATGTACACATCCTTGAGCAGGTTTCCATTCAAAAACGCGGTTTTGACATCCATCTACCAGATCTCATAATCGTGGTACGCTGCAATAGCAAGCATAATCCGAATGGACTTAAACATCGCTATTGGAGAAAAGGTTTCATCATAGTCAATACCATGAATTTGCTTGAAACCTTTAGCTACCAAGCGACCCTTATAAATAAGTTCATCCATGTCAGTCTTTCTCTTAAAGACCCACTTACACCCAATGGGTTTGACCCCTTCAGGTGGATCAACCAAAGTCCATACTTGGTTAGTGTATATGGATTCCATCTCGGATCTCATGGCCTCTAGCCATTTCTCAGAATCTGGTCTCATCACAGCTTCCTGATAGGAGGTAGGCTCATCCTCAATGAGCACAACGTCATCATGGTCAGACAAGAGAAATGAGTATCTCTCAGGCTGACGACGTACCCTATCAGACCTGCGAAGAGGTAGGTCTACTTGAACTGGTTATGGTTCCTCAACTCCTTGTGGAACAACATCATCCACAACACTTTATGATTCCAGTTCAACTTCCATCAAGGCTTCAGTGCTATGGTCCACATCTTGAACTTCTTCAAGATCGAACGTACTCCCACTAGTCTTTCTAGAAACAAAATCTCATTCTAGAAATGCCCGAGTCTTAGTCACAACTATCTTGTGTTGACTGGGAATGTAGAAGTAATATCCCTTCGTTTCCTTGGGATATCCAATGAAATAGTACTTGTCGGATTTGGGTCCTAGTTTGTCCGAGACTTGACGTCTAACGTAAGCCTCACAACCCCAAATTCTCATAAAAGACACCTGGGCATCTCTCCCAGTCCATATCCTATATGGTGTCTTTATTACAGCCTTAGATGGAACTCGGTTGAGTATGAAGGCTGCTGTGTCTAGAGCATAGCCCCAAAGATACATGGGAAGATCTGTGTGACTCATCATAGATCGTACCATATCTAATAAGGTACGATTCCTCCTTTCGGATACACCATTCCACTGTGGTGTTCCAAGAGGAGTGAGTTGAGATAGAATCTCACACTCAGCTAGATAGTTACGAAACTCATGGCTAAGGTATTCACCACCTCGATCTGATCGAAGTATCTTAATACTCTTGCCAAGCTGATTTTGTACTTCATTCTTGAATTCTTTGAACTTTTCAAAGGATTCTGATTTATGATAACCATGATTTTACTGTGTTATTTTGATTCATTTATGCATGGTTTTGATGTTAGTTTCATAGTCTAAATCATGGTTACATTACATTTTTTGTGCATTGCATAGATTTTGGATTTAATTGCAAATCATATTATTTTTGGTGTTATTTTGATGCTAATATTTAACTCTTATTTTGTAGGCATCAAAGGATCTATTTGGAATGAAATTGGGCTCGGATCGGAATTTAAACGAGAAGATCAAGCTTTGGGTTGATTTGGGCCGTTCATCAAGAATAGGAGAGATCTGGATCATCCGTTGAAGATCTGGCTGATCCAACTTAATGGGGAGCAGATCTGAACCATTTATGAAGATCCAAAAGTTTTGATCCAGATCTGAGTTCATCCAGCCATTGATCCAGCCGAATAAATTTGGACCGTTCATTTAAGACTGGGCGGATCTGGGCCATCCAGTGATGATCTGATCGATCCGACCTACAGGAGAGTAGATCCAGACCCTAGATCAACATCAGCACCTTCGGATCATATTTTAGGCAAACTTTCACCGTTGATTTAGCTCCAAATCAATCTCAGCCGTCGGTTCAAATCTGAGATCTGTTTAAATGAGAAGCTATAGTGTTCCAGCTTCTTCGTCGATTCCTCCGCACTATGCTTCGCGTCCCGCGGCGAGCTTCTTCCAGGATTCCGGCCCCATCTTCTTCCAGATTTACTCTTCGGTGAGTCTTGTTGGCGTTGGAGCTCCCATCTGTTGGCTTCCAAGATTTGATTGTCTGCACGCGCCGGCACTTGTCCACCCGAAGCTTAGATCTATGAGCGATTCCTCTGTTTCAGCCATCATCGGAGGATTTCCTTAGTGACAGTGGCTTGCCCTCCATCAGAGAGCATCGATCCAGAGAATTTAGATCCCAGATCTGCAGAATTTCAAGCTTGGCAGTGTTAATCTTTTCCAGCTTTTCCGGGAAGGATTTCTTTGGTGCTGGATGAGATTGTACTGAGTTGGTGGTCGAGAGTTCCTTTTTCATTCAGGTTCCTTGTGTGACGGCAAGGAAAGACTTGTTGGAAGAGTAGATTTGGATAGAGATGGTTTAGATTTAGATTTTACAGTTTATTGTTTCTGCAAATTCTGTTTTCATGAGATATTGTTTTCATTTTTTTTGAATTCCTATTCTTTGAATCAGTCAATTTCGTTTCTGCAATAAATTCTGTTGCATCTGTTTCTTTGATTAGAAACGGTTTAAATTCATATCCTGCAATTTATGAATTCCTGCATTATTGCTTTCTTAGATTTTGCTATTAACCTTCTTGTTTTCTAAATCTGAATTGTGTAGTTCTGATTTTGTTACTTTAGATTGCTTTTGTGCAATTCGATTCCATTTTCTCTTTTATTGTTACAGTTTAAGTTTTAAATTCTGCAATTCCAGTTTAGTATCAAATTGCTGCACATGTCATTTCTGAAATCTCACTTCTGATATATCCCTTTTAGCTTCTTAGTCATAGATTATGTTATTTTTCCTTAGTTAGGATTTGATTACTGCTCAAGATCAAATTTATTAGTTGCATTTTAATTCGCAATCTAGGATGTGAAGCAAAACTGATCATTCCCATTTTATTAGAAGAAAACCTCAAAAGGAGAATAATGCTAGTCTAATTTCAAACATTATACTATTAGTTTCCTTGTGAGATTCGACTTGGGACTCCATATTACACGAGATTTACTTAAGTTAATTGAGTCCTTAACTTTTATTAATTTGATGTGCCACGTGACATGAAAATGGTAAACACCAATACACCATTCCACTGTGGTGTTCCAGGAGGAGTGAGTTGAGATAGAATCTCACACTCAGCTAGATAGTTACGAAACTCATGGCTAAGGTATTCACCACCTCGATCTGATCGAAGTATATTAATACTCTTGCCAAGCTGATTTTGTACTTTATTCTTGAATTTTTTGAACTTTTCAAAGGATTCTGATTATGTGTCATCATATACACATAACCATATCTACTGAAGTCATCAGTAAATGTAATGAAGTACCTATAACCACCTCTAGCAGCGACATTGAAAGGACCACATACATCACTATGTATAAGTCCTAACAAGTCAATCGCTCTCTCGCTGTGTCCACTAAAGGGAGTGTTGGTCATCTTGCCCAGTAGGCATGACTCGCATGTCTCATATGATTCGAAATCAAATGAGTCCAGAAAACCATCTTTATGGAGCTGGGATAAGCATTTGTCATTTATATGACCTAAGCGACAGTGTCAGATATAGGTTTGGTTCATGCCTTTTGACTTGAACCTCTTGGTACTTATGTTATAGATAGGATTCTCAAGGTCTAGAATATAGAGCTCATTCATCAGAGATGCACTACAATAGAACATATCATTTAAATAAACTGAACAACATTTGTTCTTTATTATAAATGAAAAACCTTTCTTGTCCAAATAAGAAATTGAAATTATGTTCTTAGTTAAAGCAGACATATAACAACATTCATCTAATTCTAATACAAGCTCAGAAGGCAGAGATAGATGATAAGTTCCTACAGCAACAGCAGCAACCCGTGCTCCATTACCTACTCGTAGGTCCACCTCGCCCTTCGTCAATGCCCTACTATTTCTCAGCGCCTGCACATTAGTACAAATGTGAGAAGCACATCCGGTATCTAATACCCATGATGAAGAAATAGATAGATTGACTTCTATAACATAGATACCTAAAGTGGAAGTCTCACTTCTCTTCTTCTTAAGATCTTCCAGGTAAACTTTGCAGTTCCTCTTCCAGTGCCCGGTCTGACTGCAGTGGAAGCAGGTAGCATCCTTGGCAACCCCTCCTTTGGGTTTCAGTGCCTTGCCTTTGCCCTTGGCTTGAGACTTTCCCTTACCTTTGGGCTTGCCCTTGCCCTTGTGTTTCTGAACCATCAGAATAGAGTTGGGCTTAACCTTCTTAAGGTTGAGCTCAGCAGTTCTTAACATGCTAAGCAGCTCGGGCAATGGCTTGTCAATTTCATTCATGTTGTAGTTCATGACAAACTGACTGTAGCTCTCTGGCAAGGACTGCAAGATCAAGTCAGTGGCCAGCTCTTGGCCAAGGAGAAATCCCAACCTCTGTAGGTTTTCTATGTACCCAATCATCTTGAGTAAATATGGGCCTACAGGAGTCCCATCTTGCATCTTGCACTGAAACAGTGCCTTAGAGATCTCGAATCTCTCGTGTCTCGCTTGTCCTTGATATAGTTCACGCAGATGTTCAACCATATCATAAGCACCCATCAACTAATGTTGCTTCTGAAGCTCAAAGTTCATGGTCGCGAGCATTAGACAGGACACATCTAATGCGTCATCTTGATGCTTCTTGTAAGCATCTCGATCCGCTCGTGTGGCAGTGGCAGGAGGTGCCTCGGGAATAGGCTGCTCCAGAACGTACAATTTTCGTTCCTGTGTGAGAACGATTCTCAGGTTCCTGTACCAGTCCAGGAAGTTAGCTCCATTGAGCTTGTTCTTATCGAGGACAGAACGCAGGGAGAAGGAGTTCGTGTTTGACGACATGGTAATCTACAACAAAAAAATATAGAAAATAAATATCATATTCTATTAATCATCTAATTAGGCCTTTAATTAAATGATGCTCCCACTGAATTCTATAATTCAAGTGAGACAAGATCCACATCATACTATGTCTTGAGTTAGCTTTGGCTAAATCGCCCAAGACTTAGTATGATCGGTAGGTAACTAATTACCAATTACATCTCTATGAAACTCTTGTATATAGGATCAAGATCCGCATTTATATTAAAACTCGAGTTAGCTTTGGCTAATACGCCCAAGAGTTAATATAAACGTGATTTTGGCCCATCTTCCAACTATTGGATAAATGCCTATAGTTAAACTTGATTTAACTAGTTGTACTCAATCTAATTGAGTTTTTACTCACCCATGCGTTGATAGGCGGGGCCAAGATTGTCCCTCCGTACCCTACCAAGATAATATGTGTTGCTCTGCTTTAGTAGATTCAACAACAACATGTGATCGAGGTAGTGATAGGTATCACGACATGGTAGATATTTTTGAGTTGACGCGATTGAGATATAATCTAATCGACGATGTGTATCATATACTCGATTTAGATCTAATCTAATCGTGGAGGTGCATCATGTGCGTGACTTAGATCTAATCTAATCGTTAAGGCACTAATTAATTACTAATCTAGCATGCATCACATATACACACACAAGCAATTAATTAATTTTATGATTAGTCATGACCCTACTACGATCTTCTCAAGCCAATGAGAAAATCGGACGGTCAACCTAAGGTCAACAACTTCTCAAGCTCCTTCCTTTGACCACCTTGTGTTGCTCGCACCCTCCTCGTAACTTCATCTCGAGTGAACCTTCCACTGCCTCATTTTATACATTACAAAAGGTGAAACTTGAGTTACATTCGAGTCAAAACTATTTACAACAGGAATAAATAAATAGAAAGGCACGACGCGTAGGTCGCGTATCAAATATACAACACGCACAATCACATGACGGCACGCAGGCCGTATTATGAATTACAACACAATTTCCAATCAAATTGGGGTCTTTTGGGCCATGACCATTATAAAATGATACACAATTCTAAATTATGTAATTTCCATAAATTTTTGTAATTTTTGTCTAATATTTTTATGATTTTATGAGTAAAAATTCCCGGCGGTCCCGTTTAGCGATTTTCGGGCGCAATCGCGGAACGAAGCCCCTTGCGGGGTTAGGGGAAGCACCCCTACCCGCGATATAACCATCGCGAGTGTTCCTAAGCGATTCTACAGCACCTTAGCCTGCTGTCCAAAAACGATTTGGGGTGAAACCTTACCGTTTCGAAAAAAATTTCTCGGTAGTCGAAGCCTACAAGTGTCTAAACTCTTGTGCTTCGTTTCTACGAGAAAAATACCCATAAAATCTATAAAAACAGTAAATTTACAGAATATTATAGAACTGATATTTTTCATAAAAATACAAACAAAAACTTGTACGCGCTTCGTACGTGGCTCTGATACCACTGTTGGATTTTTTGGGCCGCAAAAATCGCTTTTTGCGTTGCGGAAACCCCGAAACCCCGCCACCGGATCCGTGCGAAGAAATAAAATTTACGTAAAACTTTGAGTACGAGTTTCTAGCCTAGATCTAAACTAGATCTATAAAGGAGAAGAGCTTTACCCTTGATGCGATGCCCTTCGCTAATCCCGCTCGTCCAAGGTTCGCCGGATCTCGAGAGTATCAAAGTAGATACTCCTCTATGTATATCCACACAAGCAAGAGATGGAGAAACCAAACAAAACGTGTGCTAGCACCTTTGAAAGGTTCGGCCAAGGTGGAGGAGAGGAAGAGAAGAGAGAGCTTGAGAAAGAAGATGAGAGTTACACTAAAAAAAATGAAACTCACCCCATGAATAAGTGGTCGACCACATGAATGAGGTTAATAACCTCCATGGAATACCAAGAGTCACAACTCTTGGTAACTCCCATGAGGTGGCATCCCACTTAAGCAATCATGATGATGTGGAGCATCATCATTGGTCTACTCTTTGCCAACTCACCAATGAGGTGGCAAATGGTCAAGTCAAATTTGACTCTTCATCTTCCTATCAAGTCAAGTCAAACTTGACCACTTCTCTCCCATGGTTGATCAAATCTAACCATTGGTTCAAGTCAATTTTAATTTAATGAATCTCTATTCATTGAATTAAATTGACTCAATGAGTCTAAGTCCAAATTAGACTCATTTAACATATGAACCAAATTGAGTCCAACTCAATTAGCCTAATTTGGATTACTCTTAATCCAATTTGGTTCATCACATGGACCTAATCCTTTAGGCTCATCAAATGAACCTAATTTCTATCTAATTTCCCTTTGTGTGTGACCCTATAGGTTCTTATAACATTGACAATGCTCCTAAACCCATTTAGAAGCATAAGTAATGAGTGGTATCTGGCAACACATCATTACTACCCAAGTTATAAGAATGTTGAGATCCAACATCACCTTGCGACTACTATTTGTGACTCTTCACAATATATGACAAGTGTCCTTCTATCCTTGACATCTAGATTGATCAATGTGAGGCATAGACCGTGTCATCCTCTAATCAATCTAAATCTTAAGTCCCAAGTAGACTCACTCAATCAAATGAGCTCAACATCTCATATTGACTCATTTGGGCATGACCATGCACTTAGTGGTCTCACTTTATCAAGAATATCGATGTCACTCCCGTCATATAGGAGGGATAGATCTCATCTACATCACTCACATCCCTCCATATAATTTGTTACATACCCAGTAATCACCTTTATAGTCCATCCAATTACGGGTAACGTTTGACGAAGCCAAAGTATGCAACTCCTTATGTAGGGAACCATGGTGACTTCAGGTCCAAGGACTAATAGTCATACCAATAGCCACATGAGAAAGTATATGACACTCATATAACGATCCATGATACTTTCTCACGGCGGGTCATTCAGTATACATTCTCCAATGCATACCCATGTGTCAACTTGATATCTCCATATCCATGACTTGTGAGATCAAGTCATCGAGTTGACCTACTTGCTAGTCTCGTCGTATTAACATTGTCCTTGAATGCTAATACTTGACTAGGAATGATTAAGAATAGTGTTCCCTATATCATCTCACTATCGATTCAACTAACTGATTGATATAGGTAAGAACCTTCTACTCAAGGACGCTATTATACATAGTTATTTGACACCAATACAAGTAAGCATAATAACCATAAACAAATACCTTTATATATATAAGAATATGATACAACGAGTCCATACAACAATTATCAAATAATTAGCTCTAGGGCTCTAACTAACAGTAAGGAGATAGGGCGTTAAACACGTGAAAGCGTAGCAGGAAAACATCTAATTCCTCAAGAAGATCCATGCGAAAGGAAAAATACATATACTAAATTTTACATGAGAGGGTTATACTTTTGATGCATGTACTTGATCTCCCGACAGCTAGGATCACAGCACGATTACATGTCCGTGCCTCTTTCGGTATCCACACGAACACAAGAAAATGGAGAAAACTAACACTCAAGGTTGTGCTAGCAACCCTCTAGTGAGCTTCGGCCAAAGAAAGGGAGGAGAGGAAGAAGAATGAAAAATCATACTAAAAAATGAGAGAAAAATACTTTTTGTACTTCATCCAATAAAAATACTTAATAACATTAATTCACTTAATGAGACTTAATGAGTATTAACACTCCATTAAGGCTATTTTGAAACTCTTCATTTTTGAAATTGAATGAATTTTGAAATTAACTCTTCATTAATCCTCTTTAATGAATGAATTTACTTGAGTCTAACTCAAGTCTAATTCGGATTAGATTGAATCCATATGGTTGGATTCACTTGAGTCTAACTCAATGATTCTAATCTGGATATGTTAACCATCTCATAATTAACTCTTAGAGCTAATACTAACAATCTCCCACTAGCTCAAGTGTCAATCACTAAAATAATCCCCTCTAATGATTCATCACATTTTAGTTAATCTCCAAATCAATATATTCTTTGTATGTGACCCAATAGGTTCTCGTAACGTTGGCAATGTCTCTAAAACTATTTTAAATATATAAGCAATGAGTGGCATCTAGCAAGGCATCATTGCTACCCAAATGACGAAAATGTCGAGATCCGACTTAACCTTTCTGTGGCTATTATCTTGTATGACTTAGTCCCTCTATCCTTAATATTTAGATTGATCAATGAGGCATAGATAATGTCATCCTCCTATCAATATTTGTGTTTCTTGATATCTAAGTAGACATACTCAAACAAATAAACTAAATATCACATATTGACTTATTCGAGCATGAACATCTTTCTTGTGTCTTACTAATCAAGGGGCCCATAGATATCCTCCTGTCATATGGAAGGGATATATCTCATCTACATCACTCACATCCCTCCGCATGACTCATTGTATACTCAGTGATCGACTTTATAGTCCACTCTGTTACAGGTGACGTTTGATGATATCAAAGTATAGAACTCCTTATGTAGGGAACCGTAGTAATTTCAGCTCTATGGACTATACATACCAATAGTCACATAAGAATATTTATAACACTCATATAACGATCCATGAAACATTCCCATGTGGGTCATTCAGTATATATTCTCTAATATATACCCATGTGTCAACCTGATATCTCATATCCATGACTTTTGAGATTAAGTCATCCGTTGACCTACATGCTAGTCTCAATGCATTAATATTATCCTTTTATATTAATATTTGACTAGGAATTGTTTAGAGTAGTGTTCTATGTATATCTACATATTTCACTATCAATTTAACTAATTAATATATTATAAATTAGAACCTACTACCCTAGGACATTATTATATTTATTCATTCGGCACTGAACTAAAATAAATATAATAACCAACTTTGCCTTTTATTAACTAATGAAATATGATACAAAAAGTGCCCTTGTCAATCATCTCATAATTGGTTTTTAGGGTTGACACTAATAACTTTCCACTAGCACTAGTGTCAATCACTGAAACATCTAATATCCATTGACCTAGTGCGACCATCATGCTTTCTCTATGTCAAAGCATTGGTTAAAGGATACACATTGTTAGCATCGGTCAATATTCTGCATAGTCTCACTTCTCTATCGATGATCTCTCAAATGAGATGGAACCGCCAGAATATCTAATACCCAACATCACCATTTAAGTAAAATATATATCTTGACTGTGATCTATAATTATTCTTGTCAGTTTGGAAGCTACCATCGGTGTAACCCTTTACAGCAAGCTCTTCATCGCCTCCAAAGATCAAGAAATAATCTTGAGTTCTTCTCAAGTACTTAAGAATATTCTCGACTGCTGTTTAATGACCTTCACCTGGATCTGACTGGTATCTGCTCGTCATGCTTAACACATACGCGACATCTGAGCGAGTACAAAGTATGGTGTACATGATAGACCCTATAGCAGATGCATAAGGAATCTGATCCATGCAGTCCCTTTCTTCCTTAGAAGAGGGTCATTGCGTCTTCGAAAGACTCACACCATGTAACATTAGCAAGAATCTCTTCTTGGAATCTGGCATGGCAAAACGTTTAAGAACCTTATCAATATATGTACTCTGACTTAGACCAAGCAATCACTTAGATCTATCTTTATAGATCTTGATGTCTAAAATGTAGGCTACTTCACCTAAGTCCTTCATTGAGAAACAATTCCCGAGCCAATTCTTCATTGATTGAAAAGTAAGGATATCATTTCCAATGAGAAGTATGTCATTGACATACAATATAAGAAAGATGTTGTGCTCCCACTAACCTTGTAGACACAAGGTTCATTTTCATTCTTGATGAAACCAAACGCTTTGATTACATCATCAAATTAAAGATTCCAGCTTCTAGAAGCTTGCTTTAATCCATATATGGATCATTGCAACTTACATACCTTTTCAGAATGCTTTGGATCTACAAAACACTCAGATTGTGTCATGTACACATCCTCAAGTAGATTTCTATTAAGAAATACGGTTTTGATATCCATCTACCAGATCTCGTAATCATAGTAAGCTGCAATAGTAAGCATGATCCGAATGAACTTTAGCATCGCAACTGATGAAAAGGTTTCATTATAATCTATACCATGAATTTGCTTGAATCCTTTAGCCATCAATCTACCTTTATAGGTATGCATATAACCATCCATGTCAGTCTTCACTTTGAAGACCCACTTACACCTAATGGGTTTGATCCCTTCAGGTGGATCAACCAAAGTCCACACTTGGTTAGTGTACATAGATTCTATTTCGGATCTCATGGCCTCTAGCCATTTCTCAGAATCTGGGCCTTGTACAGCTTCATAATAAGATTTAGGCTTGTTGAGACCAACTAGCACTACACCACTATTGTCAAATAAGAGAAAAGAATATCTCTCAAGTTGACGACGGGTCCTATAAGATCTACGTAGAGCTTATGCTACTTGAACAAGTTGTTGCTCCATAACTTCTTGTGGTGTAACAAAATCATGATCCACAACATCTTGTGGTTCCTGTTCAGTTTCCATCAAGGTGTCAGTACTAGTTTGTGTATCTTAAATTTCTTCAATGTCAACTTTACTCCCACTAGTTTTTCTAGAGACAAATTCCCTTTCTAGAAATATACTAGTTTTGGCAACAAACACTTTACCTTGTGTGAGATTATAAAAGAAATATCTTTTTGTTTCTTTGGGATATCCTACAAAGTAACACTTGTCTGATTTGGGTCCTAGTTTATCTGAGAGTTGTCATCGAATGTAAGCCTCACAACCCTAAATCTTCATGAAAGATATTTTGGGACTCTTCCCCGTCCATATTATATATGATGTCTTTATGATGACCTTAGATAGAATGCAGTTAAGTGTAAAAGCAACTGTCTCCAGAGCATATCACCATAAGGAAGTAGGAAGATCTGTTTGACTCATCATCAATAAAGTACGATTTCTCCTCTCTGATACACCATTCCATTGTGATGTTCTAGGTGAAGTGAGTTAAGATATGATCCCACACTCAACAAGATGGTCATAAAACTGTTGGCTAAGGTATTCCCCACCTCAATTTGATCAAAGCATCTTAATACTCTTTCCAAGTTGATTTTGTACTTCATTCTTAAATTCTTTAAACTTTTCAAAGGATTCTTACTTGTGTCTCATCAGATACACATAGTCATACCTACTGAAATTATCAGTAAATGTAATAAAATAATGATAGTCTCCTCTAGCTGCTATTTTGAAAGGTCGCATATATCAGTATGTATGAGTTCTAACAAGTCATTAACTCTTTTGCTATGTCCACTAAATGGAGTCTTTGTCATCTTGTCTTGAAAATTAGATTCGTATACATCAAATGATTGAAAATCAAATGAGTCCAAAAGTCCATTCTTATGGAGTTAGGATATTCGACTCTCATTTATGTGACCTAAGTGACAATGCTAGAGATATATTTGGTTCAAATGATTAGACTTGAACTGTTTGGTATTTATGTTATAGATTGAGTTTTCAAAGTCTAGAATATATAGTCCATTAGCAGAGATGCACTACAATTAGACATGTCATTTAAATAAATAGAACAACATTTGTCCTTTATTATAAATGAAAACCCCTTTTTGTTTAAACAAGAAACAGATATTATATTTTTAGTTAAAGCAGGCACATAACAGCACTCTTCTAGTTCTAAAACAAGCCCAGTGGACAAAGATAAGGAATATGTTCCTACAACGACAGCAGCAACTCTTGCACCATTGCCTACTAGTAGGTCCACTTTGTCATTCGTTAATGCTCTACTATTTCTCAGTCCCTGCACATTAGTACAAATGTAAGATGCACACCCGGTATCTAATACCCATGAAGAAGAAATAGACAGATTAACTTCTATAACATATATACCTGAGACAAAAGTCTCATTTCTCTTCCTTTTTAGTTCCTCTAGGTACACCTTGCAGTTCCTCTTCCAGTGTCCAGTCTCGCCGCAGTAGAAGCAGGTTCCTTCCTTAGCAACCTCATCTTTAGGTTTCAGTGCATGAGTCTTGCCCTTACTTTTGGCTTGGGCCTTACCCTTACCTTTATGTTTCCACTTGCCTTTGCCCTTTGGCACCATAAAAATGGTACTAGGCTTTGCCTTCTTAAGGTTGAGTTCAGCAGTTCTCAATATGCTTAACATCTTAGACAGTGGTTTATCAATTTCATTCATATTGTAGTTCATGATAAATTGACTATAGCTCTCGGGCAATGACTGCAGAATAAGGTCAGTGGTCAATTTTTGGCCTAGTGGAAATCTCAACATTTGTAGATTCTCCACATAACCGATCATTTTGATCATATAAGGTTGTACGTGACTTCCTTCTTGCATCTGACATTGAAATAGTGCCTTAGAGATCTCAAATCTCTCATGCCTAGCTTGTCCTTGACATAGTTGTCTAAGATGTTCAATCTTATCATAAGCATCCATGTTTTCATGTTGCTTCTAAAGCTCAAAGTTCATGATGGCGAGCATAAGGCATGATACATCCAATGCACCATCTTGATACGTCTTATAAGCATCCCTATCAGCTCTAGTGGCAGTAGTGTGGGTGCTTCAGGAATGGGCTGCTCTAAGATGTACAATTTTTTTTCTTCCTTGAGAACTATTCTCAAGTTTCTGTACCAGTCCAGGAAGTTAGCTCCATTGAGCTTGTCCTTATCAAGGACATATCGCAGAGAGACGGTATTCGACATATTTGACGACATGGTAATCTACAACAATAAAATACAAAAATAAGTATCATATTTATATCATTTAATTAGAACTTTAATTAAATGATTCTCCCACTAAATTATAACGCTTGGTAGGAACAAGTCATGGATGTGGTTTTACCCACACTACTGGCTCTAAATCCAATCACGATGACATTCATGTGAAACAAGATTCATGTTATACCTCATCTTGAGTTAGCTTTGGCTAATCGCCCAAGACTTAGTATAACTTAGGTATGTAACGTTTACCAATTACATCCTATGTAACTCTTGTATCATTTGGTGAACAAGACTATTTGTTCGTTTGCCCATCTTATGAAATTCACATTATAGCTCATCTTGAGTTAGCTTTGGCTAATCACCCAAGACTAGTATAATTTGAATTTCATCATATGTGATATGTCTCTAAGTTCTTAATCTAATTGATATAACTTAGTTAAGTCACACCCAAAGTTTAATAGTCGGACATCACAATTATCTTGTCGCACTTTAGTAAGATAAATTGAGTCACTTTGCTTTGGCAAAACTGTACTACAATTGATCGAGCTAGAAGTGAGTACCAAACTTTGGTAGACATATATTAAAAGGACTTAATTATTGTTAAAATATGTTGACACATGGGACTATTGAGTTAGACTCAACCTTGATTGGCACTAGTGTTGGTTGGTCCTAGGAAGATCGTACCGGTTCCACTGTACAAAAATTTTGTACAAGTGTCGAACCTTTCCTAACAACCTATTGTGTTCTTTAGAAATTAAATTAGGAATCGCAAACGAAACTTAACATTATTGATTCCAAATTTAACTTATTTATTCTTAGAGGTTTAGACTTGGATCGCAAGTAGAACTTAACACTATTGATCCAAATCTACTTATGTTACAAATTCAATTAAATATTTATTTCGGAAATCGGCTCTCAGGTCAAACATGACGAGGCGCATGGCCTTCTTGGATATGGGATCATCCACCACTGCCTCGACAAAGTCTCTTAACGAAATTCAATATTTAATTTCCTAAAATAACATTAGGTTTAACCAAAAAGAACAATCGAATCACAAATTCAAAAAACCAAACAAAAGAAACACAACTTTGAATATCTAATCCGAAAATCTAGAATCATATGCCTTTTATGTTTGGAATTCACACAAAGAAAAACTAGAATGATGCGGAAAATAATTACTAGTTATACATTTCTTTGTATGCAACGACCTCTTGATCTTCTGCCGTATTCCTCTTTTTATCTAGGACGTTGTGTGAGCAACGATCTACCGAGATGAGAACCCCCCAAGCCATTCGTCTTCCTCACCAAGTTTCGGCCACCAAGACTCCTCCAAGGATGTAGAGGTTCGGCCACCACCACCAAGCTCTTAGGGATGCAAGAAACAAAGTCTCCTTTCTCTCCTTCTTCTCCTAGCTAGAACCGGCCACCAACAAGAGCTCCAAGAGAGGGATGAAACCGACCACTAAAGAAGAACAGAAGAGGAGAAGAAGAAGCTCTAGGGTCAGCCACCACCAAGGAAGAGAGGGAGGAAAATAGAATAGAGTTGTGTCTCATGAAGGCACCCCTACCCCCTCTTTTATAATCCTTGGTCTTAGCAAATAAGGAAATTTAATTATAATTAAAATTCCCTTTATTTTCCTTGTCATTGGTTAATAAAGAAAATTTAATAAATATTCCTTTTAACCTCTATTATGGCCGGCCACCTTAAGAGCTCCAAATTAGGCAAGTTTTAAATACAAGATTAAAACTTCCTTA
Source organism: Zingiber officinale (assembly GCF_018446385.1). Lineage (NCBI taxonomy): Eukaryota > Viridiplantae > Streptophyta > Magnoliopsida > Zingiberales > Zingiberaceae > Zingiber > Zingiber officinale. The sequence goes on along the minus strand of NC_055997.1, from coordinate 8,373,792 downwards.
TTTGTTTCCGGAAATTTTAAAATAAAATTTTCTCTAATAATTTTTTCCTTTATGGTTGGTTATAAAAGGAATTTTATAATTTAAAATTTCTCTATTAAAACATGTGGATGATTTCCAAAAAGGAAAGTTATCTTTAAAATTAAAATCTCCTTACAATCTACAAATAAGGAAAGATATCAAATCTTTTCTTAATCTTTTGTAGAAACTTATAAAAGGAAATAGTTAATTTTAAACTCTCTTTTAAAATCATGAACATGGTTACAAAAAAGGAAAGTTTTATCAAAATTAAAATCTTCCTTTCAATTTACAAATAAGGAAAGATATCAAATCTTTTCTTAATCTTTTGTAGAAACTTATAAAAGGAAATATTAAATTTTAAACTCTCTTTTTACATCATGAACATGGTTACAAAAAAGGAAAGTTTTATCAAAATTAAAATCTTCCTTTCAATCTACAAATAAGGAAAGATATCAAATCTTTTCTTAATCTTTTATAGAAAGCTATAAAAGGAAAGATTTAAATTTCGAACTTTCTTTTAAAACCATGGAATTCACATAAGAAAAATTTTAAAAATAAAATCCTTTTAATTTTATTATGGTCGGCCACCTAAGCTTGGACTCAAGCTAGGGCCGGCCACCACTTGGCTCATCCAAGGATTAACTTGGCCGACCCCTTGCTTGGGCTCCAAGCAAGGCTTAGCCGGCCACCTTAGGATGGGTATAAAGGTGGGTATAGGTGGGTATAATACTTTATAAATAAGAGGCTATGATAGGGACCGAGAGGAGGAATTGGTTTTGGTCTCCCGATGAAATTAAACTTCCCGTGTTTGCCCCAAACACCCAACTTAATCTCATCAATAATAATTCATACCACTAAATAATTATTATTGAACTACCGCACCAACCCCAAATTACATTTTGGGCTCCTTCTTATTATGAGTGTGTTAGTCTCCCTATGTTTAAGATGTCTAATGTCCACTAATTAAATGAGTTACTGACAACTCTCTTTAATTAATATCTTAGTCCAAGAGTAGTACCACTCAACCTTATTATCATGTCGGACTAAGTCCACCTGTAGAGTTTAACATGACAATCCTTATGAGCTCCTCTTGAGGACATTATCAACCTAGATTACTAGGACACGGTTTCCTTCTATAATCAACAATACACACTATAAGTAATATCATTTCCCAACTTATCGGGTCTTTTGATTTATCGAGCTAAATCTCACCCTTTGATAAGTCAAAGAAATAAATACTAAATATATGTGCTTGTTATTATATTAGGATTAAGAGCACAAACTTCCATAATAACTAAGGTCTTGTTCTTTTATTAAGTCAGTATAAAAAGAATTTACCTTAAATGGTCCTACTCAATACACTCATAGTGTACTAGTGTAATTTATTAGTCAAGATAAACTAATACCTAATTACACTACGACTACTCCAATGGTTTATTCCTTTCCATCTCAGTCGTGAGCTGCTGTTTATAATTTATAAGGAATTAATAACATGATCTTCTGTGTGTGACATCACACACCATATTATCTACAATATAAATTAATTGAACAACTACACTTAACTTATAAATGTAGACTTTTGACCAATGTGATTCTTACAAATGTTTATACAAAAGCTAGGCTTTTAGTATACACTCTAACAACTAGTATAGTGGAAGATTGTTAGTATTAGTCCTAAGAGCCAATAATGCAATGAATTAGATCCATGGAGTCAATTTGGATTGATGAGGTCCATTGAGTTAGACTCATTAGGTGAACTCAAATTCACCAAGGAAGAGGAAAGATCAATTTTGAATTAATCATGTAAAAGAAGACAAAAAGGTTTTTCATAGAAGATGAAAAGACTCTTCATGAAAGATGACTAAGAGTCATTCATGAAGGAAGAGCAAAAGGTAAAAGCAACTTTTGGTATTCCATTGGGGGTACAAAAAGTGAATTTCAGCCTATAAACAAGATTTGTTCATTTTGGTCTTCTTCTCATCTTCCTTTCTTCTTCTTTCCTCCACCTAGCACATTTGTTGTACCTAAAGGATGTCCACATATCTCCACAATAGTATGATATTATCCACTTTGGGCCTAGGCCCTCATGATTTTACTCTTGGACTCTCCCCAAAAGACCTCATGCCAAATACATCCTTTTAAACCCATGATCTTTCCCAAATCTTTCCAATGTGGGACTTTAATTAAATCCCAACAATCCTCCGCTCAAACGAATGACTACCATTACTCTCATGGTCTAGGCCCCCAGTGAGCAGTCGATCACTCTTGACTTGCTTCGGGCCTCCCCGTGAGTATTCAATCACCCTGACCTATTCCGGGCCTTCCCCATAAGCATCCGCATCTGGTCCCTTTTGACCTTGCTTCAGGCCTCCCCGCAAGCATCTGGTCATCTTGACATACCTCGGGCTCCCCGTGAACATCCGATCATCCTGACATACTCCTGGTCTCTTTGCAAGCATCCCGTCACTTTGACATAATCTGGGCCTCCCTACAAGCATCCGGTCACCCTGAGCTACTTCGGGTCTACCTTCAACTTCATTCAAGGTCATCCCATATTACATCTGGTATGTACTATGACTCTGATACCATTTGTTGTGCCTAAAGGATGTCCACATGTCTCCACAATGGCATGATATTGTCCACTTTGGGTCTATGCCTTCATGACTTTGTAGGTCCCTTTGGAGGCCGGCAAGAGGGGAGGGGTGAATTGCCCTACAAAGTAAAACCAAAAACCCTTCTCGGATATTCAACTAACTTAAAAGAACTTGAAATTAAAAAGGCAGAGACTAATTAAAACAGAAAATAGACACAGAGGAATTACTTGGTTTGCAATCAGAGGATTGCTAATCCAAGGCAAAGAAGGCGCACTAATTGATTCTCCTCTGGGCGGAGTAGCCTCTTACAGCGTTGAAAGCACAGAAAGAAATAACACAAATGAAAGCACTGGATTACGAGTAGTTGTTCTTAATTCATGATTGCTTCTGGGCCAAGGCTATATTTATAGTCTTGGTCTGGGCGCCTGGAAGGGTTCCGGGCGCCCTAGGGTGGATAAATTTTATCCCCCAACGGTCGGATCGAGTCAAAACTCGATCCTGTTGAAAAGTCGATTCCGGGCGCCCGGAAGGGTTCCGGGCGCCCCGGTCGATTCCGGGCACCCGGAATGGTTCCGGGCGCCTGGAGCCCTAAGGTCAACATAGGTTGACTTTTCGACTCCGATTCAGCTCGTCTCGATCCAGCTCATCTCGGTCCGGGTCTGTTCGCTCCGGCTCCGTTTGCTTGGGTGATCTCGGCCTTCCGGAATAGGGCTCACCCGAACCCATGTTCCGGCCTTCTACTCGAGCAGCCTTCCTTCCCGGTTTCTCGTCCGCCGGTGTACTCTTCCGCGGTCACCTCGTCCCTCGGACGCACCGAGCCCGTCGGCTCTCTCCCCGTGCCGTCCTTCTCGTTAGCCGCGTCTTCCGCTCGACTTCCTGTGTTCCTAAGCTCCTGCACACTTAGACACAAGGGTTAAACAAACGCAGGACCTAACTTAGCTTATTTGATCACATCAAAACACCTTGGGGTTCCAACAATCTCCCCCTTTTTGATGTGAGCAACCCAAGTTAAGTTAGGGTAACCATATGTAATAAAAACGATTTATATTCCAATAAGTCCAAATATTTTTCAATTGAAAAATTATAGTACCTCCCCCTAGACTTAACATTCTTCTCCCCCTTTGATCACATTAAAAATAGGGGTTCTTTAAACAAGTCTAAGGTAAACAAAATTTTAAGTGAATTTTAAAAAAAATTCTAAGGCAACTAATATTAATTTGTAAGGCAATGTTTCAAAAGAGAATATCTAGTTTAATAAAAAAAATTCTATGTCAATATTCAGAATTGTTTTTTTTTTTTTAAGTTATTCTTCATAAAAGATTTCTAAGGCAATTTTCAAAGGAAAAATGTATAGGACAGTATTCATAGAAAAATTTCTAAGTCAATTAAAAATTTATTTTCCAAATTTTTTTTAATTATAAATTAATTTTAAATATTTTCTAACACAAATTGAATAATTCTTTTAAAGCATTAGGTAAATTAAATTAATACTTTTTCAGTTAGTCAATTAAACTTTTCATTTCGATATTTGGCTTCCAGGTCGTGGCGAGGCACTAGGCCTTCTTGGTTATTGGAGCAACAACCACTTCCTTAGCCAAAGCCTCATAATGAAATTAGTCGTTTAATTTCCTTGCTGAAAATGCTAAGTCTAAATTTAAATTAAACAGGTTTTTGGAACCCAGTAGAGGTCCCTACCTACAGGGTTAACCAAGTATTTCCTAGGTACATAGATTTTTGATATATTTCTAATTTGACTTTGATGAAATCTATAATACCAATTTAAACCTCTATAATTTCTAAAAGTAGAATTATTTGAACTTTTATATTTTTTTCAATCTTTCTATTTCTTCTTTTAGTTTTTCATTTTCAATTTTCAATTTATCAAAATCCTCTATAAGACATGATTTTGCTAAAATTCTTTTTGTTTCAAAAATTTCATCTTTTAATTTGATATTTTCATTTTCTAATTTATACATGGATTTAGTCATTGCCTTAATCCCAGAATAAAGTTGATCAGGGGGTAAAAGGCATACCTCACTTACCATATCGGACTTGAAGCCTGAATCTCCCCCTGCTTCGCTGCCTTCATCTGAGGTCGCTCCCCCTTCATCGATGCTAGGTTCTGATGAGCTTTGCCCTTCGTAACTTGCCATCAGCGCTATCCCAGCATATTCTTGAGCTTCTGATTCGGATGAAGAGGTGTCGTCCCAAGTTGCTTTTAGGTTGTGTTTCTTGGGTGTCTTCATTTTGACCTTCTTGAGTTCTGGGCAGTCTTCCCTTAGGTGTCCCTCCTTCTGACACTGGTAGCATCGTACCTTTCTTCTACCTTTTTGATTCTTGTTATTCTACATTTTAAATTTATTAGATCTAAAAAACTTTTTAAAGTTTCTTACCATGTATGCTTCTTGATCGTCTTCGGAGTCTGACTCGGGTTCATCCTTATTGGTTGCGTTCAGCGCCATAGTCTTGGTTGTGTCCTTTGATATCTCTGCACATCTAGTTTCGTGTAATTCAAGGGTAGAAAACAACTCTTCTAAAGTACTTACCTTCAGGTCTTTTGAGATGTAGTAAGCATCGACGATTGATGTCCATTCCAGAGTTCTTGGAAACACATTGAGCGCGTAGCGTATAGTGTCCCGGTTTGTTACCGTTTCACCAAGATTTTCGAGACCAGTAACTAGTTCTTTTACCTTTGCATGTAGACCGGCTACTTTCTCACCTTTCTCCAGACGGATGTTCATCAGTTTGTTGCGGAGGATGTCACTTCTAGTGAGCTTTGCTTCGGACGTGCCTTCGTGGAGTTCCAAGAACTTCTCCCAAAGTTCTTTAGCAGATAAGTAGTTTCCAATGCGGTTGACCTCTTGAGGCGGTAACACGCTCAGCAGGTGATGTTCCGCACGGCTGTTTGCTACCGACTCGCACTCTTCTTTTTCTTTTCCATCTTTATCTATTGGAGCTACAAAACCATATTTCATAATAAACCGAATTTCAAAATTTGTTTTAGGAACCTCCATACGACGCTTCCAAAGTCTTCCTCGAATTTTGGTGGAACAATGCTTGGTCCGCCATCTTTGTGCTTCGACGGTTAGTCCTCCTAAAGCGCCTCTCCGATACCACTTGTAGGTCCCTTCGAGGCCGGCAAGAGGAGGGGTGAATTGCCCTACAAAGTAAAACCAAAACCCCTCTGATATTCAACTAACTTAAAAGAACTTGTAATTAAAAAGTAGACAATTAAAACAGAAAATAGACACAGAGGAATTACTTGGTTTGCAATCGAGGATTGCTAATCCAAGGCAAAGAAGGTGCACTAATTGATTCTCCTCTGGGCGGGTAGCCTCTTTGAAAGCACGTAAAGAAATAACACAAATGAAAGCACGGATTACAAGTAGTTGTTCTTAATTCATGATTGGCCAAGACTATATTTATAGTCTTGGTCCCGGCGCCTGGGTTCTGGGCGCCCTAGGGGATAAATTTTATCCCCCAAACTCGAGTCAAACTCGATCCTGATGATCAATGGATCTTTCGGGCGCCCGGAGCCCTAAGGTCAACATAGGTTGACTTTTCGACTCCGGCTCCTCGCCTCGATCCAGCTCATCTCGGTCCCGTTCTTCACTCCGCTTGCTTGGGTGATCTCCGAATAGGGCTCACCCAACCCATGTTCCGGCCTTCTACTCGAGCAGCCTTCCTTCCTCTTCTCGTCTCTCGGATCTTCTCGACCAGTGTACTCTTCCGCGGTCACCTCGTCCCTCGGACGCACCGAGCCCGTCGGCTCTCTCCCCGTGTCGTCCTTCTCGTTAGCAGCGTCTTCCGCTCGACTTCCTGTGTTCCTAAGCTCCTGCACACTTAGACACAAGGGTTAAACAAACGCAGGACCTAACTTAGCTTATTTGATCACATCAAAACACCTTGGGGTTCCAACAGACTTTACTCTTGGGCTCTCCTCAAAAGGCCTACATCCTTTTAAACTCATGATCTTTCCCAAATCTTTCCAATGTAGGACTTTGATTGAATCCCAACAACCCCGTCACTAGGATATTTTGGGATAAGGTGCAGAGATGGCTTGGCATCCGATAGGAAATCCACACAGCAAGGAGGTTACTCTGAGTATTGTGAAGATAATACTGAGGCAAAGGATGACTGACGAAAGCTCGTTACCTAGCGGTCACTTACATGATTTTTTTTTTATGGAAGCTCAAAAATATATGTCATTTTGAAGGTGTTGTGCTAAGAGGATGTCTCTCAAAGTTTAGACTCATGTGTACTGTTTTGTAGACATCTAAAGCTTGTACAACTTCTTTTTATATATATTTACTACAACCCCCACAAACAAAAAATGCATGGAAAAAGTGCTCTCTCACGCATGGGACCATAGGGGCTACAAATCTAGGATATGAATTGTACTGAATCAAGTTGATTCATATGCGAGTACGGCCTACGTGCGTCAAATACCCGATCAGTCAAGATAAAATTTATCCAAGTAGAATAATTAACATTTTGCCACACGAATATATTTTTGCTACTTGCTCAAGTATATAGCGAATGCATTAACTGATGTAAAATACCGGAAATGGGCGAATCATCATAAGGGAATTTTTTTGAAAATTTTGGAAATTTTCTGGGAATTTTTCGGAGCTCGTATGACGAGTTTCACGGGGTCCAATTATGGGTCCCAGGAAAGCCTGTTTAGACTACCCCGTTTTAACGAGGAAATGTTTATTTTCTTTAAAACATTTCTTTTCTTTTTCTTTTTCTTTTTCTTTTATTTTTCTTTTCTTCTCTCCCTCGCCGTTTCCCTCAACCCCGCGTGCCCTAAATCCTCTACGCCGGAAAAACTGCTGAAACCTTCATCTTCCTCCTCGTTGAGTCGCGCCGCCACCCAAATCCTCCCTGTCGCGTGCCCTAGCGCCGGCGTCACCTCTTCTCTTCTCCTCTGCGCACGCAACGGCGACCCCAGCGCCCTGTCGGTCGAGCCTCCTTCCCGATCCTGCCTCCCTCTCCCCTGCCGATGCCGACGACGCCAGGGAACAGCGAGCCGGTGGCTGAGCGTCTCTCTTTCCCTCCTCCTTTCTTCTTCCATGTCTCCGCCACTGTGATTGGGACATACCGCCGCCCCTCTCGGCCGGAAGCCACCTCCAAGTCGTGCCCTAGTTCTCCATAGCCGCCACTTGATCATCTTTCCGAGCCCTAGACTCAAGCTGATTTCGTCGGGTTTTTCCTTCACAGCTTGAGGTTGGTTCTGTCATCAGGTAGGTTGAGGTATGGTGAGCACCTTTGTTTCCATTTTCTTCTGATTGTTGGCCATGACACTCATTCGATCTGTATATGGATTTTAGAACCGATTTGTAGTTCTATCTCTGGTTCCAGCAGCAATTTCATTGATCACCCTTTTCGACAATTAGGTCTTCGGCTGTGAGATAACAGGGGAGCAGCATATGAAGGTAAGATGTTTATAGAATTGGAGAAGGGGTTGTCAACATGGGATTGAGTTTAATGCTTTGATGAATGTGATGATGTTTATGTAGGGTGTTGGATTTGGAAATCAACAACTCCATCTTGCTCCGACCGTGATCCTTGGTAACGAGCACTTCTTCGGTTGTGAATTAACAGAGAGGTCCCCAATTCGGGATTCGAGTTGGATGTGATCTTCTGGATTTATTGAAGATGGTTGACACGATCTACAGTTAAAGGCGGGTACCTTGACTTATCATTTTGATATGTCTTGTTGATATGTCTAGTAGGTTATAACCTTTAGTAATAATTATGTTCGTCCTTGTTTCGGTACGTCACTACCGGATACTCGATACATGCTTGTTTGCTCACCTGTTATGCATATTATGCTAGTACACATATGATTATATATATGTTCAGTGAGGTAGTGACATACCATGCTTGTTATGTTCAGGACCTAGGTTTTTGATATCCTATCTGACCTGTGTACTTTGATCTTCGTATTTGACCATCGATATTATGATACTCATTTTATGTATATGGATATGGTTATGCTGATCAGTTTATTTCCATACTTAGTGTCATGCATCATGATTGCATGCTGCGCGATTGTTGGCTCCACTATGGTTGAGCACATCGCCAGTTACATGTACTGCACACACCCCCACTCATGGGTTAGTGGTATATCAGACAGGTGTGTGGCGGTTCTGCTGTTTGGATCCGTTGGTCTGAGGACTCAGCGTGGTAGCCGGCAGACAGTTCCGCTCTGTTTGGCTCCGCTGGCATTTAGTGTAGCAGCGTAGTAGCCGGTAGACGGTGGACTCTGTTTGGCTCCGTTGGTCAGGTGACTCAGCGTGGTAGCCGACAGAGATACCTCCCCGTCATCATGTACCGGGAGATGAGAGCATTGAGCTCCCCCATTATGATTTGGGGTCACAGGACAGGAGTACTCCGACAGCATCCCGTCCACTCAGTCACTCATCAGGTATAGTGACGGTAGAGTGCACGGTTGTCACAGCCCTACCCACTCGGTCTCACCATTGTGTGTGAGATGACTGACTGGCGTCAGGGGTGACCAGGACGCATCATTGACATCATATGCATTTATGCATTTACTACTTGTGTTTGCTACACTTATATGCTGCATTTGGATGGATGCATATGTTTGACATGCATACAGGATTTATGACACTTCCGGTCTGACGACCTGATTACTCTGATAGGTGGCCCTGGTGAGTACAGTACTCTTCAGCCCTTTTCTATTATGCATTACCTTCTTTTGATTAGGAGACTGTACTCCATAGTTATTACTATTTGTTATAGTTTACTATACATGTCGACTAGGTATCTACTGAGTTGTTGAACTCACCCCGTGGACACTATCTTTTCAGGTACTAGATTGTTTATGGAGACGCTTGGAGTATTCTGGCTGCCGGTCCCCACATCACATCCGAAGACATGTCTACGTTTTTGTGTATTTTTACTTCGGTATTTATAATTGGTGTAATTAGTGTTGTATTCCGATTTTGTTTCTGGAGATGTTATATTGTTGTGTTGTGTAAGCCTAGCCGGCTAGCAGTTTTAGTTTTGGGTTGTATGTGTTGTCCTTTTCCGCTGTGTTTTTGGTTTTAGTACAGCTGAGTAGGCTGTTAAATATATATATAACTGCGTGGTTGTTTATTTTGTTCCAGCCGAGTGGGCTGATGACATAAACTGTGTGGTTGTGTGTATATTCCAGCCGCTTGTAGCTGATGTATATTTTGTATGTAGATTTGCCTCAGATTGACACCCGTACAGGGGAGATGCTGTCGAAATTTATTCGGACAGAGACTCCCTCGGGGCGTGACAATTTAGTGGTATCAGAGCAGGTATACGATACTTGCTATGTGTTCTGGATTTTCGAGATTTATCTGATATCAATTTATTTGGTATCAGAGATCGACTTACGAGTCTTATTTCCGGTGTTTCGGATTTCATGTTTTGGTCTTCTCGATGTGATTTTTTCGGGTTTTGGGACCTGGCAGCAGCAGGACATCTCCAAGCTATAAGAGGTATGTTGGTATATGTTATCCTACCTTTTTGTTAGTATATGCACCGTTGACTATTATAGTTTATGACATGTATTAGCACTTTTTACTAGTACCTGTCTAGTTGAGATAGTATATATTTTATGTATTAGGTAAAACACTGATCATGGTCGACTCAGATAGAGGCCCAGGATTACAATCTCTGGTGATTTTCATATCAAACCCCCAGTAGTTTTAGTTTATGTTATTACTAGTTGGATAGGAGATGGAGGCACATACCAGCCTCTACTATTATTAGCTGAGTAGTGGATAGTATTTATATATTCATGCTTGACTTAGCCAGTAGGATACCATTCTATTTTAGTTAGTAGATAATTAATTTACTCATGTTAGATCGGTTAGTAGAAGTCTGTTTTGCACTTATTGACTGGGTAGTCGTGGATCGATATACCTTAGCTGCTTGTGGAGAATTAGTGTATTCTTGATTAGTTAGTAATGACCGATTTAGTTTTGTTGGTCCGATTAGTAGAGGACTATCATACTCTATAGTTTTATAGCAATGTTGATTTTTGGCTTGTTTGTGCTTAGTTTGGTATCTAGAGCACATTTGAGTACATGTTTTGTACTGACGTGGAAAAGACTGAGTTGATCGTATACCATTGTCGATTTTGGTCAGTCTATAGAGGATCGATGTATCATATTCTATGGGTACTTTAATTTTAGACGGTATGTATCTAGTTGGATAACTTAGAAGATGACCCTGTCGTTTCGGAATGTCAGGTTGATTGGGTTAAATATGTTGATTTGTCCTATCTTTGTTTCGTGTACATATGATTGTTATGAGTTGAAGGAGTTCTATGATGGATAGTTCATTTGCAGATAGTGTGGGTATTCCCATCTTGATGTGGTTATTGTAGGTTTCTTGTGGATTATAGCTATTTAGTTAGCTGTACGTGCCTGATTGACATGTTGGAGGTATCTTATCGATTTAAATCTGTGTCGTGGTATGTGCACTGGGTGTGAGTGTCATGTTGGAAGTATCTTGTCGATTACATCGGTGTTGTGATATGTACATATGTGTTTGGTGTGGTATCTGAGGTATCTTGTTGATTATGTGTGATTTGTGAGTGCACCTAGGTTTAGTATGCCTTATTGGAAGTATATGTTGATTATACTCTGGGCATATGAGTATATATGACATGTGAGTGTTGTTTGAGGGGTATTGTTGATTTTAACTATGATGATATATGCACACGGGTTCGGTATGCATTGTTGGAGGTATCACGGTGATTTACACCTATGATGTGAGTATTTTTGGTGTGTACTAATTGGAGGATTATATCGATCATACATATGTTGTCTGTGCACGTGTGTCAGATGTATGGTTGGTAGCATCATGATGATTCTACCTATGTTAAATGTAGAATGTTAAATGTCTACATTATGATATTGGTTGTTTTACCCTGTCAACTAATTCTCCCATTAGTGGGTGACCGACCCACTAGGAGGATGATAGAGTCAACTATGGATTTGATTTGCTTACTGGGTGGTTATACCCTAGGCTACCCACAGTGATCTGTGGTAGAGAGATCTCGTGCAGTCTCTAGCTAGATAGTTAGGTGCTTTGGGCACTCCCACATATTATGGATCGTTTGTGGTAGAGCGTAGCTTCCACATATTCTGGATTCCCACATATTTAGGGATTGTTTTGTAGTGGAGCGTTGCTTCCACATATTGCGGATTGCTTGTAGCAGAGCATTGCTCCCATGTATATTGTAGATACATATTTCGGATTATCCCACCTATGGAAGATTTCTTGTGGTTGAGCGTTGCTCCCATATATGTGGTATTTTGTGTGATGGAGCGTTGCTCTCACACTGGAGGATATATTCTTTGGTGATTTATATCATTGGTGATCAGATCTATTTATTGTTGAGGATCTTATGGTTAGGAATGTCTGTGATACGGACATTATGTGTCTTGGTTTTACCATTATGGCTTGCGGTGCCCTGGATGTTAGCATGGACTCGATGATTTGGGTATCCCTAGGATGTTTGGATTGGTTTCCATTGTCTTTGTTGACGATGTGGTGATCTATTTCTGATCCGAGGTGAGTCAAGTACACCACATTCGCATAGTTCTAGAGATGTTTCGATGAGAACATCAATATGTGAAGATCAGTAGTGTGTATTTTAGTTGTCTTCTGTGAGATGTTTGACACACACGGTCACTAGTAGGAGTATACCGTGGTTACACAGGAGATAGAGGATGTTATCGTTGGGAGTAGACGGAGTCTATAGAAGAGGCTCGCAACTTCTTTTGTTTGGCTCGATATTTCCGGAGATACGTTGAGGTTTCTCACGGATTGCTATGCCACTTACATGCCTGACCAGGAAAGGCGTGAAGTTCACTTGGACTGAGGATTGCGAGACCAACTTCCAGGAGCTGAAGCGAAGATTAGTGTCGGCTACGATTTTTGGTTTTACCTTCTGGAGAGGACGGATTCGTGCTCTACACCGACGCATCTATTCAAGGTTTGAGCGCTGTTCTGATGCGACATGTAAAGTAGTCTCCTATGCTTCTCGTCGGTTGAAGGAGCATGAGAAGAACTACCCTGTATATGATCTGGAGCTAGTCGTTATTATGTTTGCCATGAAGATTTGGCGACATTATTTATATAGTGTCACATTTGAGATTCTCACTGACCATAAGAGTCTCAAATATCTGTTTTACTTAGAAGGAACTTAATCTCCGACAGAGGAGATGGATGGAGTTCCTGAAGGATTTTGATTGTACCATTAGCTATTACCCAGGGAGAGCTAATGTGGTTGCCGATGCACTTAGCAGGAAGTCCAGAGGGACTTTAGCTTGCCACCGAGTTGTGGTCACAGACTTGATTCAAGGTTTCTCCGAGTTGGGCCTTGAGGGGTAAGGACAGACAGAGCAGGGTACTCTGGTTACCATGGTTGCTCAGTCGTCGATCAGGACGAGGATCCGAGAGCCCTAGGCTGCTAATCCGTAATTGCAGTTTATTTTGCAGCCGGATAGTTTCCGGGCAGCAGACCGAGTTTACCCGAGATGAAGCGGTGGTTATATATTTCCGAGGTCGCTTATGCGTATCTCCATTTCACCCGGTCAGGGAGGAGTTACTTCAGGAGGCATCGCTCATGATTTGCTATCCACCCAGGCGGTTCCCGTATGTACCAAGATTTGAGGTGTTCCTTTTGGTGGAACGACAAGAAGGAAGACATTGCGGATTTTATAGCTAGATGTCTTGTATGTCAGCAAGTGAAGGTTGAGCACCAGAGACCCGTCGGATTTCTACAGAGGATTCCTCTTCCTAAGTGGAAATAGGAGCACATCACCATGGACTTTATGGTGGGTTTGCCTAGGACACGACGAGGTCATGACGTAATTTGGGTAATCGTTGTTAGATTAACCAAATCCGCGCACTCGTTAGTGATTCGGAAGACTGATTTCCTGGATCGATTGGTAGATCTGTTTTGCCGGGAGATCATCAGATCACGTGGTGTCCTGTTGACTATTATTTCGGATAGAGACCCCCGGTTCACGTCTCGTTTTTTACAGAGTCTGCAGCAGGCCTTGGGCACGCAGCTCTATTTCGGTACAACTTTTCATCCGCAGACAGATGGACAGTCAGAGCAGACCATTTAGACTCTAGAGGATTTGCTGAGATCGTGTGTATTGGATTTCGGAGGCAATTGGTTGGACCATCTGTCATTGGTAGAGTTTGCCTACAACAACAGCTTCCATTCGGCTATCCAGATGGTACCATTTGAGGCGTTGTATGGTAAGCCTTGTCGGACACCCACCCTCTGGGATGAGGTTGGGAGGTCCAGTTGTTGGGACCTCATAGAGCTCAGAAGGAGGCAGAGTTGGTCCGTACCATAGGATGGAGGATGTTAGAGGCGCGGGACCGCCAGAAGAGTTATGTTGATCGGAGACGGAGACCCCTAGAGATCTTTACTGGTGACTATGTTTTTCTGCGAGTCTCACCCACGATAGGGGTGAAGAGATTTGACCTCAGAGGTAAGCTAGCTCTGCGATATATTGGACCTTTCCAGAGCTTGGAGAGGATTGGAGCAGTAGCTTACCAGCTGACACTACCACCGTCCCTAGTAGGCGTTCACGACGTATCCATGCTGAGGAGATACGTAGCCGACCCAGCTCATGTACTGTATGATATAACAATTCCCTTTCAGCCTGGCGTTACCTACGAGGAGGTTCCGGTACAGATTCTGGACCGGAGGGAGCGTCAGTTGCGGAACAAGATAATCCGACTGGTTAAAGTCTGATAACAGCATCATTCGGACAAAGAGGCTACCTGGGAGGCTACCCGGGAGCTCGAGAGTATGATCCGAGCTCGATACCCCCATATTTTCATTTGAGTTATGTAAGTTATGGTTCCGTTGAGCATTTATACTGTCTACTTATTGCTAGTACTTGCTGATGGTAGATAATGAAATTTGGGACCAAATTTTATTTTAATGGGGGAGAATGTAAAATACCGGAAATGGGCGAATCATCATAAGGGAATTTTTTTGAAAATTTTAGAAATTTTCTGGGAATTTTTTGGAGCTCGTATGACGAGTTTCACGGGGTCCAATTATGGGTCCCAGGAAAGCCTGTTTAGACTACCACGTTTTAACGAGGAAATGTTTATTTTCTTTAAAACATTTCTTTTCTTTTTCTTTTTCTTTTATTTTTCTTTTCTTCTCTCCCTCGTCGTTTCCCTCAACCCTGCGTGCCCTAAATCCTCTGCGCCGGAAAAACTGCCGAAACCTTCATCTTCCTCCTCGTTGAGCCGCGCCGCCACCCAAATCCTCCTGGCATGCGCCTAGCTGCTTCTCCTTCTTTTCTGCGACGCCGATGGCCTCCACTTCCTTTCTCTTCTCCTCTCCCCAAGCTCATGCCTCAACGGACCGCCCTAACTCCATCTCTACTACTTCTACTACATCCTCTTCCTCCTCCTTTATTAATACCAACTCCCCATCTGCTCCTCAATCGTCCCTCGTCCTCTTGCCTTCCCAACAGCACTCCTACTGCCATCATCATGAAAGCTGCTGCAACTACTGCTCGGGTTTTTCCTTCACAGCTTGAGGTTGGTTCTGTCATCAGGTAGGTTGAGGTATGGTGAGCACCTTTGTTTCCATTTTCTTCTGATTGTTGGCCATGACACTCATTCGATCTGTATATGGATTTTAGAACCGATTTGTAGTTCTATCTCTGGTTCCAGCAGCAATTTCATTGATCACCCTTTTCGACAATTAGGTCTTCGGCTGTGAGATAACAGGGGAGCAGCATATGAAGGTAAGATGTTTATAGAATTGGAGAAGGGGTTGTCAACATGGGATTGAGTTTAATGCTTTGATGAATGTGATGATGTTTATGTAGGGTGTTGGATTTGGAAATCAACAACTCCATCTTGCTCCGACCGTGATCCTTGGTAACGAGCACTTCTTCGGTTGTGAATTAACAGAGAGGTCCCCAATTCGGGATTCGAGTTGGATGTGATCTTCTGGATTTATTGAAGATGGTTGACACGATCTACAGTTAAAGGCGGGTACCTTGACTTATCATTTTGATATGTCTTGTTGATATGTCTAGTAGGCTATAACCTTTAGTAATAATTATGTTCGTCCTTGTTTCGGTACGTCACTACCGGATACTCGATACATGCTTGTTTGCTCACCTGTTATGCATATTATGCTAGTACCCATATGATTATATATATGTTCAGTGAGGTAGTGACATACCATGCTTGTTATGTTCAGGACCTAGGTTTTTGATATCCTATCTAACCTGTGTCCTTTAGATCTTCGTATTTGACCATCGATATTATGATACTCATTTTATGTATATGGATATGGTTATGCTGATCAGTTTATTTCCATACTTAGTGTCATGCATCATGATTGCATGCTGCGCGATTGTTGGCTCCACTATGGTTGAGCACATCGCCAGTTACATGTACTGCACACACCCCCACTCATGGGTTAGTGGTATATCAGACAGGTGTGTGGTGGTCTTTTATGTGGCTCCACTCGTCATGGTAGCTGCAGTATAAATTGCTGGCCACTGCATTGGCATTTATAAATATAAAATGTAGACATTTGACTCAGTGATTCTTATTTCAAAATACTTCAAAACAGATGTTCATACAAAAGCTAGGCTGAGAGCATACATCCCATTATGATAAGTGTACTCCGACAGCATCCCATCCACCCGGTCACTCAGGAGTAGTGATGGCAGAGTGCACAGTTGTCACAGCCCTACCCACTTGGTCTCACCATTGTGTGTGAGATGGCTGACTGACGTCAGGGTGACCATGTCATTTTTGCATCATATGCATTTATGTCATTTATTGTTTGTGATTATTGCACTTTGGATGTTTGATTTTTGTGGATGCATATGTTTGACATGCATCAGGATACATTATATATTTTGGTCTGACGACCCTTATATCAGGATAGGTGGCCCATATGAGTGTAATTCTTCTGCCCTTGTTCTGAGTTGCATTACCTTTTTTTAGGGAGACTGTACTCCATAGTTATTACTATTTGTTATAGTTTACTATACATGTCGACTAGGTATCTACTGAGTTGTTGAACTCACCCCGTGGACACTATCTTTTCAGGTACTAGATTGTTTATGGAGACGCTTGGAGTATTCTGGCTGCCGGTCCCCACATCACATCCGAAGACATGTCTACGTTTTTGTGTATTTTTACTTCGGTATTTATAATTGGTGTAATTAGTGTTGTATTCCGATTTTGTTTCTGGAGATGTTATATTGTTGTGTTGTGTAAGCCTAGCCGGCTAGCAGTTTTAGTTTTGGGTTGTATGTGTTGTCCTTTTCCGCTGTGTTTTTGGTTTTAGTACAGCTGAGTAGGCTGTTAAATATATATATAATTGCGTGGTTGTTTATTTTGTTCCAGCCGAGTGGACTGATGATATAAACTACGTGGTTATGTCTATATTCCAGCCGCTTGTGGCTGATGTATATTTTGTATGTAGATTTGCCTCAGATTGACACCCGTACAGGGGAGATGCTGCCGAAATTTATTCGGACAGAGACTCCCTCGGGGCGTGACAACTGATGTTAATAGCATATTCTTAACCTCCCTGGTGAAATGATTAGCGTTTCAATCTGAGAGATAATGGTAGTAAATGGCATTTAATCAATCATTTAACGTAGTCAAAGGTGAGGCGTTTATATATAAAGAGGCAAGATCTTGAGCAAAAAGGTAGAAGAGAGAGCAATAGAAAAATCTCTGTCCACCTCCGTTCCCTAGAATTCTTTTTTCCTCTGCCGTGCAATTTTTCGCTGGACAGATTTCTCGTGTTAGCATTCGAGTGCAAATTCCATGTGTCGCGGCTAGTGTTTGGTGGTGATTGATATCTGTCGTTGTATCATAGGCAATAGTTTTCCTAAAAAAGTAAGAAAAATAAGAATTTTTACTTAGTTACAACCTAGGTAGTTGTAAATTCAAGACAGTTGAAAAGCTTTACTCAAAATATGGTTCATAAAGACGGAGTAGCCTCTTAAAGACTTTGAAGCTCAAGAACAACTCAGAAGATTAATATAATGATTGTTATGAAATTGCTAGCTCTAGGGTATTATTTATAACGTTTTGAAAAAAGTTACCATTTACTTACGTAGCTTGGAGGTGCCTCCAATGTTATCCAGGGTGCCCTCAAGGGATAAAGTTTTATCCACGCAGGCAATGGCTACGCAACAGTTCTGCTTCTTTGGAGGCACCTTCATTGATTTGAGACGCCTTGACTACTGTTCATTGGATGTCCCTTCAGTACTGTTCATTCGAGACACCTCCAGTCCGATCCAAGGTGCCTTGAGCACTGTTCATCCGTGAATGGTTAACTCCCATTATTAACCCTTCTTCGTTCTGCTAGCTTGGGTGATGTTTCGATCGTCCAGAGTTGAGTCATTCGAATCTAACTCTGACCTTCTCCTTATGCAGGCTTCCTTCCCGGCTTCTCATCCCTCAGATGCGTCAGACACATCTTTCTTGTCTACCGGTGTACTTTTTTATAGTTCTTCATCCTTCGGATGTACTGAATCTGTCGACTCTCTTTCCTTATCATCCTTCTCGCTCACTGCGTCTTCTGCTCGACTTCTTATATTCCTAAGTCCCTGCACACTTAGACACAAGACATCAAATTTACAAGACCTAATTTAATTCAGTTAATCATATCAAAACTATCTTAGGGTACTTACAGTCAACATGTTCGACTAGCTAGAGCCTAGGGCTATCGCGATTGTTCTGGAGGTCGAGATTCTCACCATCGGACCGTTCATCCCCTTGTGGTCATTCTTCGGTTGTGACATGTTCAAGGCGGATGATAAGGGGTACGGAGAGTGGTTGAATGCGAAGCCAGAGTGGTTAGTGGTGTATGTGTCCTTGCATCGCTACTCTGTGTAGAAGCTGGTGACAGGTCTGGAGGCGATTGGGCAACCATACCTGTGGGTAGTGAGGAAGGACAACTAGGAGGCGGTGTTGGCTACAGGGTTGGAGCTAGAGGGGCCGCGGGGAATGGTGGTGGAGTGGTGCGCGTAGGTGTGGGTGTTGTCGCATGCAGTGGCTTGACATATCCATGGACTTCATAACAGGCCTTCCAAGAACCACCAATGGATATGATGTGATATGGGTAATAATAGACCGATTGACCAAGTCTGCTCATTTCCTAGCCATCAAGGTGTCCCACTCTATTGAACAGTTGGCCCAGCTATATGTTAAAGAGGTAGTCAGACTTCATGGAGTTCCTAAATCTATCATTTCTGATAGAGATGGGCGCTTCACCTCACACTTTTGGGAGTGCGTTCAGAATGCACTAGGCACCAAACTCGAGTTCAGCACAGCCCATCAGACTGATGGATGACAGAGCGAGTGAATCAGATTTTGAGAAAGAGAGCGTCGCGCTAGAGAAGGTAGCAATGCAGTGAAGTATGTGAAATAATACCAATCGGCCACTACCGATGCGGGCACCATCAGGCAAGCTCTATGGCAGAATGCAAGTCAGCGTATAGGCGAATAGAGAGAGAGATGGAAGTAGAGTCGGGCAAAAGTGGAGTCCGAAAACGAACGAGACCACAACCCATGAAATCAAATGCGACGGAGACGAAAGAGTTATACTGACACCCGCCGTAGGCCATTGGAATTCCAAGTAGGAGATTCAGTTTTCCTCAAGGTCGCTCCTATGAAGGGAGTGATGAGATTTGGCAAGAAGGGCAAATTAAGTCCTCGCTACGTAGGACCTTACCAGATCATAGAGAGGATTAGGAAAGTAGCTTACAGGCTGGACTTACCACAAGACATGTCAGCAATACACAATGTATTTCATGTCTCCATGCTAAAGAAGTGTCTCCATGACCCGAGCCAAATGATTCAGCCTCAGTCAGTGCAGATCCAAGAGGATTTTAGTTATGAGAGCAGACCTACACAGATAGTGGACAGAGTAGTCAAGAGATTGAGAAACAAAGAAGTACCACTATGTTGGTTGCTACTCGGAAAACCTAGAGGTTCCACTGTACAAAAATTTTGTACAAAGGTCTGAACCTTTTCCTAGCTACCATGTGTTCTTTTAAATTAAATTTTGGATCACCTGCGGAACTTAACACGTTTGATCCAAAACTTAATCTATTTGTTCTTTAAGGTTTAGACTTGGATCTCCTGCGGAACTTAACACGTTTGATCCAAATCACCTAAGTTATTAATTCCATTAAATATTAATTTTCATAATTGGTTCCCAGTACTGATATGGCGAGGCACATGACCTTCTTGGATATGGGAACAACCACCACCGACTAGACAAAACCTTTTATGGAAAGCTAATATTTAATTTCCTAAAATAACTTTAGGTTAACCAAAAGGAACAATCAAATCACAAGGAAAAGAAAAATAAAAGAACACAACTTCGAAAAACATATTCGAAATACTAGAATCGTAAGCCTCTTGTATTTGGTATTATTTCCATAAATAACTAGTATGATGCGGAAAGAAAAATTACTAGTTATACCTTATAGAAAAACTTCTTGATCTTCTACCGTATTCCTCTTCTAACCTCGGACGTTGTGTGGGCAACGATCTTCCGAGATGAGAAACCACCAAAGCACCTTCTTCTCCTTTCTTCAAGTTTCGGCCAAGCACTATGCTTCCAAGAGATGAAGATCTTTTTCCATCAATCAAGCTCCAAGGGATGTAAGCTTTCTCTCCTTCTTCTCCAAGCTAAAATCCGGCCACCACTTGATCTTCAAGGAAGAAGAGAGGTCCGGCCACAAGATGGAGAGAAGAGAAAGGAGAAGGCCCGCCACACCAAGGAAGAAAAGAGGGTGAAAATAATAGAGGTTGTTCACCTTGAAGGCCCCTACCCTCCTCTTTATAATCCTTGGTCTTGGCAAATAAGGAAATTTTAATAAAACTTCCTTAATTCTTGCCATGAAAAGGAAATTTTATTTTAATTAAAATAATTTTTCTTCTCACTAAAACATGGCCGACCACTTATTTCCTCAAATCAAGGAGAGTTTTAATTAAACAAGAATTAAAACTTCCTAATTTGTTTCCGGAAATTTATAAAATTTCTCCAATAATTTTATCCCTTCATGATTGGTTTATAAAAAGAAATTTAATAAATTAAAATCTTTTAAACATGTGGATAAAAGAAAGTTATCTCTAAAATTAAAATCTCTTTCAATCTACAAATAAGGAAAGATATCAAATCTTTTCTTAATCTTTTGTAGAAACTTATAAAAGAGAATATTTAATTTTAAACTCTCTTTTAAATCATGAACATGTTTAAAAAGGAAAGTTTTCTTAAAATTTAATATCCTCCTTTAATCAACAAATAAGGAAAGATTTCAAATTTTAAACTCTCTTTTAAACATGTAGATGATTTATAAATAAGGAAAGTTTTTACCAAAAATTAAAACCATCCTTTTAAACTACAAATAAGGAAAGAGATTAATCTCTTCTCTTAATCTTTTGTAGAAAGTTATAAAAGGAAATTTTAATTTTTTTTAACTCTCTTTTAAAATCATGATATCCACATAAGAAATAATTTTAATAAAAATCCTTTTAATATTCTAGTGGTCGGCCACCTAAGCTTGGGACCCAAGCTTTGGCCGGCCACCTACATGGCTCATCCACTTGGTCTTGGCCGGCCCTAGCTTGGGTTCCAAGCTAGCTTGGCCGGCCCCATTGGATGGGTAAGAAGGTGGGTATGCGGTGGGTATAAATCTCTATATACTAGAGGCTACGATAGGGACCGAGAGGAGGAATTGGTTTTGGTCTCCCGATAAAATTAAGCATCCCGTGTTCGCCCCGAACACACAACTTAATTTTATCAATAATAATTCATTCCACTAGAGAACTATTATTGAACTACCGCATCAATCCCAAATTACATTTTGGGCTCCTTCTTATTATGAGTGTGTTAGTCTCCCTGTGTTTAAGATAACAAATGTCCACTAATTAAGTAAGTTACTGACAACTCACTTAATTAATATCTTAGTCCAAGAGTAGTACCACTCAACCTTATCATCATGTCGGACTAGGTCCACCTGCAGGGTTTAACATGACAATCCTTATGAGCTCCTCTTGAGAACATTATCAACCTAGTATCTCTAGGACACAGTTTCCTTCTATAATCAACAACACACACTATAAGTGATACCATTTCCCAACTTATCGGGCTTATTGATTCATCGAACTAAATCTCACCCATTGATAAATTAAAGAAATAAATATCAAATATATGTGCTTGTTATTATATTAGGATTAAGAGCACACACTTCCATAATAACCGAGGTCTTTGTTTCTTTATAAAATCAGTATAAAAGAAACGACCTCAAATGGTCCTACTCAATACACTCTAAGTGTACTAGTGTAATTATACAGTCAAGATAAACTGATACCTAATTACACTACGACCTTCTAATGGTTTGTTCCTTTCCATTTTGGTCGTGAGCTACTGTTTATAATTTATAAGGTACTGATAACATCATCTTCTGCATGTGACACCACATACTATGTTATCTACAATATAAATTAATTGAACAACTACAACTAAATGTAGACATTTGACCAATGTGATTCTTATTTCTAGATAAATGTTTATACCAAAAGCTAGGCTTTTAGTATACACTCTAACAATCTCCCACTTATACTAAAAGACTAAGCTGTCATATCTGCTGCCATACATCTGATTCCCATCCCTTCAACATGCCCATCAAAAGCTCTTGCCTTAAGGACCTTAGTGAAAGGATCTATAGGTCATCACCTGATGCAATCTAGGCGGCAACAACTTCTCCTCATTTATACGATTCCTCGTATTGGGTGGTACTTGCGCTCTATTGTGTTTACTTGCCTTATAGACTTATGGTTTCTTCGAGTTTGCTATTGCACCAACATTATTACAATAAATTGTAATAATTTTTGGACAAACTAGAAATCATATCTAAGTCTATCTTGGGGTTATTGAGTCATTCAGCTTTTATGGCTACCTCAGAGGCTTGCCATATGCTAAGCTTCTATGGTGGAGTCCAGAAAAACACCTATGCTTATCACTCTTCCATAGTTATGACTTTACCTCCTAAAGTAAACACAAAACCCCGTGGTTGACTTATTATTGTCCCAATCCGATTGGAAGTCAAAACCCTTGCAACCCACAAGGACTAAATTAACTGCCTTGTAAGCTAGCATATAATCTCTAGTGCCTCTAAGGTACTACAATATATGCTTTACTGCAGTCCACTGTCCTTGTCCAAGGTTACTTTGATATCTGCTAACTATGCCCTTGGCAAAACAGATTTCTGATCTCGTGCATAGCATATATTAGGCTTCCAACAGCCGTAGCATAAAGAACTGCCTTTATTTCCTTTATCTCCTTTGATGTCTACAGAGACATATCTTTAGATAAAGTTACTCTATCCTGAAAAGGTAAGAAACCTTTCTTGGAGTTTTGTATGCTTAAAACGAGCAAGGATTTTTCCGATGTATGAAGCTTGGGATAAGTAAAATATTCTTTTCTTGCGATCCCTTATTACTTTGATCTCAAGAATATATACATTCTCCCAAGTCCTTTATATCGAATTGTTTGGACAACCATACCCTTACTTCTGACAACATTTTGATATTGTTTCCAACTACCAAAAATGTTATCTAAGTATAGTACAAGAAATACCACCACGTTTCCATCACATCTTTTGTATACACAAGACTTATCCGGTTACTAAATCCATAGATCTGGATTACTTTGATAAACCAGATGTTCCAAGACCTTGAAGCTTTGCTTCAGTCCATAGATTGATTGAGCTTACACACAAGATGCTCTTAGCCCTTTGCAATGAACCCTTCTGGTTGCTTTATATGGATGTTTTCAAGACTTCCATTAAGGAATCGTCTTGACATCCACTTGCCAAATAGATAAAAGAATCCGGATAAACTTAAGCATGACTACCAGTGAAAAAGTTTCCTTTTTCATCAAGCCTTGCTTTGAAAGTTACTACCTTCCTGTCTATCCCTCTTTTCCTATTATAGACCTTTTTATACCCAACGGCTTTTACACCATTTGGTGATTCTACAAGCTTCCAGATTTTATTAGAATACATATATTCTAATTCTTTTATTCATTACTCTTTGCCAAGATGTTGCATCTTTATCTTGGAGTGCTTCATCATATGACGGAGATCAGGTTCATGTCCTCCGTGGATCGAGTCCAAAAACTCTCCCCCAACATGACCATATTTAGCTTGCATAAAAACACTCACACTAAAACACGACACTTTCTGTAATTGTGTATCAACTTGTGATACGTGTTGCAGTTTTCTTGTGGTATCTCATCTTGTACAGTTGGTACTAGGTTAGACATGTCCTTTATTATTTCCTTAAGAACAAATTTACTTATGAGCACGTGGTTCATTATATAGTCTTTTCTAAAAATCGGTCATTGATGCTAACAATGACCTTCTGATTTTTAAGACTATAAACCTACTTTTGTTTATCTAGGATAACTTACAAACAAGTGAACTCCTATCCAACTTATCATTGTCTCTCTTTAACATATGTGATGGATTACGAATCCGAATATGCTTCAAAATAGGTTTTCACCTATTCAAAGAATTCTATATGAGTAGAGAGTTCTAACTTGAAGGTACTATGTTCACTTTCGTTATCGAGTTTATCCTTAAAACAAATTTGGTAATTTTCTCAATAACTCATCATCTATCTAATTATTTCATAAGAGTCTTTACCTTCTTTCTACTACACCATCCTTGTTGGGGTGTACCAGTGCAGTTAGTGAAATCCAACTACGATAAGTGACTCTAAAATCTCTCAAGAGGTACTTGCCACTATGATCTTACCATAGTGACATTTACTTTAACATTTCTCCGATCGACCTTGTACTCTTTGAACTAATCAAAGTACTTAGTCTTATGGTACATTAAGTAAATTTATTTGTATCTTGAATAGTTGTCTATAAAATAGATGAAATATTCAATACTACCTCTTGTCCGGATAATCATAGGATCACATAAATCAGAATGAACCGATTTCAACATATCTTTGACTCCATACCCTTGGACTTAAAAGCTTCTTGGTTATTTTCCTTCCAAGTAAAACTCGCAGGTTGGAAAGATTTTCACTACTAATGAACCCAAAAGTTCATCACCTACCAATGAATCCTACTTAAGTTAATATAACCTAGCCTTAGATGTCAAAGATATAATTGGTTCATTTCCGAAGGTTGCTTTCTCTTAAGATTAGAAGATGTATTATTAATTTCCATTTGTTGCATCATGGGAGTTATTGGATTATAAATTGTCAACCAACATACGAATAGATAACTTGCCTATTTTCTTGATAACAACTTTGTTATCAAAATAGACACAATATCTATTCTAGAATAGTTTAGAAACTGAAATCAGGTTCTTTCTAAACTTAGTATGTAAAGACAATTTCTAATAATCCAAATTTTATTCCTATTAGAGAATAAACCTCTCCCACTGCAACACCTGCTACTTTTGCAGTAGTGCCCATGTGGACGGTGTTTTAATTTTCATTTAGTTGTCGGGTTTCCTGGAACCCTGCAATGAATCAGTGGCTCACATATCTACACACCAGGTACCGGTAGATAACTCCACTAAACATGTATCAACTAATGAATAAAATACACCTATATTGTTCTTAGTTCTAAGAGGACAGTCTACCTTAATGTCCAAATTCTATTTCCAATCAATTATAATTGGGACCACTAAGTCTATCCTAAAGTATATCAGCTAGGGATTGACCATCTTCCTAAGAATCACAAAAATATTTGGTTAAGACTAACTCCTTAAAAATCCCCATGAATTTTGTATGCCACGTTAGTGTGGATGTATACAAATTCAAAGAGGAAATTTTATCATTTAATTTTATTATCTCATCAACCTTACTTTATGACGAATAAAATTAATAGTTGGTCTATCTTTAATCAAATATTTGGTCAAGTCTCTAAATTTAAAATAATATTGATTCCTCTAACAATACTATTTAAATTTACCAACACCTCAAAACACCGTGAATTTTGCATGCCACGTTAGTGTGGACGTATACAAAATCAACATTTGTAAGAGGAGGGTTTTACCCATTAACTATCTTGTCAACGTAACTTTATGACAAATAAAATTATCTCAAACATCGTTAATTTTGTATGCCACGTTAGTGTGGACGTATACAAAATCAACATTTGTAAGAGGAGGGTTTTACCCATTAACTATCTTGTCAACGTAACTTTATGACAAATAAAATTATCTCAAACACCGTTAATTTTGTATGCCACGTTAGTGTGGACGTATACAAAATCAATCATTTGTAAGAGGGGTTTTAACCCTTTAATTTTATTATCTTGTCAACCTAGTTTTATGACAAATTAATAGTTGGTTTCATTTGGTCACACAAATAATAGCAGTGACTCCGATGGGGAGGATACTATTAGATGTGTCTAAGTGTATACCATTACTTGACACTAAGTCCATTAATAAGATTATGCCCCTTCCGTTGGGGAAGATCACACGCTCTTAATTAACTTCCTATAGTCATCCACAAACAAGCTCATCCGTTATGGAGGAAGGCGCTCAGAGCCAACGCGCAAGCTTGTTTGCATCGCTTACAAACCAGTAATGGAGACCATGGGATTTATTTAAAAATCCCTCTCCCACTTAGTTATTTATAAACGAGGAATTTTAACTATACTAGCCTACTAGTCATGTATACTAACATGCACACACAGCACAATATAAAAGCAATAAATAGAAAATCTAATTTTCAACTATTATGGCTTTTATCTCTAGTTGTCCTCCGTGTGTTGTCATCCCAAGCTGCTGCCATATTTGGCCACCGCCACCGGGTCTAGCTGTCGCATCCTACTTCCGCTGCGCCTCTGGTCCTTAGAAGGTTCCACGCTTTGCAAGATTCGATCCGCGACATAAATAGAATTTTACAATTTTGATCCTATATTCCATAAAAGGAATGTACATGTATCTAGATCAAAATAAAATCCTAATAAAACTAAATACAGCTCCTGCTGTATTTTATAATACAATCATGCACACACATATAAATGCCCTTAACATGTCCAAGGGTCCAATCACACACATAAAACTATAAGCCATAATAGTTGGATCCTGCATCCACAAAGTTAGCACATCCTACTATTATCCTACCTAAATTATGTATGACATGTGCATAATTAAACTAATACCAAATACAGAGGCAAAACCCTAGCTCTGATACCAATTGTTGGTTGCTACTCGGAAAACCTAGAGGTTCCACTGTACAAAAATTTTGTACAAAGGTCTGAACCTTTTCCTAGCTACCATGTGTTCTTTTAAATTAAATTTTGGATCACCTGCGGAACTTAACACGTTTGATCCAAAACTTAATCTATTTGTTCTTTAAGGTTTAGACTTGGATCTCCTGCGGAACTTAACACGTTTGATCCAAATCACCTAAGTTATTAATTCCATTAAATATTAATTTCCATAATTGGTTCCCAGTACTGACGTGGCGAGGCACATGGCCTTCTTGGATATGGGAACAACCACCACCGACTAGACAAAACCTTTTATGGAAAGCTAATATTTAATTTCCTAAAATAACTTTAGGTCAACCAAAAGGAACAATCAAATCACAAGGAAAAGAAAAATAAAAGAACACAACTTCAAAAAACATATTCGAAATACTAGAATCGTAAGCCTCTTGTATTTGGTATTATTTTCATAAATAACTAGTATGATGCGGAAAGAAAAATTACTAGTTATACCTTATAGAAAAACCTCTTGATCTTCTACCGTATTCCTCTTCTAACCTCGGACGTTGTGTGGGCAACGATCTTCCGAGATGAGAAACCACCAAAGCACCTTCTTCTCCTTTCTTCAAGTTTCGGCCAAGCACTATGCTTCCAAGAGATGAAGATCTTTTTCCATCAATCAAGCTCCAAGGGATGTAAGCTTTCTCTCCTTCTTCTCCAAGCTAAAATCCGGCCACCACTTGATCTTCAAGGAAGAAGAGAGGTCCGGCCACAAGATGGAGAGAAGAGAAAGGAAGGAGGCCGGCCACACCAAGGAAGAAAAGAGGGTGAAAATAATAGAGGTTGTTCACCCTTGAAGGCTCCTCTACCTCCTCTTTTATAATCCTTGGTCTTGGCAAATAAGGAAATTTTAATAAAAACTTCCTTAATTCTTTTGCCATGAAAAGGAAATTTTTATTTTAATTAAAATAATTTTTCTTCAAACATGGCTGGCCACTTATTTCCTCAAATCAAGGAGAGTTTTAATTAAACAAGAATTAAAACTTCCTAATTTGTTTCGAAATTTATAAAATTTCTCCAATAATTTTATCCCTTCATGATTGGTTTATAAAAGGAAATTTAATAAATTAAAATCTTTCTTTTAAACATGTGGATAAAAGTTATCTCTAAAATTAAAATCTCTTTCAATCTACAAATAAGGAAAGATATCAAATCTTTTCTTAATCTTTGTAGAAACTTATAAAAGAGAATATTTAATTTTAAACTCTCTTTTAAATCATGAACATGTTTAAAAGGAAAGTTTTCTTAAAATTTAAAATCCTCCTTTAATCAACAAATAAGGAAAGATTTCAAATTTTAAACTCTCTTTAATCATGTAGATGATTTACAAATAAGGAAAGTTTTTACCAAAAATTAAAATCATCCTTTTAAACTACAAATAAGGAAAGAGATTAATCTTTTCTCTTAATCTTTTGTAGAAAGTTATAAAAGGAAATTTTTATTTTTTAAACTCTCTTTAAAAACATGATATCCACATAAGAAATAATTTTAATAAAAATCCTTTTAATATTCTAGTGGTCGGCCACCTAAGCTTGGGACCCAAGCTTTGGCCGGCCACCTTCATGGCTCATCCACTTGGTCTTGGCCAGCCCTAGCTTGGGTTCCAAGCTGGCCGACCCATTGGATGGGTAAGAAGGTGGGTATGCGGTGGGTATAAATCTCTATATACTAGAGGCTACGATAGGGACCGAGAGGAGGAATTGGTTTTGGTCTCCCGATAAAATTAAGCATCCCGTGTTCGCCCCGAACACACAACTTAATTTTATCAATAATAATTCATTCCACTAGAGAACTATTATTGAACTACCGCACCAATCCCAAATTACATTTTGGGCTCCTTCTTATTATGAGTGTGTTAGTCTCCCTGTGTTTAAGATAACAAATGTCCACTAATTAAGTAAGTTACTGACAACTCACTTAATTAATATCTTAGTCCAAGAGTAGTACCACTCAACCTTATCATCATGTCGGACTAGGTCCACCTGCAGGGTTTAACATGACAATCCTTATGAGCTCCTCTTGAGAACATTATCAACCTAGTATCTCTAGGACACAGTTTCCTTCTATAATCAACAACACACACTATATGTGATACCATTTCCCAACTTATCGGGCTTATTGATTCATCGAACTAAATCTCACCCATTGATAAATTAAAGAAATAAATATCAAATATATGTGCTTGTTATTATATTAGGATTAAGAGCACACACTTCCATAATAACCGAGGTCTTTGTTTCTTTATAAAATCAGTATAAAAGAAACGACCTCAAATAGTCCTACTCAATACACTCTAAGTGTACTAGTGTAATTATACAGTCAAGATAAACTGATACCTAATTACACTACGACCTTCTAATGGTTTGTTCCTTTCCATTTTGGTCGTGAGCTACTGTTTATAATTTATAAGGTACTGATAACATGATCCTCTGTGTGTGACACCACACACCATGTTATCTACAATATAAATTAATTGAACAACTACATTTATCACAAATGTAGACATTTGACCAATGTGATTCTTATTTCTAGATAAATGTTTATACCAAAAGCTAGGCTTTTAGTATACACTCTAACACACTAGTGAAGGTCATCTGGCAGAACCAGAAGCACGAGGAAATTACTTGGGAGCGGGAGGACAGTATGAGACAGAAGTATCCAGAGTTATTCTAAGTTCGAGGATGAACTTTTTATAAGGTATGTGGGATTGTAACGACCCAATTTTCCCTATTTCAAGTTCTAAAAGCTCATAAAAATATTTGGAAATGCTTTTAAAATATTCTAGAGATTTTTAGAAATTTTTAGAATATTTTTACGTAATTTTTGGAGGTCGTTTAGTATTTTTACAAAACAAAAGAAGTTTAGGCAAAAATCGTTGAAGGCGAGGTTCGAACCCACGACCTTGGGTCGGACTGACCCAAGCAAAACCGGCCCAACCAACTGAGCTACAAGATTTTTGTTAAACTTATATGGAAAGAATTAAATTTGTAGTATAATTTTGATTTAACCCGAATATAAGAAATTGAATTAGGTTTTGATTTTCCAAAACCCAAAACAATTTCTCCCGAAATTGTTTCTCCCCTTCTCCCTCGCAATAGCGCCGTCTCTCTCGGCGGAAACCAAGAGGAAGCTAGGTCTTGGGTCTCCGGCGCCGGCGAAGCCTTATTCCAGTCATCCTTCACCGTGGGTGGTTATCCCGACGGAGAGGAGCTCGCGGGTACAAGAGGAAGCCAAAATTTTGCAAGCCGCCGAGCCCTAAAAGTCTCTCCCTTTCTTCTTCTCGGTTGTAAGCGCAAGAACGAGGTAAGTACTACTCACCTGTGGTAGGAGTAGCTCCGAGGTTAATTTCTTATTCCTCTTCTGGTTTCCGAGTTTAGGGTTTGTTTTCATTCCCTTTGTTTCGATTTATTGTTGTGCCACGGTTACGGGAGGAATCTGCTTATGCTGGCTTCGGATTTTGGATGATGCTAGGGATTAGTTTCATTCTTTCCTTCAATTGTTGCTTAGTTATGTTGCCGTGTAGTGCTATATAGTTTAGATTCTTCAATTCTTCCTTACTGAACCGAATAAGAACGGCCTTAAGGTTTGCTGTTTTGTGATAGTTTAGGTTCATTTACAGAAATCCTTACAAGGTCTTAGATGGAAATTTCTTCTGTTATTTCCTGTTGTAACCGATCATATGGTTAGGGAATTAGTTGCTCTTTCCTAGCTTTTAAACCTGCTGTACTAGATTTAGCCTTATTGGTTGGTTCCCTTGTAGTTTAACAAGCCTGTACAGTTGGTGATTCGGAAGTGCAGTTTCAAAATTCGGTTGTTCGTTTTTTTTTAGATAGCTGTGAGATATGCCTCCTCCATTATCTAGCCATGACCATTAGTGTTTAAAGCTTGAAACATTGATGTTTTGTGCTTTTGTGCTTGCTTCCATGGGCTTTGAAGGAAGGAGAAGAAGGGACAGGTTGTGGTCACTGGAATGGATAGTCATGGGTAGCATTTTTGGTCTCTTTTGCTTGTTACTAGGGTGCTGAATAGTGGCAGGAGTAGCCTATATAAGTAGGAGAAGTATTGCAGATTTGGTTTAGCTTATGTGGCTTGCATTATCTCGGATTAATGGGGCTGGTAGTTAGCTTTCTTTTGCTCTATTTTATAGCATGTTTAGTAAGTCCAAGTTAGCTTTCTTTTGCTCTATTTTATAGCATGTTTAGTAAGTCCAAGTTAGCTTTCTTTTGCTCTATTTTATAGCATGTTTAGAAAGTCCAAATTAGCTCTCTTTTGCTCTATTTTACAGCATGATTAGCAAGTTTGAATTAGCTTTCTTTTGCTCTATTTTACAGCATGTTTAGAAAGCTTAAAGTTACTTTCTTTGGCTCTATTTTATAGCATGATTAGCAAGTTTGAATTAGCTTTCTTTTGCTCTATTTTACAGCATGTTTAGAAAGCTTAAAGTTACTTTCTTTGGCTCTATTTTATAGCATGATTAGCAAGTTTGAATTAGTTTTCTTTTGCTCTATTTTATAGCATGATTAGTAAGATTAGATTAGCTTTCTTTGCTCTTATCACAGCATGTTTTAAAAGTTCAAACTAGCTCTCTTTTGCTCTATTCTAGAGCATGATTAATAAGTTCAGATGTGCTTTCTTTTCCTTTGTTTTACAGCATGTTTAGAAAATTCAGATTTGCTTTTCTGATGCTTTGTTTTATAACATGCTTAGAGAGAGTCTAGATTTGTTTCCCTTGTATTGTTTTTATATAGCATGCTTAGTTAATTGTAATCCTACACTTGTTAGACATATCTACAGGATTCTAATTGGCTCCAATAAAGGATTATAAGAAGCATGAGTAAAGAAAAAGACTAAAGTCTAGTTAAAAAGAGATAACAAGTAAACTAAAGTAAGAGGCTAGTACCCGACTTCCAAGGTTGTCGTTAAACAAATCCAGGTGACCAATTCCAAGGTCTTGGCCCTGGTAAGACCAAGGTCTTTACCTCATAGGACTAGAGGCTCGCTACCTCAGTCACTATTAGAGAGCGCGCAAAATAAAGATGGTACTAAGCCTGGGCCCAAAGAAAAGAAAAGTAAGAAAGAAAGAAGAAGAAAGTAAAAGATAGAAATTAAAAGATTAATTTCTATTACAAGGATATAGGAAATTGAAACAAGTTTTATGCTTAGAATAGATAAAAAGTTAGTTTCTTTAATTCTAAGCTTACAGTGTTGATTTCTTATTATCCTGTTAGTTAGTGAGCATGTTTAGTATTCAGTTTTATTTCTGTATACCATGAGTACATGCGGCTTTGTTTTAGCATTTCCGTTTCAGTATTTTTGCATTACTTTTATGCACTTTGAGTTTTGTGAGATAGATTAGTACTTACTAAGCGTTTTCGCTTATAGTTTTGTTTTCTTTCCTCCTACTGCAGATAAAGAAAAAGCTAAAATATAAAAGGGAGGCGACAGGGTGGTGGTGATGATGAAGGTGTGTGGTGACTGGACTGTGGAGAGATCCAGAGTTAATTGACAATATTGTCAAAAACCTTCTGTTTAATTCTTTAGTTTTCCTTAAGTGCTATTATGAGTTGAGACTGTAGTTGAGTTTATTCTACACTTGTAATTGGTTTACTTGTGTTATTTGTGGAGTACCGTAGTTGGTTATTTATGCTAGAGTAGTTCTTTCTTTTCACTATTATTTTATAACTGCGTGGTTATGAAAAATGTGATCCAGCCGTCTGTGGCTGCGTATATATCTTATGTATCATGGATTTGGTCACCGGTACAGGGGAGATTCTGCTGAAATTTTTCGGTAGGAATTCCTCTGAACCGTGATAAATCTAACTGATTCTAATAATAGCGTCAGTGACACTAATAAGTAGAGTAATAGTTAGGTAATAATCGCCCTTAGAGAGTAGTAGTAAGAAGGGTGGGTTGTTACAGTTGCTACCATGGGCCACTATGTGAATTTTGTTAATAGAGTTCATTATTGTTTACTTCAGTAATTATTAATTATGAATTAATATATGGTAATCTATTTTGGTAATAAACTTATACAATAAATACTATTTTAGATTTCATAGGTTAAAAAATTTGTGTCTCACTTTTAATTTTATATAACATTTTACTGTATAATATTTATTTAATGAAGTAATAAGTTATAAATAATATTGATACGTGTGCTGAAGTATAATAAATTAAACCGGCTTATAATTTTTCCATTTACTAAAATCCTATGCTCGTTTTCATCAAGTAGTGATCTCCGCCTCCCCCTCAGCACCACGATGCTAGACACCAAATCCACACATGATGGCAAAAGGTGAATACGCTCGTCTCCAGCGCTCCCGTTAATCCGTCCCAGGACCAACACGGAGGAGGTAAATCATGGGTGGTTACTAGTCTTTGGAATACTGACTAGCACATAAGGGAGACATTTACCTCGGCTTTGCCGAGATTTGAACTCCAGACCTTATGATGGCAACACCTCATGGGCTAGCCACTAGACCGTCCCGAGAAGACTGACACCAAACCCACACATGACCGAGGCGAAGGAGGAGGAGCGGGATGAGGAAGAGAAGGAAGAGGAAGTGCTGGATCCGAGAGACGTCTCCCTCTGGGGCATACCATTGCTTCTGAGCAAGAATCACAAGGGCACCAATGTGATCTTCCTCAAGTTTCTTTGGGCCCAAGAGTTCAAGCTGCCGAGGCGTTGGAGATCTCCGGAGGATGCTGCATTGGCTGCGGGAGTTCTGGCTCAAGTGCGCAAGAGATGTTTGGGAGAATGATGAAGAGGCAGAGGCGCTGGCGGAGCACCTTAAGGGCACTACCTACATTGTGAGACACGACCAGGAGGAGAACCCCATGTGCTACATCGTCTCAAGTTTGTTAATCCGCTCGGTGATCCTCATTTGGAGGCCAAAAAGGGTAATAATCAAGTTGAGTTTGGATAGTTTCTTCTTCCCCTTTCTATACCCATCATTTTAGGTCTTGTGTACGACCTTTACCTTTTTTTAAAAGTATTTTTTGTGATTTTTAGTTGCATTGCTTTCTTTAGTCCCTTCTATAATCGTTTAATGGAACTTGTCGTCATTTATTTTTTGTGAAAGATCTAATTTTTTTACATCCTGTTGTCTTGATTTTCATATGTTCGTACAAAAAAAAAACTCTACTTTGATATGTTCTTATGATTTTCTTACCATGGGTTTTCTTCTGATAAGGTTTGGAACACCTTGAGGGAGGATGAATAGGGTTGGCTTATATTAATCCACTGGGACTCTTTGTTTTGGGGTATAGAGTGAACGTAACTTTTTTAATTGCATGCTATGAGAAGGAGATGGGCTCGTCTAATTCAACTTATGCTAATTAATTATATTGTTGTGTTGCATGTCTGAGGAAGAAAAAATTCCTTATTTTTCCGGTTGATGTAGTAGAAATAGATTGAAAGGCATGCTGACATTGGTGATATTGTCAAAATGAAGCCTTTAGCTGCTTTGGCTATGATTGATGAAGGAGAGCTTGACTAAAAGATTGTTGCTATCTCATTGGTGTTGAAATTTCAAGATATTTTGATGTGATCAAATAAGTTAAATTAGATTCTGTTTGGTTTAATCTTTATGTCTAAGTGTATAAGAGCTTAGGAGCACAGGAAGTCGAGCGGAAGATGCGACTAGCGAGAAGGACGACACTGGGAGAGAGCCGACAAGCTCGGTGCGTCCGAGGGACGAGGTGCCGCGGAAGAGTACATTAGTGGATGAGAAGAACATACGCGATAAGGGACGAGAAATCGAGGAGGAAGGCTGCTCAAGGAGAAAGTCGAAACTTGGGTTCGGATGAACCCTATTCCGGATGGCCGATATCACCCAAGCTAGCGGAGCTGGAGCTGAAGACCCGGAGCTAGACGAGCTGAATCGGAGCAAAGGAACCGGACCGCAGAAAGTCAACAGTGTTGACTTATGTGGTCTAGGTGCCCAGAGTCATTCTGGGCGTCCGGAACCCAAACTTTATCAACGGTGATGTGGACACTGACCGACGCATTGGGATAGAATTCTATCCCCCTCAGACGCCCCGGAACCCTTCCAAGCGCCCGAAACGGTGCTATAAATATAACACTGATTTTAACAGTTAGAACAACAACTTGTAATCCATTTCATTCTGTTCTACTTTTCTGTTTGTGTTGTTAACGTTGTAAGAGACTACTCCACCCGAAGGAGATCTTCAGATAGTGCGCTTCATTCTCCTTGGATTAGCAATCCTCTGATTGCAAACCAAGTAACTCCTTTGTGTCTATTCTCTTTTTAATTAGTCTATGTATTCTTAATTACAAGTATTCTTAGTTTAGTTATAAGTCGAGAAAGGGTTGATTTATTTTTTCAGGGCAATTCACCCCTCCCCTCTTACTGACCTCCAAAGGGACCAACAAGTGGTATCAGAGCGAGGACGCTTCAGAATGACTAACCGTCGACTGAAGCAAAGCAACCAATGGTCGGACCAAGCATCGTTTCACCAAAATTCGAGGGAGACTTCGCACACTAGAAACGTCGTATAGAGGTATTTCTGAAAACCGATTTTGAAATTCGTTTAATAATAAAATATAATTTTGTAGCTCCTACAAATCAAAATGGAGAGGAAAAAGAAGAAAGTCTTTGGACGAAGAAAGAACAAAACGATTCCATAGCAAATAGCTGGGCGGAATATCACTTGTTGAGTGTGTTGCCGCCTCAAGAAGTCAACCGCATCGGAAGCTACTCGTCGGCCAAAGAACTATGGGAAAAATTCCTGGAACTATATGAAGGCACATCCGAAGCCAAGCTTGCAAGAAGAGACATACTTCGGAACAAACTGACGAATATCTATTTTGAAAGAGGTGAGAAAGTAGCCAATCTACACGCAAAGGTAAAAGAATTAATTACCGGACTCGAGAACCTCGGTGAAACGGTAACCAATCGGGACACCATACGCTACGCACTCAATGCCTTTTCCAGAACTCCAGAATAGACTTCAATAATTGACGCCTACTACATCTCAAAGGACCTGGAGGTAAGTACCCTAGAGGAACTTTTTTCTACTCTTGAATTACATCAAACCAGATGTGCAGGGATGTCAAAAGACTCAAGTCAGATTATGGCGCTAAATGCAACCCAGAAGGATGAACCCGAGTCAGATTCAGAAGAAAATTAAGAAGTTTATATGGTAAGAAATTTCAAAAAATTCTTTAGATCTAATAAATTTAAAAAAATGCAGAATAAGAAAAATCCGAGAAATAGAAGGTTCATTGCTACCAGTGTCAAAAGGAATGACACTTAAAAGAGGATTGCCAGAACTCAAGAAGTCAAAATACCCAAGAAGCACAAGAATCTAAAAGCTACCTGGGACGACAGTTCATCATCTGAGTTCGAAATACAAGAATATGCCGAACTAGCATTGATGGCAAGGTATGAAGGGTAAAGTACATTAGAAGCCAGCATCAATGAAGGGAGAGTGACTTCAGATGAATGTAGCGAAGCAAGGGGAGAGTCAGGCTTCAAGTCTGATATAGTAAGTGGGGTATGCCTCTTACCTCCTGATTAACTTTACTTTGGAATCATGTACAAATTAAAAAGTAAAAATAATAAACTAGAAAATGAAAACTTAGAAATAAAAAGAATTTTAGCAAAATCATGTCTGATAGAAGATTTTGATAAAGTAAGACTTGAAAATGATAAATTAAAAGAAGAAATAGAAAACTTAAAAAATTCTACTTGTTCAAATATTTCTGCTTTTAGAAATTATAAAGGATTAAATTGGTGCTATAGGTTTCACAAAAGTCAGATCAGAAAAATATCAAAATCTTATATACCTAGAAAATATCTGATTAACCTTGTAGGAAGGAACCTCTGTTGGGTTCCAAAAACTTGCCTAATTTAAAAGTTAAATTAGACATTAGGGCTTTCAGGTAGAAAATTGAATATTTGAATTCATTAAAAGGCTTTGGCTAGAAGTGGTTAATGATCCAATAACCAAAAAGCCTTAGTGCCTCGCCACAGCCTGAAAGCCGATTTCTGAATTAAATATTTAATTGACAAACTGATAAGCATAAAATAATTAATTGCTTTCAATATTTGTCAATAACACTTATTAAAATTTCTTCTAAATATTTCACTTAAAAAAAATTCAATACTTAAAATATTTTTTTTAAGTTATTTATTCCGTTGCACAAAAATTTTATTTTTAAACTTAGAAAATTAAATTTTTTTTAGTTAGAAATTTTCTTACTTAGAAGTTTTTCTGCCTGAAATTTTTTTTTCTCACTTAGATTTTTTTAAAAATTTTCTAAGTTGTTGCAAATTTTTTTAATTAAAGTTAAACCTTAGACTTGTTAAGAAACCCCAATTTTTTATGTGATCAACGGGGTAGAAGGATATTAAGTCTAGGGGAGGTAAAAATCCAATTTTAAACTGAAAAATCTTTTTGCACTGATTTACAAAATTAATTGTTTTTATTGCATTTTGTTTACCCTAGCTTAACTTGGGTTGCTCACATTAAAATGGGGAGATTGTTGGAACCCCAAGGTATTTTTATGTGATCAAACAAGTTAAGTTAGGTGCTGTTTAGTTTAACGTTTATGTCTAAGTGCAGGAGCTTAGGAGCACAGGAAGCCGAGCGGAAGACACGGCTAGCGAGAAGGATGGCACGGGGAGAGAGCCGACGGGTTCGGTGCATTCGAGGGACAAGGTGCCACGGAAGAGTACACTAGTGGACAAGAAGAACGTATGCGACGTTCGAGGGATGAGAAATCAGGGAGGAAGGCTGCGCGAGGAGAAGGCCGGAATTTGGGTTCGAGTGAGCCCTATTCCGGATGGTCGAGATCACCCAAGCTAGTGGAGCCGGAGCTAAAGATCCGGACCAAGACCAGCTGAATCGGAGCAGAGGAATCGGACCACAAAAAGTCAACAGTGTTTACTTATGTGGTCCGGCCGCCCAGAGTCATTCCGGCGCCCGGAACCCAAACTTTATCAGTGGTGATGTGGACGCTGACTGACGCGTTGGGGATAGAATTCTATCCCTCCAGGTGCCCGGAACCCTTCCAGACGCCCCAAACAGTGCTATAAATATAGCACTAATTTCAACAATTAGACCAATAACTTGTAATCCATTTCATTCTATTCTACTTTTCTGTCTGTGCTGTTAATGTTGTAAGAGGCTACTCCACCCGAAGGAGATCTTCAGACAGTGCGCTTCATTCTCCTTGGATTAACAATCCTCTGATTGTAAATCAAGTAACTCCTTTGTATCTATTCTCTTTTTTCTCTGCATTTTTAATTACAAGTATTCTTAATTTAATTATAAGTTGAGAAAGGGTTGATTTATTTTTTCAGAGCAATTCATCCCTCTCCTCTTGCCGACTTTCAAAGGGACTAACAATTGGATGATCCTCAAGCTTCAGTTGCAATTGATGCAAATGATGTTGAGAAACATTTTCTAGTATGGTTTTTATTTTTATGAAATAAGTTTTCAATATTCAACTTTTCATGTCATTACGAAATTGAAAATTCCAACATATATGGTCTGTTGTCTCAAGCAATATAAACATTTATTTTATAGAATATATATGATTATGGTAAATAATGGATTTTAAGTTTTGATTTCCTTAGTGAAGGAATGGAAGGTCTTAAATCTCTTCTACTTCTATTGTTTAACTGTTTGGATGTATTAATGATCATGCACTTGTGCCTTTCTCATATTCTTTTCTCATATAGTCATATGCAAGCCAAATAAAATTTTAGTGTTTGCTAAAGGTTTTCATAAATGCGTGTTCATGACTATATTTTGAATCAATTTCTCCAACTAAACTTACGGGTCCAAATTCCACAGCCTAATACCTACCTGTTCAAGTAATCAAAATAGCATATAACTGTCTGGAAATTATTTTTTTTTATCAACCTACTCGGATTTTGCATTCAAAGCTACTTCTACTAAATGCAAATTATGTTTCTATTTTATGTTTTGGATTTAAAGCAAGTAATTTCAAAGTTCACCTTTAGAGATCCTAGGTCACTATTTGTTTGCATTTGGCTACCATTTTAGGTATTCTTTTTTAATGAGATTGTCAACAAATTGAAAAAGGAGAAAAAAAATAGGTTCTTCGAAATTTCTTAAGGATGATATAGAAGGGTTAAAAGTATACATTCTACTTATGGTTTGAAAAGAATGTATGAGAGGGGAGTTATAAACCCTATTTTACAGTTTAAATTATTTTTTATGAAACTAAATTGGCATTCTCTTTGAAATGAGCAATTAATAATTCTGATGCATCACTTGAAATTACATTACATTTTCAATTTCATTAAGATAATCTAAAATAAAATCATAGTGTTAAATGTGGATATTACGTAATGCAGTCATGAAAAATATAGTCTTGGATGAAGATCCACAATTTGATAAAAGGTGAATTTTTTTTTATATTGACCCTCAAATTTCTGTTAATGTTTTAATTTACTATATCAAAAAATAAACAATATTACAATCAATCTCAGTATGATAAAATCAACGAATTCGTCTACTTCTATGTAT
This sequence comes from Zingiber officinale, assembly GCF_018446385.1. Lineage (NCBI taxonomy): Eukaryota > Viridiplantae > Streptophyta > Magnoliopsida > Zingiberales > Zingiberaceae > Zingiber > Zingiber officinale. Next base: position 8,334,294 of record NC_055997.1, on the reverse strand, counting down.
GTGCCTAAGTGTAGACTGTGATATAAATTTTGGATTATATAAAATATAAAAATTAAACATTTTACTTTGTCAATCAATATAACATATTAATCCATATATGATCAACTACTTCGATACTTTTACAAAATCGATGAAGTAATATAACATTTTTACTTCAAAATTGGTCAAATTTTGAACCAGCTTCAAACCGGCAAAAGACTATGGTACTTTTGTGGTGAAGTAATAAATTGACTCTTTTACTTCACGTGTATCTACTTCGTGTTGGTTGCTACTCGGAAAGCCTAGAGGTTCCACTGTACAAAAATTTTGTACAAAGGTCTGAACCTTTTCCTAGCTACCATGTGTTCTTTTAAATTAAATTTTGGATCGCCTGCGGAACTTAACACGTTTGATCCAAAACTTAATCTATTTGTTCTTTTAAGTTTTGACTTGGATCTCCTGCGGAACTTAACACGTTCGACCCAAATCACCTTAAGTTATTAATTCCATTAAATATTAGTTTCCATAATTGGTTCCCAGTACTGACGTGGCGAGGCACATGACCTTCTTGGATATGGGAGCAACCACCACCGACTAGACAAAACCTTTTATAGAAATCTAATATTTAATTTCCTAAAATAACTTTAGGTTAACCGAAAAGAACAATCAAATCACAAGGAAAAATAAAACAAAAGAACACAACTTCGAAAAACATATTCGAAATACTAGAATCGTAAGTCTCTTGTATTTGGTATTATTTCCATAAATAACTAGCATGATGCGGAAAAAAAAATTACTAGTTATACCTTTTAGAAAGACCTCTTGATCTTCTACCGTATTCCTCTTCTAACCTCGGACGTTGTGTGGGCAACGATCTTCCGAAATGAGAAACCACCAACCACCTTCTTCTCCTCTTAGCTAGGTTCGGCCACAAAAAGCTTTACCAAGGATGAAGAACAAAACACCAACCAAGCTCCAAGAGATGCTAGCTTTCTCTCCTTCTTCTTCTTCTTCTTCTTCTTCTCCAAGTAGTATCCGGCCGCCACAAGAGCTCCAAGCCATTGAGAATTTCGGCCACCACAAAGAGGGAGAGAGGAAGAGGATGGCCTGCCACTCCAAGGAATAAAAGAGGGAGAGAAATAATAGAGGTTGTTCAATGAAGGCACCCTCACCCCTTCTTTTATATTCCTTGGCCTAGGCAAATTAGGAAATTTAATTACAATAAAATTTCCTCAATTTCCTTGACATGATTTAATTGAGAAAAATAAAATAAAATTTCCCCAATTGAAATCTTATGGTCGGCCACATCAATGAAATCAAATTGGACAAGTTTCAATCAACAATTAAAACTTCCTAATTTGTTTCCAGAAATTTTAAAAAATAAAATTTCTCTTCAAAATCTCTTCATGGTTGATAAAAGGAAATTTCTATAATTTTAATTTTACAACATGTGAATAATTTTTAAAAATAAAATAAAATATCTCACCAATCTACAAATAAGGAAAGAGATCTAATCTCTTTCTTTAATCTTTTGTAGATCTTTTACAAGAGAGATATTTTAATTTTAATTCTCTTTAATAAATTATATCTCCCACATAATAAAAATTAAAATTAAAATTCCTTTTTAAATTAATTTGGCCAGCCCCCACTAGGGCCGGCCACCCATATACCAATCTTATGCCGGCCCTAGCTTGGTTCCCAAGCTAGCTTGGCCGGCCCCCTTTGGGTGGGTATAGAAGGTGGGTATAGGTGGGTATAGTACTCTATAAATAAGAGGCTACGATAGGGACCGAGAGGAGGAATTGGTTTTGGTCTCCCGATAAAATTAAGCATCCCGTGTTCGCCCCGAACACACAACTTAATTTTATCAATAATAATTCATTCCACTAGAGAACTATTATTGAACTACCGCACCAATCCCAAATTACATTTTTTGGGCTCCTTCTTATTATGAGTGTGTTAGTCTCCCTGTGTTTAAGATATCGAATGTCCACTAATTAAGTGAGTTACTGACAACTCATTTAATTAATATCTAAGTCCAAGAGTAGTACCACTCAACCTTATTGCCATGTCGGACTAGGTCCACCTGCAGGGTTTAACATGACAATCCTTATGAGCTCCTCTTGAGGACATTATCAACCTGGTATCTCTAGGACACAGTTTCCTTCTATAATCAACAACACACACTATAAGTGATACCATTTCCCAACTTATCAGGCTTATTGATTCATCGAACTAAATCTCACCCATTGATAAATTAAAGAAATAAATATCAAATATATGTGCTTGTTATTATATTAGGATTAAGAGCACACACTTCCATAATAACCGAGGTCTTTGTTCCTTTATAAAGTCAGTATAAAAGGAACTACCTCAAATGGTCCTATTCAATACACTCTGAGTGTACTAGTGTAATTATATAGTCAAGATAAACTAATACCTAATTACACTACGACCTTCTAATGGTTTGTTCCTTTCCATTTTGGTCGTGAGCTACTGTTTATAATTTATAAGGAACCAATAACATGATCTTCTGTGTGTGACACCACACACCATGTTATCTACAATATAAATTAATTGAGCAACTACATTTATCATAAATGTAGACATTTGACCAATGTGATTCTTATTTCTAGATAAATGTTTATACCAAAAGCTAGGCTTTTAGTATACACTCTAACAATCTCCCACTTATACTAAAAGACTAAGCTGCCATATCTGCTGCCATACATCTGATTCCCAACCCTTCAACATGCCCATCAAAAGCTCTTGCCTTAAGGAACTTAGTGAAAGGATCTATAGGTCATCACCTGATGCAATCTAGGCAGCAACAACTTCTCCTCGTTTATACGATTTCTCGTATTGGGTGGTACTTGCGCTCTATTGTGTTTACTTGCCTTATAGACTTATGGTTTCTTGAGTTTGCTATTGCACCAACATTATTACAATAAATTGTAACAATCTTTGGACAAACCAATCATATCTAAGTCTATCTTGAGGTTATTGAGTCATTCACTTTTATGGCTACCTCAAAGGCTTGCCATATACTAAGCTTCTATGGTGGAGTCGAAAACACCTATGCTTATCACTCTTCCATAGTTATGTCTTTACCTCTAAAGTAAACACAAAACCCGAGGTTGACTTATTATTATCCCTATCCGATTGGAAGCCAAAATCCATGCAACCCACTAGGACCAAATTAATCGCCTTGTAAGCTAGCATATAATCTCTAGTGCCTCTAAGGTACTTCAATATATGCTTTATCCTTGTCCAGGGTTACTTTGATATCTGCTAACTATGCCCTTGGCAAAACAGATTTCTGATCTCGTGCATAGCAATATATTAGGCTTCCGATAGCCGAAGCATAAAGAACTGCCTTTATTTCCTTTATCTCCTTTGACGTCTACAGAGACATATCTTTAGATAAAGTTACTCCATCCTAAAAAAGTAAGAAACCTTTCTTGGAGTTTTGCATGCTTAAAACGAGCAAGGATTTTTCCGATGTATGAAGCTTGGAATAAGTAAAATATTCTTTTCTTGCGATCCCTTATTACTTTGATCTCAAGAATATATACATTCTCCCAAGTCCTTTATATCGAATTGTTTGGACAACCATACCCTTACTTCTGACAACATTTTGATATTGTTTCCAACTACCAAAAATGTTATCTACGTATAGTACAAGAAATACCACCACGCTTCCATCACACCTTTTGTATACACAAGACTTATCCAGTTACTAAATGAATCTAAAGGTCTGGTTACTTTGATAAACTGGATGTTCCAAGACCTTGAAGCTTTGTATCAGTCCATAGACTGATTGAGCTTGCACACAAGATGCTCTTAGCCCTTTGCAATGAACCCTTCTGGTTGCTTTATATGGATGTTTTTTTCAAGACTTCCATTAAGGAATGCTGTCTTGACATCCACTTGCCAAATAGATAAAAGAATCCGGAGAGACTTAAGCATGGCTGAAAAAGTTTCCTTTTTCATCTAGCCTTGCTTTGAAAGTTTCTACCTTCCTGTCTATCCCTCTTTTCCTATTATAGACCTTTTTATACCCAAAGGCTTTTACACCATTTGGTGGTTCTACAAGCTTCCAGATTTTATTAGAATACATATATTCTAATTCTATTATTCATTACTCTTTGCCAAGATATTGCATCTTTATCTTGGAGTGCTTCGTCATATGTCCGGAGATCAGGTTCATGTCGAGTCCAAAAACTCTCCCAAAGCATGAATCTTTTTAGGTTGCCTAACAACCCTCCCACTACGACAAGGCACTTTCTGCAATTGTGTATCATTTGTGATACGTGTTGCAGTTTCCTTGTGGTATCTCATCTTGTACAATTGGTACTAGATTAGACATGTCTTTTATTATTTCCTTAAGAACAAGTTTTCTTATGGGCACATGGTTTATTACATAGTCCTTTTTCTAAAATTGGTCATTGATGCTAACAATGACCTTCTGATTTTTAAGACTATAAACCTACTTTCATTTCTCTAGGATAACCCACAAACAAGTGAATTCCTGTCCAACTTATCATTGTCTCTCTTCAGCATATGTGTTGGACTACCAAATATGCTTCAAAATAAGCTTACGCCTATTCAGCAATTCTATATGAGTAGAGAGTTCTGACTTTGGAAGGTACTATGTTCACTTCCGTTTCCAGAGTATATCCTTAAAATGAATTTGGTAAAATAACTCATCATCAATCTACTTATTTCCATAAGAGTCCTATACCTTCTTTCTACTACACCATTCTGTAGAGGTGTACCAGTTTGGATTGAATCCCTACTTCTGATAAGTGACTCCTAAATTCTCCCAAGAGGTACTTGCCACTATGATTTCACCATAGTGTCTTTTTACTTTGTCGTTTCTCCACATCAGCCTAGTACTCTTTGAACTAATCAAAGTACTTAGTCTTGCGGTACATTAAGTAAATTTATTTGTATCTTGAATAGTTGTCTATAAAATAGACGAAATATTCAATACTACCTCTTGTCTGGATAGTCATAGGATCACACAAATCAGAATGAACCAATTTCAACATATCTTTGACTCCATACCCCTTAGACTTGAAAGCTTCTTGGTTATTTTTCCTTCCAAGTAAGACTCGCAGGTTGGAAAGATTTCCACTACTAATAAACCCAAAAGTTCATCAGCTACCAATGAATCATACTCAAGTTAATATAACCTAGCCTTAGATGCCAAAGATATAATTGGTTCATTTCCGAAGGTTACTTTCTCTTAAAGTTAGAAGATGTGTTACTAATTTCCATTTGTTGCATCGTGAGAGTTATTGGATTTATAAATTACCAACCAACATACCAGAACAGATAACTTCCCTCTTTTTCTTAATAACAACTTTGTTATTAAAAGAGGCAGAATATCAAGTTCTTTGAATAGTTTAGAAACTGAAAACTAGTTCTTTCTAAACTTGGTGCGTAAAGACAATTACTCAAAAATCCATGTTTTATTCTTATCAAAAGATAAACATCTCCCACTGCAACAGCTACCATTTTTACAATAGTGCCCATGTGGACGGTGTTTTAATTTTCATTTAGTTGCCGGGTTTCCTGGAACCCTGCAATGAATTGCGGACATGATTAATGGCATCTGTATCTACACTCCAGGTTCTGGTAGATAACACCACTAAACATGTTTCAACTAATGAATTAAATACACCCATGTTGTTCTTAGTTTTAAGAAGACAGTCTACCTTAATGTCCAAGTCCTATTTCCAATCATTACAATTGGGACTACTAAGCCTTTTATATAGTATGACTACTAGGGGATTGACAAACATTTTAAATCCTAAGAATCACAAAAATACTTGGTCAAGATCAACTCCTAAAAAATCCCCATGAATTTTGTATACCACGATAGTGTAGATGTATACAAAATCGAAGAGGAGATTTTATTCATTAATTTTATTATCTCGTCAACTTTACTTTATGACGAATAAAATTAATAGTTGATCTGTCTTTGGTCAAAAACTTTTGAATTTAAAAAAAAATATTGATTCCTCAAACAATATTATTTAAATTCACCAACATCTCAAACACCGTGAATTTTGCATGCCACGTTAGTGTGGACGTATACAAATTCAACATTTGTAAAAGGAGAGTTTTAACCCATTAATTTTATTAACTTGCCAACCTAACTTTTGACAAATAAAATTAATAGTTGGTATCATTTGGTCACACAAATAATAGCAGTGACTCTAATGGGGAGGATACTATTAGATGTGTCTAAGTGTATACCATTACTTGACACTAAGTCCATTAATAAGATTATACCCCTTCCGTTGGGGAAGATCACACGCTCTTAATTAACTTCCTATAGTCATCCAAAAATGGAAGTCTGTTCTAGTGATCCACAAACAAGCTCATCCGTTATGGAGGAAGGCACTCAGAGCCAACGCGCAAGCTTGTTTGCATCACTTACATACCAGTAATGGAGACCATGGGATTTACTTAAAAATCCCTCTCCCACTTAGTTATTTATAAATGAGGAATTTTAACTATGCTAGCCTACTAAATATGTAAACTAACATGCACACACAGCACAATATAAAAGCAATAAATAGAAAATCTAATTTTCAACTATTATGACTTTTATCTCTAGTTGTCCTCCGTGTGTTGTCATCCCAAGCTTCTTGCGTCCATCTTGCTCCTAGTTCCGCTGCGCCTCTGGTCCTTAGAAGGTTCCACGCTTTGCAAGATTCGATTCGCGACATAAATAGAATTTTACATTTTTGATCCTATATTCCATAAAAGGAATGTACATGTATCTAGATCAAAAATAAAATCCTAATAAAACTAAATACAGCTCCTGCTGTATAATCATGCACACACATATAAATGCCCTTGACATGTCCAATGGTCCAATCACACACATAATAACTAAAAGCCATAATAGTTGGATCCTGCATCCACAAAGTTAGCACATCCTACTATTATCCTGCCTAAATTATGTATGACATGTGCATAATTAAACTAATACCAAATACACAGAGGCAAAACCCTAGCTCTGATACCAATTGTTGGTTGCTACTCAGAAAGCCTAGAGGTTCCACTGTACAAAAATTTTGTACAAAGGTCTGAACCTTTTCCTAGCTACCATGTGTTCTTTTAAATTAAATTTTGAATCGCCTGCGGAACTTAACACGTTTGATCCAAAACTTAATCTATTTGTTCTTTTAGGTTTTGACTTGGATCTCCTGCGGAACTTAACACGTTCGACCCAAATCACCTTAAGTTATTAATTCCATTAAATATTAGTTTCCATAATTGGTTCCCAGTACTGACGTGGCGAGGCACATGACCTTCTTGGATATGGGAGCAACCACCACCGACTAGACAAAACCTTTTATAGAAATCTAATATTTAATTTCCTAAAATAACTTTAGGTTAACCGAAAAGAACAATCAAATCACAAGGAAAAATAAAACAAAAGAACACAACTTCGAAAAACATATTCGAAATACTAGAATCGTAAGTCTCTTGTATTTGGTATTATTTCCATAAATAACTAGCATGATGCGGAAAGAAAAATTACTAGTTATACCTTTTAGAAAGACCTCTTGATCTTCTACTGTATTCCTCTTCTAACCTCGAACGTTGTGTGGGCAACGATCTTCCGAGATGAGAAACCACCAACCACCTTCTTCTCCTCCTAGCTAGGTTCGACCACAAAAAGCTTTATATAACGCCCGAAAATTCTCAAAACTATTTTAGAATTATTCTACGATTTTTCTGGAATTTTTAGATATTTTTCCGGAATTTTCCGAGTAGCGGAAGCAGCAAAAATAAATAGAACCGCAAAATAGCTTAGGCGGGAATCGAACCCGAGACCTATGGTTTAGGGATAATGTTAGTAACCGGTTGAACCCAGCAGGGCCGTGCTGAAAGAGAAGGAGAACATTTATATTTATATTTGAGTTGGGCCTAGTTACCCACTTAATATAAATTAAAAACATAAGTAGGTTTTGGTTTAATTTGGTTCGGCAACCTTCTCCTCTCAAAACCTCACGCCACCTTCTCCTCTCAAACCCTCACCGCCGCCTCTCCCTCTCCTCCTTCTCACGGCACACCAAGCCCCCAAGGGCCAAGGGAACTTCTTCCGGCGATGACTCCAACACGAAAAAGGTTTTTCTCCGCGAGAGGAACGTGAAGACACTAGTGGATCGTCGAGAGGATCGTTTCCATCGGAAAACCAGCGATTTGAATCGTAAGAAATTACGAATAGGAGGTAAGAAACCCCTCACCTGCAATATAATAGCTCCGTTTGGTTTTCTACGCATTAGTTTTAGCTATATGCAGTTTTTTTTCGGCACATAGGGTGTGTTTAAACCCTCCTCGAGGATTAGGGATCTAGTTGAGCACCTCTAGACGGGCCGGACACGTTGGTCTCCTTTAGTTGGAGATTCTAGACATTGTTGGGTGCCTAGAGGTGATCTCCCTATTAGAGGAGAGAGTTGGAGCACACCAAGTGTTCGGCAAAATGTTAGTGTAGCTAAATATCACCTCAGTTATGTTTAACAGCTCAGTTAAATGCATTAGTAGCATTTAAATCAGTATGTTAGTTTAGTTTCAGCTTACATGGGACTACGGTCCAATGGGTGGGCTCCCACAGTCGCCTCTAGGTTTAGATAACCTAGCTCTAGGTTCAGATAACCTAGAAACAGCAAAATAAGCAATTAGTAGCTATTCAGTATTTTATTTTCAGTGGCACTGTACTGGATTAGATATCCATTGGGCTGGGCTCCCATAGTCGGTCCCTAGGTTTAGATAACCTAGTTCTAGGTTTAGATAACCTAGTTAACCCTACTAAATTCGGGACTTGCAAACCCGGGTCTAGTTAGGGATGCGCGCATAGCAAGTACAGTTGTCGGGCCCAAACAGCATGATTACTATTTTCACTTATTATGATATTAGCTTTCAAACTCTTAATCTAATCCAGTGATTATAGTTTAAGATCAGTTTTAGCGCAGTTCAGTTTCAATTCAGTATCATGCTCCAGTTTAGTTTTTCCCTGTGAATATGCATGATAACTTTATGTGCAGTTGTTATACATGTTTTTATGTTCAGGTTTAGATATGTCATGATTGTATGCTTATATGCCATGCCATGCTAGTTTATTCAGTATATCCAGCATATGTTTCAAACAGCATGATTTAAAATCATATTTGCATCGTTGCATGTTTTTGTGAGGTAGATGGTTTCTTACTAAGCTTTAAGCTTACAGATACTATTTTTCCTTATACTGCAGATAAAGGTAAAGGAAAGATGGACTAGCAGAGGGTGCTGGGGGACAATGCAAAGGATGATGTGTGTGGCAGGAACTGGAATAAAAGATCCTTAGGGAGTTTAGCAGATTAAGAACTTAGTTTTTGTTTTAAGATACTTTTATGCAGTTCTAGTGGTTTTAAATGCTATGAATTAATAAGCTTTGCACTAGATCATGTTAGAATGCTAGTTAATAGATATTAGAACGTTTTACATGCATTCTATAACTGTTGTGTGATGTTTTAGCACGAACAAGTGCTGAAATCAGAGTTCCAGGAGCGAAATCAGAACTCTGATCGGTCTACAGACCGACCGATCCAGATGCAAACAGAAGGTTGGTATCTGCCACTGGATCGGTCAGCCGACCGATCCAGTCGCGAACAGAAAGTTGGCCTTCGCGAACAGAGGTTACCAAAGCTTGCTGATCGGTCTGCCGACCGATCAGTGAGCCACTGGATCGGTCAGCCGACCGATCAGTGCACTTTTGGATCGGTCGGTAGACCGATCCAGCCATGTACAGAAGCGACAGCCTATGGATCGGTCAGCCGACCGATCCAGAGAGTTTACTTCCGTGCCAGTGTCAGTGGGGTCGATCACGGGATCGATCCGACAACCCAATCGATCTAGGGATCGATTGAAATGCCTGATTACAACTAGCAGGTCATCTGAGAGGCATAGATTGTCTTCCCTAACAGGTGTACAACCCTTAGGTACACCTAGAATGTTAAGTTTAGATTTTATAGAAATCAGTTTAGTAAGATTTTCATCAATCCAGTTTTTCCGCATTAGTCATTTAGCACAGCATAACTGTAGCGATCGGCCTTACAGCCTAGTAGTAGAAGGTGGGTCGTTACACTTTACCAAGGATGAAGAACAAAACACCAACCAAGCTCCAAGAGATGCTAGCTTTCTCTCCTTCTTCTTCTTCTTCTTCTTCTTCTTCTCCAAGTAGTATCCGGCTGCCACAAGAGCTCCAAGCCATTGAGAATTTCGGCCACCACAAAGAGGGAGAGAGGAAGAGGATGGCCTGCCACTCCAAGGAATAAAAGAGGGAGAGAAATAATAGAGGTTGTTCAATGAAGGCACCCTCACCCCTTCTTTTATATTCCTTGGCCTAGGCAAATTAGGAAATTTAATTACAATAAAATTTCCTCAATTTTCTTGACATGATTTAATTGAGAAAAATAAAATAAAATTTCCCCAATTGAAATCTTATGGCCGGCCACATCAATGAAATCAAATTGGACAAGTTTCAATCAACAATTAAAACTTCCTAATTTATTTCCAGAAATTTTAAAAAATAAAATTTCTCTTCAAAATCTCTTCATGGTTGATAAAAGGAAATTTCTATAATTTTAATTTTACAACATGTGAATAATTTTTAAAAAGAAAATAAAATATCTCACCAATCTACAAATAAGGAAAGAGATCTAATCTCTTTCTTTAATCTTTTGTAGATCTTTTACAAGAGAGATATTTTAATTTTAATTCTCTTTAATAAATTATATCTCCCACATAATAAAAATTAAAATTAAAATTCCTTTTTAAATTAATTTGGCCGGCCCCCACTAGCTTGGGTTCAAGCTAGGGCCGGCCCTAGCTTGGTTCCCAAGCTAGCTTGGCCGGCCCCCTATTGGTGGGTATAGAAGGTGGGTATAGGTGGGTATAGTACTCTATAAATAAGAGGCTACGATAGGGACCGAGAGGAGGAATTGGTTTTGGTCTCCCGATAAAATTAAGCATCCCGTGTTCGCCCCGAACACACAACTTAATTTTATCAATAATAATTCATTCCACTAGAGAACTATTATTGAACTACCGCACCAATCCCAAATTACATTTTTTGGGCTCCTTCTTATTATGAGTGTGTTAGTCTCCCTGTGTTTAAGATATCGAATGTCCACTAATTAAGTGAGTTACTGACAATTTATTTAATTAATATCTAAGTCCAAGAGTAGTACCACTCAACCTTATTGCCATGTCAGACTAGGTCCACCTGCAGGGTTTAACATGACAATCCTTATGAGCTCCTCTTGAGGACATTATCAACCTAGTATCTCTAGGACACAGTTTCCTTCTATAATCAACAACACACACTATAAGTGATACCATTTCCCAACTTATCGGGCTTATTGATTCATCGAACTAAATCTCACCCATTGATAAATTAAAGAAATAAATATCAAATATATGTGCTTGTTATTATATTAGGATTAAGAGCACACACTTCCATAATAACCGAGGTCTTTGTTCCTTTATAAAGTCAGTATAAAAGGAACTACCTCAAATGGTCCTACTCAATACACTCTGAGTGTACTAGTGTAATTATATAGTCAAGATAAACTAATACCTAATTACACTACGACCTTCTAATGGTTTGTTCCTTTCCATTTTGGTCGTGAGCTACTGTTTATAATTTATAAGGAACCAATAACATGATCTTCTGTGTGTGACACTACACACCATGTTATCTACAATATAAATTAATTGAGCAACTACATTTATCATAAATGTAGACATTTGACCAATGTGATTCTTATTTCTAGATAAATGTTTATACCAAAAGCTAGGCTTTTAGTATACACTCTAACACTTCGGTAATTATCTAGTCATTACTTCAGATAATATCTGAAGTCTATTGTCCATTTTCACATAGTGGGTGTGCCCCAGCTGTTAGACCAGTTGTCGAATGCGAAGATGGTGAAGGATGAATGGGGGATAGGGGTCACAGTGGAGATCAGAGCTGACGGATTGGTAGTGCCCGAGGAGCTGATTGAGCCGATCCGTGGAGGTGGTGATGGGGGAAGAGAGTGGCAAGGGGATGCAGAAGCGAGCGTGGGAGTGGAAGGAGAGAGCTAGGGTGGCAGTAGACCCGACCCCAGGCCAGGTCCAGCCCGGACCTAGCCTAGGCTCATAACCAAGTCAATGGGTCAGTTGCCCGTTGACCCGGTTCACCAGGCCCAATCGGAACTGGCCCGGCAGGATGTCGAGTCGGTTCCTGTTCCATAAGTCAAAAATCGGCGACCCCCGGTTTACCCAATTTTTTTTTGCTAGTTGGAAGCGTCATTGACGGTTCCTAGCTGTTGAGGGGGGTGGGGGGTTTTTTGGATATTTTTTTTTTCAATTGTTAAGATTATTTAACTGTGTTTTGATCAATGACTATGATTTAGTGTTCGTTACTATCCAAACTCTATAAATAGAGAGTTTATTTCATCTTTTTCACACAAATCTTCTCTACTCTTAATTTCAATTTCGTATTCTCTATACGTCTTCATCTCCATTTCTATACACCTTTGTTTCCAATTTTCAATTACAATGGAAGGAGGTCGTGAAGGTGCATCATCTCGAGCTCGGAAGGGAAAAGAAATAATTAATCCGCGCGAGGATCCCAACATTTAATCCACCGATGATGAGATCGAGCACCTTCCAAATCTGACACCCGAAATACAAGAAAGTACTGATGCAATTACTTCTAAAATTCGAGAAATTCTTCCTCTAAAGTCTTCTATTTTACTAAACATTTTGAAAAGGTCACTCTTTCATCGAGAGAATTGTCGTCGAGAGAATTGCGTGCAAAATATAAGACTACAATGTTTTCTATAAGAATTGCGTGCAAAATATAAGCAGCTATGGATCATTGAAATGACATGTAGAAACGAAGTACCCGACGAAATATAGACTCGACCGTTCTCAAACACAATTATCTAGATTTTTTTCAACTAGCGGTAGTACTAATTCTAATTTATTTTTATATTCGGATAATACATTAAGAGAATTATTAGCTAAATTTTTTTCTGTAGAATATCTTTTTTTTAATTTTGGATCTAAATATACATTTGAAGATTTTTGTAAAGAATATATTAATTCATGTGCTAAATGTGTTCCTAGGACTACACTTACTTGTACAATTAAAAAATTAATAAAATAAGAAAAAAAAAGAATTTAATTGATGAATTTATTAAATTAGATAATAAAGTTTCTTTATGTTCTGACATTTGAAGTGATTATTGGCAAACACATTCATAGACGGGTGTGACTTTCCATTGGATCGATAACTCTTGGAATTTCTAAAAATATTTGTTAGCTTATAAAGTTTTCAATGAATCACATAATATTCATAACATCGCATAATTATTATATTTAATTTTCACTACAAGAAAACATGGCTTCAGAAACAGATTTTTGAAACAGAATTAAAATTTGTTTTAGATTTAAGTAAATTAGAGTCTGATTTGCTACAAAATTACTGATTCGTTTCACTTTAATAAAATATAATATTTGAAAAGAAATTAGAGATGAAATTTAAAATGAATTTGAAACGAAACTCTAAATAAATATTTATAAACAAAAATAAATATAGATTATAAACAGAATTTGAAACCATATAATTTTGATTAAAAATTTTGTTTAAAATTTAATGAAAATTTTAAGACATAAATAAAATTTGTTTAAGATTTATATAAATCATAAATGGATTTGATACAAAATTATTAATTTGTTTCACTATAATAAAAAGATGAATTAATCGAAAAAAATAAAAGTTTTATCAAGATTTCTATTAAAATAAATTGATTAATCCAAATTAATTAATTAATTCATCAAACATAATTTAATTAGTCAATAAAAAATGATGATATTTTGTTCCCTTAGGTTTTTAATTAAACCTAGATTTTATTTTTTCTTACCGTTCCTTAACCTGCCTCCGTATTCCCCGCTGCCTACTGCCTTCCTTATTCCTTGGCGTGAGCCCTCCGCCGCCTACCTCCTCACCACCACCTAGATCAATCCGATTAGACGAGGAAGCAATTTCCATCCTATCCTACCTCCTTCCGACTTCCAAGCTCTCTTCTCGCAGAATCCTAGTCGCTTGTACCCACGCCCCACCCCACCCTAATCCTTTTCCTTGCTTCAAGTCCACCCCTTACCACTGTCGACCTCTTCCCCATCTTCCTCCCCACATCAACCAAGCTACTAGTACAAGCTCATCTCCGATCGAGAACCTCTTCCCTTGGTCGTTTGAATTCAAGGTTTTGGGAGAGCTCTCACACCCCAAAGTTCCTTTTTTTGGCTATTGTTTAGGTTTTTGGGTTGTTGAATGGCGATGGAGGATGCAACAGAGAGTTGCGACAGTTGGGATGTGGTGGATTTGGCTCGCATACATACTCGGCAGAAACTGCAACACCGTGTTTAACCAGTTCCTTAGCTACCACCATCTTTACTCCGATGTATGCGCCACCTTCACATTGCGTTGTTGCGGTTCCACGAAGTCACCACCTACACCGCAGGTGCCTGTGCTATTGTAGCCTATAATCACATAAGTTTAGTATATGGAAGATTCCTATGAGTGATTCTTCTATAGAACTTCCTAAAGGTAAAACTGTACTAAATTTTTCGGTCTCCATTTTATCTCACTGCATTAGGAAGCATGCTTGATGGAAATTGTATAACTTTTTTTTGTTATCATATTTTTTGGCTTGTCAGATATTGGGGCAATGACTTTTTTTTTGTTAAGTAAGAATTTCATTAGACATAAAGTTGATATTTGTTCTTGTTCTTGATCGTGCTAATGGATTACCTATATCTAAGGATTTTGAGCATGTTATCCATTTAGAATTGCTAAAGTCAAATTCTATAACTATGCACCAAACTATTCATCTTTTTATTGACATATTTTCAATTAGAAAAAATTTCATAAAATTATTGTTCGAAGGATATGGATGCATTATGATACTGTAGGTCTGAAATAATTTTAGTATAGTTTTTTAAGGCTTGGAATAATTATAGTATGATTATTAAATAAAATTTTTTAAGGGTATGGTGTAAGTTATAATTTAATAGTCATTCTCAAATCTTAATTTATTTCTTATTTTTATTTTATATGACATTCACATTATTGCATAGAGGAGGTCAAGTGGATGAGGATACTTATGCAAGAGCAATATGTAAGTCATAAATTATTTTATTTTATTTACATTTTGGAATGATATGTTTTTTTTATCAAATGCACTAAATACTATGATTATTTAAGTAGCTACTTTTGATTCTAAAAAAATGATTATTTATGTTTTCTTTCTGCTTTTAGTTGTGACTATTCGATGTTCAAATTTCAATTCAAAAGTCTCTTTTGTATTTAATGTTTTTGCTTATGGGGTTTTTCAGGTTTTACTTGAAATGCAGGTAGCTTCTTTGAACTGATGTTGTTGATAAGATTGAGTAGTTCCTTGAGGTGATTAATAAGGTATTTGATAATATTCAGAATCATCTTTTAATCATTTACTTAGTACTATTTTCTTATATCTGTTATAGTTTAGTTTACTATTGTCACAAAATTATTTCTAAGTAGTGTTTAGAGTTCATCTGGTATTGTGTTTGTGGATTTTTTTTTAGCTTGTGTTTTAAATTAATCAATGTGCGATAAAAAAAACTAGCAAGCCTCTTGTATTGTCTTGTATTCTATTTTCTTATTCACACTAACCTAATGTTCATAGTTTTGTGATCTTTATTATTTTAGAGACAATAGTCTTCATGAATAGATTTATTGATTCTTAGCATTGCCACCTAACTATGAACTAATCAGTGGATTAACAATGATGTTAATTATGGCTTTTGTATAATCTCAATTTATTTGTATTGAAAATTTGGGATTGTAAGACTTACTGGTTTTATATTTTAATTTGCTAGATTGTCTCAACAAAATTGGTTGGTTTGTTACTTTCTACAAGAGAAACAATTCATCTCATGGAGTTCGAAGACATGCTGCTAGCAAGAGGATGGAGGAAAAAATTATTGAATGAATAAATTTGAAGCTCGTTATCACAAAAAGTAGGAAAGGGAGGAAAAGCTTATCAAGAAAGGTAGACAAAGAGAAGAAAATCTCAAGAAGATGATTCGTAAAATGATTCAAAAGGTAGAATATACAAATCAATTTTATCTAGGAGGATCTGGTCCCATGGGCATCATGATCGACAATGTAAAAATTAAATTACTTATGGTGAGATTTAAAAATCTATACAGTTTCTTATTGTTTGAGTATTAATTCAATTTGCTTGGATGATGTAAATTTTTTATTTATCAATGTTAATTGTATGATGCTCTTAGATTTAAAAATTAGTTTTTAAATATTTTTAATTAGAAATAAATTTTAAAAATAAAATTATATATGGATTTATATAATTAAATTTATAAACCGATTAAAATTACATTTGACATGTTATTTAAGACGGATTTAAAACAAAATTTAGAGATGAAATTTATATTTTAAACTAATTTCATTGGTCAATTTAAAACAGATTTATAAACGATTTTCTAATCGGTTTCTAAATTAGAGACGGAATAATTTCGTCTCTTGAATTAGCAACGGGGCTTTCAATAACGGATTTTAGAAACGGAATATTCTGTCTCAAACTTTCTTTAGAAACAGAAAAATGACTTTTAGAGACGAATTTTTTCGTCTCTGAAGCCCTGTTTTCTTGTAGTGTTTAGAAGAATATGAATTAACTTATAAAATATTTTCAATATCATGAGATAATGTTAGTTTCAATACCACTTGTGTAGATGATCTAAAATTTATTTGTTAACCTATTATTGATGGTCTATTATTTTTATATTCGTTGTGTATGCCATGTTTTAAATTTATATGTGTTCAAGATGGATTAAAAATTTTAGAAAATTATATTAAATTATAATTTCTTATTTATGATCGCATTCATCTATAATAAAATAATGGGGCAAATTTTATAAAACTAATGAAATGAGATCTAAAAAATTTCCATATAATGTAACAACACGTTAGAATTCAACATACAAATTATTACAAGATTCATTTCAATATAAAAATATTATGTTCATTTTTTTGCATGAAATACTAATACTGATATATATTTATTTTCACAACAATGAAATATTTGTGAAATTTTAAGAGTATTTAATGATACAATCGAATAACTTTATGATGTTTATTATCTTACTGCTCAATTAGTTTTAGAAATTTTTTTGAATATAGTATTAGTTTTAAATGAACATATTAATAATAAATCTTTATCTTCTTACATATAACTCATGAAAACTAAATGTAAAAAATATTTTTATTTTATTCTTGAAATTTATTTAATTACACTTGCTTTAGATCCTAGACTTAAATTAGAAGTTTTACGAGAAATAATGTTAACTTTATATTATGATGTTTCAATTCCAATTAAAGATTTTTCTTCTCCTGATTTCATTAATATTATATATAATGTTAGAATTATTTATATAATATTTATAATCAATATTATATAAAATATGGAACACAAACTAATATTTCTAAAATATAACAAACTACTAATAGTAATTTAAAATTTACAAAAATATAATTTTTATTAAAAGAACGGACGAAACGCTCACAAAAATCCTCAAGTTTCACATAGGAACTTGAGAATTATTTTATGACTTCTTTTGATTTTAATGAAGCAGATAGGGAAAATTTTGATATCTTAAAATGGTAGTCGCAGAAGGCTTAAAGTTTTCCTGTTCTCCCCGTGATGACCAACGAAATTTTAGCTTGTCCAGTGTCAACTGTTGTTGTAGAGCAAACGCTCAGTGTGATTAACTTTGTCTCCCGACTCATTGGAAGCCCAACTATTACTCGACGATTGGACCAGAGCTAAGAAAAGAATCCAAGGAATGTAACTTTCAGATGACAAAGTTGAAGGTTTTGATATCAAAGGAACAAATACAACAGGAACAGAAAATAAAAGTGAGTAGTGACAAAGTTACTTTCAAATGTAAAAGGGTAAAAATATAAAAGAACTACGTGGACTTTGATTCCCCTATACCTTAAGGGGATACATAGACAACTTAAATGAGTGCAAGCCCTTTTTTAAATAAATTTTAAATTTTAAATTTTTTAAATATAATAACTTTGAATTGTGGCCAGGGGTGTAGCCACATAGACGAGAGGGGGTGCAACTGCCCCTCTCATATTTTGTTAAAATATTAATATTATATATTTGAAAGTCTTCATCATCACTTTGATGGGGTGATTCATCACCGTTCATTTTCAAAAATTGAAGGCGATCACATATTTGAAAAGACCATGACCTAAGCTATCCATTAGTACCACTTTTATTAGAAAATATCATAACTTGAAATATTAAGTATTGAATTTTAAAAATAAAATATATAATAATAAACAGATAAACTAAATCGTAGGATATGAAGTGAGAGTGCTAAATTAAAATTGAATTAGGTTTGAACTAACTAGTGCAGAGATAAGGATTACGTTAGTTCAAAAAATAATTGATTTAGAGTTGATTTGGTTATATTATAGCCAAACCAAATTTAAAATTTAAACGAGTTCGATCGATTTAAAAAGAATTAGGATATTTTTTTAGTAAACTTTTTATTTATTTTTTTTCTCACCCTTTTCTCTGTAAGCATGTTGCAACCCTGACCCATTGTACCTTATGTTACCCTTTCGTCCATTCCTCTCTTTTATTTTTATCTTACTCTTCTTCCCCATTTGCTTCTTCTCCAATAGTAGTAAACTTACCACTTTTTCCTCTCCTCTTCTTGAGCACAAGAGTTTTCTTTTCTTCTCTGGTAAGCAAGAAATGCAGCATCAACTACTGCCCTCTTTCAGCAACAAGAGCATCCCTCGACCCTCGCATCTTCTTCCTCTTCTCGTGTTTTTTAGGATTTTATTAGCACCGCAAGAATAATCATATTTTGTCTTACCTTGCTCTCTTTGTGTTGTTGCCAAACTCATCGAAACTAGTCAAGGTTGTTAATAAATAAGGTGCAATTTTCCTCTTTTGCTTATTCCTCCCTATTTTCTCTACTCTATTTTTCTCAAAAGCAATAATACTCCAAGAGGAGTAAATTATTTATTTCTTTTAATGTTTTATTAATTGGAGAAGAATTGTAAAGTATAAATTTTATTTTATTAAATTATTTATTAGGATGGTTATTTAGATTGCAATATAAGACTCAAACATAAGAATGCTAAATATTATAAGGAAGTAAGATTACAAATGATTTTTCGACTTGGAATCATAAATAAGCTTAGGAGATCGACAGATCATTGTTTTAACTAAAACCAAGGGTTATGGTCAAAGTTTTTGAATTTTAGTTCATTTCATCTCCTTAAATTTGAAATTTGGGCTTTTGGATGGTGAAAATCACCCCTTTTGATTGAAAATTTTAGTTACGCCACTGACCATGATGAACCATAGCGAACTATGGTGAACCGTGAACCGATAGTTCTGAATCGTGAATCGTAACTATCTTGGGATGTTAAGGTTAAGGGTCGACCAACCAGGAACTGTCGAATCGACGGTTTGGAACCGTCGAATCGACGGTTTGGAACCGTCGAATCGACGGTTTCGAATCGTCGATTCTGAATCGTTTGAAGAAATTAAGAGAAGGGAAAAACTAACCATATTATTGGATTTTAAAATTGATACAGAGTATAAGGTCTTATAGAGTTAAGTTAAGAAACCCTAAACTTTAAAAAAAAAGGAAAAGTCCAAATTACCCTAAAAATTATAAATAAATAAATATATAATCTAACATCCTCTCTCAAACTCACGATGCTACAGCTAGAAGCATTGAGTGTCAGATAAGAAACGAAAATGTGAAGTGGAATGTACCTTGGTAAACATATTAACAATTTGTAGCGTTGAAGGAACAAAAAGCAATGTGATAGTGTCAATCTGAAGATGGTGACGAGTAATGTGACAATCAATTTCAATATTTTTCGTCCGCTTATGAAAAATTGAATTGCGTGTAATTTGAATAGCACTCTGATTATCACAATGTAACGGAGTAGGTTGATGAATAGAGACACCCATATCCGCAAGCAACCAACGCAACCAAGATAAAGAATCACATTTGTTGGAGTGTATACTGAAAGCCTAAGCTTTGTAAACATTCATTATGAATAAAGAATCACATTTGGTCAAATTGTCTACATTTGTTTGTAGTTGTTCAATTAATTTATATTGTAGATAACATAGCATGTGGTGTCATATGCAGAAGATAATGTTATCAGTACCTTATAAATTATAAACAGTAGCTCACGACCAAAATGGAAAGGAACAAACCATTAGAAGGTCGTAGTGTAATTAGGTATCAGTTTATCTTGACTGTATAATTACACTAGTACACTTAGAGTGTATTGAGTAGGACCGAGGTCGTTTCTTTTATACTGATTTTATAAAGAAACAAAGACCTCGGTTATTATGGAAGTGTGTGCTCTTAATCCTAATATAATAACAAGCACATATATTTGATATTTATTTCTTTAATTTATCAATGGGTGAGATTTAGTTCGATGAATCAATAAGCCCGATAAGTTGGGAAATGGTATCACTTATAGTGTGTGTTGTTGATTATAGAAGGAAACTGTGTCCTAGAGATACTAGGTTGAGAATGTCCCCAAGAGGAGCTCATAAGGATTGTCATGTTAAACCCTGCAGGTGGACTTAGTCCGACATGACGATAAGGTTGAGTGGTACTACTCTTGGACTAAGATATTAATTAAATGAGTTGTCAGTAACTCACTTAATTAGTGGACATTCGATATCTTAAACATAGGGAGACTAACACACTCATAATAAGAAGGATCCCAAAAATGTAATTTGGGATTGGTGCGGTAGTTCAATGATAGTTCTCTAGTGGAATGAATTATCATTGATAAAATTAAGTTGTGTGTTCGGGGCGAACACGGGATGCTTAATTTTATCGGGAGACCAAAATCAATTTCTCCTCTCGGTCCCTATCTTAGCCTCTTATTTATAGAGTTCTATACCCACCTATACTCACCTTATATACCCACCCAATAGGGGCCGGCCAAGCTAGCTTGGGAACAAGCTAGGGCCGGCCTAGGTATAAAATTGGGTGGCCGGCCCTAGCTTGAACCCAAGCTAGTAGGGCCGGCCAAATTAAATTAAAAAAGAAATTTAATTTTAATTTTATTATTATGTGGAAGATATAATTTAAAGAATTAAAATTAAAATATCTCTTGTAAAAGATCTACAAAGATTAAAGAAAGATTAGATCTCTTTCCTTTGGAGATTGGAGAGATGTTTTATTTTTCTCTTTAAAATTATTCACATGTTAATAAAATTAAAATTATAGAAATTTCCTTTTATTAACCATGAAGAGATTTTTAAAGAGAAATTTTATTTTTAAAATTTCCGGAAACAAATAAGGAAAGTTTTAATTGTTGATTGAAACTTGTCCAATTTGCTTCCTCTTGATGTGGCCGGCCATTAGAGTTTATTTGGGAAATTTTATTTTATTTTTCTCAAATAAATCATGTCAAGGAAATTAAGGAAATTTTATTGTAAATAAATTTCCTAATTTACCTAGGCCAAGGAATATAAAAGAAGAGGTAGGGGTGCCTTCATGAGATACAACCTCTATTATTTTCTCTCCCTCTTTTGTTCCTTGGTGTGGCCGGCCATCCTCTCCCTCTCTTCCTCTTGTGGTGGCCGAACCTTTCTCCCTTCCTTGGAGCTCTTGTGGTGGCCGGATACTACTTGGAGAAGAAGAAGAAGGAGAGAAAGTTAGCATCTCTTGGAGCTTGGTTAGTATTTTGGTTTTTCTCCTTGGTAAAGCTTTTCCTTTGTGGCCGAACCTTGCTTGGAGGAGAAGAAGGTGGTTGGTGGTTTCTCATCTCGGTAGATCGTTGCCCAAACAACGTCCGAGGTTAGAAGAGGAATACGGTAGAAGATCAAGAGGTTTTTCTACAAGGTATAACTAGTAATTTTTATTTCCGCATCATGCTAGTTATTTATGGAAATAATACCAAATACAAGAGGCTTACGTTCTAGAATTTCGAATATGTTTTTTCGATGTTGTGTTCGTTTGTTTTTTCTTTTCCTTGTGATTTGATTGTTCTCTTTGGTTAACCTAAAGTTATTTTAGGAAATTAAATATTAGCTTTCTATAAAAGGTTTTGTCTAGTCGGTGGTGGTTGCTCCCATATCCAAGAAGGTCATGTGCCTCGCCACGTCAGTACTGGGAACCAATTATGGAAATTAATATTTAATGGAATTAATAACTTAAGGAGACTTGGGTCGAACGTGTAAAGTTCCGCAGGAGATCCAAGTCAAAACCTAAAAGAACAAATAGATTAAGTTTTGGATCAAACGTGTTAAGTTCCACAGGCGATCCAAAATTTAATTTAAAAGAACACATGGTAGCTAGGAAAAGGTTAAGATCTTTGTACAAAATTTTTGTACAGTGGAACCTATAGGTTTTCCGAGTAGCAACTAACAATTGGTATCAGAGCTAGGGTTTTGCCTCTGTGTATTTGGTATTTAGTTTAATTATGCACATGTCATACATAATTTAGGCAGGTTAATAGTAGGATGTGTTAACTTTATGGATGCAGGATCCAACTATTATGGCTTTTAGTTATTATGTGTGTGATTGGACCCTTGGACATGTCAAGGGCATTTATATGTGTGTGCATGATTGTATTAAAATACAGCAGGAGCTATATTTAGTTTTAATTAGGATTTTATTTTTGATCTAGATACATGTACATTCCTTTTATGGAATATAGGATCAAAATGTAAAATTCTATTTATGTCGCGGATCGAATCTTGCAAAACGTGGAACCTTCTAAGGACCAGAGGCGCTGCGGAACAAGGAGCAAGATGGATGCGACAGCTAGACCCAGTGGCGGTGGCCAAATATGGCAGCAGCTTGGGATGACAACACACGGAGGACAACTAGAGATAAAAGCCATAATAGTTGAAAATTAGTTTCTCTATTGCTTTTATATTATGCTGTGTGTGCATGTTAGTTTACAAGTAAAGTAGGCTAGCATAGTTAAAATTCCTCATTTATAAATAACTAAGTGGGAGGGGGATTTTTTTTTTTTAAAAAAAATCTCATGGTCTCCATTACTGGTTTGTAAGTGATTTTTAAATAAATCTCATGGTCTCCATTACTGGTTTGTAAGTGATGCAAACAAGCTTGCGCGTTGGCTCTGAGTGCCTTCCTCCATAACGGATGAGCTTATTTGCGGATCACTAGAACAGACTTCCATTTTTGGATGACTATAGGAAGTTAATTAAGAGCGTGTGATCTTCCCCAACGGAAGGGGCATAATCTTATTAATGGACTTAGTGTCAAGTAATGGTATACACTTAGACACATCTAATAGTATCCTCCCCAACGGAGTCACTGCTATTATTTGTGTGACCAAATGATACAAACTATTAATTTTATTTGTCAAAAAGTTAGGTTGACAAGATAATAAAATTAATGGGTTAAAAACCCTCCTTTTACAAATGTTGATTTTGTATACGTCCACACTAACGTGGCATACAAAATTCACGGTGTTATAAGGTGTTGGTTAATTTAAAATAGTATTGTTTGAGGAATCAATATTATTCTAAATTTAGAGTTCGACCAAAAGTTATTTGTGATTCTTAGGATGTCTTTCAACCCACTGTCCATCATACTTAATAGATTTACTGGACCAAACTACATAGATTGGAAAAGAAACACGGACATTGTTCTTCTTCTGAAAGCTATAAATATGTCTTGATGAGAAGTGCCTGATGCACCTCTTGGTGAATCTACCCAAGAGGAGATTGAATATCATAGGAAATGGGTAAAAGCGGATGAGATGGGCGGTGTTACATTTTGGCTTCAATGTCAAATGTATTACAACATCAAGATCAATTACCCTATGATATTATGAACAATCTCAAGGAACTCTTTGGTCATTAGGATAGGGCTTCAGGCAAGAAGCCATGAGAAAGATAATGACCACCACCAGTACTCCTGTGAGGATCATATCCTAAAGATGATGGCTTATCCGAGCGAGATACAGATCCTTGGAGGAGAAATTGATGGGAAACCCGGATCGATATGATCCTCCAACGCTACCTAGAAGTTTTGAGCAGTTCCGTTTGAACTATAATATGAATAAGAGGTTTATTCATTAGCGGAACTATTGACAAGCAGAAGAAGGATTATTTCGTCACAATGCTCAAATTCACTATCTCGAAAATGGTTCTGCTTCTAAAGGAAAGAAGAAGAAGAAACAAGTGGTTCAAGAAAGAAAGTGAATAAATCTCGGAGTACGGGATTTAATGAAGAAGCCGAAGGCCAAGTGTTTCATCTGTAAGCAGACGCGGGCTGTCCTCGTAGGAACCAAAACAAAGATATATCTCATACTCTAGTTGTTGAAACATGTTTAGCGGTGTTATCTACCAACACCTGGTGTAGATACGGGAGCCATGATCATGTCTGCAATTCCTTGCAGGGGTTCCAGGAAACCCGACGACTATCTGAAGGAGAAATTACCGTCTACATGGGCAATACTACTAAGGTGGCAGCTGTTGCAGTGGGAGACGTCTACTTATCTTTTAGTAGAAATAGAAATGTGATTTTAAGAAATTGTCTTTATGTACCCAGTTTAGAAAGAATTTAATTTCAGTTTCAAAACTGTTTTTAGATGAATATTCAGTTTCTTTCAGTAACGATATAGTTATTAAAAGAAATTATCTGATTCTGGTGCATTAGTTGGCAATTTGTATACTTTAAATCCAATTTCTTCCACAAAGCAAAACATGGAAATTTATACCTCATCTTCTAACTCTAATAAGAGAAAAGAACCTTCGGAAATGAACCAAGCATATCTTTGGCATCTAAGGCTTGGTCATATTAACTTAAGTAGGATTCAGAGGCTTATAGCCGATGGACTTTGAGTTCATTTGAGTTGGAAAATTTTCCAACTTGTGAATCTTGCTTGGAAGGTAAAATGACCAAGAGGCCATTCAAGGCCAAGGGTATAGAGCCAAAGAAGTGTTAGAATTGGTTCACTCTGATTTGGTCCTATGTCCGTCCGGGCAAGAGGAGGTTTTGAATATTTTGTCTCTTTCATGACGATTATTCAAGATATGGATACATTTACCTAATGCAAGTCCGAGTGCTTTGATAAGTTCAAAGAATACAAGGTGGATGTGAGAAACGACTAGGTAAAGTATCAAGACACTACTCAGATCGTGGTGGCGAATACCTCTTAGGAGAGTTTAGGAATTACTTATCGAAAGTCGGATTCAATCCCAACTGGACCAACAGAATGGTGTGGCAGAGCGAAGGAATAGGACTCTTATGGAGATGGTTAGATCAATGATGAGTTATTCAATTCGTTTTGGGGATATGCCCTGGAAATATGTTCCGAACTTAGTACCTTCTAAATCGTTTCTTCTACTCCCATAGAATTATGGAATGGGCGAAAGCCCATCTAAGACATATTCGGATTTGGGGTAGTCAGCACATGTGCTGAAACCAGATCTTGATAAGTTATCCCGTCAGAAGTTCGCATGTTTGTAGGATATCCCAAAGGAACGAAGGTGGTTTATTCTATAGTCCTAAAGACGAAGGTCATTGTTAGCACCAATGCCCAGTTTTTAGAAGAAGACTATATAATGGATCACAAGCCCGAGCAAAGTTGTTTTAGAAGAACTTAGAGGACACGTCTACTTTACCAGTACAAGATGAAGTACCACAAGAGACGCAACACGTGTCACACATGATACACAACCACCAATGCCTCGTCGTAGTGGGAGGGTTGTAAGGCAACTGAAAGATTCATATTTTGGGAGAATCTTGGATTTGATCCTGGTAAACATGAACCGATCCGGACATATGATGAAGCACTCCAAGATAGATCTTGGCAAAAGGCGATGAATTCGAAATAGAGTCAATGTACTCTAACAAGGTCCGGGAGCTTAGAACCACCGATGGTGTAAAAGCCGTTGGATGTAAGTGGATCTACAAAGGAAAAGAGGGATGACGGGAAGGTAGAAACCTTCAAAGCTAGGCTTGTTGCGAAGGGTACACTCGGAAAGAGGAATCGATTATGAGGAAACCTTTTCACGGTAGCCATGCTTAAGTCTATCCGGATACTCTTATCCATTCTTGCTCATATGGATTATGAGATTTGGCAAATGGATGTCAAGACTTCCTTAATGGAAGTCTTGAAGAGAACATCCATATGAAGCAACCGAAGGTTCATTGAAAAAGGCAAGAGCATCTAGTGTGCAAGCTCAATCGGTCCATTTATGGAAGCAACAAGGTCTTGGAACATCCGGTTTAATGAAGTAATCCATCATATGGATTTATTCAAAGTCCGGATGAGTCTTGTGTATATAAAGAGTATGTAACGTGGTGGTATTTCTTGTACTATCGTAGATGATATTTTGTTAATTGGCAACAATGTCAAGGTACTATCGGACGTAAGGGTATGGTTGTCCAAACAATTTGATATGAAGGACTTAGGAGATTGTGCACACATTCTTGGGATCAAAGTTATAAGGGATCGTAAGAAAAGAATTGTGTCTGTCCCAAGCTTCATATATAGATACAATCCTTGCTCGTTTTAGCATGCAGATTCCAAGAAAGGTTTCTTACCTTTTAGACATGGGGTAGCTCTATCTAAAGAGATGTCTCTAAAGACGCCGAAAGAGATAGAGGACATGAAAGCAGTTCCTTATGCTTGGTGTAGGAAGCCTAATGTATGCAATGCTATGTACGAGACCCGATATTTGTTTTGTGGGCATGGTCGCAGATATCGAGTAACCGGACAAGGACATTGGACTGCAGAATATATTGAAGTACCAGAAGGACTAGAGATTATATGCTAGTTTACCATGCAGACGATCTGCTCCCTAGCGCATTTCCTGTCGCAGATAGGGATAAGATGAAGTCTACATCAGGGCTATGTGTTTACTTTAGGAGGTGGAGCCATTTCATGGAGGAGTGTTAAGGCGTTTCGGACTCAACCATGGAAGTCGAGTATGTAGCAACCTCTGACAAAAGAAGCGGTATGGCTCGGGAACTTTCTAATGGACTTAGATGTGATTCTGGTTTGCTCAAAATCATCACAATTTATTGTGATAATAGCGCTATTGCAAACTCGAAGGAACCACGAGCTCATAAGGCAAGTAAACATATAGGCTAAGTACCACGATACGAGATATCGTGAGCGAGGAGAAGTTGTCATCGCCAAGATTGCATGAGCACCTGGCGGATCCTTTCACTAAGGCCCGAAAGCTTTCGATCGGCATGTGGAGGGAATGGGAATCAGATGTATGGTAGAAGATATGGCAGCTTAGTCATTAGTATAAGTGGGAGATTGTTGGAGTGTATACTGAAAGCCTAAGCTTTGTAAACATTCATTATGAATAAAGAATCACATTTGGTCAAATTGTCTACATTTATTTGTAGTTGTTCAATTAATTTATATTGTAGATAACATAGCATGTGGTGTCATATGCAGAAGATAATGTTATCAGTACCTTATAAATTATAAACAGTAGCTCACGATCAAAATGGAAAGGAACAAACCATTAGAAGGTCGTAGTGTAATTAGGTATCAGTTTATCTTGACTGTATAATTACACTAGTACACTTAGAGTGTATTGAGTAGGACCATTTGAGGTCGTTTCTTTTATACTGATTTTATAAAGAAACAAAGACCTCGGTTATTATGGAAGTGTGTGCTCTTAATCCTAATATAATAACAAGCACATATATTTGATATTTATTTCTTTAATTTATCAATGGGTGAGATTTAGTTCGATGAATCAATAAGCCCGATAAGTTGGGAAATGGTATCACTTATAGTGTGTGTTGTTGATTATAGAAGGAAACTGTGTCCTAGAGATACTAGGTTGAGAATGTCCCCAAGAGGAGCTCATAAGGATTGCCATGTTAAACCCTGCAGGTGGACTTACATGACGATAAGGTTGAGTGGTACTACTCTTGGACTAAGATATTAATTAAATGAGTTGTCAGTAACTCACTTAATTAGTGGACATTCGATATCTTAAACACAGGGAGACTAACACACTCATAATAAGAAGGAGCCCAAAAATGTAATTTGGGATTGGTGCGGTAGTTCAATGATAGTTCTCTAGTGGAATGAATTATCATTGATAAAATTAAGTTGTGTGTTCGGGGCGAACACGGGATGCTTAATTTTATCGGGAGACCAAAACCAATTTCTCCTCTCGGTCCCTATCGTAGCCTCTTATTTATAGAGTTCTATACCCACCTATACCCACCTTATATACCCACCCAATAGGGGTCGGCCTAGGTATAAAATTGGGTGGCCGGCCCTAGCTTGAACCCAAGCTAGTAGGGCCGGCCAAATTAAAATAAAAAAGAAATTTAATTTTAATTTTTATTATTATGTGGAAGATATAATTTAAAGAGAATTAAAATTAAAATATCTCTCTTGTAAAAGATCTACAAAAGATTAAAGAAAGAGATTAGATCTCTTTCCTTATTTGTAGATTGGAGAGATGTTTTATTTTTCTCTTTAAAATTATTCACATGTTAATAAAATTAAAATTATAGAAATTTCCTTTTATTAACCATGAAGAGATTTTTAAAGAGAAATTTTATTTTTAAAATTTCCGGAAACAAATAAGGAAAGTTTTAATTGTTGATTGAAACTTGTCCAATTTGCTTCCTCTTGATGTGGCTGGCCATTAGAGTTTATTTGAGAAATTTTATTTTATTTTTCTCAAATAAATCATGTCAAGGAAATTAAGAAAATTTTATTGTAAATAAATTTCCTAATTTGCCTAGGCCAAGGAATATAAAAGAAGGGGTAGGGGTGCCTTCATGAGACACAACCTCTATTATTTTCTCTCCCTCTTTTGTTCCTTGGTGTGGCCGGCCATCCTCTCCCTCTCTTCCTCTTGTGGTGGCCGAACCTTTCTCCCTTCCTTGGAGCTCTTGTGGTGGCCGGATACTACTTGGAGAAGAAGAAGAAGAAGGAGAGAAAGTTAGCATCTCTTGGAGCTTGGTTAGTATTTTGGTTTTTCTCCTTGGTAAAGCTTTTCCTTTGTGGCCGAACCTTGCTTGGAGGAGAAGAAGGTGGTTGGTGGTTTCTCATCTCGGTAGATCGTTGCCCACACAACGTCCGAGGTTAGAAGAGGAATACGGTAGAAGATCATGAGGTTTTTCTACAAGGTATAACTAGTAATTTTTATTTCCGCATCATGCTAGTTATTTATGGAAATAATACCAAATACAAGAGGCTTACGTTCTAGAATTTCGAATATGTTTTTTCGATGTTGTGTTCGTTTGTTTTTTCTTTTCCTTGTGATTTGATTGTTCTCTTTGGTTAACCTAAAGTTATTTTAGGAAATTAAATATTAGCTTTCTATAAAAGGTTTTGTCTAGTCGGTGGTGGTTGCTCCCATATCCAAGAAGGTCATGTGCCTCGCCACGTCAGTACTGGGAACCAATTATGGAAATTAATATTTAATGGAATTAATAACTTAAGAAGACTTGGGTCGAACGTGTAAAGTTCCGCAGGAGATCCAAGTCAAAACCTAAAAGAACAAATAGATTAAGTTTTGGATCAAACGTGTTAAGTTCCGCAGGCGATCCAAAATTTAATTTAAAAGAACACATGGTAGCTAGGAAAAGGTTAAGATCTTTGTACAAAATTTTTGTACAGTGGAACCTATAGGTTTTCCGAGTAGCAACTAACAGAAGGAACAAAAAGCAATGTGATAGTGTCAATCTGAAGATGGTGACGAGTAATGTGACAATCAATTTCAATATTTTTCGTCCGCTTATGAAAAATTGAATTGCGTGTAATTTGAATAGCACTCTGATTATCACAATGTAACGGAGTAGGTTGATGAATAGAGACACCTATATCCGCAAGCAACCAACGCAACCAAGATACTCAGTTTCTGTGAAAGATCTAGAAATAACATATTGCTTTTTACTCTTCCAAGAAATAAGGGAATCACCAAGAAAAATGTAGAAACCAATGGTAGATTTGCGATCCGTAGGATCACTAGCCCAATCCGCATTAGAATATGCACACAGCTCAAGAGATGAAGTAGAAAGAAATAAAAGATTTTGAAATTGAGTGTCCCGAAGATACCTGAGAATACGAAGAATAGCAACCCAATAAACTGTAGTAGGTCAGCGACAAATTGACTAACCACATGAACAACATACGCAATATCTGGACGAGTCACGGTGAGATAAATCAAGGTTCCAACAATAGTTCTGTACAAACTAGGATCCGACAAAGGTGAGCCATCAGATGGAGAATATCGAGCATTAGTCTCAATAGGAGTATCAACAACTTTATTATCAGTAAGATGAGCGTGCTCAAACAGATTAGATATATACTTTGACTGAGATAAAAGATAACCTTTCAGGGAATAAGTAACCTCAATGCCCAGAAAGTAGCGTAGTATACCCAAGTCTTTCATAGTAAAACAATAAACCAACTTAGATTGCAAGGGAGCAATTCCATCAGAATCATGACCAGTAATAATCATGTCATCAACATATAATGATAAAAGAATAGGACTTGCACTCGTATATCTGACAAACAATGTTAAATCATGATTACTATGATGAAAACCAATCGAAGTAATCACTGTAGAGAACTTCTCAAACCAAGCACGAGGTGCTTGTTTGAGACCATAAAGCACTTTACGAAGCCTGCAAACTTCACCAGGTTTATGTGAAATACCAGGAGGAGGTTGTTGGAACCCCAAGGTTGTTTTGGTGTGATCAACAAGTTAAGTTAGGTCCTGTGTTTCTAACCTAGTGTCTAAGTGTGCAGGAGCTTAGGAGCACAGGTAGTCGAGCGGAAGACACAGCTAGCGAGAAGGACGGTAGTCTGAGGGACGAGGTGCTGCGGAAGAGTACACAGGCGGACGAGAAGGAAGCGTGCGGTGGTTCCGAGGGACGAAAGCCGGAGCGGAAGATTGCTCGGGGAGCAAGAGACGCAGCTAGCGAGAAAGACGGCACACGGTGCGTCCGAGGGACGAAGACTGCGGATGAGTACGCCGGCGGACGAGAAGGAAGCACGCGGCGATTCCGAGGGACGAGAAGCCGGAGGGAAGCCCGCTCAAGAAGACCGGAAGTTGGGTTCGGGCGAGCCCTTTTCCAGATAGCAAAGATCACCCAAGCGAGCGGATCCGGAGGAGAAGAATCGGACCCAGGCGGGACTGAACCAGAGAAGAGGTTCCGGACGAAAAAGTCAACACTTGTTGACTTTGGGCTCCAGGGCGCCCGG
This sequence comes from Zingiber officinale, assembly GCF_018446385.1. Taxonomy (NCBI): domain Eukaryota; kingdom Viridiplantae; phylum Streptophyta; class Magnoliopsida; order Zingiberales; family Zingiberaceae; genus Zingiber; species Zingiber officinale. Next base: position 8,302,943 of record NC_055997.1, on the reverse strand, counting down.
AGCAGTCTGGGGCGCCCGGAGCAGTCCGGGGCGCCCGGACCTTGATTTTGACCAAGATCGTGATTTACGCGATCTGAACGTTGGGGGATAAAGTTTTATCCCCCAGGGCGCCCGGAACCCCTTCGGGGCGCCCCGGCCAAGGCTATAAATATAGCCTTGGTCCAGAAGTTTTTCATCAATTCAGAACTCAAGCATTTCTTTCAAACACTTGTATGCTCTCTGTAGTTAGCTTCTGTTTCCTGAGCTTCAACGTTGTAAGAGGCTTCTCCGCCTGAAGGAGATTGATAGTGCGATCATCTTTCTTGGATTAACAACCACCCCGGTTGTAACCAAATCAAATCCGGTGCCTCTTCCTTTTCTTACTTTTTCTTGTTTAAGTTAATTTTTATGCAAGTGTTAGTTTAAGAGTTCGAGAAGGGTTGTTTTGTTTTTTATTTTACAGGGCTATTCAACCCCCCCTTCTAGCCGGCCGCAACGGTCCTACAGAGGTGTCATATAAACTTCTTCATAAAGATCACTATTAAGAAATGCATTCTAGACATCCATCTGAGATATTCTCCATTGACAAACAGAAGCAACAACAATCAGAGTATGAACAGTTGTCATTTTTGCAACAGGAGCAAATGTTTCTTCATAATCCATGTCATACTCCTATGAATAACCTTTAGCAATAAGACTAGCTTTGTATCGTTCGATAGATCCATCAGATTTAGTTTTGATCTTATATACCCAACGAGAACCAATAGTATGTTTTCCTGGTGGCAATGGAACCAAATCTCATGTATGATTCTGATGCAAAACAGTTAATTCCTCAGTCATAGCACTCTGCTAAAGTGGGTTACAAACAACTTCTCTATAGGATTCAGGCTTAGAAAGACAATGAATAGATGCAACAAATGAAGCAAAAAAAAAACGAGAATAACAAGAGTAAGCAAAATTTGGTAGTTTAGTAGACTTACAAACACGAGTGGATTGACGACGATGGAGAGAAGGATCATCCGTAACCTCAGGAGATAATTGGGTAGTGGCAGAATGAGGAACATGTGGAGCAAATATCTTGGGAATCAAAGTACCAGATTCAGTTGAACTACTAGTAGAATTTGTGCGTGAATCTTCCTCAGTATCGGTATTGAAAGGATTAATGCAAAGCATATCTAACTTTGTCATATTATGCGAACTAGCCATAATAGAAAAGAATAGAATATGCTCAAGAAACACAACATGACGAGAGACATACAATTTTTTGACTAACAGGATCAAAGCAACGATATCCTTTTTTACTAACACCATAATCCAAAAAGACACAAAGAGCATACCGAGAGGCTAACTTATTATGCTCTGCATGTGGACGAAGGACAAAGCAAGTACAATCAAAAACACGTAAAGAGGAATAGACATGAACATACCCATACAATTTTTCAAAATGTGACAAACCTAAATTATGTGAGGTTGGAATTCTATTAATGACATGAGCAGCAGTAAGGATTGCTTCCTCCCAAAAGGTACTAGGAACACTGGCAGACAATAAAAATGAACGGACTATTTCAACAAGATGTCTATGTTTCCGTTCAGCCACGTCATTTTGTTCAGGAGTATTTGTACACGAAGTTTGATGAATAGTACCATCAGAAGCAAGTAAATATGAAAATTGATTCGAAATGTATTCACCCCCAAAATCACAACGAAAACACTTTATGATACTAGAATGTTGAGTTTTCATAAGAACTCTAAAGTTATTGAAAATTGTAAGATAATTAGACCGGTGTTTCATAAAATAGACCCAAGAGTAACAAGTATAATCATCAATAAACGAAACATAATACCTTGACCCTCCCCTTTTGTAGGAATAGGAGAGGGTACCCACACATTAGAATGGATAAGATCAGATGGAGCAAAAGAAAAAGAAAGACTTTTATAAAATTGTAAGGCAGAAAATTTGGCCAGTTTACAACCACTACAATCAGAAATATCAGAACTTTTTAAAGATCCTAATGCTCCTATAGAGGCTAAAAAGTGCAAATGAGACACTGAAACATAACCTAAGCGAGAGTGTCATAAATAAAAATCAGAAGATGAACGACTCAGATGAAAAGATGATAAATCTACACTCAAAGGTACAACTTCTGGTAATTTGAGTTGATCTAAAACATAGAATCCTCCTTGCTTATGACCTGTCCCAATCATCCTCTGAGATTGTGGATCCTGAACATAACAATTGGATGAAGAAAAAGAGACTAGGTATCCGGACTCATATAATTGACTAACAAAAATAAGATTTAAAGTAAGACTCGGAATATAATAAACATTGGTAAGAGATAAAGAAGATGTAACAATTGAACCAACACCTGCTAATGACATAGGAGTATCATCAGCAGTCATATTAGATATAGATGAACTGGGAGAAAAAGAAACAAAAGATAACAAATTGGATGACATATGATATCAGGACGACCCGTGGTCATATTTGTATGATCCGCAAAAACTGATATCAGGATGACCCGTTGTCACACAAAGAATCTGAGGGAGAAAAGGATGTCAAATGTAGAAATCAGTAACACAGGGCATTGGTGCCAAAATAAGTAGAAAAGGACGTCAGTGTCGAAATCGACAACATAGCACTTCAACACCGAAATCGATAGAAAAGAGCGTCAACGCTGAAATTGACAGCATAGGGCGTTGGTGCCGAAATCGGTAGAAAATAGCATCGGTGCCGACATCAGCAAAAAATAATGTCGGCACCGAAATCGGTAGGACAGGACGTCGGCACCGAAATCGACAGAAAATAGATATCAGCGCCGAAATTAACAGCAGCAGGACAAAATATAGATGTCGGTGCCGAAATCAATAGTAGCAGTAGGAGATGACATTGACAACAAGAAACAATAACAGGGGATGGTAGAAAAAAATTAGGTTAGATAAGGAGAACCGCTCTGATACCATGTAGAAATTAAGAGAAGGAAAAAATTAACCATATTATTGGATCTTAAAATTGATACAGAGTATAAGGTCTTATATAGTTAAGTTAATAAACCCTAAGCTCTATAAAAAAAAGAAAAATATCTAAATTATCCTAAAAACTATAAACAAATAAATATATAATCTAACACTATCGAACCGTCGATTCTGAATCATGATAAATCTAAGTGGCAGTGAGCGAAGGAGAGTGGTCCGATCAAAATCTGAAGGCGTTCTTTAGTATCTAATGGTAAGAGATGACGTTGATGCCAATAAAATTAATTATTTTGATAAAAATAAAAATAATTATAATAAAAATAAATAATAATAATAATAATAATAATTACTGTAATTAGTTGTACTTAATTTATAACTCAAAGATATTTTTCCCGCAAAAGAAAATAATTTCTCTTTTATTATTAAAATTAGTGTAGAATTTATCGTCATGGATGACACCAGTTCAATTGAGGTTTATTTAACAGAGAACCAAATCTGTACAACTAATTCATGCGAGCAGTGAGAAAATTAACAAGCAATAGAGATAATGATGTTGAGATTTGGCAACATTGGTTAATTCGATATACGCCTTCACCTCTCACATTTAGATGGTGAGACCCACTCGGAGTCAGCGGGATCCACCATCCGACGAGGACATTGCCTATACAGGTAGATTAAAATTTACCGACAACATCTACATGTTCAGGCATCAAATGCTTGGTGTTGGGCTAATAAAAAAGGAATGTATTAAATGTAAAAGAATAATTATTTTTTAAAAATGACAACCGCCCAATTAGTCATAATTTTTATTTTAATAATTTAAATTGATATTCTTAAGAAAGTATTTCAATCTATATGAGCAATTTGGATGGTGTTTTGGTTGGTAAAAAAACTTGATAGTTTAATTTTCTAAATAGAATGTGTTTAATTGTAGAATGACAATATTAGGAATCTTACCTTATGCTTTCTAAACATTAAAAGGTATTTTGATGATTTTAATTTATATTATGCTATTAGTAAATTCCATTAATACCTATTTATGCTTAAACTAAAAACAAAAAAATTCTAACTCTTTTTTCTTTTTCGAATTCTTATAATTTTGTTTGTTCCATATTTTCCATTTTCATCCTTCTTTAAATAATATAAAAAATAATTTTTCTATTTTTGATAATTCAGATATTCAATTAATTCTGAAGTTATATAATTTTTCCCTTTAAATAAATTTAGATTTTAATTCATATATATTTAAAAGTCGATTTATATGATCGTATTCAAATTCAAACTTGATTAAAAAAATATTTATAATGTGCAGGCTCTCCCCGACTCGTGCGCGCACGATTTTAAATCCCTTCCGTCCATTATTGACGGAACGGCCAATATGGTCTCCTTGCAGTGTCAGATACGTCGACCAACATCATCCAACGTGGCGTAGACCAGGAACCAGCAAAATGTTGACGCGTGTCGATCCTGCAAGACCCCAGGTGCCGACCACGTCTGTGAACCGTCAGATCGGTAAACCTGGCTCCAGATCGCTAAATTGCACGCAGTATCTCAGGCGGTATCGTTGAACTTGAACCCTTTTTTTTTTTTTGCCTCCCGGATGCCAGTGTAGCACCCATATCCGCTCGACCTTTGCTGTGCTCGGCTCGGGGCAGCAAGTGAACGGCAAACCCTAGGAAGGCCTCTTTGCTTCGCCTTTTTCCGTGGAGATCGAGTGAGGCAGCGTGGCGGCGAAGCGATTACCGATGCTTCCTTAGGTTTCTCAGCTCACGTTTCGATTTGTTGCCGATCACTTATTCCAGTTTGGCTTTGGCGTTTCGTGTTCTTTCGTTTCTTTGGGTTTGGAATCTGTTTCCGGATTACTTCGTGGAGCTGATTAAGAGGAAGAGGGGGGATGTGAAGAGATGGAGGGAAACTTCGGAGGTGGTTACGATGGTGTAGGAGAGAACAGAGGACTAAGCGATGACCAGCCTTCGAATCCTTTTGCAGGAGCGCGTCGGCAATGCTTCACTGGGACACCGCGCAAGGCTGTACGTGTTCGCCACGAACCTGTCGTAAGATTTCAGCAGCATTCTTTCCTTCTTTTTCTTTGCTTGTGCGCTTCTATCTTTGGTTTTATGTTTCCAATATTGAAACCACGTAAGCTCTTAACTTTCTTGAAGTTTACTAAAATTGGTGTCCGTTGATAGCGTTAGGGTTTTCACTTTGTCATAGAATTTTCTCGTCTTTATCCATCGGCAAAAATCTAATTCTTTGCTATTTATCTTTTGGGTTGGATAACTGGCATCAATTTGCTATGAAAACCTTGCTGGATGCCTATCCAAACTTAGGCTACTTTCTTTAATTATAGGAATTAGATCTGCCTAAAGTTAGTATTCTGTTATTCTGTTTCTAAGTTTTTTAGAAGCATTTTGGATTTTTCCCCCCTCTTTCTAGCATTCTCTAAGTTTGAGGTGGTTCACTATTTTATTTGGTCTGTCTACAAATTACAATAGATGTGTGATTTTCCTTTTCTGTCCAACCATTATTTGTTCTGTAATTTTATGTGGATTCCTTTATCTTACTACATTAATGGCACGAGTGTGTTGACAAAAAAAATATACTTTAGCATTCATTATGATGCGCATTCATGAAATGGTGTTAAAGGCTCTTGATGGAGGCAGGCTTCTGACTTCAACTTGTAGTGTTTAAGATCTAACTTATTGATGAGATAATAAACTGGCTGTTTTTGCATGTTCAGTTTGATATCCTCCTTGATTATTTGCTTGAGTTGCTAGAATCATAATTAGCATGGCCTTTGTGATATGATATTTTGGGCCATTTTTAAGATCCTTGGAAACCAAATTTGTCATGCAAAGGTGAAACTATTAATCTAATTTCACATTTTAAGTTAGGGCGTGTTTGTATTAGGTTTAAAGAGCTTTGAGGATAGACAGTTTTTTCCCTAGAATTTTGGCCCTTGCATGTAAGCTGCTTTGGTACAAATAGAGTGTAGCATTACAGGTCATATGGGATGTATCTATTGCGTAGCTGTTAACTCTTGGCACATTAATAAAAGATAATCATGTACAATTAAAGATCTAATTTAATGAGTTGCATTATTAGATACATGCTGATATGTGATAATAAATTATATTGATCATGTTTTCATATGCTACTAATCAACTGCTGACTTAGGCAGGAAGTGCATGTATGCCATAGTTAGGCAAATTCTAACTATCTCCAACTGAAGTTCATGAAAATATCTTAACCAGTCAATAACAAGACCAAATTTCTACTCTTAGTGATCCTGAGAGTTCTATTCTTCTGATTACTTTAATTTGCGGGCGCATTTGATGCATATCCACTTATTGTTTATATTCTTTTAGTTATCAAATTTTAATGGTTGCCATTATGTTTTTTTAGGTGCATGTAGCTGTAAACCTCTTTACAAATGCCTTTTTTGTTTTATTGTTTCTCATTATAAATGTTGTTTTTCAATCAAAATATTAATTTAAAGATAGAAGGTACTTTGTGTTGGAAATTATAAATTTATAATATAGTATCTATCAATATTAGCTTTAACTCACTGCCATTTATCAATGATGGTTAACATCTTTGATGTCTGCTTCCATTATCCACGATCATTTTCTTAGCATAAATAGAATATGCCTCTAGACAATGATTTATATATCATTTTTTCTTGGACAATTTTTTCCAAAGCACATAGTAATTTCTCCAGAGCTCTTTGTTTGCTTCGATATTATTCTGTTTGTTTACATTTTAGAGAACTAATTGAGAAATCTATTGTACCTTGGGAAAAATATGGTTGCTATGCAGCCTATGTTGTACCCTAATGACTAGTGATATGGCATCAGAAGTTTCCATATTTATGTTCTAGCCAAAGTAAATCAGAGTTTGTGACTTGTAACAACTTGAAGAATTAAGTATATGACTTCTTTTGGTAGATTATTTCATGCAAATTATCATTGTATTATCAAACCTTGAATATTCTGAGGAGCCAAAACTTGTGTTTTCACCTCATCCATCGTAGTTTTGATCCTGAACATTAACTACTCCACTAGCTTTGTTAAGCCTGTTCAATAAATTCAATTTATGTTACAAGATCAACATTGGAATGATTAGCAACTGGATTTCATGAAGTGTCAATTCCAGCAATATTTTCAGTAATGTCGAAGCAGTAACAATGAGAATGCTCCCTGTGTGGCCTCATTCCATGTAACAGTCATGGTGTTTAAGAGACAAGGGCTTGAGGGTCGTTTATCTTCCCTCTGAAGGATGATTGAAGCAGAGATATAGGGTTTTTCCTGTTAACTAGCTGTCCATTCCTTCTCCTAAAGTCATCTTAAACTATCTTATTAGGATTCTATCAGAAGTTGGTCTCCTTATGCTTGTGAACCTGTACTACAGAAACATTTATGACAATATCTAGAGAATCCATGCTGCAAGGTGCAAGAGTAGGCAATTGTTTCCATCGGGATGGTGTGGGCCAAAGCAACTTCTAGTTGGTGTTAACTAACACTAGATCTTCATTTGATTTTTTCACTCTTTGGAAAATACTTATTTTGCCTGCTGAATGTAAAAGAACAAGATACTCACAATTACATTTTGATCATTGAAAAATAAAGTTCCGTTTTCTTTCCCTGCATAACGTTTGGTTATTGTACCAAAATAGAGTGAGTTAACACTTCAAGGATAAACATTCTATTTCTGAATTGAATTTTAAAAGGACAAGTTTTAAGTCTTAACACCTTGATCTACGGATTTTATTTTTCAATGTATGAGTTTTAAGTCTTAGCACCTTGATCTACGTTTCAATGCCAATGTGGGATTCACATACTATTTCTCTAAGCTAAATTATGAACTTTTCAACTCATGTAATAGCAATTCCTTTTGACTATCAGTGTTCTTAAGTAAGGAAATAACCGTTGGTGTTGCAAAGTTGCAAACATAATCTCATGTTGAAAATGCATGGGAAAGATCATGAGTTTATAAAAGAAAGATATCTCCATTGATAGGAGGCGTTTTTGGTAGAGTTCAAAAACAAAACCATGTGGGTATAGGCCAAAAGTGGATAATATCATACTATTGTGGAGATATCTTAATTCTTTTGGTCCTAACAATAACATCGTTCCTTTCAAATAACATTGACTTGCTTTTATTGTTTATGACATTGACATGTTAGTTTCAAATGTATCCACGTTTTCCTTACATAACATGTAATGTGGCATCTTGTATATACTGTTTCTAGATGGTGAAATGTTACTGGAAAAAGGATCTGGTGTTAACTTGGGATTTTATTTGATATAGAGCATTCATCTCTATCAATAAAAATAAAATATATGAAAAAGTTAGAGGAAAGTGAGCTGATTGTGTATTAGGCCAAAACACTTTTCTGGTGTTCTTTAATGAGCCAAATTCTAATGGAAAAGTTGTTTATACCTTAATTGGTTTATGATTTTGTATTTTAAATTCATATTCTTTTATTAGTGAAAAGTTGATTGTTAGTTATGCCATGCATGGAGTTGTTTTGCTTCTGTTCGTGGTTATAGCTTGCTGGAAGAGCAATCATCAGGAATTTTAAGGTTATAAATTAGTGCAAATAATGATGCTACAATGCTGCACAAAATTTGATTTGATGGGAGAGCTTACAGAACAATCATGTTGTTTTTTGTTGAAATGATCATTACTTTGATATTATATAGACTACTTTAAATTCAATTTTTAAATAATGAAAGCTGTGTTGCAGGCAAAGACAAAATTACTGGACATGACTGTTGAGATTGAGAAAGGCAATAGGGTTTGTGAAATTGATTTCCTCCCAATTGTACGGTCTGGGGCTTGGGCTGATATTGGGTTCCGAAAAACAATGGAAGATGCCTATATTTGCTGTGACAATTTTATGCAAGTTTATGGAACTAAGACTTTTGGAGAACCAAGTGCCTTTTATGGGGTATGCCACTTGCATGTTAAGCATTCTAATTGAGGAACTTTCTACACAATTCTGATCTTTGGAAAGAAAAATGTTTTCTTTTCAGTATTGGCTACAACACACTGCTAACTGGGACAGCATTATTTTGATTTTGCCTCAGTTCTCTCTTTTCCCCCCTTTTTACCAGCCTGCATTTTCTTCTTTTGGTAATTTTGGTTGAGTATCTAATCTTAATAGGTGTTTGATGGGCATGGTGGAAAGCATGCTGCAGATTTTGCGCGCAGCAATTTGCCTAGATTTCTGTTAGACGATGAGGATTTTCCAGGAGAGATTCAGAGAGCAGTTGCTTCTGCATTCTTACAGACAGATATTGCGTTTGCAGAGGCCTGCTCTGTCAACTCCTCGCTTGCTTCTGGTACGACTGCACTGGCTGCGTTAGTTGTTGGAAGGTTAGGTTTTGTTTTTATTTTATTTCTTTGGAAAAGAGGCCTCTCCTAACGTCTTCCTTTCTGCTGTTACTTGATCTTGACATCATTAGTGGGAAATGAAACTAAGTTTGTCGAGTCAGAAAAGGTCTGTTTTGTTATAATTCTGAAAATGAGTTTTATTACCTTATGAGTACTTAGTTCCTCCAATAGGTCTTCCTTATCTGAGAAAAGATTTCAAATTTTCAATTCCCTCATAGTGATTATTGTACCATCTGACTTTTTTTTTTCAATTCCCTCATAGTGATTATTGTACCATCTGACTTTTTTTTTTCAATTCCCTCATAGTGATTATTGTACCATCTGACTTTTTTTTTGTGGTGTGGTCGTTAAGATGATAGATGTTTACTAATTTCTTAAACATTTGGGTTATATTATCTTTTGCTACGGTTTTCTGTCTTTTGCACTTGATATACTTATCAGGAGTTAGTCCAATCATGCGATGATGTTCGTTTTCAAATATATTCTCTCATGTTGATTTTCTTCTTTAACATGGAGGTAGCTGTCAATCTGCAAATGTATGGGATACCTCCATGAAATACATATCTTCTTCATTCTTCTCAAATATATACTTATCAGGAGCTGGATCAAGCATAAGGACCATGAAATATTTCTTAGCTGAATTATACACACAAGATCTGTCATGGTGGAATAAGCTTAAGTATATACATATTCAGTAAAGATAAGTTGCTTTATTTCTTCATTTTATCTCTCAGCTGGCAGTAAGCCAAAAACTCATTGTATCTTCGTGTGTTCCTTGTACAGTTCCCCTCTCAAAGGGTAACCACCTGCACTGTTTTTTTTCTTCTAAACATAAAAATGCATCTGCAATTTACAAGTGCTTGCTATGTTTTTGAGGTTCTTGAATAATCTAGTGTGATTGTTTAGTTCGAATGCCCATATGGATGAATATATGCAGTCATTTCTTTTGCTGATACAGAAGCCTTATCATTTACAAGTATAATGCATACATGCTTGTTATGTTTCGGGGGTATTTTCTTGAATTAACTAGTGTGATTGTCGAGTTCAAATGATGTATTAGTTGATGCAGTCATTTCTTATGCCGATGCAGAAGCCTCTTGTCCAAACATTTGTCTCTTTCATGTCTATATTATTTATGCGCTTGGACATGATTCTCATTGACTCAGGCTGCTTTGAATCAGGCTGCACTTTTGGGCTTGCCTGTTATTCCTCTAAGGATGTTTGCATCTATGTGGTACAGTTCGTTGGTGGTTGCAAATGCTGGAGATTGCCGTGCTGTCCTTTGTCGCCGTGGAAAGGCAATTGAGCTGTCACATGATCACAAGCCAGATTGCAGTAGCGAAAGGAAAAGAATTGAATCCTTGGGTGGGCATGTCTATGATGGTTATCTCAATGGGCAGCTTAATGTGGCCCGTGCTATAGGGGATTGGCACATGGATGGAATGAAAGATCCAGATGGCGTGGGCCCTCTTATTGCAGATCCAGAAGTGACAAGAATGCGATTAACAGAGGACGACGAATTTCTGATATTGGGTTGTGATGGAATTTGGGATGTCTTCCTCAGCCAGAATGCAGTGGACTTTGCTCGACGGAAGCTCCAAGAACACAATGATCCACCCACCTGTTGCAAGGAGCTCGTTGACGAAGCCCTGAAGAGGAAGAGCTGTGACAATCTATCTGTGGTCTTAGTGTGCTTCCAAACTAAGCCACCCCCGATCCTAACTGCTCGAAGGCCTCTAGTCCACAGTATTATATCAGCAAAGGGCCGCAAGGAGCTGCAAAGTTTTCTGGATTGAGTAGGAAGCATTTCGTCCTGTTGCTCTTTTTCCATTTCAATTCTTAGGCGGAGTTTAGCTTAGCTGCTTGGTTTTTAGCTCAATTCCCCTGCCCCCTTGAGATTTGGTTCCAATTGTACCATATGCGGCGGCTGATCCCATCTACAATGAGTTAAATGTTCTCTCAATTGTTGGCATAAGAATCAGACCAACCTTCATTTATTTACTTTGCTAGACTTGTCTCATAGATTGCTGCTGCTGCATTGCAGCACATTAAAACACATAAAGGCGAGTGATTTAGTAATGGCCTGACCGAATCAGCTGGTTTTGCTTGTTTATTTCGAATCTATTAGTTTGGCATGTATGCTCAATCATGTCTCATTTAAACCAGCCGTTTATCTGGCTGTTGTTTTTTTAGTGATCTTTTCGTTTCATTATTTTTTTGTCATTTTTTCACATGATTACGCTGAAAAATATTTACGCATAATAAAATCAAGGACATTAAAATAAAATGCTGCCTAAAAGGATTTCCGATGGATGATGAGCTAACATCTCTCTCCATGCAGCAAAGAATAGTTTAGGAATAGTTTAGGTGTATTTTATGCTTGGTTTTGATAGGATAGTAAGCTTCTGCTAGACCTATTTGCTATCTGATTTACTCAGGTGGAAGGGGAAGGACGTAGATTCTCCCCGGGATTGGATGCATGATGAGGCCATGATAGTCGCCTGAATTGCCCAGAACATTCAAAGTTTACCTAGACATTCAAACAGACAAATAGGGATGTAAACGAGCTGAACCGAGTCAAACAGTATTAAACTTGAGTTCGGCGTATTTATGTTATATTCAGGTTTGAGCTCGGCTCGAGCTCGAAACGGATTTTTATCACAAGGCTCAAGCTTAACTCGTTTTAGAATTATCAAGTTCATGAATAGTTCGAGCTCGGCTCATTATTAGTTCGATTATCATAGTTGATCCTGTCCGAACGCTGAATCAACGGACGCTGGGCACGTGGCGCTCTCCGAGTTGTTGACGTAGATTCTTGACCGGTCGTACGGACCTCCGGCGAACCTGCAAAGAAGTCGGGTCGGGAAGGGGTTCCCGGCGACAACCCTCCGACGCTCAAGTCAGGCAAGTGGACAACAAAGAAGTGGCTCCGAATCTCCTAGAATGCGTACCTCCGGCGAAGTATAAGGCTCCTTATATATAGCTGTGAAGGAGCTCACACACATACCGAGGCGAATACGTGTCCTCAGTCCATACCTCGGTATGTACTTGTCAGACAAGCTTACCTGACACCATACTGCTACAGTCAGAGCACGTCTCTGATGTGACAAGGGAACTCTCTGTCATAAGATCCTGCGTATGGTCCAATCGTCGAACATACCCGCTGTCAGAAAATGTTCCCTTGTCCTTTTGTCTCCTCACTCCATGCCGAGTGTCCGACCGGTCGCAGTCCCCTTGCATCCGGCCGGTCATATGTGTTGGTCCACTTGGGAGATTCCTGGTAGTGTACTCTGTGGAGACTGTTCGCAGTATTACTATTTTATGCCTTCGGCCGAGCGGGCCACCCGCTCGGCCATAGGACCCTGTTCAACATGAGCGTCGGAACCCTGACTTCTCGTCGGGTGCCTTTGACTCCGATGAGACCCCGTTTGGCCGACCGGTCTCCCCTTCTCCGATCGGCCATTCAACCCTTTGACTTCCATGTGGCGTTGACTTCCCCAGAGGGGGTCCCTGCTCTTACCGCCGGATCAATAGTTAATGAGCTTAATTCGTTAAACGAGCTCGGGTTCATTTTTGAACTTGTTTAGAGCTAATATTTTTTGCTTACTTTATAGTTCATTTTGCAGAGACTCATTAATCGAGTTTGAAAATTCATTTGAATAAATATTCAACGAACTTAACAATTAAAATAATATAAACTCAACACATATTCACGAGCCAAACTCGTTTTAAGTTGAGCTCGAGCCCTTTAAACAAGCCGAGCTTGAACTTGAGCTCACGCGCCTTTAAACAAATATATTCATGAACTCATGAGCTGAATATCCGTAAGCTCGAGCTCAACTCAAAAAGATAAATGAATGAACTCAAATAAACTTTTTACTAAATTAAACTCCGAATGACAAACGAATTATTTGGTTTATTTATATCCCTATGTAGAGGGATCCTACGAGTTCTAGATGACTGGAGACAGGGCTTTATATATTATTTTGTCTTTGCATGGTACCCAATGAGACCACCAAAATATGCAAAATTCTCAAAACTGTCTATGTTTTGTTATTATCCAATGTTTGCTTAAACAAACAAAACAGACAAGGCATATAGAATTGATAGAGTAGTATTATTAAAATGATATTTGCGTTAACCAATATAATTATGAGCAATGATCCCAACAATGATCAAAGTATAATAAAATAATGATCTTATCTGAAAATTATGTCATATAGAGAGACCGTGATGAGGGTAAAAAATGCTGATGGATAGAGGATTGGGAGCTAGAACTCAAGGATGTGCTGTAGACTTTGGATCTTAGTGAGAGGTAGGGAAAGACAGTCGAAAGTGGTACTCACGGGCCTGCACACACCATAGAAAGACACATGGGAGCATTAAGATGAGAACCAGTCCTTGGTGCAAGTATTCTGACGCTCAAGTTAGAACAAGGATAGAGCGAAAACTACAGGAAGAGGATGAATAGTAGAATCATAATAGATGTGTGTGTACGCGTGTACTTGGCCAGTGAAGAGGACCTCTTTATATACTAACTCTCATAACCTCCGCAATAATGAGGCGTCAGAGAATGACTAGTATCAAAATATGTTGGGAGATGGAGGATATATTGGAGGATGTACGACGAACTTCCGTTGGGTGGAGAAAGGTTCCGTGGTATGCATATTGTAAAGTATTAGAATATTCCCTTACGAATAACCGTTATTCTTTGATAGGTGGTTGCGATTCCTTGACAATATTATCTCTTGGCGATAGCCTGACTGGTGCTGGAGCCAACCGGGTGTATGCTGAGATCCACTCCCCTGAGAAGTAAGGGGCTGAGTCCTGGAGATTTGACCAATGTTGGGGCCGACGGAGAATAGACTGGCGTTATGCCCATGAGATATAGGGGTTGAGCCCTGCTGACTAACGCGGGGGCCGACAAGGAGTAGGCTGGGAGCTATGCCCATGAAAAATGAGGGATTGAGTCTTAGGGGTCCGACCAGTGCGGGGGCCGACCGGGAATAGACTGGGAGTCATGCCTATGAGAAGTGAGAAGCTGAGTCCTAGGATCAGACCGGCTCGGGAGTTGACCGGAGTAGACTAGAAGCTGTATCCATAAGAAGTGGGGCTAAGCCTTGGGGTCCGATTGGCGTAGGGGTTGACTGGGAGTAGACTGAGAGTTATGCCTATGAAAAATGAGGGGTTTAGCCCTGGGGTCCAACCGAGGCGAGGACCGATCGGAAGGAGATTGGGAGTCATACCCATGACATATGGGGTGTTGAGTCCTCGAGGATCCGACCGACACTTGGGTCTGACTAGTTGTGAACCAAGAGCGGTAACATTAAGGCGCAGGGAGTTGACTCCCAGAAGATCCGATCGACTTTGGGGATCAATCTACTATGAACTAAGAGTAGTGACCACGAGGTATTGGGAACTGAGTCCCAGAAGATCCAACCGGCTCTAGGGACTGATCAGTTGTGAACTAAGAGCAATGACCCTAAGGTGGGGGAGCCAAGTCCCGGAAAAAATGATCCGTTCGGACGTGCACTTCCCGACGACCCTGATGGTTACCTCATCTTGACTTTTAATCGCCATATTACTTTGACTATTTCCCCACACTATCCCTAGGACTATCCACTATACATCATATTATAAACTTCACCTTCAAATCTAGTTGAAGGAGTCATAAATCCGATTAACTAGATCAAGTCTATCATAATATCGAATCACTCCTGACTGACCCACTTATATGTACGAGGAAGTCGACTAAAAACACTTTAGAGAATTTCGATGGAGGTCATTGGGCTACTTGCAACTGACTGGAAATTTATCCACGAGGGATTTGATTTGAGACTTTCTCTGCCAATCGGATCTTGTGCATTTTGGTTGGAATTTGCTTGGCTTTTACCAATCGGCTCTTTGACCACTTGGATTTTTGCTATGTTTAACTTCTGCCAATTTGATTTTTTTATGGGAAACGGAATGTGCTTTGGTTTTAGCCAATGCTGGGAATTTTTCCAAGAGATGCTATTACCGCTTAAAATTTTCCGTTTGTATTTGTCTGAGTAAATGGAACTTGAGTTTGAAAATATCAGTCGAATTGAGTGAAATCGAGCAAGCGGCTGAGTGGTTGAGTGGTGCCAAATAAGCGATGAGTTAGGCGTGTGCCGAGCGGAGTGGCAAATGAGATGACTACCAAACAGAACGGTGAGTGAGAGGAGTATCGGACATAGCGGCGAGTGAGACGAGTGCCAGGCATGCAGAGCGGCGAGTGAGACGAGTGTCAAGTAGAGCGGCAATGTGAGAATAGTGTCGAATGAGTGACGATTTAGGCGTGTGTCGAGCAGAGTGATGAATGAGACAACTGTCGAGTAGAATGATGAGTGAGATGAATACCAGGCAAAGCGGTGGGTGAGACGAGTGCCGAGCAAAGCGACGAATGAGATGAGTGATGAGTTGAGCGGCGATATGTGAGAGTACCAAGTAGAGCGGCGATATGTGAGAGTAGTGCCAAGTAGAGCGGCGATGAGAGAGTAGTGCTGAGTAGAGTGGCGATGTGAGAGTAGTGCTGAGCAGAGTGGCGAAATGAGAGTATCATTGAGTAGAGCAGCGATGAGAGAGTAGTGTCAAGTGAGTGACGATTTAGGCGTGTGTCGAGCAGAGCGGCGAATGAGACTATTGCCCAGTATAACGGTGAATGAGATGAGTATTGGACAGAGCAGTGAGTGAGACGAGTGCCGAGCAAAACGGCGAGTGAGAAAAATGCAGAGTAGAAGGACGATGTGAGAGTAGTGTCGAGTAGAGCGACAATAAGAGAGTAGTGTCGAGAAAAGCGCCTATTGAGATAAGTGCCAAATAGAGTGGTGATGAGAGAGTAGTGTCGAGCAAAGCGGATATTAAGATGAGTGTTGAGCAAAGAAGTGATTAAAATGAGTGTCGAGATAAGCAACGATTGGGATGAGTGCTGGGCAGAGCGGTGATATGAGAGTATCATCAAGCAGAATGGCAATTGAGATAAGTGCCGAGCAGAGCGGATATTGAGATGAGTGTCGACAAAGCATCAATTGGGATGAGCGTCAGGCAAGGCGGTAATTGTGATTAGTGCTAAGCAGAGCGACAATTAAGATGAGTATCGAGCAGAGCAGCGATTGCGATGAGCGCCGGGCAGAGCAGCGATTGTGATGAGTGCCGAGCATAGCGGCGATGAGAGAGTAGTGTCGAGCAGAGCGACAATGTGAGAGTAGTGTCGCGCAAAGCGGCGATATGAGAGTATCATTGAGCAAAGCGGCGATTGTGATGAGTGTTGAGCAGAGCGATTATTGAGATGAGTGCTGAGCAGAGTAGAGATTAAAATGAGTATAACAATTATATGCTTTTATAATTGAGATAATTATATGGTTCTCTAATTAAATTTTATGAATTATAATCATTGATTTACTTTATAAGTTTACAAATGAATTAGTTTGGGAGGAACCACCCTTTGGTTTAAATGTGTATTCCCTCGTATCTAGTGTGAATGGAGAGATGTTGACAAATGGGGAGGTAATTGACACGTATTGTAAAATTTTATTTAGAGGGGGATCCTCATCTAGTAGGACATACAACAAGTCTATTTATTGTTCAACCTTCTTCACAGTAAGGAATCTATTTGAGAATAGTTAAAATTTGAATACATTTTATTATTTGGTTAAGTATGTATGACTTTACATATTTGTAGTCATTAATAAAATTCTCAAGCAAGGTTGTCTTCCAACAACTGATAAAGACAAATACAGAAGATGAAGAGGTTAGGTATATTTTTATACCTTTATGCAGTGATAATGCACTCTTCCACTTGTTGATGGTGGACACCAAATCACTAATGTTCAATCATTACAATTCTCTAGCAAGTGGAAGAAAATACAAATATGAATTTGATGCAGTGGTGAGCATCCAATATTCATGTGTACGTTTGTATTGTAGTATAAATGCTGGTTGATGTAAAATTTAACTTTCCTCTTCAATCTTACAGGTATCAGATTTAAAACTCTATAGTCGTGAGCACCTTGCTTCTATTGATCTAAAATTTGAAAGACATCATCCCTTCGATCAATGGATGTCTTGCACAATAAAATGCCCACAATAAGAAGCCAAGTAAGTCGAGCAAATAGTGTGAATAGAAAATATTGATATAAAACATTATGCATTAAATTGGTGATGTTATTTACAGCTTTGATTATGACTTCTTTGTGATCCAATACATTCGATGTCTTCTATACGATATGAAGATGAGCTTCAAACAAGGAGACATGAAAATAATTAGAATTGATGTAATTGTATCAATTTTGAGGGATAAGTTCTGTAAATTATTGGATTAAATATCCATAGTGTTGTAAGCCAAAAAGTTGGTAGGGAATGTAAAGGTACAATTACGTAGTGTTGTTAGTTTAATATCTTTGTATGTAGTCTATGTTGTTTAATACAGTGGTATATATGATATGAGAAGAGTATACTAAACTGTCACAGGAATAATAATATTATTACATAGTGATTAGTGAACTAAAAATCACAATATCCAAATTGTCATGCTGGTGCTTATCATTGAAAAGAAACATAATTTATATAACTTATATTGCAAACTGTATTTATCTTATGAAAACTAAAAACTTTGTAACGGTTGGGATTTTTCATAAATCCAAATAGGATAGGTCCAACACTCGGTTTTAAGTGTACAAGGTCTGCATCGAAATTTGAATAAGGCATGTAATTATGGAACTCCAAAATAACTAAGTTAAGAGTAAAAAAAATTTGGTTGTTAACCCAGTAACTAAAAGCTTCACATGTTCTATGCCAAATGGCACGGAGCAAGAACTTCTTATCCAAGGTGTATAACTAAGTCTTGACACCATATATACTATCTCCTCTCTCAAACCTTCATAGGAAACATGATTTCAAGTAAATACAAGTAGCGCAGGGCCATTAGTGGGTTTTGGTCAAAACCCATTGATAGACCTAGACACCTTTAATTGGACCCATTCAAAGTCTGGTTAGATTTTGGTATTGCAAAGACTCCAACGGTGCTATCCATTACTGATATATAGCTCTCTAGGGGTGGTAGCACGTTCTGAAAAAATTTCAGTCTCATATTGGGCCTGATATGGTACCATATCAGGCCCAATGTGGGTCTGATATAAAATCATATCAGACCCAACATGGGCCTGATAGGTTTCAAAAAATTTGATACTATCTCTCCCTTCTATAACTTAAAAATGTGTTACTATGAGTTTTAAGTCTATAGCATGGGGAGAGAAATATAGCTAATAGTATTGTAACATAACTTTAATCTTTGCTTAATTTTTGACTTAAAAATAAAATGACGATTGTTGGTTCTCATAAATTAAAAGGTGTGCATTAAAATCCATAGCTCCTCCCCTCTCAAACCGTCCTACTGAATGAGAATTTGAAGAAAAGAAAATACCCTAAAAAAAGGAGTAATATATAGAATAAAATAAATCGATATAATATGAGCTAAAAAATTATAATTTTAAATAACTACAAAAAAATAGATAAAATAAGAATATATATATATATATATATATATATATATATATATATATATATATATATATATATATATATATATATATATTAAAGCTTCGCCTCCCTCGGTTGCTGTTCATTGAATACAAATAAGGTGCATCGTTCCGTGCCAAATGGCATGGAGTAAGAACTTCTTATGTAAGGTATATAACTAAGTCTTGACACCATATATACCATCTCCCCTCTCAAACCTTCACAGGGAATGTGATTTCAAGTAAATCCAAGTAGCGAAGGACCATCAGTGGATTTTTGTCAAAACTCACTGATGGACCTAGGCAACTCTAATTGGATCCATTTCAAGTCTTGTTAGATTTTGGTATTGCAAAGACTCCAACGGTGCTATCTATTACTGATGTACATCTTTCTAGGGGTGGTAGCACGTTCTGAAAAAATTTCAGCATCATATTGGGTCTGATATGGTACCATATCAGGCCCAACGTGGGCTTGATATAAGACCATATCAGGCCCAATGTGGGCATGATATCAAACCATATCAGGCCCAACGTGGGCCTGATAGGTTTCAAAAAAATTAGATACTATCTCTCCCTTCTATAACCTAACAACGTGCTACCATAGGTTTTAAGTCAACAGCGTGGGGAGTGAAATATAGCTAATAGTATTGTAACATAGCTTTAATCTCTGCCTAATATTTGACTTAAAAATAAAATGGTGATTATTTGTTCTCGTAACTTAAAAGGTGTGCATTAGAATCCATAGCTCCTCCCCTCTCAAACCTTCCTACTGAATGAGAATTTGAAGAAAAGAAAATATCCTAAAAAAAAGAGCAATACATAGAATAAAATAAATTGATATAATATGAGTTAAAAAATTACAATTTTGAATAACTACAAAATATTCAGATAAAATAAGACTATATATATATATATAAACTAATATTAAAGCTTCGCCTCTCTCGGTTGTTGTGTAGGGACCTTTGTGCCCACTAGAGGGGGGGGTGTGAATAGCGTTTCATCGCGCTTGCTCGTTCTTGCTTCGTCTTGATAATGTGCAGCGAAATACAAAGACAAAACAACACAAAACACTCACAACGCTAACACCTAGGGTTTACTTGGTATCCACATCAAGAAGAGGTGACTAATCCAAGGATCCACACTCTGAGCACACACCTCCACTATGAAACACTCCTTCTCGGTTGCAGCCGAAGGCGGAGAAGCCTTACATAAACACCTCACAACAAGAATCACTCAAACAAGAAGAAAATACACAAGTGTATAAAATAAAACCTCTCCTTGCTTGATCTTGCTGATGTAGGTTGCCTCTTGAACTTTGGAGATGTACCCCAAGAGCCTTCAAGAACTGGCAGTGAAGATTGAAAGAAGCTCGGTGAAGATCGCACAAAAAATCACAGGAAGAACGCAAAGTTCTGGCGAAGAAAACACTCCGCCCAGGCTTTATATAGTGCTCCCAAGCGATCCAAATTAGTCCCAATCGATTGCCACATCACATCTGCATAATCCCAGTCGTCCATTGCTCGTTTCCTGCTCAATGGTCACTTCCCAATCGATCGACCGATCGATTGGGACCATCTGAATCGATCGGTCGATCGATTCAGAACCATTCTATGCTCTCGCGTACGCGCGAGAGCTTCTCCTCCCCAATCGATCGACCGATCGATTGGTAGCTCCCAATCGATCGGCCGATCGATTGGTAGCTCCCAATCAATCGGCCGATCGATTGGAGCCAGCCCACATCGCAGCACACTCCAATCGATCGACTGATCGATTGGAGCCCGGTTCAATCGATTGCCCGATCGATTGAACTGTCAGGACTTGACTCAAACTCAAGTCCAAAGGCCCCAACTCAACTCCAGATCAACCATGACCTGTTAGGTCTCCATGCCTAGCATTTGGCCACATCCGACCAACCTCAAACTAACCTTCTAGCCTCCTCCATCAGCCTTGCGTCCCTCGGATATCTCCCATCCTTCACGCCTTGTCTTCAGGAGCTTCCTTCGGCCTCATCCTAGTTGTCGGATTATACACCACACTCGATCAACCTCGAACTAGCCTTCTAGCCTCCTCCATCAGCCTTGCGTCCCTCGGATATATACTCATCCTTCATGTCTTTCCTTCATGAGCTTCCTTCAGCCTCATCCTAATTATCGAGTTCTCCTTGCTAAGTCACACTAGGACTTACCTTTCCAAGACCACATGCTTGGACTTCCCAATTGCCTAGCTCCTTACCAGGGCTTTCTCCTTTGCCAAGATCACACTTGGACTTTCAACCTGTGCCAAGATCACACTTGGATTTTCCAAATGCCTGGCTCCTCACCAGGACTTTCCACATGCCTAAACTCCAGTTAGGACTTTCACAATTGCCTAAACTCTAGTTAGGACTTTCTCAATTGCCTAAACTCCAGTTAGGACTTTCACAATTGTCTAAACTCCCGTTAGGACTTTCACAATTGCCTAAACTCCAATTAGGACTTTCCCAATTGCCTAAACTCCAGTTAGGACTTTCACAATTGCCTAAACTCCAGTTAGGACTTTCCCAATTGCCTAAACTCTAATTAGGACTTTCACAATTACCTAAACTCTAGTTAGGACTTTCCCAATTGCCTAAACTTCAGTTAGGACTTTCACAATTGCCTAAACTCCAGTTAGGACTTCCCCAGTCAAGTCTTCTGTCAACCTTGACCTACTTGACTTGTATTCTCATTTTCAACCTGGTCAACCCTTTGACCATTTCCACAACCGGACGATTGTCCTAGCAATCTGCATATATTGTCAAATATCAAAATTCAAACATCACGACTCAAACTTGACCCAACTCAAGCTTAGTCAAACTGGTGAAACTTGACCAAGGGAAATTACCCCCAACATGTTGTTCATTGAATACAAATAAGGTGCACCGTTCCGTGCCAAATGGCACGGAGCATAAACTTCTTATCTAAGGTGTATAACTAAGTCTTGACACCATATATGTCATCTCCCCTCTCAAACCTTCATAGGGAACGTAATTTCAAGTAAATCCAAGTAGCATAGGGCCATCAGTGGGTTTTGTTCAAAATCCACTAATGGACCTAAACACATCTGATTGGACTCATTTCAAGTTTAGTTATATTCTGTTATTGCAAGGACTCAAACAGTGCTATCCATTACTGATGTACAGCTCTCTAGGGGTGGTAGTACGTTCTGAAAAAATTTCAGCCTCATATTGGGCCTGATATGGTACCATATCAGGCCCAATGTGGACCTGATATGAAACCATACGTGGGCCTGATATAAAACCATATCAGGCCCAACGTGGACCTGATAGGTTTCAATATATTTTTATAATATTAAAGAATGCAAGATTAAATACCCAAATTAATATTTTTATTTAAATGTGCTAACACTAAAATCGCAAATAAAATATTCAAACACTATTATTAAAAAGTAATAAAATAAATCAAAAATAAATAGAGTAGATTAGATTTTAAAAATCATATAATGAACTTAAATATATAAATTAAATATAAAAAACAATTTTATAATAAAAATATGGGATATATCTGGCCCATGTTTCAATCAAAGCAAAAGCTCGCACTTTCCTTCTTCGGTCGTCATCTTCTTCTTGAAGGCAGCCTACGTAGCTCTGTTTGAGGCTTGACTCTAGCATCACCGGAATCCAACCATCGGTTTCATACGTAGCTTCGTTGCTAATTTAGTGGTTGTTTCTCTAACTGTTTCACCTAGGGTTTGTGTTAATGTTAAGAGCATGTTAGAATAAGAGCATAGTCGTTATTACGAAATCTAAGAGTTGTTTTTCTGTGTGTGATTATATGGTAGCTAAGTTTGGAATGGCTACAAAAGGAGCGTTGACAAGTGAAAGTACTGCTCGATCAAGTTATCCAAGTTATGTCAATAGAGGAAGAACTAAAAGAATGAACTGGAAAAGTAGCATTTGTCACTTTAGAAAATTTATTTCTTTTGTTAAACCGACTATAGAACAAGAACAGAAGATTCGAAGCACACATTTTTCGTGGATCCTCAACCTCCCTAATAGTTTGTTTGTAAGAGCTCAGGTCCAGAATATGTTTGATAATTGGGATCATGCGGAACAAAACTTTATCTTCCATGGGAAGAAATTGAAATTTATAAAGGTAGATATTGCACTGATTCTAGGCCTACCCGACAATGGAGAGATAGTTCGTCTCGATTTAAATGAGGCCTCCAGCGTACTACACATGGAGTTTTTCCAAGATTCTAATTGTTCTGCCAAATATTTTGAGAAACTGATAATGAAGTCGAGATCAAATGATAAGCTGTACTGTCAGTTGTATATCCTATATTTTTTTGTAACAGTTTTATTTTGTGGTAGTAGCAGTGTTCTTAGAATACATGTGCTCTCCCTAATTAACTGTGTACATGATTTTGATAACTTGGCTAGGTTTAACTAGTGCAATGCAGTATACAGTTTCATGGCTCCTCAATTAGCAGCCATTGGCTTAGAGCTTACATTGAGACCAAAACCACTAGTTGCTGATTCAATGCCCAAGGCCCCCTTGCTCAAGGGATTTCCAAATATTTTGGTTGTAAGTTCGATTATATACATCTCATGATATTGGTTATGAATATGATTTATTTTTATAATCATATTGTAGGTATAAGTGTGTGAGCACATTAGCATCATTAATCCAGACCATTCTGAATAATTTCCTAGAATACTACGGTGGAGTTGGCCTAACTATCATGTTGACTCTTATGGACTCTTATGGAAATAAGTAAATTGATGAGTTATTTAGAATATTACCAAAATTATTTTTAGGATATACTCTGGAAACGGAAATGAATATAATACCTTCCAAAGACAGAACTCTCTACTCATATAGAATTGCTGAATAGGCGTAAGCCTATTTCGAAACATATTCGGATTCGGGTAATCCAGCACATATGCATAAGAGAGACAATGATAAGTTGGACAGGAATTCACTTGTTTATGGGTTATCCTAGAGAAATGAAAGTAGGTTTATAGTCTTAAAAATCAGAAGGTCATTGTTAGCATCAATGACCGATTTTTAGAAAAGGATTATGTAATAAACCATGTGCCCATAAGAAAATTTGTTCTTAAGGAAATAATAAAAGACATGTCTAATCTAGTACCAACTGTACAAGATGAGATACCACAAGGAAACCGCAACACGTATCATAAATGATACACAATTACAGAAAGTGTCTTGTCGTAGTGGGAGGGTTGTTAGGCAACCTAAAAGGATTCATGTTTTGGGAGAGTTTTTTGGACTCGATCCCTGGAGGACATGAACCTGATCTCCGGACATATGACGAAGCACTCCAAGATAAAGATGCAACATCTTGGCAAAGAGTAATGAATAATAGAATTAGAATATATGTATTCTAATAAAATCTGGAAGCTTGTAGAAACATCAAATGGTGTAAAAGCCTTTGGGTGTAAAAAGGTCTATAATAGGAAAAGAGGGATAGACAGGAAGGTAGAAACTTTCAAAAGCAAGGCTAGATGAAAAAGGAAACTTTTTCACTAGTAGCCATGCTTAAGTCTATCCGGATTCTTTTATCTATTTGGCAAGTGGATGTCAAGACGGCATTCCTTAATGGAAGTCTTGAAGAAAGCATCCATATAAAGCAACCAGAAGGGTTCATTGTAAAGGGCTAAGTGCATCTTGTGTGCAAGCTCAATCAGTCTATGGACTGAGGCAAAGCTTCAAGGTCATGGAACATCCAGTTTATAAAAGTAATCCAGACCTATGGATTTATTGAGTAAACGGATAAGTCTTGTGTATACAAAAGGTGTGATGGAAACGTGGTGGTGTTTCTTGTACTATACGTAGATAACATTTTTAGTAGTTGGAAACAATATCAAAATGTTGTCAGAAGTAAGGGTATGGTTGTCCAAATAATTCGATATAAAGGACTTGGGAGATTGTATATATTTTTGAGATTAAAGTAATAAGGGATCGCAAGAAAAAAAATATATATTACTTATCCCAAGCTTAATACATCGGAAAAATCCTTGCTCGTTTTTAACATGTAAAACTCCTAGAAAGGTTTCTTACTTTTTAAGCATGGAGTGTCTTTATCTAAAGAGATGTCTCCGATGACATCAAAGGAGATTGAGGACATATAGGCAGTTCTTTATGCTTCGGCAGTTAGACAACCTAATGTATGTTATGCACGAGATCAGAAATCTGTTTTGCCAAGGGCATAGTTAGCAGATATCAAAGTAACCCTAGACAAGGACATTGGACTGCAGTAAAGCATATATTAAAAGTACCTTAGAGGCACTAGAGATTATATGCTAGCTTACAAGGCAGTTAATTTGGTTCCTGTAGGTTGCACGGATTTTGACTTCCAATCGGATAGGGACAATAGTAAGTCAACCTCGGGGTTTTGTGTTTACTTTAAGAGGTAAAGTCATAACTATGGAAGAGTGATAAGCATAGGTGTTTTTCTGGACTCCACCATAGAAGCTGAGTATATGGCAAGCCTCTGAGGTAGTCATAAAAGCTGAATGACTTAATAACCTCAAGATAGACTTAGATATGATTTCTGGTTTGTCCAAAGATTATTACAATTTATTGTAATAATAGTGGTGCAGTAGCAAACTCGAAGAAACCATGAGTCTATAAGGCAAGTAAACACAATAGAGCGCAAGTACCACCCAATAGGAGAAATCGTATAAACGAGAAGTTGTTGCTGCCTAGATTGCATCAGATGATGACCTATAGATCTTTTCACTAAGACCCTTAAGGCAAGAGCTTTTGATGGGCATGTTGAAGGGTTGAGAATCAGATGTATGGCAACAGATATAGCAGCTTAGTCTTTTAGTATAAGTGGGAGATTGTTATGATGTATACTAAAAGCCTAGCTTTTGGTATAAACATTTATCTAGAATAAGAATCACATTGGTCAAATGTCTATATTTATGATAAATTTAGTTGTTCAATCAATTTATATTGTAGATAACATGGTGTGTGGTGTCACACACAGAGGATCATGTTATCAGTACCTTATAAATTATAAACAGTAGCTCACGGCCAAGATGGAAAGGAACAAACCATAGGAAGGTCGTAGTATAATTAGGTATTAGTTTATCTTAACTATATAATTACACTAGTACACTTAGAGTGTATTGAGTATGACCATTTGAGGTCGTTTCTTTTATACTGACTTTATAAAGGAACAAAGACCTCAGTTATTATGGAAGTGTGTGCTCTTAATCCTAATATAATAACAAGCACATATATTTGATATTTATTTCTTTAATTTATCAATGGGTGAGATTTAGTTCGATGAATCAATAACCCCGATAAGTTGGGAAATGATATCACTTATAGTGTGTGTTGTTGATTATAGAAGGAAACTGTGTCCTAGTAATCTAGGTTGAGAATGCCCCCAAGAGGAGCTCATAAGAATTGTCATGTTAAACCCTGCAGGTGGACTTAGTCCGACATGACGATGAAGTTGAGTGGTACTACTCTTGGAGCTAGATATTAATTAAGTAAGTTGTCAGTAACTTACTTAATTAGTGGACATTTGTTATCTTAAACACAGGGAGACTAACACACTCATGATACGAAGGAGCCCAAAATGTAATTTGGGATTGGTGCGGTAGTTCAATAATAGTTCTCTAGTGGAATGAATTATTATTGATAAAATTAAGTTGTGTGTTCGGGGCGAGCACGGGATGCTTAATTTTATCGGGAGACCAAAACCATTTCCTCCTCTCGGTCCCTATCGTAGCCTCTAGTATATAGAGATTTATACCCACTGCATACCCACCTTCTTACCCATCCAATGGGGCCGACCAAGCTAGCTTGGAACCCAAGCTAGGGTCGGCCAAGACCAAGTGGATGAGCCATGTAGGTGGCCGGCCAAAGCTTGGGTCCCAAGCTTAGGTGGCCGGCCACTAGAATATTAAAAAGGATTTTTATTAAAATTATTTCTTATGTGGATATCATGATTTTAAAAGAGAGTTTAAAAATTAAAAATTTCCTTTTATAGCTTTCTACAAAAGATTAAGAGAAGAGATTAATCTCTTTCCTTATTTGTAGTTTAAAAGGATGATTTTAATTTTTGGTAAAAACTTTCCTAATTTGTAAATCATCTACATGTTTAAAAGAGAGTTTAAAATTTGAAATCTTTCCTTATTTGTTGATTAAAGGAGGATTTTAAATTTTAAGAAAACTTTCCTTTTTAACCATGTTCATGATTTAAAAGAAAGTTTAAAATTAAATATTCTCTTTTATAAGTTTCTACAAAAGATTAAGAAAAGATTTGATATCTTTCCTTATTTGTAGATTAAAAGAGTTTTTAATTTATAGAGATAACTTTCTTTTTATCCACATATTTAAAAGAAAGATTTTAATTTATTAAATTTCCTTTTTATAAACCAATCATGAAGGAATAAAAATTATTGGAGAAATTTTTATAAATTTCCGGAAGCAAATAAGGAAGTTTTAATTGGCGTTTAAAATTTTATTTGCTTGGAGATTTTATTTGTTATGGCCGACCATTGTAATTTGAAAAGAGAAAATTGTTTTAATTAAATAAATTTTTCTTTTCAATGGCAAAAGAATTAAGGAAGTTTTTATTAAATTTTCCTTATTTGCCAAGACCAAGGATTATAAAAGAGGGGGTAGAGGAGGCTTCAAGGCTAAGGACTCTATTCTATTTTTCTCCCTCTTTTCCTTGGTGTGGTGGCCGACCCTTCCCTTTCTCTTCTCTCCTCTTGTTGTGGCCGAAATCTATCATCTCTTGGAGCTTGGAGGATGTGGCCGGATCAAGGAAGGAGAAGAAGGAGAGAAAGCATTCATCCCTTGGAGCTTGGTTGGTGGAAAATTCTTCATCCTTTGAAAGTTCTTGTGCTTGGCCGAAACTTGAAGGAAGAAGGAAGAAGGTGCCTAGGTGGTTCTCATCTCGGAAGATCGTTGCCCACACAACGTCCGAGGTTAGAAGAGGAATACGGTAGAAAATCAAGAGGTCTTTCTAAAAGGTATAACTAGTAATTTTTCTTTCCGCATCATACTAGTTATTTTTGGAAATAATACTAAATACAAGAGGCATACGATTCTATTGTTTCGAATTTGTTTTCGATATAGTGTTCTTTTGTTTTTCTTTTCCTTGTGATTTGATTGTTCTTTTCGGTTGACCTAAAGTTATTTTAGGAAATTAAATATTAGCTTTCCTTAAAAGGTTTTGTCTAGTCGGTGGTGGTTGCTCCCATATCCAAGAAGGCCATGTGCCTCGCCACGTCACTACTGGGAACCAATTTTGGAAATTAATATTTAATGGAATTAATAACTTAGGTGATTTGGATCAAACGTGTTAAGTTCCGCAGGAGATCCAAGTCAAAACCTAAAAGAACAAATAGATTAATTTTGGATCAAACGTGTTAAGTTCCGCAGGCGATTCAAAATTTAATTTAAAAGAACACATGGTAGCTAGGAAAAGGTTCAGACCTTTGTACAAAATTTTTGTACAGTGGAACCTCTAGGTTTTCTGAGTAACAACCAACAATTGGTATCAGAGCTAGGGTTTTGCCTCTGTGTATTTGATATTAGTTTAATTATGCATGTCATACATAATTTAGGCAGGATAATAGTAGGATGGGTTAACTTTGTGGATGCAGGATTCAACTATTATGGCTTATAGTTATTATGTGTGTGATTGGACCCTTGGACATGTCAAGAGCATTTATTGTGTGTGCATGATTGTATTATAAAATACAGCAGGAGCTGTATTTAGTTTTATTAGGATTTTATTTTTTGATCTAGTTTACATGTACATTCCTTCGAGGAATATAGGATCAAAAAAATGTAAAATTCTATTTATGTGACGGATTGAATCTTGCAAGGCGTGGAACCTTTTTTTGAGGACCAGAGGCGCAGCGGAACAAGGAGCAAGATGGATGCGACAGCTAGGGTTGGCGGCACACGGAGGACAGCAATAGATAAAAGCCATAATAGTTGAAAATTAGTTTTTTCTATTTATTGCTTTTTATGCTGTGTTGTGTGTGCTTGTTAGTATGCATGTTAGGTAGACTAGCATAGTCAAAATTTCTCACTTTAAATAACTAAGTGGGAGAGGGATTTATTTTAAATAAATTCCACAGTCTCCATTACTGGTTTATAAGTGATGTAATAAGTTTGCGCGTTGGCTCTGAGTGCCTTCCTCCATATCGGATGAGCTTGTTTGCAGATCACTAGATTAAACTTCCATTTTGGATGACTATAGGAAGTTAATTAAGAGCGTGTGATCTTCCCCATCGGAAGGGGCATAATCTTATTAATGGAATTAGTGTCAAGTAATGGTATACACTTAGGCACGTCTAATAGTATCCTCCCCATCGGAGTCACTGCTATTATTTGTGTGACCGAAGAAAACCAACTATTAATTTGTCAAATAAATAGGTTGACAAGATAATAAAATTAAAAACCCCTCTTACGAATGTTTGATTTTGTATACGCCCACACTATCATGACATACAAAATTCACGGTGTTTGAGGTAATTTATTTGTCATAAAGATTTATTGACATGGTAATTAATGGGTAAACCCCTCCTCTTACAAATGTTTAATTTTGTATACGTCCACACTATCGTGGCATGCAAAATTCACGGTGTTTGAGGTGTTAGTGAATTTAAATAATATTGTTTGAGGAATCAATGTTATTTTAAATTCAAAAAGTTTTGACCAAATATTTGTTCAAAGACAGATCAACTATTAATTTTATTCGTCATAAAGTAAAGTTGACGAGATAATAAAATTAATGAATAAAATCTCCTCTTCGATTTTGTATACGTTCACACTATCGTGGCATACAAAATTCATGGGGATTTTAAGGAGTTGATCTTGACCAAATATTTTTGTGATTCTTAGGATTTAAAATATTTGTCAATCCCCTAGTAGTCATACTATAGAAAAGACTTAGTAGTCCCAATTATAATGATTGGAAATAGGACTTGGACATTAAGGTAGACTGTCTTCTTAGAATTAAGAACAATATAGGTGTATACATGTTTAGTGGTGTTATCTACCAGAACCTGGAGTGTAGATACAGATGTCATTAATCATGTCCGCAATTCATTGCAGGATTCCAGGAAACCCGACAACTAAATGAAAATTAAAACACCGTCCACATGGGCACTACTGTAAAAATGGTAGCTGTTGCAGTGAGAGATGTTTATCTTTTGATAAGAATAAAACATGAATTTTTGAGTAATTGTCTTTACGCACCAAGTTTAGAAAGAACTAGTTTTCAGTTTCTAAACTATTCAAAGAATTTGATATTCTGTCTCTTTTAATAACAAAGTTGTTATTAAGAAAAAGAGGGAAGTTATCTGTTCTGGTACATTGGTTGGCAATTTATAAATCCAATAACTCTCATGATGCAACAAATGGAAATTAGTAACACATCTTCTAACTTTAAGAGAAAGTAACCTTCGGAAATGAACCAATTATATCTTTGGCATCTAAGGCTAGGTTATATTAACTTGAGTACGATTCATTGGTAGTTGATGAACTTTTGGGTTCATTAGTAGTGGAAATCTTTCCAACCTGCGAGTCTTACTTGGAAGGAAAAATAACTAAGAAGTTTTTAAGTCTAAGGGGTATGGAGTCAAAGATATGTTGAAATTGGTTCATTCTGATTTGTGTGATCCTATGACTATCCAGACAAGAGGTACTATTGAATATTTCGTCTATTTTATAGACAACTATTCAAGATACAAATAAATTTACTTAATGTACCGCAAGACTAAGTACTTTGATTAGTTCAAAGAGTACAAGGCTGATGCGGAGAAATGTTAAAGTAAAAGTCACTATGGTAAGATCGTAGTGGCAAGTACCTCTTGAGAGAATTTAGGAGTCACTTATCAGAAGTAGGGATTTAATCCCAACTAACTGCACCTGGTACACCCCAACAGAATGGTGTAGAAAAAGGAAGGTATAGGACTCTTATGGAAATAAGTAAATTGATGAGTTATTTAGAATATTACCAAAATCATTTTTAGGATATACTCTGGAAACGGAAATGAATATAGTACCTTCCAAAGACAGAACTCTCTACTCATATAGAATTGCTGAATAGGCGTAAGCCTATTTTGAAGCATATTCGGATTCAGTTGATCCAGCATATACGCAAAAGAGACAATGATAAGTTGGACAGGAATTCACTTGTTTGTGGGTTATCCTAGAGAAATGAAAGTAGGTTTATAGTCTTAAAAATCAGAAGGTCATTGTTAGCATCAATGACCGATTTTTAGAAAAGGACTATGTAATAAACCATGTGCCCATAAGAAAATTTGTTCTTAAGGAAATAATAAAAGACATGTCTAATCTAGTACCAACTATACAAGATAAGATACCACAAGGAAACTGCAACACGTATCACAAATGATATACAATTGCAGAAAGTGCCTTGTCGTAGTGGGAGGGTTGTTAGGCAACCTAAAAGGATTCATGTTTTGGGAGAGTTTTTTGGACTCGATCCCTGGAGGACATGAACCTGATCTCCGGACATATGACGAAGCACTCCAAGATAAAGATGCAACATCTTGGCAAAGAGTAATGAATAATAGAATTAGAATATATGTATTCTAATAAAATCTGGAAGCTTGTAGAAACATCAAATGGTGTAAAAGCCTTTGGGTGTAAAAAGGTCTATAATAGGAAAAGAGGGATAGACAGGAAGGTAGAAACTTTCAAAAGCAAGGCTAGATGAAAAAGGAAATTTTTTCACTAGTAGCCATGCTTAAGTCTATCCGGATTCTTTTATCTATTTGGCAAGTGGATGTCAAGACGACATTCCTTAATGGAAGTCTTGAAGAAAGCATCCATATAAAGCAACCAGAAGGGTTCATTGTAAAGGGCTAAGAGCATCTTGTGTGCAAGCTCAATCAGTCTATGGACTGAGGCAAAGCTTCAAGGTCATGGAACATCCAGTTTATCAAAGTAATCCAGACCTATGGATTTATTGAGTAAACGGATAAGTCTTGTGTATACAAAAGGTGTGATGGAAACGTGGTGGTGTTTCTTGTACTATACGTAGATAACATTTTTAGTAGTTGGAAACAATATCAAAATGTTGTCAGAAGTAAGGGTATGATTGTCCAAATAATTCGATATAAAGGACTTGGGAGAATGTATATATTTTTGAGATCAAAGTAATAAGGGATCGCAAGAAAAAGAAATATATATTACTTATCCCAAGCTTAATACATCGGAAAAATCCTTGTTCGTTTTTAGCATGCAAAACTCCTAGAAAGGTTTCTTACCTTTTAAGCATGGAGTGTCTTTATCTAAAGAGATGTCTCCGATGACATCAAAGGAGATTGAGGACATGTAGGCAGTTCTTTATGCTTCGGCAGTTAGACAACCTAATGTATGCTATGCACGAGATCAGAAATCTGTTTTGCCAAGAGCATAGTTAGCAGATATCAAAGTAACCCTAGACAAGGACAATGGACTGCAGTAAAGCATATATTAAAAGTACCTTAGAGGCACTAGAGATTATATGCTAGCTTACAAGGCAGTTAATTTGGTTCCTGTAGGTTGCACGGATTTTGACTTCCAATCGGATAGGGACAATAGTAAGTCAACCTCGGGGTTTTGTGTTTACTTTAGGAGGTAAAGTCATAACTATGGAAGAGTGATAAGCATAGGTGTTTTTCTGGACTCCACCATAGAAGCTGAGTATATGGCAAGCCTCTGAGGTAGTCATAAAAGCTGAATGACTTAATAACTTCAAGATAGACTTAGATATGATTTCTGGTTTGTCCAAAGATTATTACAATTTATTGTAATAATAGTGGTGCAGTAGCAAACTCGAAGAAACCATGAGTCTATAAGGCAAGTAAACACAATAGAGCGCAAGTACCACCCAATACGAGAAATCGTATAAACGAGGAGAAGTTGTTGCTGCCTAGATTGCATCAGATGATGCCCTATAGATCTTTTCACTAAGGCCCTTAAGGCAAGAGCTTTTGATGGGCATGTTGAAGGGTTGGGAATCAGATGTATGGCAACAGATATAGCAGCTTAGTCTTTTAGTATAAGTGGGAGATTGTTAGGATGTATATTAAAAGCCTAGCTTTTGGCATAAACATTTATCTAGAAATAAGAATCACATTGGTCAAATGTCTATATTTATGATAAATGTAGTTGTTCAATTAATTTATATTGTAGATAACATGGTGTGTGGTGTCACACACAGAGGATCATGTTATCAGTACCTTATAAATTATAAACAGTAGCTCACGGCCAAGATGGAAAGGAACAAACCATAGGAAGGTCGTAGTATAATTAGGTATTAGTTTATCTTAACTATATAATTACACTAGTACACTTAGAGTGTATTGAGTAGGACCATTTGAGGTCGTTTCTTTTATACTGACTTTATAAAGGAACAAAGACCTCAGTTATTATGGAAGTGTGTGCTCTTAATCCTAATATAATAACAAGCACATATATTTGATATTTATTTCTTTAATTTATCAATGGGTGAGATTTAGTTCGATGAATCAATAAGCCTGATAAGTTGGGAAATGATATCACTTATAGTGTGTGTTGTTGATTATAGAAGGAAACTGTGTCTTAGTAATCTAGGTTGAGAATGCCCCCAAGAGGAGCTCATAAGGATTGTCATGTTAAACCCTGCAGGTGGACTTAGTCCGACATGATGATGAAGTTGAGTGGTACTACTCTTGGAGCTAGATATTAATTAAGTAAGTTGTCAGTAACTTACTTAATTAGTGGACATTTGTTATCTTAAACACAAGGAGACTAACATGTTGGTGCAACCTTAGGTCAAGGTTGACCTGGTTGACCAGACTCGAGTTGACTTGACTCGAGTTGTGTTTTGATGTTTGACGATTTATGTTTGACAATGTTTGACGTGAACAGAAAAGTTGTATCTTGATGTTTTACAAGGATACGAGCTTGGGAGATTGTGGGTGCAACCCGTGGTCAAGGTTGACCCGAGGTGAGTTGACCTGACTCGGAAAAGTCCAAGCAAGGAGCTTGCCACGGGAAAAGTCCAAGCAGGGAGTTTGGCATGGTGAAAAGTCCAAGCAGGGAGCTTGGCACGGGAAAAGTCCAAGTATGGAGACTTGGCACGGAGAAGTCCAAGTATGGAAGCTTGGCACATGGGAAGTCGGAGAGGGTTCGGTAGCTCGTTCTCCGGACTGTGGTCAGAGAGGGCTCGGTAGCTCGTTCTCTGGACCGGATGGTGAAAGTCTTGGTGAGTGAAGCCAGGCAGTGGGAAAGTCCTGGTGAGTGAAGCCGAGCTATTGGAAAGTCTTGGTGAGTGAAGCTAGGCGGTGAAAATCCTAGTGAGTGAAGCTAGGTGAAAGTCCGGTGAGTGAAGTCGGCAGGAAAATCCAGATAGATCAAGGGTGATCGGACATCGGTGTTGAGAAGGTCAAGTAGGTCAAGGGTGACCGGATACTTGATCTGAAGAGAAAGTCCAAGTGGGTCAAAGGGATTGACCGACACTTGGTGGGGAGTCTTAGCAGGTCAAGGGTGGCCGGATGCTAAGCATGATGTACCAAGAGGTCAAGGTTGACGGATATTGGTTTGGACTTGGTTTGGGAAAAACCAAGACCGGATCGGTCAGTGACCGATACATCGATATCGGTTTCTGATCGGTGCGGAGACCGATCGAGCGATCGTGTGCCTATGTGAGCTTCGATCGGTGCGGGGCCGATCGAGGATCGGTCCGGGGACCGATCAGAACAGGTCCTGATTGGGCACAACTCACCTCTGATCGGTCCTGGGACCGATCAGGAAAGGACCTGATCGGTCTCCATGACCGTGTTGATACAGTCTGACCTGGCTGATGTTTTGATGTTGACACTGATTTAAGTTTGTATCGGCTTTTGCTTCTTCTTCGCAGGTGGATGCAGGTATAAAAGAGGCTGAGGGCTTCTACAGCACTCTCACTGTTACTCTTCTTCCTGGTTCCTTCTGTTCTTACTGAGCTTTGCTAAGCTCGCTTTCGAAGTTTCGCGTGAGCTTCCTCGACTTCTTCGACTGGTTTCAGCTGCTGCTGTGATTCTGTGAAGTTGGTGCTTCATCTACAGATTTCAGTCGACGACGAGAAGGCAAGCAAGAGTTGTTACATTCATCTTTATATTTGTATCTTGCTGTGCTTCTTGTACTTGTACTCTGATCTTGCTGTTGCAAGAGTTTGTGGTGAGGTTTCTCCACCCAGAAGGAGTTCTTATTAGTCGGTTTTTCGGGGACTCATCCACCGACGGATTGATAGGCTTCGTCCACCTTACGGACACGCCGAGGAGTAGGAGTTTCATCTCCGAACCTCGTTACATCGTCGAGTTCGAGTTTGAGGTTTGATCTTTCCTTTTTGCGTTTCTATTTAGTTATTTCCGCTGCGCTAACCCTAATCGTAGGAAGAAACGAGCAATTTGGGGTCGGCTATTCACACCCCCCTCTCTAGCCGAGTACGACGATCCTAACAAGTGGTATCAGAGCTAGGTTTCTCTTCGTCGGATTAACACCCGGGGGAGCACAAGCTAGAGAATGGATCAACTTGGAGAAGACGTCACGATTCCACCCTTCTACGATCGCGACGACTTCGCGTTTTGGAAGGTAAGGATGAAGTACTTTCTTATGACTAACCTAGTTCATTGGAGTTGTGTGCAAGTAGGGTTTACCCATCTGGTGGATAAAGACGGAAAAACCCTAGAGAAGAAAAAATGGACGAAAGAGCAAATCCACCAATCCACAATCAACGATGAGGTAACGAAAATTCTTGAATTTTCTTTACCTAATGATGTTTTGTGTAGGATAGGTGGATATAACGATGCCAAGGAGTTGTGGAACAACTTGGCAAAGTTCCATGAGGAGAACTCCACTTCAAGTCATGAAGAGGAGTCAAGTGAGCCAAGTAGCTCACTTCATGGAGGAATGGATTTAGAAGTTGAGGGCCACTCAACATCTAAAGAAGAAGAGGAGGAGAGTTCTTCTTCAAGTTCGGAGCAAGAAGAAGAAGCTTCTACCTCCGGAAGGGATGAAGGAGAGAGCGTTCATTCATCCTCAACTCTAGGTAACTCAAGCCATTTAGTTTCTAGCAAATTACACATAATGTGCTTTGAGTGTAGGGAATTTGGACATTACAAGAGTAAATGTCCAAAGAGGGTTAGAAAGACTCCACCGACGCCAAAGGTCAAGGAAGCCAGAGTCCCAACACGTAAGGGCAAGGAGCACGTGGTGTGCTTCCAATGCAAGCGAAGGGGACACTATAGGAGTCAATGTCCGAGGGGGAGGCAACCTCACAAGGACAAAAGACCGAGCACGTCAATAGGGGGAGCGAAGGCAAACCCTAAGGTAACATTTAAGTCTCACTCTTGCAATAAGATACATGCTAGTAGTTTTGTTGCAATTATTAATAATGATAAGCATGTTAACTTTAGGAACCAATATATGTGCTTAGGTGCTAAACATGTTAGCCTAGGTAAGGACAACACTAGAAATGTCAATCCTAGGATTAACTCATCTAAGGTTAGAGAGAACCTAGGTAGAAATCCCAAATCAACTAGACACATGCCTAGGAATACCTCAAAGAAAAAGGCTAAATTAAAGCTTGAGGTATTAGAGAAAGAAAATCTAGTCTTGAGGTCAAGACTTGACTCTCTAGAAAAGGCTCTTAAGGATTTGACTCTAGGGTCTAGGGGTCAAAAACCCAAGTCCAAGGACAAGAAAGGTTTGGGTCACAAACCTAAGTCCCAAGTAGTCAAGCCCAATTATCATAATGTTCCATTCGATTATGGAACAAAACCTAGGGCTAGGAAGAACAACACCAAAGTCACAAGGGGAGTCACCTCTAGAGTTGATCTTGATGAGTCCCAAATGACCAAGGCTTCAAAGCCTAGGAGGGTCATTAGGAGGGTTGCTAGGGAAGTCATCCCTAGTGAATATTTAGTGAACCCAATGAGCTCCAATAGGTATTGGGTTCCTAGGAGCGTGATTTCATCACGCTAGATGAGTTAGGGTGTGCCAACCTTACTTGAATAGGTAGTTAACCTAATCATGGCAAAAGGTGGCACTTTAGGATTTTTCAAGGTATAATCAAGCCTTGAAAATGAAATTAAGAATTATTCCTAAGGTGATTAGAATGTGCCAATCAAATTTGAGGAGTTTTCTAGAGTCAATCTAATTGGCACATAGTGATCTAAAAATCTTTGGTATAAGATGCTAGGTCTATTACACTTAGGAATATAGAACCTATGGAAAAATGATCAAAATTATCAAAAATGGCAACTAAGGCTAGAATTAGGTATTTTCTATACCTTTATGTGCTATTTGTCATATATTGTTTGCCATATGTCATGTCATGACATCATATTTATTTTATGATCATTTAAAATGTCATGATAATGCTTAGGTTAGTTAAATGTCATGCTTTATTTAAGTTTCATACTTTATGCCATGACATCATGACATTGGCACATGTTTCCATTTATGATACAATTATATGCCATGTCATCATCTTGTGCATTAATGATCAATGAAATTGCTTTAAGGACTAAAACGTAATTTGATATGGAGATCAAATTGTTATGCATGAGAACTTAGATTAAGCTAACCTAAACCCATATCTCACATCAAAATTGACTTGGATGTGTTTGATACACCTTAGATGTGTGTGAGATATTAGGATTGTGAGTTAGGATCAAGGTGCATAGTTCTTGTACCTAGATGAGCCTAATTCTAATTGGGGATCATAGGGAAAGCTTGTATACAAGTCATGTACATTTAGTCCTAAGATTGTGGTCCCAAATTAAAAGGTTTAAAATCATTTTAAAATTGATTTGAAAAACCTTGATGAAGCTTTTCTAGTGATAGCTCTCATCATTGAGCAAAGTGATACAAAGATGAGTTAACTTTGAGCTATTTCAAAGACTTTTGAACTTTGTATCAAGATTGAAAAATGGAAGATATTTTCATAGAAAACTATTTTTCCTTGATAGTATATGTTATGAGGAATGTATCCTCAAAGTTTTATAATTTCTGGAATTTTCTGGAATTTTGTAGGGGTTTCTGAATTTTGGAAGGAAATTCAGAAACTGATATCAGAGGTTGTGGACCGATCAGAAGGGAGTCTGATCGGTCCAGGCAGTTGTGGATCGGTCACTGTGACCGATCCAGGGAAGACCTGATCGGTCTGGTGACCGATCAGGGCGTGCCAGTTTCGACTGTGCTGTCTGAAATTTCTGAAATTTTAGCAATGAAGTTGGTGTTTTGGATTTCTAAAGGGTTGAAACTCTCCAAGACATTATTGGTGCAATGGTCAAGGGGGAGTTGACCTTTAGGGGGAGTTTTTCCTATTAGTCAAGGGGGAGTTGACTTTTAGGGGGAGTTTTTACTCCTAAAAGACTTAAGTGATATGGGATTATCACTAAGTTAATTGTTGACTCTAGTGTCAAGGGGGAAATTAAGGGTTTCAATGAAAGGTATGGGACTTTCATTAGGAAGAAACTCTTGACCTTGATTCACTCTTTTTTATGTGTGTCAAAAAGGGGGAGAATGTCTCATTGGAGTTTGAGGAGAATGGAGAATGTCTAGAGAATGTTCAGGGAAGAACATTGGAAAACCTAAGTTAGGTTATCAGGTTAACCTAACTTGATTATGAGTTTTGTCAAACATCAAAAAGGGGGAGATTGTTGGTGCAACCTTAGGTAAAGGTTGACCTGGTTGACCAGACTCGAGTTGACTTGACTCGAGTTGTGTTTTGATGTTTGACGAGTTATGTTTGACAATGTTTGACGTGAACAGAAAAGTTGTATCTTGATGTTTTACAAGGATACGAGCTTGGGAGATTGTGGGTGCAACCCGTGGTCAAGGTTGACCTGGTTGACCCGAGGTGAGTTGACCTGACTCGGAAAAGTCCAAGCAGGGAGCTTGGCACGGGAAAAGTCTAAGCAGGGAGTTTGGCATGGTGAAAAGTCCAAGCAGGGAGTTTGGCATGGTGAAAAGTCCAAGCAGGGAGCTTGGCACGGGAAAAGTCCAAGTATGGAGACTTGGCGAGACCAGTATGGAAGCTTGGCACATGGGAAGTCGGGAGGGCTGGTAGCTCGTTCTCCGGACTTGGTCGAGAGGGCTCGGTAGCTCGTTCGGCGAATGGTGAAAGTCCGGTGAGTGAAGCGGTGGGAAAGTCCGGTGAGTGAAGGCGGTTGGAAAGTCCTGGTGAGTGGCCGGACAGTTGGAAATCTGGTGAGTGAAGCCGGTGAAAATCCTAGTGAGTGAAGCTAGGTGAAAGTCCGTGTGAGAAGCCGGGCAAGGAAAATCCAGATGGATCAAGGGTGATCGGACATCGGTGTTGAGAAGGTCAAGTAGGTCAAGGGAGTGACCGGATACTTGACACGAAGAGAAAAGTCAAGTGGGTCAAAGGGATTGACCTGGTGGGGAGTCTTAGTAGGTCAAGGGTGACCGGATGCTAAGCATGATGTACCAAGAGGTCAAGGTTGACCGGATATTGGTTTGGACTTGGTTTAGGCAAAACCAAGACTGGATCGGCCTGGTGACCGATACATCGATATCAGGTTTCTGATCGGGCGGAGACCGATCGAAGCGATCGATGTGCCTCAGTGAGCTTCGATCGTGCGGGGACCGATCAGCAGAAGCTGATCGGTCCCGGACCGATCAGGACTGAGAGTTGGGCAACTCTCTGAAAGCATTCGATTGGTCCGGGGCGATCAGCAAACGATCGGTCTCCATGACCGTCGGAGAACTGGACCGATCGGTGGAGCCCGATCGGTCAGGCCGTTGTGACTCAACGGCTGGGTTATTCGCCTATTCGCCTTTTGCTTGCAGGTTCGCAGGTTGGCTCAGGATATCAGAGGTTATAAAAGGAGATCGAGGGCTGCTACAGTTTCTTCTTCTTCTTCTCCGAAGCTTCTGCTTCTTCTTGATCTTCTTCTTACTTCTGCAAGTTATTGCTTCTGTTGTTCTAGAGCTTTGTTAAGCTCTCTTCCGAAGCTTCGCGTGAGCTTCCTCGACTTCTTTGACTGGTTTCAGCTGTTGCTGTGATTCTGTGAAGTTGGTGCTTCATCTACAGATTTTAGTCGACGACGAGAAGGCAAGCAAGAGTTGTTACATTCATCTTTATATTTGTATCTTGCTGTGCTTCTTGTACTTGTACTCTGATCTTGCTGTTGCAAGAGTTTGTGGTGAGGTTTCTCCACCCAGAAGGAGTTCTTATTAGCCGATTTTCCGGGGACTCATCCACCGACGGATTGATAGGCTTCGTCCACCTTACGGACACGCCGAGGAGTAGGAGTTTCATCTCCGAACCTCGTTACATCGTCGAGTTCGAGTTTGAGGTTTGATCTTTCCTTTTTGCGTTTCTATTTAGTTATTTCCGCTGCGCTAACCCTAATCGTAGGAAGAAACGAGCAATTTGGGGTCGGCTATTCACACCCCCCCTCTCTAGCCGAGTACGACGATCCTAACATAACACACTCATTATAAGAAGGAGCCCAAAATGTAATTTGGGATTGGTGCGGTAGTTCAATAATAGTTCTCTAGTGGAATGAATTATTATTGATAAAATTAAGTTGTGTGTTCGGGGCAAGCACGGGATGCTTAATTTTATCGGGAGATCAAAACCAATTCCTCCTCTCGGTCCCTATCGTAGCCTCTAGTATATAGAGATTTATACTCACCGCATACCCACTTTCTTACCCATCCAATGGGGCCGGCCAAGCTAGCTTGGAACCCAAGCTAGGGCCGGCCAAGACCAAGTGGATGAGCCATGTAGGTGGCCTGCCAAAGCTTGGGTCCCAAGCTTAGGTGGCCGGCCACTAGAATATTAAAAAGGATTTTTATTAAAATTATTTCTTATGTGGATATCATGATTTTAAAAGAGAGTTTAAAAATTAAAAATTTCCTTTTATAGCTTTCTACAAAAGATTAAGAGAAGAGATTAATCTCTTTCCTTATTTGTAGTTTAAAAGGATGATTTTAATTTTTGGTAAAAACTTTCCTAATTTGTAAATCATCTACATGTTTAAAAGAGAGTTTAAAATTTGAAATCTTTCCTTATTTGTTGATTAAAGGAGGATTTTAAATTTTAAGAAAACTTTCCTTTTTAACCATGTTCATGATTTAAAAGAAAGTTTAAAATTAAATATTCTCTTTTATAAGTTTCTACAAAAGATTAAGAAAAGATTTGATATCTTTCCTTATTTGTATATTAAAAGAGTTTTTAATTTATAGAGATAACTTTCTTTTTATCCACATGTTTAAAAGAAAGATTTTAATTTATTAAATTTCCTTTTTATAACCAATCATGAATGGATAAAAATTATTGGAGAAATTTTTATAAATTTCCGGAAGCAAATAAGGAAGTTTTAATTGGTGTTTAAAATTTTATTTGCTTGGAGATTTTATTTGTTATGGCCGGCCATTGTAATTTGAAAAGAGAAAATTGTTTTAATTAAATAAATTTTCCTTTTCAATGGCAAAAGAATTAAGGAAGTTTTTATTAAATTTTCCTTATTTGCCAAGACCAAGGATTATAAACGAGGGGGTAGAGGAGGCTTTAAGGCTAAGGACTCTATTCTATTTTCTCCCTCTTTTCCTTGGTGTGGTGGCCGGCCCTTCCCTTTCTCTTCTCTCCTCTTGTTGTGGCCGAAATCTATCATCTCTTGGAGCTTGGAGGATGTGGCCGGATCAAGGAAGGAGAAGAAGGAGAGAAAGCATGCATCCCTTGGAGCTTGGTTGGTGGAAAATTCTTCATCCTTTGAAAGTTCTTGTGCTTGGCCGAAACTTGAAGGAAGAAGGAAGAAGGTGCCTAGGTGGTTCTCATCTCGGAAGATCGTTGCCCACACAACGTCCGAGGTTAGAAGAGGAATACGGTAGAAGATCAAGAGGTCTTTCTAAAAGGTATAACTAGTAATTTTTCTTTCCGCATCATACTAGTTATTTTTGGAAATAATACTAAATACAAGAGGCATACGATTCTAGTGTTTCGAATTTGTTTTTGATATAGTGTTCTTTTGTTTTTCTTTTCCTTGTGATTTGATTGTTCTTTTCGGTTGACCTAAAGTTATTTTAGGAAATTAAATATTAGCTTTCCTTAAAAGGTTTTGTTTAGTCGGTGGTGGTTGCTCCCATATCCAAGAAGGCCATGTGCCTCGCCACGTCACTACTGGGAACCAATTTTGGAAATTAATATTTAATGGAATTAATAACTTAGGTGATTTGGATCAAACGTGTTAAGTTCCGCAGGAGATCCAAGTCAAAACCTAAAAGAACAAATAGATTAAGTTTTGGATCAAACGTATTAAGTTCCGCAGGCGATTCAAAATTTAATTTAAAAGAACACATGGTAGCTAGGAAAAGGTTCAGACCTTTGTACAAAATTTTTGTACAGTGGAACCTCTAGGTTTTCCGAGTAGCAACCAACAGATATATCTTCTGTTTTCTAAATAATGAAGATGATCATTGGCATCTAATGGTCATAGACCTAGAGGAATGTCATATAATTCATTATAACTCTTATATATATATATAAGCGTTGGTATGTATTAATTACTATTATCTTTTATATGTAGGTGTTATTTTTTAAGGAGTTAAACTGGTCATACTATCACATATGACATAAAGGATTAGCACCTTTCTCCGGAAGAGACTTTAAAATGATTCAAGTTAATGTTCCCACACAAAGCAAATCGTAAGTATTTTTGTATGTTCCATCTTCTTTACCTCACAATAGACTCTCACAATTATATTATTTTTTCTTGTAGGTTAGATTGTGCTTTTTTTATGATGCGCTATGCAGAAAGTTTGATGTTTCAGAGATCAACGGAGTTTATACAAGTTGAAATGAGAGCCTATAGTTTTAGTCTTGGACATAAAATAATGTCTAACAAAAACTTTAAAATGTAGAAATTGAATATTTGTAATTAAAAATGTCTAATAGACTATTCTTATAATGATATACTGTTTGTGTAAATTAAAATTATGGTGAATCAAATTTCCATGCCACAAATTCAAATTATGTTCCAATTGAATATAGGAGATATGGATTTTAATGCACACCTATTAAGTTACGAGAACCAACAACCGCCATTTTATTTTTAAGTCAAATATTAGGTAGAGATTAAAGATATGTTATAATACTATTAGCTATATTTCACTCCCCACGCTGTTGACTTAAAACACATGGTAGCATGTTTTTGGGTTATAAAAGGAAGAGATAGTATCTAATTTTTTGAAACACATGGTAGCATGTTTTTGGTACCGTCAATTGCTTAAAACCTGGTGCTTTAGCAATACCCTTTGAGGCATTGTACATCTTGACCCCACTACATTTTAAAAAGTAAAAAAGTTATATTTTTCATATTTATAAGTGAATGCATTCAAAATCAACACAATCTACTACCTACTTGGTCACCATAGTTTTCTATGCATCGTCTCGGTTTCCATTAGACATAGAGTCCAATAAATATATCATATTTTTATCTTCATTGACGATAGTCAAGATCCAATGGTACCTGTAAAATAAAAATATAACATTGACTAATATGTAGTAAGAATCGATAAATAATTAAAATATTACCCAGTGTTGTATGGGATGAGGCAGATGCTGATCAGCAATATGTTGTGATATGTCACGATCATCTTTACCAAGTGGGCATGTAGGTATGTTGTCGAGATCCACAAATGAAACATAATCAATCCTATCTTCATCTCTTAAATATTTATAGAGGTAACTGCACTCAAAGATTATATAACTTGGTTAGAAATGTTTCAAAGATTAATGAATTGTTCAACACTCTCTTCATATTGTTTGGACCTTCTATCCAATTGAATCCAAGATTTATCTATTTCAATACAAGCAAAATCTCCAAAAATTGTAACGATAAATTTTTGTATTATTTATCTCTAGATGAAGGTCTTCTTCAAACTACTTCAAGGACTTTTTCAATGTGAATTTGATCAAAACATAAAAAAATATTATAGTAAAAAAGCAAAAGTTTTATAGTAAGACTGCATAAAGCTATAGAATCCAACACTTAGGAGATCATAAAACATTATCAATTCAATGATATGCTTAAATCATGTATTTATATGATGGTAGAACAATATTGTTTATTTTTGCAAAAAAAAATAAAGGTAAAAGATCATCTAATTCCTTTTTACCAATTAAATCAAATCAAAAGTATTATTCACAAGAATGCATATGATGTTACTTTACTATACAAATTACTAACTCTTTCAAAGAAGATGAAATCAAAAAATTATAGAATTTTAATGAACTGCATTATCATCTAGTTTTACTGGAATAGATGTGTAAACGAAACTAGTTTCAGCACATACCACCAATCCTTCTATCATTTGAGTAATGTGAAAAATATAAAATAATAGGAATAGATTTGAGACCAGAATAGGAAAAATAAAATTAGTGATTGCAGGTTTGAAATAACAAAGATCAACATGAAAAATAAAATTAGTGATTGCAGGTTTGAAATAACAAAGATCAACAAGTTTGAAAAAAGAACATCAAATTCCTAACTAATAAACAACTATGAAATGACCTATGGGAAAGAGTAATGTATTATTTTCAGGATCCCTATAAGGCAAGAAAGGACGATTTATAT
Organism: Zingiber officinale; assembly: GCF_018446385.1. Classification (NCBI taxonomy): domain Eukaryota; kingdom Viridiplantae; phylum Streptophyta; class Magnoliopsida; order Zingiberales; family Zingiberaceae; genus Zingiber; species Zingiber officinale. Next base: position 8,258,426 of record NC_055997.1, on the reverse strand, counting down.
TCTTAGGACAGAAAACATAAGCCTCAATAAATCCATACAAGGTATCCAATTCAACCTCCTCCAAGTTGTTCCTCCAGACAGGTTCACCGCAAGGCATAGGAAACTTTTTCATAATAGAAGGATAGAGGGAATTTATGTCATAAAAGAATAAATTCTCACCATAAGGCTTATAGAAGAATAAATTCTCACCATAAGGCTTATAAACATCTGCATGACCTCCATAGTAGCCACGCCTTATAAAGGTATCTTGATTTCGATTAAGAAGATAGATAGGAAATTTTTTTCTCATCTAAATAGTTAGAACGATAGATTAGAAGCGAAAGTGATGACAATGTCAAAGCAAATATCAACAGGTTAAAATGATCTAAAATTTGGATATGCATCTCGATCTTTTGTTTTGTCAACATTCTTGGCAAAAGATGTGCCTAAAGACCTATTATTTTTATTTTATTTATTTTTTTGAAAGGATGCTTTCTTTTGACAACTTCATCGAAGATGATTCATAAGGATTTTTTACTTTGATTTATAGGACTATTTCTTTACCCGTTTTATTATGAGCCACAGTTCTTTGGATTCGACTCTTTGTTTATTAACTAATTTCCTTTGAAAAGAAATCCGTAAATATGTTGCAGAGTAGATGAGTCACTAAAACTAACAAATGTTTTTTCAATGGTTAATTGAGATCATGAATCTCTTCTAATAGCCTTTCTTTTTATGAATCTGTATTTGGCTTTGTTCTTCACCTTTTTGCACGTATTACATTGGTGGATAAGAAACAAAGAAATTTTCTCATGTCTAACAGAGTGTATTCAATATACCCAGCATGTCCCTTAGTATGTATGAAGAGAATATGGTGGATCCTATGATGATTAATTCCAGGAAACAATACATTTAACAGTTGTATCAGTCAAAGTAAGAACTTATAGCATATTTCTATAAACATCAAACTAGATTCGAGAGAGGGTGGTAGTAGACTGACCTTATAATGCAAGACTGAAGAAGCAAAAATGGTGGACGGAGATGCAAGTATGGAGACGCACGGCTGGACACGCAAAAAATGACGGAGACGCAAGGTTAGAGACGCAGGCTGGAAACGTGGAGAATGGAGATGCAAGGCTTGAGACGCAGAGGATAGAGACGCAAGCTAGAGATGAAAAAAATGAAGGCACGGTTGGAGACGCGGAGGTCGGAGACGCAAGCTCGATGGAGATGAAAAAACGGCGAGGCGCGGTGAAGGCTGGAGATGCACGCTAGGGCTTGGATTTTTTTTTTGAGTGGTTACGTTATTTATTTTAGCAAGGTTATAATGTTAATTAAGACTTGTAAAAATTAGAAGTGAGATGGAAAATTAAAAGTCTAATTAATTCCATCCGGTTCATCTTTTTACTTCACACAAAAAAAATTTATATATATTTTAAACTTTTTTACTTTATCAAAATTAATGTACTGAAGTAAAATATTATTAAAATTAATAGTGAAGCCATTGTTTTCTAAATTCTAAAGTAAAAAATAATATTTTACTTCTCTAGTATTATTAACGAAGTTGATTGTTATATATTACTTCGTAATTAACAATCGCCGAAGTAAAGAGCGGTGAAATAAAAAGCCAAAATTCTACTAGTGGCTCTACTGAAGTTAAATTTGGATTACAAACGATGCTTATTATTAATCTAAATTGCTCTTCAGTGGATTGGAAATGATACTTAATATTTTTTACTCCAAGTTCAACCCATGTGTTCTTCAGAAGTTAAACCATATTATAGAAGTTAATTAAATATCTATTTCAAAGATTGACTTCCAAGTTAAACATGGCGAGGCACTTGGCCTTCTTGGGTATGGGATCATCCATCACTTCCTAGATAAAGTCTTTCAAAGAAATTGGATATTTAACATCTTACAGTAACCCTAAGTTTAACTAAAGAGACCTCAATAGAAGCACAAGATCGAAACACAAAATCGAAAACCTAAAAAATGATAGCCTCTTGTGTTGTTATTTCAGGATCCACACAAAGAACACAAACCAATTAATTTGAAGTGGAAACAATTAATTAGTTATACATTTCTTTGTAGCTAAAGACCTCTTGATCTTCTGTTGTATTCCTCTCCTCCTCTTGGACGTCGTGTGGGTGACGATCTACCAAGACAACTCCACCCGAACCACTTCTTCGCCTCGAAGAAAACCGAGACACCAAGGGATGCCAAAATAGGAAATTTTCTTCTCTTCTTCTTCTCTTCCAAATAATCGGCCACCTTCTTCTTCCTTTCCTCTATACCTCCGGCCACAATGGGATCTAAGATGAGCTCCAAGCAAGGCCAACGACCCTAGGTTATGGAAGCAAACCCGCCGACCCTAGCTTGAATGGAGTCCTTTTGTGCCGCCGATTATAGAAGGAAGATGAGTATTGTATCCTGTCCTTAAGGAAGGAGATGAGGGAAGGGTCGGCCACCAAGGGATTAGGAAGAGACAGAACTTAGGCTGTATTATTCATGAGGCTCCCTCTCCTTCTCTTTTATAATCCTTGGTCATGACAAAAAAGGAAAGTTTTAAACATAATTAAAACTTCCTTATTTGCGGCCTCCCATTAAAAAGGAAATTTTAACAATAATTAAAATCTCTCTTTTCTAAATTTCCTATTGTACATAGCAATAAAGGAAAATTTTAAAATTAATCTATTTCTTTTAAAACATGTAGACAACTACAAAAAGAAAAGATTAATTAAAACTTCTCTTTTTAAATCATAGTTAAAAAAGGAAAGTTTTATCAAAAATTAAAATCTCTTTTTTAAACATTATAGATAACTACAAATAAGGAAAGATTTTAACAAGATTAAAATCTCTCTTTAATCTTTTGTAGATAGCTATAAAAGGAAAGATTTTAAAATTTTAAAACTCTCTTTTAAAACCATAAGGATGGCTATAAAAGGAAATTTTAAAATTAAAATTTCTGTTTTAAATCCCTTCATGAATGACTATAAAAGGAAAGATTTTAACAAAAAATAAAATCTTCCTTTAGTTCTAATGGTGTGGCCGGCCCTATGCTTGGACACCAAGCATGGCTTGGTCGGCCACCTCTTGGGCTCCAAGCTAATGCTTGGCCGACCCCCTTTGCTCTAAGCAAGGATGTGTCCGGCCCATTACTTGGGTAAGAAGTGGACTTTGTGGATATAAGGCTTTATTGATGCTACAACAGGGACCGAGAGGAGGAATTAGTTTTGGTCTCCCGATGAGCTTGAGCTTCCTGTATTCGCCCCTAACATCCAACTCAAGTTCATCAATAATAACTCATACCACTAAAGATTTATTATTGAACTACTGCACCAATCCCATATTAAATTGTCATGCCCCGGAGGAGTCCCTGTCCGAAAAAATTTCGGCAGCATCTCCCCTATACGGCGGACAATCTGAAACTTTCCTACATCCTCATATACCTCAGCCACATGCGGCTGGAATAAAAACAATAATAAAATACAACCACACAAATATCCACACAGTTTATATATAAGTAAACAAAACAGTAATACCACGACTCGAAACCAACCCTACTCCACAACACCCATAAAACACAAATCCGACAAACTCACCTCTTCTGCCGTCCAGGCAAGCATGTAGTAAAACATATCGAATAAAAATCCATCGACATCACAAAATTCATACAATGTCTATACCAACAACCAGAACAAGTTTAGCATAATTTAAGTAAGAAAACCAAAAGACCAACAATATCTTTGAGATCTGCAGGGACTAGCAACTGGAACTCTCTCCTGACAGCATCAACCTGAAAAATAACAACAATTGAGGCGGGGTGAGTCCAACACTCAGCAGGTACAACTGATATGCAAAGTAGGGAAATAACATCTAACACTAATCATGCGTACAGTCTCCTGATATAAAAGGATGAAATGTAACTGAAGTAAACAGGAGAAAAAACTGAACTAATCAGGACCTGGGTATAAGGACAAATAGTCCGAGTAGCATAGAAATCCTGTATGCATGTCAAACATAGGCGTCCAAACAATATACAGCATATAAATGCAGCAAGCACAAACACAAGCAATAAATGCATCATGCATATGATGCCAATGATGCGTCCTGGTCACCCCTGACGCCAGTCGATCATCTCATACAATAGTGAGGCCGAGTGGGTAGGGTTGTGACAACCGTGCACTCTGTCGTCACTACTCCTGATGAGTGACCGAGTGGACGGGATGCTGTCGGAGTACACCTATCCTCCTACCCCAAATCATAAATGGGGGAGCGCAATGCTCTCATCTCCCGGAACACGATGACGGGGAGGAATCCCTGCCGGCTAACACATTGCATCACGCTACCCATGAGCGGACCAACGGAGCCAAACAAGGTCCCTGCTGCAACACACACTACCTGAATTGACCACTAACCCATGAGTGGTGGTGTGTACAGATCCATGTAACTGGCGATGTGCTCAACAATAATAGAGCGGACTATCACACAGCATGCAATCATGCAAATAGTGCATGGCACTAACCACAAAATATCCTGAGCTAATATATATATATATATATAAGTGCACCATAGGTCAACGAATCAAATCAAAGGTACACTGAAGGTATAAAATCTAGGTCCTGAACATGGTGAAATATGGTATATCACTACCCCTATAAGTATATATCAACAGGTAAGGAATACATGAGATGCAAAACAAGCAATCAACCAATCATATAACAGGTATCAAGTAATGATTAACCGAAATAAATAAGAGAACATAATTATTTCTATTTGTTAAATTCACTACTATGCATATCAAAGACATAAAGTCAAAAGTACCCGCCTCCAATATAGATTGAGCTAAATGACCTCTGTGTCGAAGTGCTCGTCCGCGTCAAAGTCCTGTAATAACCAACATATATATATATATATATATATATATATATATATATATATATATATATATATATATATATATATATATATATATATATATATATTATTTAGCTACATTCTCATTAATAGCTAAATAAAATCACTACCCTAATTTAGGGCAAAAACCCTAATTGGATCATCAATTAACTTATCCAAATAGGATCCAACATGCTCATTTATCTAGCTAATATAAATTAATCCACTGGTACAATCCATCACTACTAATGAAATCAGATTTTTATCTCAATATAATCTATCATGTATCAACTAGTGATATACTAACCATCTAGTAATCCATATCATCTCCAATTCAACACGTACCTAATTCATCAACAATACAAACCAATTACCCTACTTCTTACCTAAATCTCAAATCTCTGCTCTTGATCCGCAACCAAAGAGGTGCTGCTGGAAGGCATGTTGCCGGAACCAAGACAACCCCACAGAACCGAATCTCCCCGCAGAAATCCTTCATATTGATCAGATCAAGTTGAGTTAAATAAATGGAATCACAAATCAAGCAACAACCAATCTTACAACCCAATCTTACCTCACTGTTAACAATCAAACCAAGCAGGATGTCACTGACGTGATCGAGCGACGCCCAACAGAAGCAAGGCAATCACAGCAATTGCCACGGTTGCTCAGATCAGATCGGAGAAGAAGAACAGGACACTCGACGACAGGGTCAAGTCTGGGTTGGATCTGCAGCCGGAAAAGGGCAAGAAGGCCTCGCGACTGCTGGGATGACGGCGGCGGTGGCATCCGGGACAGGCGATGCAAGAGGAACTAGGGCACATAGAGAGGAAAGGCTCGAGCACTCTCGCGATGGTCGGCGCCGTTTCGTGCAACGTCGGCGAGGCTATGCAACGGAAGAGGGTGACCGACACTAGGGTTCCCATGGCCGGTGACTTTGGGTAGAGACGGAGAGAAGAGGAGAATGAGGAAGGACTCAAAGCCTCCTTTGGTCGGCCGTTATGTACACGAGGGGAGGAGGAAAATCGACGCGGTGGTAGCGGCGTGGGTTCGGGGAAGAAAAGGAGAAACGGCACCGAGGGCGCAGGGGCGTGGGTCGGGGGAAAATGAAGAGGAAACGGCGAAAATGAGGAAAGAAATAAAAAGAAAATAAAATAAAAAGAATAAACATTTCCTCACTTAAATGGGTCGCCTAAACAGGCTTTTTTCCCGGCCCAATTTTTATCCCCGTTAACTCGTTCGTACGAGCTCCGAAAAATTCCCGAAAAATTTCCAAAAATTTCAGAAAATTCTCTTATTATTATTCGTCATTTTTTTTCAGTATTTTACATTCTCCCCCACTAATAAAAATTTGGTCTCCAAATTTCGTTATCTACCATCAGCAAGTACTAACAACAAATATAGAGTATAAATGCTGAACGGTAAATAAATCACATACCTCAAGTGAAAAGATGGGGGTATCGAGCAAAAAAGTATCCTCGAGCTCCCAAGTAGCTTCCTCATCCGAATGATGCTGCCATCCGACTTTAACCAGTCGGATAGTCTTATTCCACAACTGACGCTCTTTCCGATCTAAAATTCGTACCGGAATCTCCTCATAAGTGACGTCAGGCTGAACAGGAACTGAGATATCTGTCAGCACATGTGTCGGGTCAGATATGTATCTCCTCTGCATAGATACATGGCATACGTCGGGAACGCCTGCCAAGGACGGCGATAGTGCCAGCCGATAACCTACCGCTCCAATCCTCTCCATGATCTGGAAAGGGTCAATGTATCGCGGAGCTAGCTTACCTCTGAAGTCAAATCTCTTCACCCCTTTCGTGGGTGAATCTCGCAGAAATACATGGTCGCCTGTAGAGAACTCTAAGAGTCTCCAACTCCGGTCTGCATAACCCTTCTGGCGGTCCTACGCCTCTGACATCCTCCGTCTGATAGTACTGACCAACTCTGCCTCATGCTGAGCTCTATGAGGTCCCAACAACTGGGCCTCCCCAACCTCATCCCAGAGGGTGGGTGCCCGACAAGACCTACCATACAACGCCTCAAACGGTGTCAACTGGATACCCGAATGAAAGCTATTATTGTAGACAAATTCTACCAATGGCAAGTGGTCATCTCAACTGCCCCTAAAAATCCAATACACATATCATCCGCAATTCCTCTAGAGTCTGAATGGTCCGCTCTGACTATCCATCTGTCTGTGGATGGAAACTGGAACTGAGTGCCCAAGGCCTACTGCAGACTCTTCTAGAATCAAGACGTGAACCGGGACCTCTATCCGAAATAATAGTCAACGGAACATCACGTGATCTAATGATCTCCCGGAAAAATAGATGTAAAATACCGAAAATAGGAAAATATTGATAAGGGATTTTTTCGGAATTTTTGGAAATTTTTCGGGAATTTTTTGGAGCTTGTACGGACAAGTTAACGGGGATAAAAACGGGGCTCGGAAAAGCCTGTTTAGGCTACCCCATTTAAGTGAGGAAATGTTTATATTTACATTTCCTTTTTCTTTTATTTTCTTTATTTCTTTACTTTATTTTCCTCGCCGTTTTCCCTCTTCCCCGATACCTTCTCCCCCCTCGCGTCCGCAAGACTTCTGCCTTAACCGCCCATGGCGGTTTTCCTCCTCTCCCTCGCGTGCATAAGGCCGGGATCAAGAGAAGCCGGTGTTATCTTCTCCCTCTCCGCAACCGACGCCTTCTTCTTACTATTTCTCCAAGCGTCGGTGACGCGCGAGCACAGCCGGATCCTTTCTTCTTCTTTCCCTTCCGACGCCGATCCTTGGCCACAGGAGTTTCAGCGCTGGCAGCCGAGCCCTAGCCGTCGTCGAACCCGATTTCCCTCGTCTCTCCTCCTTCCCGAGCCGCACCAGGCGCTGCTATCACTTGAGGCCGGACGGAGCAGTGCAAACCACTACCTCCTCAGTTGCCCTAGCCTTCGTCCACTGCAGATTTCCTCACAGTTGTCCTCGGCAGATCGCTGCCCACTTTCGTGCATTAGTTCATTACTGTCGATCAACTCACTTGTTGCTGTGCCATCAACGGTGTTGATTTGAGGCTCAGATCATAGAGGTTAGGGTACTGCCCTAATTGGTTGTATAGGGTATTTAATTGTTGCTGTGGGTTTTATTGTGATTCTGGCAGTGTGGAGGATTTCCAGCAGCAATTACTTCGTTGGCAGCAAGTTGACCTACAGAGCAACACCTGTGGAGGTTTCGGATTAAGGTAAGGGTTTAGTGTGGATTGATTATGTTTATGTTGGGAATAGGTAGATTGGATTAGCTTTAGACTTTTAATCTAATATTATGGTTAGGGTTAAAGGAAATTTACCCTAGTTAATTGTTGGATTTAATTTAGGAAGGTCGAGATTATGGTTTAGGGTTTTTCCCTAAATTGTTCTTAAGGATTTTTATTTAGCCATTCGTTTCATTTGTAGCTAAATAAAATGTATGTTTGATAACACAGGACTCTGATTCGAGACGGTATCTTGACGAGTATTTGATTACCGGATTTGGACCTTTTCCTTTTCGATTGGAGGCGGGTACTTTTGACTTATGTCATTTGATATACATAGTAGTGAATATAACAAGTTGCATTAATTATGTTTCTTATTTGTTCCGGTTAATCACTACCCGATACTTGTTACATGATTGATTGATTGCTTGTTTTGCATCTCATGTATTCCTTACCTGTTGATACATGCTTATAGGGGTAGTGATATACCATGCTTCACCATGTTCAGGACCTAGGTTTTATACCTTTTGTGTACCTTTGATTGATTTGATTCGTTGACCTATGATGCACTTTTATATATATGTGGATTAGGTCAAGATATTTTGTGGTTAGTGTCATGCATCATTTGCATGATTGCATGCTGTGCGATAGTCCGCTCCATTATTGTTGAGCACATTGCCAGTTACATGGATCTACACACACCACCACTCATGGGTTAGTGGTCGATTCAGGTGTGTTGCAGTTCGGCTGTTAGGCACCGCTGGTCCGCTCATGGGTAGTGTGATGGTAGCCGGCAGAGATTCCTCCCCGTCATCGTGTACCGGGAGTTGAGAGCATTGCGCTCCCCCATTTATGATTTGGGGTGGAGGATAGGAGTAGTGACGACAGAGTGCATTGATGTATCTATATTCTTATGCACTGATGATTGATACGTCAGGGGTGACCAGACGCATCATTGGCATCATATGCATGATGCATTTATTGATTGTGTTTGTGTTTGCCGCATTGATATGCATATTGTTTGGATACCTATGTTTGACATGTGATTTCCATATCACTGACTGCTTTGTCCTTATACCCTGGTTAAGATTCTCCTGCTTACTTTGCATTTACCTTTATTACATCGGGGACGCATGATTAGTGCTAGGTGTTATTTCCTTACTTTGTATATCAGTTGTACCGCCGAGTGTTGGACTCACCCCATTGTTGTTATATTTTCGTGAGGAGGCAGTTCCAGTCGCTAGTCCCCATCGCACGTAGTGTTGTTGGTCTTGAGTTGTTATTTTATCTTAGTTTCTCTATCAGACTTTGTTTTTAGTCTTGTATTGTTTTACTTATGGATATTGTATGGATTCTTAACGTTTGATGGATTTTTGGTATGATTTGGATTTATTCTACTACATGCCTGCCTGGACGGCAGAAGAGGTGAGTTCATCGGATTTGAGCTTTACGAGTGTAGTTGAGTAGGGTTGATTTTGAGTCATGGTATTACTGCTTTGGTTTGCTTATATTTATATAAACTGCGTGTTGATGGTTTATTTACATGTTATTATTCCAGCCGCATGTGGCTGAGGTATATGAGGATGTAGAAAAGTTTCAGATTGTCCGCCGTACATGGGAGATGCTGCCGAAATTTTCTCGGACAGGGACTCCTCCGGGGCGTGACAACAGATCTACCAATCGATCCAGGAAATCCATCTTCTGGATCGCTATCGAGTGCCCGGATTTGGTTAATCAATCAACGATTACCCAAATCGCGTCATAGCCTCGTCGTGTCCTAGACAAACCCACCATAAAGTGCATAGTAATATGTTCTCATTTCCACCTAGGAATAGGAATCCTATGTAGAAATCCGACAGATCGCTAGTGCTCAGCCTTCACCTGCTGACAGACAAGACATCTAGCTACGACTTCCGCGATGTCTTTCTTCATGCCATTCTACTAATAAAAATGTCTCAAATCTCGGTACATACGGGTACCGCCATAGTAGATCGTAAATCAAGAGCGATGAGCCTCCTGAAGTAGCTCCTGTAAGACCGAATGAGACTGAGGTACGCATAATCTGCCTCGGAAGTATATAATACCCTCCTCGTCTCGTGTGAACTCGGTCTGCTGCCCGGAAGCTATCTGGCTGCCAATGGACCGTAAATACTGATCTCCAACCTGGGCCTCCTGAATCCTCATCTTGATCGAGGATTGAGCAACCATGGTAATCAGAATACCCTGCTCTGTCTGTCCCGGAGAAACCCTGAATCAAATCTGTGACCACAACTCGGTGGCAAGCTAAAGTCTCTCTAGACTTCTAGCTGAGTGCGTCGGCAACCATATTAGTTTTCCCCGGGTGATAGTCAATCGTACAGTCATAATCCTTCAGGAACTCCATCCATCTCCTCTGTCGGAGATTAAATTCCTTCTGGGTAAAAATATATATTTGAGACTTTTATGATCAGTGAGAATCTCAAATGTAATACCGAACAGATGTTGCTACCAAATCTTCAATGCAAAATAATGGCAGCCAGCCACAAGTCATGTACTGGGTAGTTCTCCTCATGCTCCTTCAACTGCCGAGAAGTAGGAGACTACCCTACCGTGCTGCATCAAAACAGCGCACAAACCCTATAGAGATGCGTCGGTATAGAGCACGAATCCGTCCTCTTCAGAAGGTAAAACCAAAATCGGAGCCGACACTACTCTCCGCTTCAGCTCCTGGAAGCTGATCTCATAATCCTCAGTTCAAATGAACTTCACTCCTTTCCTGGTCAAGCGTGTAAGTGGCATAGCAATCCGAGAGAAACCCTCAACGTATCTCCGGAAATATCGAGCCAAACCAAGGAAGTTGCGAGACTCTTCTATATAGACTCTGTCTACTCCCAACGGTAACAACCTCTATCTCCTGTGGAACCACGGTATACCCTACTGGTGACCGTGTGTCTCAAATATCTCATAGAAGACAATCAAAATACGCACTACTGAACTTCACATATAGACGTTTCCGTCGAAACATCTCTAGAATTATGCAAAGATGATGTGCGTGACTCACCGTGGATCCGAAATAGATCACAACATTGTCAACAAAGACAATGGAAACCGATCCAAACATCCTGGGAATACCAAAATCATCAAGTCTCTGAAAATATCTAAGGCTCTGCAAGCCCTAATAGTAAAACCAAACTACATAATGTTCGTACCACAGACATTCCTAACCATAAGATCTCCGATAATAAGTCGAAAATCTGATCACCAACAATATAAATCACCAAAGAATAAATCCTCCAGTGTGAGAGCAACGCTCCATCACAAGAAATACCACATATGTGGGAGCAACGCTCTACCACAAACAATCCGTAATATGTGGGAGCTCCGCTCCACCACAAACGATCCATAAGTGTCAAAGGCACCTAACTATCCAACTAGAGGCTACACGAGATCACTCAACCACAGATCACTGTGAGTAGCCTAGGGTATAACAACCTAGTAAGCAAATCAAATCCATAATCAACTCTATCATCATCCTAGTGGATCGGTCACCCACTAATAGGAGAATTAGTTGACAGGGTAATACAATCAATAACATAATGTAAACACTTACATTCTACATTCAACATAGGTAGAATCATCATGATGCTACCAACAATACACCTGGCACACGTGCACACACAACATAGGTATGATCGACATAATCATCAAATTAATACACACCAAATACACTCATAGCACAGGTATAAATCAATGTGATACCTCCAACAATACCTACCGAACCCGTGTGCATATATCAACATAGGTATAATCGACATTACACCTCAAACAACCTCACATGGCATATATACACCTATGCCAAGAGTATAATCAACGTAATACTTCCAACAAAGCCTAATAGACACAAGTGCATCCACAAATCAAATATAATCAATATAATACCTCGAATATTACACCGAACACATCTGCACATATCAGAACTCATATTAAATCGATAAGATATCTCCAAATAAACAATCAGACATGTATGCCTAACCACTAGGGTATAATCTACTAGACACCCACAATAATCATAACTGGACAAGTATACACCACATAGATATACCTAATCAGCATATTTAATCCAATCGACCTGACATTCCCTATTTTACCTTCTATGTTATCCAAATACGACACAATACTCAACCATTTTCATCCAACCTTGACATTGATGAAAAATTGGTTACATTTAACACTTCAATCAAATTTATATCCTCAATATCTGAAACCATTACTAATCATTCATATGGAGTTATATGATCAAAAATTTTGCCAGGATTCACAAACCAATCCAATCATAATCAACCGGATATCATGTTCCATACATGTATCCACTCAGCAGACCCCGAAAAATTTTCAACTATGACAACCAAAGGCAGCACAACAAAAATCCTACCAGTTCATTGATCCATAATCCATACAGAACTATCCGAAGGGATCCATCTTTATAGACACCAGAGCAAGTAACAACTTGACCCCCAAATAAATTGTCAAATAACTAAATCAGTTCATGGGTTAATTCAACACTAATTACATCAACTCAAACTAGAAAATGCCAGCCCACATAATATTATATGTATAAATGTGTACGACCCAAATGAAAAAGTCAGAATTCAAGATCATCAAGACACTCTCATTTTTATCCTAAAAAATATCAGCCCACATAATATCAGATGAATAATCTCTACTCCCCATGAGAGCAAGTTAGCATTCAAAACATCAAATCATTATTTATCCACATAGTCCAATATCAGAGGAAGCAAATATCAATCTTATCATCCTGTTAACTAACCACAACTAACCAGATTTATTAAAATTCATAGGCACACTCAACCGTAAACTCTATAGCACCCGATTTATAATCTGATCACCAACTATAATCATCAAACCTGTGAATATCATACATGACAGTCACTATGTCACCATCAACGACAACCCAAATAATAGATCATCAAAATAATTATCCACTAATAGATCATCAAAACAAATATCTAGTAATAGATCATCAGACAACCACATAACATTTATTCTCATAAATCATTAGAAATCAACACATCACAATATCTGATCTCACAATATTCCTCAACCTCAAATCATTCTCAACAATGATCAAACATGATAACTCCCCAAATGAATAATTTTCATCGTATCGGATACCCTAATATCCAAAAGATATAAGTATAAAAACTCTACTGGCTAAGTCAACAGGAATATGTAGGTATCATCCATTAGCCAGCTAACAATGGCAGAGGCTGGTATGTGCCTCCATCTCCTACTAGTAGTAACAGAAGCTAAAACTACTGATGGTATGATATGAAAAATCACCAGAGACTATAATCCTTGATCTCTATTAAGGTCAACCATGCTCAATTGCTAACCCATCACATGTAATATATGTTACAACAACCAGACAGGTACTAAATAAAGAATGTTAATACATGTCATAAACTATAAAATTAAACATCATACCTATATGCTGTCTGGAGATGTTCCATCGCTGTCCAGTCCCCAAAAACATGAAAATCACCGGAAATCCATATAAATCCGAAATGGAAATCCATAACATATACATAATGGAAAATCCGTGCAATCCAAAATAACTACCCAGTTTGACTCGCAAACTTGGGCTAACCCAAATATCCAGAACACCAAAAGCAAGTAACATAACCCGCTCTAATACCAATAAATTGGTATCAGTTAAATCTCAAAAATCCGTAACACAAAAAAAAACAACAAGTATCGCCAAACTTGGCGCTCTGATACCATATAAATTGGTATCAAGTTATCCCAAATATCCAAAATACGAAAACAAAGATCGTAAAACTTAAGCTCTGATACCACTAAATTGTCACGCCATGGAGGAGTCCCTGTCCGAAGAAATTTCAGCAGCATCTCCCCTGTACGGCGGACAATCTGAAACTTTCCTACATCCTCATATACCTCAGCCACATGCGGCTGGAATAAAAACAATAATAAAATACAACCACACAAACATCCACGCAGTTTATATATAAGTAAACAAAACAGTAATACCACGACTCGAAACCAACCCTACTCCACTACACCCATAAAACACAAATCTAACAAACTCACCTCTTCTGCCGTCCAGGCAGATATGTAGTAAAACATATCGAATAAAAATCCATCAACATCACAAAATCCATACAATGTCTATACCAACAACCAGAACAAGTTTAGCATAATTTAAGTAAGAAAACCAAAAGACCAACAATATCTTTGAGATCTGCAGGGACTAGCAACTGGAACTCTCTTCTGACAGCATCAACCTGAAAAATAACAACAATGGAGGCGGGGTGAGTCCAACACTCAGCAGGTATATGCAAAGTAGGAAATAACATCTAACACTAATCATATCCCGATATAAAAGGATGAAATGCAATCAAGTAAACAGAGAAAAATCACTAATCAGACTCGTATAAGGACAAACAATCCAGTAGTATAGAAATCAGATGCATGTCAAACATAGGCCCAAACAATATACAAAGATATAAATGCAGCACAAACACAGCAATAAATGCATCATGCATATGATGCCAATGATGCGGCCTGGTCACGCCAGTCGATCATCTCACACAATAGTGAGGCCGAGTGGGTAGGGTTGTGACAACCTGCACTCCGTCACTACTCCGATGAGTGACCGAGTGGACGGATGCTGTCGGATACATCCTCGTACCCCAAATCATAAATGGGGGAGCGCAATGCTCTCATCTCCCGGTACACGATGACGGGGAGGAATCCCTGCCGGCTAACACATTGCATCACGCTACCCATGAGCGGACCAACGGAGCCAAACAAGGTCCCTGCTGCAACACACACTGCCTGAATCGACCACTAACCCATGAGTGGTGGTGTGTGCAGATCCATGTAACTGGCGATGTGCTCAACAATAATGGAGCGGACTATCGCACTGCCTGCAATCATGCAAATGGTGCATGACACTAACCACAAAATATCCTGAGCTAATCCATATATATATATAAGTGCACCATAGGTCAACGAATCAAATCAAAGGTACAGTGAAGGTATAAAACCTAGGTCCTGAACATGGTGAAGTATGATATATCACTACCCCTATAAGCATATATCAACATGTAAGGAATACATGAGATGCAAAACAAGCAATCAACCAATCATGTAACAGGTATCGTGTAGTGATTAACCGAAACAAATAAGAGAACATAATTATTACTACTTGTTAAATTCACTACTATGCATATCAAAGACATAAAGTCAAAAGTACCCGCCTCCAATATAGATCGAGCTAAATGACCTCTGTGTCAAAGTGCTCGTCCGCGTCAAAGTCCTGTAATAACCAACATATATATATATTTTTTTATTTAGCTACATTCTCATTAATAGCTAAATAAAATCACTACCCTAATTTAGGGCAAAAACCCTAATTGGATCATCAATTAACTTATCCAAATAGGATCCAACATGCTCATTTATCTAGCTAATATAAATTAATCCACTGGTACAATCCATCACTACTAATGAAATCAGATTTTTATCTCAATATAATCTATCATGTATCAACTAGTGATATACTAATCATCTAGTAATCCATATCATCTCCAATTCAACACGTACCTAATTCATCAACAATACAAACCAATTACCCTACTTCTTACCTAAATCTCAAATCTCTGCTCTTGGTCCGCAACCAAAGAGGTGCTGCTGGAAGGCATGTTGCCGGAACCAAGACAACCCCACAGAACCGAATCTCCCTGTAGAAATCCTTCATATTGATCAGATCAAGTTGAGTTAAATAAATGGAATCACAAATCAAGCAACAACCCATCTTACAACCCAATCTTACCTCACTGTTAACAATCAAACCAAGCAGGAGGTCACTGACGTGATCGAGCGGCGCCCAACAGAAGCAAGGCAATCACAGCAATTGCCACGGTTGCTCAGATCAGATCGGAGAAGAAGAACAGGGCACTCGACGACAGGGTCAAGTCTGGGTTGGATCTGTAGCCGGAAAAGGGCAAGAAGGCCTCGCGACTGCTGGGATGACGGCGGCGGTGGCATCCGGGACAGGCGATGCAAGAGGAACTAGGGCACATAGAGAGGAAAGGCTCGAGCACTCTCGCGATGGTCGGCGCCGTTTCGTCCAACGTCGGCGAGGCTATGCAATGGAAGAGGGTGACCGACACTAGGGTTCCCATGGCCAGTGACTTTGGGCAGAGACGGAGAGAAGAGGAGAATGAGGAAGGACCCAAAGCCTCCTTTGGCCGGTCGTTATGTACACGAGGGGAGGAGAAAAATCGACGCGGCGGCAGCGGCGTGGGTTCGGGGAAGAAAAGGAGAAACGACACCGAGGGCGCAGGGGCGTGGGTCAGGGGAAAATGAAGAGGAAACGACGAAAATGAGGAAAGAAATAAAAAGAAAATAAAATAAAAAGAATAAACATTTCCTCACTTAAATGGGTCGCCTAAACAGGCTTTTTTCCCGACCCCGTTTTTATCTCTGTTAACTCGTTCGTACGAGCTCCGAAAAATTCCCGAAAAATTTCCAAAAATTTCAAAAAAATTCCCTTATTATTATTCGTCATTTTTTCGGTATTTTACATATATTATGGGCTCCTTTTTATTATGAGTGCGTTAATCTCCCTGTGTTTAAGATATCGAATGTCCATTAATCAAATGAGTTACTGACACTTAATTAACATCTAGCTCCAAGAGTAGTACCACTCAACTTCATTGTCATGCCAGACTAGGTCCACCTGCAGGGTTTACATGACAATCCTTATGAGCTCCTCAAGGGGACATCATCAACATAGATTACTAGGACACAGTTTCCTTCTATAATCAATAATACACCATATAAACAATATTATTTCCCAACTTATCGGGCCTATTGATCTAACTGAATAAATCTCACCCATTGATAAATTAAATAAATAAATACTAAGTATATGTATTTGTTATTATATCAGGATTAAGAGTACACACTTCCATAATAATAGAGGTCATGTTCTTTTATGCATTCAGTATAAAAAGAACAACCTCAAATGGTCCTGCTCAATATACTCATAGTGTACTAGTGTAATTTTATAGTCAAGATAAACTGATACCAAATTACACTACAATCATTCCAATGGTTTGTCCTAATCCATCTTGGTTGTGAGCTACTATTTATAATTTATAAGGAACTGATAACATGATCTTCTGTGTGACACCACACCATGTTATCTACAATATAAATTAAATGGACAACTACATTTAACATAAATGTAGACATTTGACCAATGTGATTCTTATTTCAAAATAAATATTCATACAAAAAACTAGGCTTTTAGTATACATCCTAATACTCTCCTCATTTTCTCTCTCTTCATTCTTTTCCATCACACTTTCTCTTCCATTACACACTCTCTCCTCATTTTTTGATCATACTTTCTCTCTACTCAATCTATCACACACTCTCTCTTCTCAATCTCTCTTATCATTCTCTCCTCATTTTCTCTCATCACACTTTCTCTCTCTTCATTTTTTCCCATCACACTCTCTCTTCTTATTTTTCCTAATCACACTTTCTCTCTCTTCATTTTTCCTATCACACACTCTCTCTCTCTTTCAACCTACTTTCTCTTTCATCATACTTTCTCTTTCTTCAATTTTTCATTTTCTCTCATCATACTTTCTATCTCTTCATTTTTTTCCCATCACTCTTTCTCTCTCAGCACACTTTCTCTCTCATCATACTTTTTCTCTTCTCAATCTCTCCTATCATGCACTCTCTCCTCATTTTCTCTCATCATACTTTCCCTCTCTTCATTTTTTCCATCACACTTTCTCTCTCATCACATTTTTTCTCTCATCATATGTTTCTCTCACATTCAACTTTCCCTCTCATCTAATTTTTTTTTCTTATTTTCCTCTAAGGGTAAAAAAAGAAATTTAGGTTCATTACGATTGAAAAATTCAACTAATCAAATATTATTTTTAAGAATGATACCAAACTCATACTCATTCCATAATATTATATTACACATTCCTATTTCTATTCTGATTCCTATAAACGAACCAAATATCATGTTATTCTTCCTTCCTCTTCCCTCACATACTTTCAAATATTATAATAAAAAAAGATGATTATATTCATGTCTTATTGGATTAATTTATAGTCAATTATCAGATGATCAAGGATGATAGAAAATTATTTTTTAAAAAAATATGCCTCGGCAAAAAGATTAATCATTGAGCATTACCTACTCCCAGACGGATCGGTAAGAACATCAGCCAGAATAAGGTCTGGCCGGATGCCTTTAAAGCATTATTCTAAAATAAATTATACGTTGACCCGGATGTCCCATACAACTGATCCCATAAATCAGAAAACTGAATAGATGAAGCCTTTAAAGCATTATTGAACCAAGCGTTTTCAGTCTCCCACAAACTTTAGGGCCGAGTTATTTTTGAAATGTGACACGGCGATCTACGGCCCACGATTGCATCGCAAACGTGGCGCGACGTAATTGAAGTAGTTCCAACGGCTAACTTAAATGAAATCGAAAGCGGCGACGCGCATTTCTGCCATCTGACCTGGACGACGTTCCATTTCTCCCCCCTAACGGCTAGCTACACCTGCGCAAAGTCGACCGTTGGGACATCCAGTTCTTCTGATTTTCTAATTAGTTGCCGCCGCGAGAGCCACAGTTCGCATTTTGACGGAACGCGATGGCAACAACAAACCAAAGCTTCGCGGAGGAAGAAGGCATGGCCGTGGACGACGGCCTTGGCTACCCGAAAGCATACGCCAAGCTCTGTAGAACCCTAAGCGTGCTCAATCCCTACGCGAACGGACCCCCTTTCGCCTTCCTTCCCTATACATTGAAACCCCAGGAGGTGATCCCTTCTCGACTTGAGAAAACAGCTTCTCGTTTCGTTTCTGGATCCAAAATCCATCCTTTGTAGCTTCGTTCTTCTAAAACATTTTGAAAAAATTGTTTTTTTTTTCCTTTTTTTTTGCAGGCGTTGAGAGAAAAAGACTTGAATCAGATGTTTCCAGTCATTGATCCAGAGGCGCTTCCCTTTGTTAACCCTAGAGGCTTTGTCAATCTACTTTGGAAGCAACTGGATCATCTCGGGTTAGTTGATTGCGATTTATTATTATTATTTTTTGAACCAAAATCTCTATCTAGATCTAGGGTTTCTAAGTTTTGTGGGTTTGAATACAGGAATGCTGGATTTGATCCATCATTGTTTCGAGTTGATCCATATGGTAATGTTCTCTACCTGCATGCAGATTCGGCGTCTCCCCTAGCGTGGGATATCGATCATTGGTTCCCCTGTTCAAGTATAACTCCGATCAGGCTTTTCTGTTTGTCAGCGCTCGTTGTGTGGATTTAATTACGGATGTTAT
Organism: Zingiber officinale; assembly: GCF_018446385.1. Lineage (NCBI taxonomy): Eukaryota > Viridiplantae > Streptophyta > Magnoliopsida > Zingiberales > Zingiberaceae > Zingiber > Zingiber officinale. The sequence goes on along the minus strand of NC_055997.1, from coordinate 8,238,903 downwards.
GTTGTAAATCGTAGGAGGAGGAAGAACCGTTCCTAGCAACCTAAGGTTGCTTCAATGGCAAGTTTGCAAAAGGAAGCACAACAAGCTGGAATTCCTTATTCCGTGGTGGGATCTGCAGCTAGGCATCTCTGTGAACCAGTTCCTGTCAATTTTTGCTTCGAAGAACTCGGATTTCAGGTCAGCGGAGCTTCACATGAAAAAATTTTAGGAGATTAAGGATACAAAATATGTTGATGAATTATACTTCCACAGGAGTAGAGCATTATCATTTTTATTCTATGACGGAGGAAGTGAAGAGCTCAACACACAGCAGGCTGTGGATGCTCACAGGTTTCCGCAACACTTTGTCAATATGGAGCGGGAAGTTGGACTGGGTCCTGCTGCCATTGTTTCATCTGTAAGAGGAACAGATGCATCAGTTCTGAGGCCCCTTGATGCAAATAGATCTATAAGACAGCATTATCCTCTTGTTGGTCAGTATCAGTACTTGCTTCTGTCTTCTTCTCTCTTCCTTTCTAACTTTGCACAATTTTTGTTAAAGCTTCGTTTTTTCTGCAGCTGCAAAAAAGATCACTAAAGAAGATCGTCCTCATGGTGAAGCAACACAAAACTGTGAGAACTATGATAGAAACCCTTATCTCTCCATAGCAACAGCCAGAAATTCACTGAGGCAGAGAGAAGACATCAAGAAAAAGAAAGCTGAAATACACAACTTGGAGGACGAGCTGAGTGAGCTTAAACAGAAGAATGAAGAAGATAGGATTGCTCTTCAGGAACTGGAAGCTCTTCTCATTAAACGAAGGCAAAGAGTTGAGAAATGTAGGAGGTTGTCTGAGGCACAGTCTTCTTACAAGGTTTTGCTTGAGAAGATGATCCGGGATGCCATGCACCAGTAAGTTCCAGCCAACACTAGTAATGCATCTTTCTTTGCAATTGTCAGATGTAGATCAGTCTAAACAATTATTCTATTGCCATGCAGGAGTGTTGTCTACAAGGAGCAGGTTAGGTTGAACAAGTCTGCAGCTAGTGCTCTTATGGCAAGATTGGAGGCACAGAGAGCAATATGTGATTCTTCAGAGAAGGAGCTTCGTCGGAGATTCAAACAAAGAGATGAGATTGAAAAGCAGATAAGGCCTGCATGGGAGCTAAGAAAAAGGTCACGCATCGATGATGCCCTTCTTGAGGAAGGGCGTGATGGCACAAGAGGGAGTGATGCTGCTACTCACAAGGAACTGAGGATATTTCTGGAGGAAGAGCAAAAGGCTTCTGAAGTCGATCAGTTTCCGAGAGGAGGTGAAGAAGAGACGGAGGAATCTACTGCAACTGGCAGCAGTTCACAAGATGATGGATTGTGCCGTGTTGAATCACCACAAATCAAACATCTCAAGAATTCAGCGCGTAGAAGAGAAAAAATGAGCAGCAGAAACAATGAACAAGAACAGGATCCTCCTCTTCAGGTCAATGACAAGCTTAAGCAATTGGCAATAAGTGATCAATTTTTCTGCAGTCGTGAATCAAAGAAGCAAAGGGAAAGGGGAAATCATAATAGATGTTTTACAGAGCCTTCTGAGCTGAAACTGAAAACCCAATGCAAAGAAGAGGATGAAGAGTTCTACTGTCAAATTGGCCAAAGAAATGTAGATAAGTGGCTTGAAGTCCTATTAGATGGTTCAGAGGGTTCACCCCAGAAGAAACCTGAGAATCCTGACAATATCGCGGAGGACTCGATGCATCCTAGGAAAATCAAATTACTTAGGCCGAAACCATTAGAAGTAAAAACCGAGGCTGTCAAAGCTCCAACCATTAGTAGGAAGAGCTTTGAAGTGAAAGATCCGAGGTCTGAGAGCTCTAGGGGCTTCAGATCGTTGCCATCATCACCTTCGATGATACTAGGAATGACAAGGAGGGTCGACTGCATCCGGAGGAAGCCTCAGGTGCTTGATGATGATGATCATGGAAACAAGAATATTGTGTCCACAAGTAACAACAATTTCATCAAGTCCTGCGCCAAAGTAATCAAAAAAGCTGTGAACATGTAAACTTGTTGCCTTCATAGATCTGTTAATTAAGATTTCATTTGTATCCGAAAATGTGTTGTTATTTTTAAACTATTGATTCTAAGCTTTTACTTTACTGTATGTATAACTGCTTGTTGTATCAAATGTGTTGGTTTCGACTGAGTAATTGTCATTTCTTTTTTTTTAAAAAAAAAATATTATTAAAATTTATCCAATAAATAAAGCAGAGATCCTTAACCGAAATAACTGGTTCAGTAGAAGGTATGTCGATTCCCTTAGCTTCTTCCTCTCTCCCTTCCAAGCCGCCGCCTCACCTCAGCTTACAGAAATGCGCCACCGTGCACGAGCTCAAGCAGGTGCACGCTCAAATGATCCGCTCCGGCCTCGCCTTCGACCCGCTCCCAGCCAGTCACTTCGTCTCCGTCTGCTGCACCCCAGAGTTTGGATGCCTCGAATACGGCAGGCTCGTCTTCCGGCAGATCCCCAATCCAACCACTTTCACCTTCAACTCCGTCGCCCGAGCCTACACCAACAAGAACCACCCTTTCCAGGCCCTCCTCTTCTACATCGAATCGATCGAACGAGGCCTCCGTCCGGATCGCTTCACGCTTCCCTCGCTCTTCAAGTCCTGCAGGTTCTTGAACGAAGGGAAGCAGCTGCATTCCCACGCGCTCAAGTTGGGCTTTTCTTCGGACGTCTATGTCCAGAACACGTTGATGAACATGTACTCTGTTTGTGGCTGCCTGCGCTCCGCTTGCCAGGTGTTTGACAAAATGCGCGAGAAGACCATTGTTTCCTGGGCCACTATGATTGCTGCTTATACCAAATCGGATCGCTTGTTTGAAGCAATAGATCTTTATCGCAGAATGGAGCTGGAGCCTAACGAGATCACTCTGGTGAATGTTCTCACGGCTTGTGCGAGAGCCAGGGACATAGAGACCGGGAAACAGGTTCATCAGTACATCGAAGAGAGTGGAATTGGACTTGATTTGGTCCTATCAGCTGCGCTGTTGGACTTTTACTGCAAATGCGGCTGTGTTTCGCTTGCGCGGAAGCTGTTCGATGAAATGCCCGAGAGGAATATATTTTGTTGGAACATAATGATTAAAGGGCACGTCGAGGATAGTGATTACAAGGAAGCATTGCGACTGTTCCGCGAGATGCAATTCATCGGCATCAAGGCAGATAAAGTGACCATGGCGAGCATGGTCCTGGCATGCTCCCAGCTGGGCGCTCTCGAGCTTGGCAAATGGTTGCACGTATACATTGCGCGAGAGAAGGTCGAGGTGGACCTCGTGCTGGGGACTGCTCTAGTGGACATGTACGGGAGGTGCGGGTGCGTAGAAAGTGCATTCAAGGTGTTCGAGGATATGCCTCGCAGAGATGTCATGACGTGGACGGCCCTCATCGGAGGACTTGCAATGTGCGGGCACGCAGAGAGAGCGCTGCGGGCCTTCCAGGAGATGCAGAAGAGTGGAGTGAAGCCCGACGCGATCACCTTCGTCGGCGTCTTGACAGCCTGCAGCCACGCGGGCCTCGTCGACGAAGGTTGGTCGTACTTCAACTCGATGGCGAACGGCTACAATATCCAGCCCAGCGTCGAGCACTACGGCTGCATGGTCGATATGCTGGGTCGAGCGGGGCAGATTGAGAGAGCAGAGGAGCTGATAAGAGGCATGCCGATGGCTCCCGATCGCTTCGTGTTGGGAGGCCTGTTAGGCGCTTGTAGAATTCACGGTGACGTCGCTGTCGCAGAAAGGATTGCGCAGATGCTATTGGAGCTCGACCAGAAGGAAGGAGGAACATACGTGCTCCTGTCCAACATATACCGGTCCCTTCAGAAATGGGACGAAGCTAACAGAGTGAGAAAGCTGATGGTGGAGAGGAAGGTGAAGAAGCCACCAGGGTGCAGTCTGATAGAGATGGATGGGGAGGTCCACGAGTTCGTCATGGGGGACGAGTCGCACGTCGACTCTGCTGAGATTTACGCCATGGTGGAAGACATGGTTGGGAAGCTGAAGGAAGCAGGGTACGTACCGAACAAGTCGGAGGTGGTGCTGGACATGGACGAGGAGGAGAAGGAGAGCGCATTGTGCCGGCACAGCGAGAAGCTGGCCATGGCGTTCGGGCTCATCAGGACTAAGCCGGGGACGCCAATCCGGATCATGAAGAACCTTCGTGTTTGCGGTGATTGTCATGCAGCTATCAAGCTCGTCTCCAAGGTTTACGGGAGGGAGATCGTCGTGCGGGACAGGTGCAGGTTCCATTACTTTAAGGATGGATGTTGTTCTTGCAAAGATTATTGGTGAGAATCGCGTTTGATCTGGAAGAGAGTCTGATTTATTTGACGTAGATCAGTAGAATTTTCAATCAATGTGGATTTCTCTCAGCCAAATTGTCCCGCAACCTCCACATCCATAAACTCTCTGCCATGCCCTTCCCTTCCCCTCCCCATCCTGCTCCATCCCTCTCTCTGCTCCGCGCCTGCACCACCATGAAGGAGTTCAAGAGAATCCACTCCCTCATGATCCGCACCGGCCTCGCCCGATTCGCCGTCCATCAGCGTCGCCTGCTCTCCTTCTGCTGCGCCCGCGGCTGCGGCGACTTGGCCTACGCCCGCCTCCTGCTCGACGTAATCCCCACCCCTGACCCCTTTCTCTGGAACTGCCTGATACGGGCTCATACCGATCACCGCGCGCCACGCGCCGCCGTGGCCACTTACGTGGCGATGCTCGCCAGTGGCCTCGCCCCGAACGCCCATACCTTCCCTTTCCTGCTTAAGGGATTCACTCGCGACGACGACGTCGTCCAGTGTGGCTACGAGCTCCACGCGCACGCCGTCAAGTTTGGGCTCTCCGCCAATTCGCACGTCCGCAATGCGTTGCTCCGCATGTATGCTGTCGGCGGCAAGGTCGATTCCGCCCGAGAGCTGTTCGATAGTTGTTCTGAGAGAGATGTAGTTTTGTGGAACGCTATGATTTCGGGTTACAATAGGAACACCTTGTTCGAGGAATCGTGCAGATTGTTCGTTTCTATGGCGAGGGAATGCGTAAGGCCTAATGGGATCACCTACATCTCGGTGCTCTCAGCTTGTGCCAAAATGAGAAATTTAGACTGTGGAAAGCAGATTCATCAGTGCGTGATTACCAGCAGCCATCTCCCTGAATTGAGGCTTCAGAACGCATTGATCGAAATGTACCAACAATGCAGTGACATGGAGGCTGCTTGGAGAGTGTTTGTAGAAATGCCAACAAGAGATGTCATTTCTTGGACAGCTCTAGTTGTTGGATTCGCAAAGTCTGGGGAGGTCGATCGTGCTAGAGAACTTTTCGATCAGATGCCACAAAGGGACCTTGTATCATGGACTGCAATGATCAATGGCTATGTCGCTGCGAACAAATTCAAAGCGGCTTTGGAGGTATTCCGTGCAATGCAGGTCGCAATGGTCAGGCCTGATGCATTTACCATGGTGACTGTGCTCACTGCTTGTGCACAATTAGGAGCCCTCGAGGTAGGAGAATGGATTAGAACATACATGGATCGCAACCAGATCAAGATGGACATTGCCGTGGGCAATGCACTGATAGACATGTACTCGAAGTGTGGTTGCGTCAAGAATGCAGTCGAGGTTTTCGATAGAATGACCTGCAAGGATAGGTTTACATGGACTGCTATAATTTCTGGCTTGGCTTTGAATGGGCACGGGGAGGATGCTATCTATTGGTTCTACAAAATGGTCGAAACTGATGTCAGACCAGATGGTGTAACCTACATTGGTGCTCTTACAGCCTGTGCTCATGCAGGACTAGTCGACAAGGGAAGACAGTTATTCTCAAGCATGATCACGAGACACGGAATCATGCCGAACGTCACACATTACGGTTGCTTAGTCGATCTTCTCAGTCGATCTGGGCAACTAGAGGAAGCATTGGAGACGATAAACAACATGCCCATGAAACCGAATTCAGCAGTTTGGGGAGCTCTTCTTGCCGCGTGCAGAGTTCATGGGAACTTGGAAATTGCAGAGTTGGCCGGAAAGCATCTTCTCCGGATGGACCTTCCTGACAGCGCTGCATATCTGCTCTTGTCCAACATCTATGCCAAGTCCAACAAATTCGACGAAGCACACGAAATGAGAGAAGCAATAAGGGCGAAAGGGATTCGAAAAGAGCCTGGTTGTAGTTCTGTGGAGATGAATGGGGAAATCCATGAATTTGTGGCTGGGGACAGGTCTCATCCCAGGAGTAGTGAAATTTATTCCAAGTTGGAAGAAATGAGCAAGGAGCTGAATGCTGCTGGCTATGTGGCTGATACATCAGAAATCTTTGTTAGTATGGTGGAGAAAGAGAAAGCAAATGCTATCAATGAGCATAGTGAAAGGCTGGCAATTGCTTTCGGATTGATAAGTTCAGAATCCGGGGCGACAATAAGAGTCGCCAAGAACCTGAGGATCTGTGTGGATTGTCATAACGCAATGAAGTTTCTCTCTGAAATTTACAAGAGAGAAATTGTTGTGAGGGATAGAAAACGTTTCCACCGATTTATAAATGGCCTGTGTTCTTGCAATGATTATTGGTGATCCATACATTCAGATTGTGTAGCCAGTTTATGTATATTCATTTGTTTCTAATATTCGTTGTTGTATTAGTGATTTTAGTTAGCCGTAAAACGCTAAAAAAAATATTTAAAGTGGAATTATCGTGACCTTATTTTTTGAAATCATGAAAGATCATCCAGTTTGCTTTTTTTTTAATCAAAAAGTACGTTATCCAACTAATAATTCAGTAGAATTATCCAACTATCTTTCAGTATATTATTTTCTAAATTATTGAACTATGTAATTAAAATTGTCGAATGCCCAAATCATATGTAGGTAATTTTCAAAATTATTAAATCATATATCCAATTCCACTTTTATCACTCCGCATTCACGGGCGTCAACCCTAATTGATTGCTACAATGTAATAATCAATTTGGACACAGTTAATTCGGACATTAATGTCTCGAATCGATTGTTATATTATAGCAATCGATTAAGATATCTAATTCATGTTCAAAAAATTGCTTCGCTCAATATGAGAGTATAAAAATGATATTTGACTGCATGAATATAATCTGGAGAACTAGACGAACATATAGAATTTGGTTCCATGTGATTCTGAGCTATCTAGATTCATTAGCAAGTGATGTTTAAGAGCATGGATATAATCAAAAGTGTTGAGATTACAAGGTTGCAAAAATAGTTCTACATTAAAAACATATAGGAAAGATCATGGGTTTATAAGAAAAAGATATCTCCATTGGTATGAGGACTTTTGGGTAGAACCCAAAAATAAAATCATGAAGGCTTAGTTCTAAAGTAGACAATATTATGTCATTGTGAAGATATCTAAATCCCTTTTTGATCCTATAATTGGTATTAGAGCGAGATCATTCTTCACCAGACTAATCGTCTAAAAAAACATGAGCTAGAGTCATGATCCAAGATCGAACCATGTGGGTGAAACCTTGAACGAAGTAGGGGAGGCTCAAGTGTGCCCCGATGCTTGAAGGGAGACCCTGTGGTTCTTTGTTTGAGGGAGGGGGATTGTTGGATTTGCAAGGTTGCAAACATAGTTCTATATTGAAAATATATGTGAAAGATCATGAGTTTATAAGAAAAAAAATATCTCCATTGATATAAGGGTTTAGTCCCAAAGTGGACAATATCATGTCATGTTATTCCAAACTCTCTAAGTCTATCAGTCAGTTTTGGCTAATTCTCTTGATTATAATCATACTCTCAAACATTATTTTCATACGTCATATTGAGAGTAATAATTTTTTGAACACGAATCAAATTTTTAATTGATTGGTATAGTGTAGCAATTGATTCAAAGATTGTTCATCAGCACAGTAATATCCCAAATTTATTGTTACAGATTAGGGGTAGACATGAGCGAATACGGAGGGGCAAAATGGATATGAGGTATTTGATTTAGGTATTCGGTAACTTTAACTATGTGTTCAATAATTGATTGTATTATTTTTTTCTTTGTAACTCCTGTCTAAATCATAAATCGGTCGGGCACATTATAGTAGTTACGACACTGTAGCTGTTATAATACATACTTAACTTGTTCAAAAATACTCACGTTATAATAGCTACGATTTCGTGTATATTACAATATGAATTTAACCATGTTCAATTATCATTCACATTGTTACAATTATATGGCAAAAGGCGATTCGCTCGCCCCCAGCGCTCCCGTCAATCTATCTCTAGGCCAACACAGATGAAGTAAATCATAAGTGACTATTAGCCATTAATACAGGTGACAAGGTATATATAGAGGAGGCATGTACATTATTACAATTATGATTTTATTTGTAGTTACTATAACACAGATTCAACTATATTTAACTGTTATTGATGTGTCTCATACTTATAATTTAGATGGAAGATAGTATTGGTGCAATTTGCACTAACGATCTAACTCAGATTTTGATGAATGGCAAGTAAGTTAAGTTAGGTTCTGTTGTAATCTAACTATATGATTAAGTATGCAGTACGAAGTCTAGATAGGTCCTGGTATGAAATTCAACTAGATCAACGGCCTGACCGGATAGCTGGTACGAAGTCCAGATAAGTAGACGGACCGATCGAATATATGGCGAGAAGTCCAGCTAGGTCAATGGGTCGACCGAATAGCTGACATGAAGTCCAAACAGATTAACGGGCTGACCGGATGTTTGACAAGTTGGTAAGTTAAGATAAGTCACTGGAGGAGAGTAACATTGTGAGGGTGCGCCCCTATTAAGGGGACAGTAGGCGTTGATCCAAGTTAGGTCCATTTTGGATCCCTAATCTGAAACCTTGAGTAGTTCCTGGTCCTAGGAGGATAGGAACTAATTAATATTGCTCATTATTATTATGCTAACATTTGTCTTGCAGATTATCATTTTTCGTTATCTGGACTAACATTGTTTTGCAGGACAAAGGAGAAAATTTACCTTCGGATGAACAGTGTCCGAAGGCGCCTTCCCTAGGGTAAAATTTGAGCTATTCAACGATAAGCTCCAGGGATGTTCGAGATAGATTTTGACTCATTGGAGGTGCCTTCTACGTCTATGGAAGGCGCCTTTCACCGCCTATATAAGGCAGACTTGACCAAGCATCCTTCAAGAACACATATACGAACTACTACACATTCGATTGGGCTTCCGACTGTTTCTGCTTCCTGCTGCTACTCTAGAAAGTCTGTTTGCCTTCGAGCTAGCCTTCCGGGATGTTCGATCGTCTCCGGCAAACCAATAGCAACACACCAAACTCTCCAACTTGTTGGTAACCTGTTATTAGTGTTGCAATTTTTAATTCTACTATTTTAAAAAGGAAGTATAGGTTGTTACACTGTCCTTATTCTTGTACTTATTCCCTCTTCCGGAGGTATCGAAAGAGGCTTATAGTGAATTACCCATTAATAGGTGCACGAGACCTGTGTCTTGGAGTAGAAGTCGTTAAAAGTTCCTAACCAAATAAAACCTCGCCCATGTTTTCTTGTATTCTCATTCGTTTTAATTTTTTACTATGTACTTAACTTTTAAAGAATTTTTGAAAATCATGTGATTCATCCTTTTTTTCATGTACGTATCGATCCAACATATAGTCATAAAACAATATATAATTAGGTATTGTACCCGGGTTACTAGTGGGATTTCATATTTTTTTTATATATATAAACAAAATCAAAGTAGGTACTCCGATGAGAAAAAATGATGCCGTTTTGATTTTTGTCTAATTATTAATAAATTAAAAATGCTAAATGACGATTTTGTAACGAAGAAGATAGATCGACTCGCCGTCCTCACCCACCTCTTTGAGAGATTCCGTGCAGCCAAATGAACACGCTCGCTAGTTAACAGCCCATAGGAAAACGAAACGTATAAAACCTATTGGAAAAAGGAATTTCATAGGGATGGGATCGTGAATGCTAGTTTTTCCACTTCACTGCAATGTCAAAGGGTTGGTGAGGTCTAGGTCCTTCCAAGTCAGCGGTCGGGATTATTCTCCATGAGATCCAACGGTCCATACGAGAAGACCCTTCCAGGGGGGCGAACTGTTCCAATAAGAAGCGAGCGATGGCCGGCAGCGAACCGCATCTCATTGAGCTCGTCGCTCAGCCGTCGCCGCCTGTGACGCCGATGGGTTCCGCCGCTCCTCCACCGGCAGCTCCGGCTCCGACCAAGTACTTCTGGGGCGACGAGCCCGGGGAGGAGGAGTATTACTTGTCGCAGGGCGTCCAGAATCAGCAGATCTACTTCCAGAGCCCCCATGGCCGCCTCTTCACCCAGTCCTTCCTCCCCGTCGATCCCGCCACCGGAGATCTCCTTCCTGTCAAGGCCCTCGTCTTCATGACCCATGGATATGGATCCGATTCCGGCTGGCTCTTCCAGAAGGTCGCTATCGCGTATGCCAACTGGGGCTACGCCGTCTACTGCGCCGATCTCCTCGGTCACGGCCGATCCGACGGCGTCCGCTGCTATCTTGGTAACATGGAGGCCGTTGCCGCCGCTTCCCTCTCTTTCTTCCTCTCTGTCAGGCAGGAATCCTCCCATCTGCCGGCGTTCCTTTTCGGGGAGTCCATGGGCGGCGCCGCCACGCTCCTCATGTACTTGCGATCTCCTGATCGGAGCACATGGACTGGGCTTATCTTCTCCGCCCCGCTATTCGTCATCCCTGACGACATGAAGCCCTCCCGCATCCACCTCTTCCTCTACGGGCTTCTCTTCGGGCTCGCCGACACGTGGGCCGCCATGCCCGACAACAAGATGGTGGGCAAAGCCATCAAAGACCGCGACCGCCTCCGCGTCATCGCCTCCAATCCCCGCCGTTATACCGGACGCCCCCGCGTGGGCACTATGAGGGAGCTCGCCCGTCTCTGCGAGTACTTCAAGACCCAATTCCCCGATGTCACTGCCCCCTTCCTCACCGTCCACGGCACAGACGACGGCGTAGCCTCGCCGGAGGGGTCCAAGATGTTCTACGAGAAGACAGCCAGCGCCGACAAGAAGCTCATCCTCTACGAGGGCATGTACCACTCCCTGATCCAGGGCGAGCCGGAGGAGAACAGCAGTCGGGTCCTGGCCGACATGAGGACTTGGATCGACGAGCGCGTGGAACGGTACGCCGCTGCCGTTAACGGGAACTCCGGCGACGAGGAGAGGAAGCGGTGAATCAACAAAACGAGGCGAACTAGTCGCCATGAATGTGCTGAAAGCGCAACATGCTGCATTCGATTCGGGTTTTCTTTTTTGCTTTGATTTTCATAAATTACATGATGGCCAATGAGAATTCATATTTGATTGGCATTATGATTCCCATACAATCTCTGAATTTGTTTTTTGAATTAAGTTGTAGTGCTATCGAGCTTACAAAAATAAATTTCTAAGTCCTGCAGAAATCACACATGTTCTACTGGTTTGAATAGATTGGTTCACGTCCTCTCGGGGCGGTGTGATGATTAAGACATGAGATGTTGTCACATGATGTCTTGAGGTCGGAACTTGACGTGACCGAGCATAATTTCCTTCATGTCTTGATCATTTGGCGGGGATGTTGGGACGAACGAATCGTCTTTTGTCACTTGAATAGATTGGTTCACATATTTGATAATTGTAAATATGAATCAAATTTTTTTTTTTTTGGAGCCGACTCCAAAAGTTTACGGACAAGATCAATTTATTTGTACCCTTAATCTCGATAGCTACCACGATTATACCACGATGATAAATTTGTAAATATGGAGCTGTATCTAGAAGTTATAATTGTTAAATTTAATACCGTTGTTAAATTATAGGAAATGTTATACCAAATATTTATATTAGTATGTGTATTAGTAGACAAGTATTTAAAAAACAAACGCCCTAAGTATCTTTCTTTAAAAAATTTAAAATAATACTTTACTCGATTTCTCAAAAATATTTTTATTTTAATATTATTTTAATAATTATAAAATAATTGCCATAACTATAAAATAACTGCAAGCAGTTATGTAAAGTTCTTATAGCATATTAGAGTAAATTATTTTTTAAATTTAAATATTGTATCTAGTGCATTTTAATATTTGTATTTATTAATTTAATCAAAATTAATTAAAATTAAAGTTAAATCTCGTTGACATGTTTTATCATGTTGAATGCTACTTTTGTCCTAATATTTTTCGTTTCATTTTGGAAACGGAATATTATTAAGCTCTCTTTCATCATTTTTTTTAGACCATCTTCATCATTTTTTTATATAATCTAGGAATATAGATCTAGTGATCCAATTAATTCTGAATGGATGAAAATTTGTCATCGGATGATAATGACCGAATAGCCCCATCGATTTAAACACGAAAGACAAATTTGTTGCGCTCTTGTAGAATGAAAACGTTGATGCCTTCTCCGTCATGTATCAATTCTTATCATGATGATGGTGTCAACGCAACAATTTACCTGAATCTAAACACTTCGTCCCGGCCGGGGTATGATGTGATAGTAAGAGGGAAGAACGTACTCATTAGTATATAAGTGCAACGGAATATTTATAAATAAATTAAATTTTTTCTATAAAACATGAATCATTTTATGGTATATATAGTTTTTAAACAAAATGACATAAAATGAAACATATCTTATTGTCTTTGAGGAACGTGAATGACATCACAAATAAATGAGAGTCTCACGTATGACTCCTCTAATGATATTCATATACATTAGATCATGAACTCAACATGATACATTAGATGTTAGGCTCTTAGATCGAATTGATAAAACTTTTTAGAAGCAATATTATTTTTCTCTTCACCCAACTCACAAGCTTCTCTCTATCTCTCGTTACCGCTCGTAATCATACTAATTCACAAATCAATTAGATCAGTTATGTGCATGTACAAATGTAATAAAATAATGAGTAAATCTTGTTGGCTAGAATCTGGCCAACTAGAAATTTTTATCTCTCAATTATAATACATGCATGTATATGCATATATTACTAAAATATCTATGTATACATATACATATATATATTCTGGATGACTATATTCTAACTATTTAACATTACCCTAAAATAATTATTTGCATTCTTAAATGCACATGCACAAATCAATCATGCAATTAATTATGTGTATTCATAAATCAATTATGCAATCAATTATATAATTAATTATGTGCATTTACAAGTCAGTTAATTACGTAAATACACAAACCAATTATGCAATTAATTATCAATTTTTTAATCAAATAAATTCATATTTATTCTTGTACCGCTTCTAATATTTAGAATTTAATTAATAATCTAATTAGTTCTAATTCTGAAATAATTAATTTTAGTATTTACTAAAACAATAAATTATAGAAAATGTTTATATCTACGTGTTATAAGTACGCCCCTTTAGGTTCTATGCACGAAGACAGTATAAATTTATATATAGACTAAGATAATCGTCTAAAAATAGTTTTTAGTCACCCAACATGATAAAATAATAGTCATAACCTATAAACCATCAAGAACTGATTACTGTGTAATTTAATCTCTTTATCTAGCCTACATCATAATTAATTCGGTGCACTATACATCATCACCAAATCAATTGTTTTAACTTGATTTCTAAGATATAATAGACTCTTCTTGAATGATAAATCATTCCTTTCGTGATCATAGATTTCAAGTCACTAATATTTCTATCAAGCGCCAAGATGTTAACTTCCTAATCCAAGAAAGTGATGAATCCTTTATTGACTCAATATTATTCTCTCTATACTTTGTCATACACCTAATTACCGTATTAATCACAATCTGATTAAAGACTGCTTTTACCGGCGTCAAAGTACTTCACTCCACGCATAGAATAAATGAATGTCTTAAGTCAAAAGATCAGTTATTCTCGTTCATAAGAGGAACAACCAATGATTCTTAATATATGGTCTCCTTTCAAACAGGTCGTGTCCAGTGTACCTCTAATCTCAAGGCATCTCCAAATACAACTTGGATATCCATTCCTTGGTTTATCTCAACTTAGTAATACTCAATGTTGACTTAGATATCTATGTCCCCTCTAGATATCTATCTGAGCAAAGACTGTTTTAGATTAATATAACTATTAATCCACAATACTTTATCATTAATCATATATGTACAGAAAAATAAATGATTAATTATAAATACTTACCTTTTATTAAATAATAATCCATAAATATATAAAGAGTGTCTTGACATATAGGTGCACACACTAATAATCTCTCACTTGTATTATTGCCAAACATTATAGACTCTCAGTCCTAGGATCCTCACATGGGTCTTATGTTTCTATAGAGGTAAGGCTTTTGTCAGTGGTTCGATAATGTTCTTGTTGATATCTACTTTGTTAACCAACATCTTACCTCTCTGAACAATCTCTCTGAGAAGGTGATACTTCCTTAGCACATGCTTAGATCATTAGTGTCACCTTGGCTCCTTTGCCTGTGCTATGGCCGCATTATTATCACAATATAACACAACTAGTTTAACAATGCTAGGAACAACTTCAAGCTCCGCTATGAAGTTCTTGGTTCACACAACTTCCTTTGTTGCATCCAAAGCTGCTATGTACTTGGACTCAGTTGTTGAATATGCAACTGTGTCTTGCTTCGAACTCCTCCAGTAAATAGCTGCACCATTCAAACAGAACACATAACTTTGTTGCGATTTCATATCATTCTGATCTCTCTGAAAACTGATATCAATATATCCTCAAACGACCAATTCCTCGTCTCCTTCAAAAACTAAGAACATGTTCTTTGTTCTTCTAAGATACTTGAGGATAGTTTTTACCGTAGTACAATAACCCTCTCTAAGATCTGACTAATATCTACTCATCATGCTTAAAGCATGTGAGACATCTGGTTGAGTGCATATCATAGTGTTATGTTTGAGAGATGTCCTAAAGCAATCGCCTTATGATTTGTATTATTTATTTCAATAAATATAGATTCACTATTTGAGTGCACTTTACTTGTATGTTTGAATAATCTTAAACTCATTTACTGAGTATCCGTAATACGATCCATAATATGAGAGAACTTATGATTGGATCACAACTAGTAAGAGTCAACTAGTAAGAGTCTCTACATGTATAATTATGAAAGTATTGAAACATTCCCTAATCAATAAATTGATGTATTTAGACATTATCAATTATGTGAAACTAGCACAAATTATATTCCTTGGTTTAACGAAGCAGTTGTTACTTATTAGCAAGAGACATTAAGATGTCAAGAGTGAAAAGTGAATGCTAGTTATGGTAATTAGTTCATTGGAGTGACCTGCTATAAGACTTCATATGATTCTCTACATATACGAATATATCTGTAAAGTACTTTCTGCAGCTCGAGTACAAGTTTCCTTCGACTTGAGGTATTCAAGTCACCTTAGTCATGAAGGCTTATACTTTGACATCTTAAGTAAAACACCTCCTTGGAGATGTGAACTTGGGATAATTGGGTATAAGTCAAAGTGCTCGAAGGTGTTTAGATAGCTCACAGAGGATTCATCGCTCATTGTGAGGAGACATATATCTTACGACCACTTGTCAGGATTATTACTCAAAGTCTTTGCAAAGTATCACATGTTAAGAGTATGAGACTCTTAGACATATGTAGTGTTGGTGCAGTTAACACTAACGGTCTAACTCAAGTTTTGATGAATAACAAAATAGGTTAAGTTAATTTTGTTGTTATCTAACACTCTCACCGAGTGTGTAGGAGAAGTCCAGACAGGTCGACGGGCTGACTTGATGTCTGGCATGAAGTCCAAACGGGTCGATGGGCTGACTGGACGTTTGGCACGAAGTCCAGCTAGGTCGACGGGCTGACCAGATAGTTGGCACGAAGCCCAGATGGGTCAAAGGGCTGATCGGACGTCTGACAGGTAAGTGAAGGTAAGTTACTAGAGGAGAGTGACTGTGAGAATGCGTTCCCGGGAAGGGAACATTAGGCGTCGATCCGACTTAGACCCATTTCGGATATCTAAGTCAAGATCGTAACTAGATTCCGGTCTCGAGGAGACGAAATCTAATTAATATTCTGTTTGATTTTTAACTGTGCTAATACTCTATTTTGCAGGATATATATCTTATATTTGCCTCCGGACTAACATTTTCTTGCAGGAAGGAATCTGTTGGAAAATGAGGGTCCGGGCGCCCGGGATGGTTCCGGCCGCCCGGAGGTCCGAGCGCCCGGAGGTCCGAGCGCCCGGAGATGAATTTCTATCTGCAACGTCATCTTGCCACGTGGAGCGCCCTAGTTGGCTCGGCTACGTCATATTCAGGGGTACCCTGAAGGTTCCGGGCGCCCCGAACCTCCTATATAAGGAGGGTAAATGCTAGAGTCAGAAAAACAACTCACGATTCGCTCTCTGGTGCTCCTACGACGCTGCGAAGACAGTCTGACAACGCTTTGCTCTTTTCATTCTTGTTTTCTTGTCAGTATTATTTTTTTTCATTAGCTTTCGTGTACTTTAAGTTGTAAACAATTATTTCAAATTACTAGTGAATTGCCCATCGAAAGCACCCTTGTGTGCGAGTCTTGGAGTAGGAGTTGACACAGGCTCCGAACCAAGTGAAACTACTTGTGTCATTCTTTTCGTGTTTATTATTTCGCTGCTTACTCGAGAATCTGTTTTAATCGATATTTACCTCCCCTCTATCGAATCTTCGATTCAACAAGTAGTATCAGAGCAGGTACCGCTCTGATTTGGTGCAACCATCAATCAGACACTGGGTGAAACTAGTTCCTTTTGTTTTTTTCGATTTTCAGATTTTCATAACTTTCCAAACTGGTACTATTACCTTTTTGGAAATTCTTTTTCGTCGCAATCAATCTGAATTGGTGCAACATTAATTCAGTTCTTTAATTATTATCATATTATCCCACACTACTAATCCAAGACCTAGTCTTGGGACCTTTTTGTCTATTTTTTTACTTGTGTGGAGGATGTTTCAAATTGAAGGCTTCAGCATAGTACACCCTCCCCTATTCAACGGGGATGATTTTCCGTACTGAAAGAAGCGGATGGAGGTCTACTTGAAGACGGGCTTCGACCAATGATTCAGCGTCACAGGAGGCTACAAAGCACCAGTCGACAACTCTGGAATCCCACTGGAACCAGAACAATGGACTCCGAACATGAAGAAGAAAGCGTCAATGGATTTCAAAGCACTCAACACGCTTCAATACGGACTGACGAAAGAAGAATTGAACCGGATATGACCACATCAAAACGCTAAGGAGTTATGGGACAAGCTGATCGAACTACACGAAGGAACAAGCGACGCCAAGGTAATGAAACACGACCTGCTTTTAAATAAATTATTTAACATTAAAATGCAGGAAGGAGAAACGGCGAGTCAACTTCATGCGAGGATCAATGACATCCTCAATGGACTTCACACAATAGGACATCAAATGGAGAACCGGGATTTGATAAGGTATGCCTTAAATGCTTTTCCGCGCAATAATTTGTGGGCATCTATCGTAAATTCCTACAAAATTTCTAAAAATTTATCTAAATTAAAATTAGACGAGCTTTTTTGTCAATTAGAATTGCACGAGCAAACTAACGCCGGGACAGAGAAAGGTATAGATTTGTTTGCAGGTTCATCCAAGGAAAGGACGAAGAACAAGCCTAAGGTTGAGAATGAGTCTGACCAGGACGCTGGAGATCTGATCTGCGGCTTGGGGGTTCGGTCGACTGATAACCCGGTTCGGTCGACCGATCTCAGTCAATTCTGACCCTGACCAGAAACAGTTAGAACTGCTCTCCTGCAAAACAAAGTTAGAATATAACAGAAAATATATAGGTAAGTAAATTGACAGTCTTCAGACTGTCCGGTTCTGACTTCGGATTTCCTATCGGAAACCCTAAGTCGAACCGACGCCTACTGTTCCCTCTTTCGGGGAACGCGTCCTCACCTACTCAACTCAGGAGAGCATACCTGTTTGCCAGTTCGGTACTTTAGACCGACTGGAGTTTCTGCCTAGGGTTACTACCCCCAAGGACCTAGGGTTACCGTCCCCTAGGGGTTTTCTCCACCTAGGGTTACCACCCCCTAGGACCTAAGGTTGCCGCTGTTAGGATCGACGGTCGCGGCTAGAGAGGGGGGGTTGTGAATAGCCGCCCCAAATTCTTCGCGTTTCTTCCTATGATTAGGGTTAGCGCAGCGGAAATGAAACCGTAGAAACGAAAAGGAAGAAGACAAACCTCAAACTCGATGGATGTAACGAGGTTCGGAGGTGATACTCCTACTCCTCGGCGTGTCCGTAAGGTGAACGAGCCCTATCAATCCGTCGGTGGAAGAGTCCCCGGAGAACCGGCTAATAAATACTCCTTGTGGGTGGAGAAACCTCGCCACAATAGCTTGCAACAGCAATATGGAAATACAAAGAAGAGCAAGAACAAAATACACAATGAATGTACAAATAGTCGCTTGCCTTCTCGTCGACTGAAGTCCCGGATGAAGCACCAACTTCACGGACGAATGCCAACAAGCAACTCAGTCGAAGAAGCTCACACGAAGCTTCGGAGCTCAGCACAGCTTTCAGAAGAACAGCAGCTCAGTTCAGAGGAGGAAGAAGAAGATCAAGTTCCGCTGTAGAAGCCCTCGATCTCCTTTTATAACCTGTACTGCAAAGAAGACAGCGAAGAAGACGGAGATAGCCGTTGTCACTCATAACGGCTATATCCGGACCGATCAGGCTCCACCGAGATCGATTCCCTGATCGGTCTTGGGGACCGATCAGACCTATGCCGATCGGTCCCGCACCGATCAGCACCGCCCAACTCTCGATTGTCTCCCGATCGGTGCGGACCGATCAGGTGCATGGATCGGTCCACGACCGATCCCTCCTTTCTCTTTGCCTTCGTTTCTCGATCGGTGCACCGATCGATAACATACTGATAACATCGTTGTTATCGATCGGTCACCGCACCGATCGATAACCGAGTATCACCGATCGATCCACCGACGATCCAGCTCTTGGTTTTTGCCCAAACCAAGTCTCACGCCTTCCAAACCAATATCCGGTCAACCTCGACCTATTGGTATCTCTTGCTTAGCATCCGGTCACCCTTGACTGCTAAGACTCCCTACCAAGTGTCCGTCAATCCTTTGACCCACTTAGACTTTTCTCTTCGTGCAAGTATCCGGTCACCCCTTGACCTACTTGACCTTCACAACACCGGATGTCCGATCAGCCTTGATCCATCTGGATTTTTTGTCGGCTTCACTCACCGGGACTTCCCAACCGCCCGCTTCACTCACCAGACTTTCCCTTGCCTGGGTTCACTTACCGTGACCCACTACCCGGCTTCACTCACTGGACTTTCACTTTCACCTAGCTTCACTCACTAGGGTTTTCACCGGCTTCACTCACCGATTTCCAACTGCCCGCTTCACTCACCGGGACTTTCCCACCGCCCGGCTTCACTCACAGGACTTTCCCACCGCCCGACTTCACTCACCAGACTTATCCGTCTGGCTTCACTCACCAGGACTTTCCACATCCGGTCCAGAGAACGAGCTACCGAGCCCTCTCTGACCACAGTTCGGGGAACGAGCTACCGAGCCCTCTCCGACTTCCATCCGGTCCAGAGAACGAGCTCCCGAGCCCTCTCTGACCACAGGCCGGAGAACGAGCTACCGAGCCCTCTCCGACTTCCCATGTGCCAAGCTTCTATACTTGGACTTCTCCGTGCCAAGTCTCCATACTTGGACTTTTCCCGTGCCAAGCTCCCTGCTTGGACTTTTCACCATGCCAAACTCCCTGCTTGGACTTTTCACCATGCCAAACTCCCTGCTTGGACTTTTCCCATGCCAAGCTCCCTGCTTGGACTTTTCCGAGTTAGGTCAACTCACCTCAGGTCAACCAGGTCAACCTTGACCACGGGTTGCACCCACAATCTCCCAAGCTTGTATCCTTGTAAAACATCAAGATACAACTTTTTTGTTCACGTCAAACATTGTCAAACATAACTCGTCAAACATCAAAATACAACTCGAGTCAAGTCAACTCGAGTCTAGTCAACCAGGTCAACCTTGATCTAAGGTTGCACCAACAATCTCCCCCTTTTTGATGTTTGACAAAACTCATAATCAAACTTAGGTTTTCTAATGTTCTTCCTTGAACATTCTCCCCAAACCTACACTCTCCCCCTTTTTGACACACATCAAAAAGAGTGAATCAATTTCAAGAGTTTCTTTCTAATGAAGGTCTCATACCTTTCATTGAAACCCTTAATTTCCCCCTTGATACTAAGGTCAACAATTAACTTAGTGATAATCTCATATCACTTAAGTCTTTTAGGAGTAAAAACTCCCCCTAAAAGTCAACTCCCCCTTGACTAATAGGTAAAACTCCCCCTTAACCATTGCACCAACAATGTCTTGGAGAGTTTCAACCCTTTAGAAATCCAAAACACCAACTTCATTGCTGAAATTTCAGAAATTTCAGACAGCACAGTCGAAACTGGCACGCCCTGGTCGGTCACCAGACCGATCAGGTCTTCCCTGGATCGGTCACAGTGACCAATCCACAACTGCCTGGACCGATCAGACTCCCTTCTGATCGGTCCACAACCTCTGATATCAGTTTCTGAATTTCCTTCCGAAATTCAGAAACCCCTACAAAATTCCAGAAAATTCCATAAATTATAAAACTTTGAGGATACATTCCTCATAACATATACTATCAAGGAAAAATAGTTTTCTATGAAAATATCTTCCATTTTTCAATCTTGATACAAAGTTCAAAAGTCTTTGAAATAGCTCAAAGTTAACTCATCTTTGTATTACTTTGCTCAATGATGAGAGCTATCACTAGAAAAGTTTCATCAAGGTTTTTCAAATCAATTTTAAAATGATTTTAAACCCTTTAATTTGGGACCACAATCTTAGGGCTAAATGTACATGACTTGTACACAAGCTTTCCCTATGATCCCCAATTAGAATTAGGCTCATCTAGGTACAAGAACTATGCACCTTGATCCTAACTCACAATCCTAATATCTCACACATATCTAAGGTGTATCAAACACATCCAAGTCAATTTTGATGTGAGATATGGGTTTAGGTTAGCTTAATCTAAGTTCTCATGCATTTTTCTAAATAACAATTTGATCTCCATATCAAATTGTGTTTTAGTCCTTAAATCAATTTCATTGATTATAAATGCATGAGATGATGACATGGCATAAAATAATATCATAAATGGAACATGTGCCAATGTCATGATGTCATGACATAAAGTATGAAACTTAAATAGAGCATGACATTTAACTAAATCATTATCATGACATTTCAAATGATGATAAATTAAGTATGATGTCATGACATGGCATATGGCAAACAATATATGGCAAATAACATGTAAAGGTATAGAAAATACCTAACTCTAGCCTTAGTTGCCATTTTTGATCATTTTGCCATAAAATCCATATTCCTAAGTGTATTAGACCTAAAATCATATACTAAGGATTTTTATATCACTATGTGCCAATTAGATTGACCCTAGAAAACTCTTCAATTGTGATTGGCACATCCTAAACTCCTTAGGAATAATTTTCCATTTCATTTCCAAGGCTTGATTACACCTTGAAAATTCCTAAAGTGCCACCTTTTGCCATGATTAGGTTAACTACCTATTCAAGTAAGGTTGGCACACCCTAACTCATCTAGCGTGATGAAATCACGCTCCTAGGAACCCAATACCTATTGGAGCTCATTGGGTTCACTAAATATTCACTAGGGATGTCTTCTCTAGCAACCCTCCTAATGACCCTCCTAGGCTTTAAAGCCTTGATCATTTGGGACTCATCAAGATCCACTCTAGGGGTGACTCCCCTTGTGACCTTGGTGATGGTCTTCCTAGCCCTAAATTTTGTTCCATAATCGAATGGAACATTATGATAAGTGGGCTTGACCACTTGGGACTTAGGTTTGTGACCCAAACCTTTCTTGTCCTTGGACATTGGTTTTTGACCCTTAAACCCTAGAGATGACTTTTCCAAGTTCTTAAGAGCCTTTTCCAAAGCATCAAGTCTTGACCTCAAGACTTGATTCTCCTTCTCTAATACCTCAATTTTTAATTTTTCATTTTTCTTTGAGGTATTCCTAGGCATGTGTCTAGTTGTTTTGGGGTTTCTACCTAGATTTTCCTTAACCTTAGATGAATTAATCCTAGGATTGGTATTTCTAGTGTTGTCCTTACCTAGGCTAACATGTTTAGCACCTAAGCACATATGTTGGTTCCTAAAGTTAACATGCTTATCATTATTAACAATTGCAACAAAACTACTAGCATGTGTCTTATTGCAAGAGTGAGACTTAAATGTTACCTTAGGGTTTGCCTTCGCTCCCCCTATTGACGTGCTCGGTCTTTTGTCCTTGTGAGGTTGCCTCCCCCTCGGACATTGACTCCTATAGTGTCCCCTTCGCTTGCATTGGAAGCACACCACGTGCTCCTTGCCCTTGTGTGTTGGGACTCCGGCTTCCTTGACCTTTGACGCCGGTGGAGTCTTTCTAACCCTCTTTGGACATTTACTCTTGTAATGTCCAAATTCCCTACACTCAAAGCACATTATGTGTAATTTGCTAGAAACTAAATGGCTTGAGTTACCTAGAGTTGAGGATGGATGAACGCTCTCTCCTTCATCCCTTCCGGAGGTAGAAGCTTCTTCTTCTTGCTCCGAACTTGAAGAAGAACTCTCCTCCTCTTCTTCTTTAGATGTTGAGTGGCCCTCAACTTCTAAATCCATTCCTCCATGAAGTGAGCTACTTGGCTCACTTGACTCCTCTTCATGACTTGAAGTGGAGTTCACCTCATGGAACTTTGCCAAGTTGTTCCACAACTCCTTGGCATCGTTATATCCACCTATCCTACACAAAACATCATTAGGTAAAGAAAATTCAAAAATTTTCAATACCTCATCGTTGACTAGGGATTGGTGGACTTGTTCCTTGGTCCACTCCTTCTTCTCTAGGGTTTCTCCTTTCTTGTCCATCGGAGGCTTGAAACCTAATTGAACACAACTCCAATTTTCAAGGTTAGTCATAAGAAAGTACTTCATTCTTACCTTCCAAAACGCGAAGTCGTCGCGATCGTAGAAAGGTGGAATTGTGACGTCTTCTCCAAATAACTCCATTCTCTAGCTCGTGCTCCCCCGGGTGTTGATCCAATGAAGAGCGACCTTGATCTGATACCACTTGTTAGGATCGACGGTCGCGGCTAGAGAGGGGGGGTGTGAATAGCCGCCCCAAATTATTCGCGTTTCTTCCTACGATTAGGGTTAGCGCAGCGGAAATGAAACCGTAGAAACGAAAAGGAAGAAGACAAACCTCAAACTCGATGGATGTAACGAGGTTCGGAGGTGATACTCCTACTCCTCGGCGTGTCTGTAAGGAACGAGCCCTATCAATCCGTCGGTGGATGAGTCCCCGGAGAACCGGCTAATAAATACTCCTTGTGGGTGGAGAAACCTCGCCACAATAACTTGCAACAGCAATATGGAAATACAAAGAAGAGCAAGAACAAAATACACAATGAATGTACAAATAGTCGCTTGCCTTCTCGTCGACTGAAGTCCCGGATGAAGCACCAACTTCACGGACGAATGCCAACAAGCAACTCAGTCGAAGAAGCTCACACGAAGCTTCGGAGCTCAGCAAAGCTCAAGAGCACAGCTTTCAGAAGAACAGCAGCTCAGTTCAGAGGAGGAAGAAGAAGATCAAGTTCCGCTGTAGAAGCCCTCGATCTCCTTTTATAACCTGCACTGCAAAGAAGACAGCGAAGAAGACGGAGATAGCCGTTGTCACTCATAACGGCTATATCTGGACCGATCAGGCTCCACCCTGATCGGTCCGAGGCCTCCCTGATCGGTCTTGGGGACCGATCAGGACCTATGCTGATCGGTCCCCAGACCGATCAGCACTCTGCCCAACTCTCTGATCGTCTCCTGATCGGTCTGTGGACCGATCAGGGTGCATGTGGATCGGTCCACGCCGATCCTCCTTTCTCTTTGCCTTCGCTTTCGATCGGTCCGCAGATCGATCGATAACATACAAGAGATAACATCGTTTGTTCGATCGGTCACCGACCGATCGATAACCAGATGTATCCGATCGATCCATCGACGATCCAGCTCTTGGTTTTTGCCCAAACCAAGTCCCACGCCTTCCAAACCAATATCCGGTCAACCTTGACCTATTGGTATCTCATGCTTAGCATCTGGTCACTCCCTTGACCTGCTAAGACTCCCTACCAAGTGTCCGGTCAATCCCTTTGACCCACTTAGACTTTTCTCTTCGTACCAAGTATCCGGTCACTCCCTTGACCTACGTGACCTTCACAACACCAGATGTCCGATCAGCCTTGATCCATCTGGATTTTTCCTTGCCCGGCTTCACTCACCAGGACTTCCCAAATGTCTGGCTTCACTCACCAGGACTTTCCCTTGTCTGGCTTCACTTACCAGGACTTTCACCAACTACCTGGCTTCACTCACCAGGACTTTCACTTTCACCTAGCTTCACTCACTAGGGTTTTCACCTGGCTTCACTCACCAGGATTTCCAATCTGCTTGGCTTCACTCACCAGGACTTTTCCACTGCCTGGCTTCACTCACTAGGACTTTCCCACTGCCTGGCTTCACTCACCAGGACTTATCCGTCTGCCTGGCTTCACTCACCAGGACTTTCCACATCCGGTCCAGAGAACGAGCTACCGAGCCCTCTCTGACCACAGTTCGGGGAACGAGCTACCGAACCCTCTCCGACTTCCATCCGGTCCAGAGAACGAGCTCCCGAGCCCTCTCTGACCACAGTCCGGAGAACGAGCTACCGAGCCCTCTCCGACTTCCCATGTGCCAAGCTTCCATACTTGGACTTCTCCGTGCCAAGTCTCCATACTTGGACTTTTCCCGTGCCAAGCTCCCTGCTTGGACTTTTCACCATGCCAAACTCCCTGCTTGGACTTTTCACCATGCCAAACTCCCTGCTTGGACTTTTCTCATGCCAAGCTCCCTACTTGGATTTTTCCGAGTCAGGTCAACTCACCTCGGGTCAACCAGGTCAACCTTGACCACGGGTTGCACCCACAATCTCCCAAGCTTGTATCCTTGTAAAACATCAAGATACAACTTTTCTGTTCACGTCAAACATTGTCAAACATAACTCGTCAAACATCAAAATACAACTCAAGTCAAGTCAACTCGAGTCTGGTCAACCAGGTCAACCTTGATCTAAGGTTGCACCAACAGCCGCCCCTTAGGGTTTTCCTCCTCTTAGGGTTACCACCCCCTAGGACCTAAGGTTACCCCCCCTTAGGATTTTCCTTCACCTAGGGTTACCAGTCCCTAGGACCTAAGGTTACCACCCCTTAGGATTTTCCACCTGCCTAACCGTAGTTAGGACATTCCTGAAACCTCATTCAAGCACGTTAGAACACAAATAATCTTAACTTTGAATTCCTTTGCCATTATCAAAATCTAGGTTCGATCGTCGGATCCTTCCCGCACCAACAATCCATTAGGATCTATCTATATTTCTTGAATTTACTTGAGTAGACAATAAAATTTTCACTACAACAAAAATCCTCATAGACATCGGTTTTCCACCGGTGTCTATTTCATTTTCGACCGATGTCTATGAAGCCGATGTAAAAAGTCTGCCATTTTAGACATCAGGTTAAAACCGGTGTAGTATCACTTAACGACACCGGTCTTCAAATCGGTTATTAACCGGTATAGTATCACTTAACGACATCGTTTCATAAACGGTGTAAAACCGATGTAATATTGTATGTTAATAACACCAGTTTTGGCAGCGGTAAATGACCGATGTAATATTAGTTAATAACACCGATTTTATAGCGGTGGAAAACCGATGTAATATGGATATTTTTTAACAGCACAAATTTGATTTCCGAAACAATGAAAAACCGACAATAATAAAAAAAACACAAATATTCACAAATTACACAAATATTCTTCATTTAACAATATCCATAAAATACACAAATATTCACAAATTATATAAATAATATTCTTACAACAGTGTCCATAAAATACCCAAACATTCTTTTTACATCAAAAGCTAGCTAATAGATATCAAAATCAAGATAGAACATTCTTTTAACAACACATCAAGGTAGAACCGTACTTCAAATGTAATCTAGCATGCATTCCGCCCAATCGAACCGCACTTCATCAATTTCATCTCTAGAGTAGTTGAGATTTGTAAACTGTAAAAACACATAAATAATATATTAGTAAAGATGCAATTTTGAAAGCTGGAAATGGTAAAGAAGCAATTTTGAAAGCTGGAAATGCAGTTTTCTGAGTTAAAACATCCACTGTTTGTGTTTTTTGAGCTAATCTGTCAAAAAAAAATAAGAACCAAACAGTTCAACTTGCCTCTGTGGTGCTTCCCATCATTCCTCAGAAGAAACCCCAAGGGTTTTTGTGATCATCTGTGTGGACTGCGGAGCTGGAATATGGTAACCTCCCCTGGGCCAAAGGGGGCTCACTGCCACAATGTTGTTAGACAAAGACTTGATTTTCCTTCTGAAAACCAATCTGCAGATGAACATCCAAAGGAGGCATTCATGGAATCAAAATCTGTCATAAAGGAGAAATATAACACAACTACCAACTCCAGAGCTAAGATAACAGTTCAACTTGGTGAAGGATTGGAGGTTGAAGGTGAAGAATCAGAAGTTGATATTGCTTTTGATCTGAATCGTTCCAACAACCAAGTACCAGATATGCACATAAGGCTGCCAGAATATCCAACTCCTATTCATCATTCTAGAAGAGAATTATTGAAGAAAAATTGGAAGCATCTGGCTAGAATGGCTGGCAAGGCAAATAGTACAGATAAAACCCACATTGTTGAGATATCAAAACAGAATAACATTCAAAGTCATGTAAAGTTAGATGGTGATACAACTTTAGTGCGAGGGGAAATGGAGAATGAACAAGCTAAAAGTTGTTATAATCATGTTGACAATGCCCGAAGAGGTTCCATATATCCAATTTCAAGTGATAAAGGCTCAACGCAGACACACGCCAGCAATATTCCACAATTTCCACCGGAATGTAAAAGGAGGAGAACCATGCTAATGCACAATGTGGAATTTGGTCAAATGACACGAGTCTCCAAATCATGTAGCTTTGTAGATGAACAAAATATGGTACTGTTGGGTGATTTACAAACCTCAGATTTCATGTTGACCTTTGGTCCCATCAAATGGGTGACAAAGAAGAGATCAAAGGTGCCTATTCGAGTCCCTAAGCCGGTTCTCGCTGAGATAGTTGTAGGCTACAAAGATCTTTTGCAAAACCTTAAAAGCAGACACCAGGCATGCATCAAAGCCTTGTTCACAGATACTCGTGTGAGAATGAAAACAGGAAAACGAACAATAAGGAAACATGTTCATCACCAGCAGTGAATGTTTTCATCTCATGGATTACATGCTTGCTCTAAAATGATAAATGATGCACCGCAATTGTAGACGAGTGGTAGAATTTTGGAAATGCAATTTTGAAATGGAAGTTTTGGCTCCTTTTTATCTTTTAAATGAGTTAGCACACCAGGCTGTGTCAAAATTAAGAACCAAGATATGACTTTTGCAGCAGTAAAATTTACATTCTGTTATTGTGACAACACTAACCACACGCTAATTTCTTGACAAAGTTTTTCAAGAAAGACCAAGTTATGGCTTTGAGAAGAGTAAAAGGTAAAAAGCATTTAATGCCCGAAGCAAAATTTTCTTGGGAAAATTTTAAACAAATAAAGCTATGTCATTAGCAAGACTTAAAAGTGTAGCTATTCTGTAATGCACTAACATCTTGTAATTAAAACTAAGTTACTAATCAGAAAATTCAACAATTGAACTTGGATTCGATGCTCTAATCCAATTTGTTGTACTTCAGTGCCTCTTTGTTGTTTCATCTCAAAAGAAACAAAATCACTGAAGAAGGAAATACATTTAAAAAAAAATTCCTTAGCGGAACCAAACAATCTAATGTCAGCCCATTAACATGAAAAAAAATAAATCAAATGCAATAAAATGTTTAGACCTTTTGAACTTGACAACAGATATGACTTGTTTAGGTATAAAACTCAAACCTGTCTTCCATCCATGCAACGCTGTACAAGTCAACAAGGCAAGTCATATATTTCGGTGGTGGTGGAGGATCCATCCCAGGACAGTAGGTTCCCCAGCTGCTTTCAACAGCATTGGATGCTGTTGTCACATATACATTAAGGTCTTCTGGCATTAAACCTTCAAAGATACTGCCACTCTCACATGCTTCCACATAAATAATCTGTTCAAACGAACACCAACAAAGATCAGCAATTAACTTGGTTATAATAGACATTTTGTAATCAAAAGTTACCCATCAGCTACACTCACACAATTATAGAATTTACTACTACCTTGTTTCAAGGCAAGTCATGAGAATCATCTGATAAGGCACATAAACGTAAAAAATAATCAACAAGTCACAAGCAGCCACTGTAAAGTGTCCAAGTACCAAGTGTATGTTAAATATGTAAAAGGGAGACAAAAAAGAAAATCATCATAATTAAAAAGAAAATCATCATAATGTATACCTATAGAAGTGGTTAATGACCACCTCTATAGAATTTTCCAATCTAGAAAACTGCCCTTTAGAAGCGGTTATAACCAGTTCTAGAGGTCTAGTTATAGGAACAGTTAAAACCATTGCTATTATTGAATTACGAATTTTAAAAAAAAATCCTATTTTCTATTGTACTTGTAGAATTCCAAATCAAATGCTCAATTTAAATCAATTGACAATATTCATATTTCATTTCACAAACTTAATTTATTTCCATAACACATAAATATAAATTGGATTACCAAATCAATACATACAATTTGTATTTCATTCAAAATATTCATAACATTTAACTCCACACTATAACACAAACATAATATTTTCTTCAATCTCCAAAATATATACAACCTTCAATAACAAGTTTTCTCCACCAAAAAAAAACATCAAAAGGCATGTGCTCCAAACAAAAAAAGGCATGTGCTCCAAACGACAAAAGACATGTGCTCCAACCTTCAATAGCAACCTTCAATAGAACCATCAAATTATATTCTATCAACATATTTCAATATATAATGAAAAAAATTATTTAACAAAAGCTTGTATCAAATTAAAAAGGTTGAATTAAAAAGGTGCTCCTCCCCACCTACAACACCAGCCCACAACTTCCACAGATGCGATAATCTTGTTTGATAATGCATTAATGGCACATCAGTTTAGTCCCCCCATTGCAAGTTGATGCTTTATAAAAAAACACCTCACATTTTTCTTCATTGTATAGACAAAGAAAACACTAAACAAAGGTTCCGGCTATCGAAAATGCATCAGAAAATAATGCATTGCACCATATGTTAGCCTATACATGGAACAATTGTTGCACATCTTTAGCAAAGTACTTCCAGATACCACTATGTAGCTATTTGTGATGGTCATACCTTCATGGATTTGAAACAATAACCAAATAGAGCAGTTTCAGCTCTGATGACATTAAAAGATATTTCGTTTATGGCATCTTTGTCATTTTCAACTTCAAACAAGTAATAAAGAGCAAACATTATATATGTGTACTACACGCTATTAGCCAGATGTAATATATGCACTTTCATACAGTGAACTTGCCTTCATGAAAGAAAAAACATGGCAACAAAACAATGGCCGGATTATATGAAGTTCAAAGAAACATAGCAACTTAGAGAGTGCTGAAACTAGATGCAACAGGCAATTGGCTGTATGGTTTTTTTAACTTTGAAAGAAAAGAATGGAAAATCACATATCAAAGAAAGCACATACATTTTTGCTTCATCCAAGCTTCGACAAAATCTTGCCTGCTTGCACTTTAGATGCAAAGAGGAAAGGAGGCCATTGAGAAACGGAATAGCCTGTTTCAACTTGATCCTGTAAAACAATTATTAAAAATAACCTTTAATAGTCTACAATTCAAAATAACAAATCCATAATCGCATATTGGTTTATGAAAGAAGCACAATTTTGATGTAAGACTCCTCTTTTATTCTAAGATCCGAAATCTTCAGTATCCAATCCAAAGTTTTTTAAAAAAAGTAGAGAAAATGGCTTTGATGAGATAATGTAAAATACAACAGCTCTTAAATAAGAACTCAACCTTGCAAAATCATGAGTCCCAAAAAACTGTACAAGGATAGATTCATTTGTCCGGGAGGGCTTCAAAGCGTTCTTAGGACCAAAATTTGATTCACTAACAACAACTGTTGGCCACATAGCATGCCCTATCAATGAGAATGTATATAAATAAGAAGATTCTTTAGAAGACTATGAAAGTACCAAACATCTGCAGCCCATCTAACAAAGACAAATACAAAATTATGATATTCATGATAGTAGTCCCAACTGTTGGCATTTCAATCTAGCAATCAAATGTGAAGCAATGTAAAGTTTTTACAAAGCCACTAGCTACAAAGCATGTAACGCAACAAAGTAAAGTATTAAATAATAAATTTACATTGCTATCATATTAAATCTTCAAATAATGTCGAGAACTTTTATCAAATTTAATCCCAACATCTACAATACTAACATTTTAAATAATTATGAAGATAATCATAAAGAAAATCTTTTCAAAGTTCAATCAATTTACTGCATATAAAAATACCTAATTTGTAATCAGCAAGAAACATATAAGATAACTACACCATAAATTTACACATGCCTGTAAGTTTTGCCCAAACAAGTTCACCTGGTTCAAGACCTTGACAATCATGAAAGTTAAGTGCTAAAGCAAGCAATTCATTGTAATTTAGGCCTTTCTTCTCTTAGTTGGGGACACCACATTTCAAACATAAATCCTTCATTTCTACACAAGATAAATGAAACTTTATCTTTTCATTTGAGAGAATCAAATGCTCGACATCATCATCCACATATTTAACCTGCACTAAGTTGAGTTTGTTTGAGTTAAAAGATAAGGCATAATGTGTATTGAGTAACGATTTAGGGATACGTAGGAAAATACATATTAACTGTTAACATATCAGCAACTAATCATGATAAAAAGAACATCAGAAGAACGAAAGAACATAAGCAAATGAGCTTTCAAACTTCCATAAGCGAACTAGAACATATCACAGGCTCCTTATTTCATTTAACGGAAAACCACGAAAGAACTAAACAAGAGAAACGATGTATAGCAAGCAAAAGGTGAAGCTTCCAGACTGATGGTCTTTGGGAGGTGTTAGGAGATTAATGAACGATTGACCAAACAAAATTCAATACATACTCTATGCTGCTTGGTGTCTGAATTGTACTCCGTGATGGAACCCTTGTACCAATCACCATCTATAGGCCAAAGAACCTGAAAAGGCTCAGTTAAAAGCTGATATCCACAGAAAATCATTTAGTCGGATACTCAGACAGTCATGGGAATTACTTGCCTTGCATTCCAAGCCAATCAATGCATGCGGGTCTACGCCTTCAATTTCCAACCTACAAGAACAGAGGAAGCACCTAAGTACATGCTGCTGCTAAAAAATCCAAGAGAAAAACAATTCAACTTCTCCCATGAAACACAATTTAGTATTAAATAATCGGCATAGTGGCGAAGAAGAACTCACTCTACCCATTTTTTCACTTTGCTCCACCCAGAAGAATCCTTCTGAGGACCATGAACGTTCTTTCTCGCCTCAGAAAAATTGACCCTCTTACGGCCTTCATTTGATCGCAATCGCAACCTGGACATACTACTCAAAGAACCGGAACCAGATCCCAACCTAAGCAATTCGTACTTCATACATGTCCTCGCCTTAACAATCCTCACATCCCCGAGCGACTCAGCCGCGGCGTCAAGCCTCCCCTTATCATCTCCCTCACCCGATTGTTCCGAACCCGATTCGATCCAGGGCCGCTTAGCCCTCCGTTGGTAGACCAGTAACGGCTTCGCGGCGTCACCATTGCACATTCCCACAGGCCCGACATCCGAGGGCTTATCCTTCCAACCCGCCTCCTCGCCCTCGCCCGCCGATTCGCCAGTCATCCTGGCCTTCACCTTCTTGGACGCGACGGAGGAGGATCCGCTAGGGCTGACGCAGGGAACGGAGGAGGAGTACACTCGGTCGAGTGGCAGCTAGCGCATGGGGTGCTCGACCTCCTCCTCATGGAAGAACTCCTCCGCCGCGAGCACCATCGGCGATGGGGCGAAGCAGAGCCGAAGGGTTTCGGACCGCCTAGAGTTTCCACAGGACAAAGAGAGGGAAAGCGGAGGTTTTCTAATTTTCGCCTTCAATCTCCCAAAATCGCCCGTTTCCTGCCCTAACTGAAACTCCAGTGCACAAAGGTGTTGTTGCAAAGAGGGAGATGAGGTTGAGAGAGATGGTCCAAGGTTTAGGTTTAGGTTTAGGCAGAGAGATGGTTGGGCGGGATATAGGTTTAGGTTTGGAGGGAACTTCATAGTGTTGCAAATTTTGGCAAGTGGAAAAATTAAAATATTTTATTTTGGTTTATTAACACCGGATTTTAAAAACCGCTGTTAAAATCGATGTCTATTAACGAAAAAAAAGGCGCTCATAGACATCACCTAAAAAACCGATGTCTATGAGCGAAAATCTGCGCTCATACACACCGGTTTTTGGAAAAATCGGTGTAAAATACTCAAAGACATCGGTTTTTGCTTAAAATCGTTGTTGTTCCACCGATGTCTATAAGGGTTTTTGTTGTAGTGTTTTTAGTAAAATCAGACTGATACTTCTAGGATTAATCGGTTTAAAGAATTGACTCCTCTTCACCTCTAGGATTCGTTCCAGACGCCTAGACCATGTTACTAACATGCACCTGGATCAATTCTAAACATCTCAAATTTTATATATATATATATATATATATATCCGTACCATATCAAAAATATATATAATGAGAGATGGGTTGTCATAACCAAACATGTTGCTAACCCTTGTTATTTTCCCACTAATAGGGCTGTAAATGAACCAAGTGTTCATGAACAAGCTTGGTGTTCAGCTTGGTAAGAGCTTGTTTATGTTCATTTAATATACATGAGATTAATTAAACAAACAAACTTGAACAACTCGTTAAACTAAACAAACAAGCTTGAACACATATATGTTCAGCTCGTTAACGTTCGTGAACAATGTTCGTGAACAACGTTCATGAACAATGTTCACGAATCATATTCATTAATAAAACTCTTTTTAATATGCTAAATAAACAATAAAATAAAATAAATTTAAATTATCAAGCTCAATAACCAATCAAGCAATTAAAAATTTCAAACAATCAAATAATCTTGAATTGAGAGCTTGATAACATCTAAATGAACCAAGCTCGAACCAAGCTCAAACTAAGCTTGAACCAAGCTTGAATTGAGAGTGATAACATCTAAACGAACTAAGTTCAAGTCAAGTTTCAAATAAGCTCAAGCTAATAAAAAATAAACCAAGCTAAACTTGAA
This sequence comes from Zingiber officinale, assembly GCF_018446385.1. Classification (NCBI taxonomy): domain Eukaryota; kingdom Viridiplantae; phylum Streptophyta; class Magnoliopsida; order Zingiberales; family Zingiberaceae; genus Zingiber; species Zingiber officinale. The sequence continues at coordinate 8,205,317 of NC_055997.1, read as the reverse complement.
TATTCATTTCAAAAGTTTGATTCATCTTAAATCTCGGCTTGGCTCGATTATCTTATCAAACAAACTTGAACACCTTAAAATTCGACTCAATTCAACTCGGCTCGACTTGTTTAAACTCCTACCCACCAATTGGCATTTAACGGTGCGTCTAAAATTGTATTAAACTCTTACAGTTATAGAGACCACTGTTCTCACCCATTAACTATGAAGCTTTGATCTCTATCACCTCTCAAACCTAATACATTATCTTTTGCATGACAAATGACCTTGATAATGACGCTTATGGTTCGTCTAACCGCTAAGATATTTCATTTGAAATTTAAATTATGAGTTTCTTGTTATTTCTCTGAGTATTTTATTATTGTATCGTAACATGGGACCATAAAATCTTTTTTTTTAATCTCATGTATAGTAATTTGAATCTCAAATTACATAAATATTTTAGAGGTTATTTTTTAAATTTGAAATTTGAAAATAAATGATTTATTCTGAAACAATGGTGTAGTGCTAAAATAATTTTTTTATTTCAAGATATTGAAATATTAAATTTCAGTTTTAATAAATTAATAGATAATTTTTTTAATAGACGATTATAGTAAGAATACGAACTGATAGATGATTAATTAAATTTTTTTAAAAGAATTAGATTGGCCTTAAATCTTAGTCCGTCTAAGTCGAATATGTGATATAAAAAAAATTAAAAATTGAAAGGGATAAATTTTATTTTAATAATATAAATTTGAGGACCGAATCCGCGTGTCAAAATAAGATTTACATTGATTGCTACCTGTAAAATTAGATTGATTAGTTTTGCTTCCATTTTTAGCGAAGAGGGTCGGTCAAATGAGGCGTCTCCTCGGTCGCAAGCGTAGTCAAAACCCTAGAAGCATCGTCCGTGAGCGGGCCTTATCAAAGCCTGACATTTTGACCCAACGGAAAGGATGGTAGACGAGAGAGTACGTTGGCTGATAGTATTTGGAATTTCGCCAGCTAAGACTTGCAGATGGGTCGCCTGCCGCACAAATGTCGCGTTTGTTGCCTGGCGGAATCACGGTGCGTTTCGAAGCATCCTCCCACGACCCATTCACCGATCGCCATCGATGATACAGAGGAAGACGAAGAAAGAAAGGGCGAAGTCTTTTTATAGCGTTCTCTCCTCTTCATTCTTCGCCGCCCCTTGTTTACGTCGTCCCTGGTGTTTTACTCCTCCACCGCCTCCTCCTAAATTCAGCCGTGCTGTGTAGGGCATCCCCTTCCTCCCCTCCCGGCGTGTCACAAGCCTGGATTTGAGGTTTGCAACTCTTGTTCTCGTTGAATATCTTCTGTACCCGCGTTAGCAAGTGTGCTTGGGGTTGATCATTCGGTTCGCATTACAATGACACGTTCTTGAGAGGAAAAGGTTGTTGTTTGGTCTTCTGTGATTGTTTTCTGGATAGACTGTTGTTTATGTATTTTTTTTTCCGAATTGATTCGCGATGGCGTTGAGATTTTTCTTTTCTGGGTCGCCCCCTCTTCTCGATTTTGTGGCCAAAACCAGATCTTTCTGCATTTTTTTTGCTACCATTGATTTATGTCAGATTTTTTTTTTTGATCCATTTCGTGGACGGTTCCTTTTTCTCTCCAAGAAGAGCGTTAGCAGAACATTTTGTGTTTCTGTCATTTACTGTTTCTCTTTGCCAAATTTTTTTGTTGGACGGAAATGAACGAAAAGCATTCTTTTGATTTTGTTCCCTGTTCTGTAGCCAAAGACAGATCTTTCTGCATTTTTTGCTACCATTAATTTATGTCAGATATTTTTTTTTGATCTATTTCGTAGACGGCTCCTTTTTCTCTCTAAGAAGAGCGTTAGAACAATATAACATTTTGTGTTTCTGTCGTTTATTGTTTCCTCTTTGCCAAAAATTTTTGTTGGACAGAAATGAACGAAGAGCATTCTTTTGATTTTGTTCCCTGTTTTGTGAACCTGTGCAGGTCTTGCTATCTGACCTTTTGTTTGATCTGAGGCTCCAAAAATCACACATTTCTCCTCATCTGTAAATTTCCTTTTATAAGCGGTTGATTTGAACATGGCTGGTTCTGAACAAACAGCCAATGCCCCATTGATCCAATCATCTCCCTCCCGGCTCCCTGACTTCAAGCAATCCGTGAAGCTCAAGTATGTTAAACTTGGTTACCACTATCTAATTACCCATGGGATGTACCTATTCCTTCTGCCTCTTGTTGCCATTGTTGCCGCATCCCTCTCCACCTTTTCCATCAAGGATGTCCATGACCTTTGGGAGCATCTTAGATTCAACCTGATCTCTGTCATCCTTTGCTCCACACTTCTTGTCTTCATCTCCACTGTCTACTTCCTCACACGCCCCAGACCTGTGTATTTGGTTAATTTTGCTTGTTACAAGCCCGAAGATGCACGAAAATGCTCTAGGCTAACGTTCATGGATAGATCTATTCAAACAGGCTCGTTTTCAGAAGAGAACCTTGCATTCCAGAAAAAGATTCTTGAAAGGTCTGGTCTCGGCGAATCAACTTACCTCCCTGAGGCGGTCATCAATATACCTCCGAACCCTTGCATGGCCGAGGCACGGAAGGAAGCTAGAATGGTCATGTTTGGTGCCATTGATGAACTTTTGGCAAAGACAAATGTCAAACCCAAGGACATTGGCATTTTAATTGTCAATTGTAGCTTGTTCAATCCAACTCCATCTCTTTCTGCCATGGTTGTGAATCATTACAAGCTCCGAGGAAATATTGTCAGTTATAATCTTGGCGGAATGGGGTGCAGTGCTGGTCTCCTTTCTATTGATCTCGCCAAGGACCTTCTTCAAGTTTATCCCAATTCCTATGCTTTGGTTATCAGCATGGAGAACATCACTTTGAACTGGTACTTTGGAAATAACCGTTCCATGCTTGTTTCCAACTGTTTGTTCCGTATGGGAGGTGCTGCAATTCTTCTATCGAACAAGAGGTCAGAACGCTGGCGTTCAAAGTACCAATTGGTGCACTCGGTTCGCACTCATAAGGGTTCTGATGATAAGTGCTTCAGTTGTGTCACCCAAGAAGAGGATGAGAATGGCAAGGTGGGTGTGTCTCTTTCAAAAGACCTTATGGCAGTTGCTGGTGATGCTCTCAAGACCAACATCACTACACTAGGTCCGCTTGTCTTACCCGCGTCTGAACAATTGATCTTTTTGGCTACACTGGTGGCCAAGAAGTTATTCAAAATGAAGATCAGGCCTTACATTCCAGATTTCAAGTTGGCCTTTGAGCATTTCTGCATTCATGCTGGAGGAAGGGCTGTTTTGGATGAAATAGAAAAGAACTTGAAGCTCTCTGATTGGCATATGGAACCCTCAAGGATGACCCTCTACAGGTTTGGAAACACTTCAAGCAGTTCCCTATGGTATGAATTGGCTTATTCAGAAGGGAAAGGGAGGATCAAGAAGAAGGACAGAATTTGGCAAATTGCATTTGGGTCTGGATTCAAGTGCAACAGTGCTGTGTGGAAGGCTCTGAGGACCGTCAATCCTGCAAAGGAGAAAAACCCATGGATGGATGAAATTGATGATTTTCCAGTTGCAGTTCCAAAGGTTTCAACACTTTGATGTTGGAAGGTGCATCTGTTCACAGGCAAAGGATTTGATTAATTAGATTGTAAGGTGGAAAAAAATAGCATTGGTTCAACTGGTGGATTTAGGAGGTTGGAGTGATGTTTATCTATTTGTTTTGGTTTAGATCCAGATGTTTCTTATTAAAACTTGTCATAATCCAACTCTTGCACTAGCATTTGCATCCTGGATGTCAGGTTGATTCATGTCAAATACTTTTGGTTCTTCCAAGTTATCCAATATTATTTTGTAAGTTCTCATGCTACATCATCTGCACGTAAGTTAGTAATTTATTGGTCGAACCAGTAGGAATCTCAAGGCGTGCAGCTTGAATTAAGCAACATTATCTGTCACGCAACAACAGCTCAAAGTTTTATTATTATTATTATTATCATAATTTGTATATTGTCTTCGTTAAATCGGTTTGATTTCCAACAGACAATCTTTTTACATGTATATTAAATATCAAGTGATAGTGATGGAAGGAAAAAAGAGAAACTTGAGAACTCAAGCTTTTCCACGTCTTTACGTTTTTATGTTTTTCTTTGATTGAGTCTTTGTATTTAATGCAGAGCAATAAGATGATAATAAATGAATTGCTGTTGAGGGCTTCTTGAGTGTTTATAGAATATGCAAGCTTAAAGCAGTTTCTTTCTTTGACTTTAATGTTTCAAGCAAGTCACACTTATCCATCTTTTCCCAAAATAACACCTACCTGCTGATGCAGGAAACCAGCCTTCCCGCCCTGGGGCAATGGTGCAGCCCACGGATGTTTTTTTTTCCCCTCAAATATTCAAATATCGAGTTTCAATTTTAATAAATTAATAAATATTTTTTTTTAAAATAGATGATTAATCTAAAAATATTGGATTGAAGTACTAGTCACTCGCTGTGTATTTTTTATTTATCCTGATTGATTGAAAATCTATGTGGAGTTGAGTATAGACGAATCGCTTGCTGTGTATTTTTTATTTATCCTGATTGATTGAAAATCTCTATGGAGTTGAGTATAGACGGATCTTCATGAGGATTGTACTGGGCTATAGCTCAGCCCTCATGAATACAAACTATTTTAATAAGAGAATCCAAAAATAAACTTTTTATATGGAAAAAGTGTATTAATGAGTAAACTGTATCTCTAATTTATTAATATATTCATTTTTCTTCTTCTCTATTACACGGTCTACAACCTATTGAGATTGTCTCCTGCGGCACTATCATGTCCACCGGCACGATCAAATTGTGTGGCCACTGCCACTTGTGACCGGTTGAAAGGAAATGCTGCCCGTGCTAAAACTAAATTAAAATTATTTAAAATTTTCTTAAATAGAAATTATTGTTCACACTCTAAACTTAAATTGTGAGCATTATGAATTATGATCTCAGTTTAGAGTTAAGATTTTCTTATTTATACTTTAACTTAACTTTCATATATTTCATTTCTTGTTTAACATCATACTTATGTTATTCATCATTAATTATTATTTTAAAATTACTCTGAGCTTATGTTTTTTATATAATAATATATAATTTATTATATTAAGTCAACTCGTAATTCTAATTTTTGGATAGCCCCTCCTGGCTCTAGTTGAGCGTAACGCAATGGGTTTTCAGGAGGTAGAATTACTTCCTTGGGTATAGGTTTAAATTGTCGGACTAATAGACACAGAATACCCTCCCTTCTGGGGGTCTGTTGCATACTTGATTTATATGCATGTACACTACAAAAAATCAATCATTTACATATGAATCTTGTTGTGCGGTCGATGATATTAGGTCACTTGGGATGAGTAAAATCATCTTTTACTTTAACCTCCCTTAATTCTAATTCCTGGATCCATCTTTGGAGTTGAGTTAATCATTTCAATAATTAATCGATATAAGTTAGATAATTAATTAGAATCGTCAAATAATTTAAATTAAAATTTTATCAATTTATTTAAAAATAGATGCAAATATATGGATCGACCTATCTGGACCCATGACCTACATTGATCAGATATATATATATATATATATATATATATATATATATATATATATATATATATAACTCATGAAATTATGATTTAGGAGGCATCAAATATAAATTAAATAGTATATGAATATGAGGAGATAATGCAAAAATAAAGGTTCAAATAATTTAACAAATACGAATTAGGAGAAATCATGGAAAAAAGTTAAGTTGACACCTAGTTTAACAAATGAGTGAACATTTAGAATAGAAGCAAAAATAAAACAGTAATGTTTGGTCAATTTTCGCCTTCGATAAACTAACTCACTTGTAAAATCAGATAATAGTATAGTTAGATTTTCAAATCTAGTGACAGTGATTTAAGAATAATTTAAAAAGAAAAGTACAGTATATTTGGTTGGATTTAGATTAATTAAATTTTAATTTTTCTATATAATTTATTTTATGGGTTCGTGGGTTGACTCCTTAATCCGTAAATCCGTTTGAATTAGGTTGAGTTAAGATGATAAATCAGTTTGTCCGATCCTATCAAATAATAAGTCCGCCAAATAGCAACTCTGTCATGGACTGACCTGTACTTATGGTGTGATGAAAATTTTTTATGAATCGGATCAGTCTTAAAATTAATCAAATCGTAAAATAAAACAACCAAGAAACCAACCTTCAGTATGATCGATAATAAGTCATTGATTGCCCCCACGGATTGGATCAGTTGGTAAGTTACCTAGTTGTTTACTCAAATGGCCAAAGGTCGAGGATCGTCAGTTGCACACGGGAATAATATTCCTGATCTGCTGGTCAAAAACTCCTAAGACCCCAGTCAACTTTCCAACCCAGTACTCACCATGATTTACTCCCTTTGAAATTTTGGGGGGCCAAGCTCAGGAAACCGCTAGGGTGACGGTTCCACCTTTTTTACTCAGATAATAAGCCATTGATTTTATTTTACTCCACAGGTGGTGTAAGAGTAACATACTTCAAAAAATAGTTTAAAAAAATTATAATTATAAATATAAAATATATGAATATTTTAGACATCGATTTTTAATTATATAACATTATGCTGTAAATTTACTCATATGTGATGTTAATGAATGAAGATGTACAGGCGGCGGGGTGGACAGCGCACTGACAGTAGAAGGACCTTGACGTGAGGGAGTCTGAAGTCTCGAGCTAGCCTACCATAGAGAGAAGAAACGTCTATAGACGAGTCAGGGAGGGGTCCTCATGCAATCACTCTGACTTTTAAATTAGTTTGAGGTTAAGTAAAGGTAAAAATAATAGAGATAAATAGTAAAAGATATTCCAAATCTTACCTGTGCGTGGAGAAGGTGTTGAAGATCGTGGCCTAGCTAGAAGAAGAGATTGAATAGATGATCATCCTAAGTTTACTTTCTTCCTATGATTCATTAGTGCATAGTGGAATAATAGTGAAAACAAAGTAAGAAGAGAAAGCAAACTCTAAAAGATTATTTAATGTAGTTTGAAGATAATTTGCTCATACTCCACGATTTGTCCTTTAGGTGAATGAACTCTATTCGTTTGTGGATTAGTCCCCAGCAATCTCCGGCTATGAGTACTCCTCGGTGGAGCAAACCTCCCACAAGATACTCTTCTTCTTCACAAAATGGAGAATAAGATTAGGAAGAAGAGTGTAGGCTTAGAAGCTTGAGGGCAAACACTTAGGAGTATTCAACAAGAATCAGTAAACTCCTTCATGTCCCAAGCTTTCTTTAAATAAAGAGGAAAGAGTTGATCTTGTGTCAACTCATTTCCTACACTAATCGACTGGCATTACCATCAGTCAACTAGTATGACCGTTGGACATAGCCAACGACACTCCACAGAATTAGCGATTCTATTCAACAGTTCTCTACCAGTCGACTGACACATCTATCAATCGATTAGTTTTCATAACCATTGGGCACAGAAACATTTTGTGTCTGTGTGATCTAGACCAGTCGGCTGATCGTTGTATCAGTCGACTACTCATTACAATCATTTATACTCAACCTCTACGGAGTTGCCTTTGAAACCCTCTTCCTTAGCCTTCGTCCCTCAGATGCACTTGAGCCTACAACTCCTCTCCATGTCATTCTTTACGTTGCCTTGAAGTCCGCTTCCCTCAACCCACTCCTTTGATCCTTGTCCAGCGGTCCCTTGAATGCACCATCCTTTTCCGATTTCAAGGACCCGAGCCATAGGATGTACTTACCAAACTTGGTCGCACCAAGTTTCTCATAAGTGGCTCACCAAGTCCTGCACAACTCAAACACATATATCAAACCAATGTGAAATCTAACTTAAACTCTTTGACATACACATTAAAATCATGATCGTACTCAATCAAACCTAGGTCAATTATACTCATAATCTCTCCCTTTTTAATGTGTGACAATATGTTTAAGTTAGGCTTAAATAATAACTTAAAAATTACAAACATAGTGTAAACATGAAGCATAAAATCGAAGCTCCCCTTTTACTTATGTCTATCACTAAATTTTCAAGTTTTTACAAGAACATGGAGAAATAAAAGTTTCTAAACTTAAACTTTATCAATTCTCCCCCTTTGCCACTATCAAAAAGATTGCACCCTGTAATCATGCATCCTATGATATCAATTTTGACTTAATTTGAACCAAAGTTAAATTTTTAAAATACAAACAGAATGCTAAAAAAATAGCCACTAGTCGAATGTCTATGATGCAATCAACTGTCACAAGTCCAATCCGAAAATGGATTTCTAAAGTCAACTTCATAAGTTCATAAAAAATTCTATAAAATTCAGAAAACTATAAAATTTTAAAAACATATTTCTTTTAATGTCCTCTAATAAGGGAAAAAATATATTTTCATAAAAATTTATTATATTTGTGATGTTTTAACAAAAACTCAAGAACTTTTGAAACCATTCAATTTTATATAACTTTAAATCCTTGTTTTAAATTCTTATGTTTTAAAAAGATAAAACCTCAGTTTACAAATCATAGAATTATTTTCAAAATATTTAAAATATCTAACTATGATCTATGGTCAAGATGTTCACTAATTAAATATTTACTTTTTCCATAGTTGGTCAATGATCATTATTTTGATACATTTCATAACTCATCAAAATGCTATAAGTATGTGTTGTTAGTGCAACATCCCTCAGGTCAAGGTTGACCTAGTTAACCAAGCTTGAGTCTTAGTTTGGATTTCGATGTTTGACAATACAAGGTTGATTGAAGAAGAGTCAAGTAGGTCAAGGATGACCGGATACTTGACTGGGAAGTCCTAACTGGGATGTTAGGCAGGAGGAAAGACCTAGTGAGTGAAGTCAGGCAGAAGAAAGTCCTGGTGAGTGAAGCCAGGCAGAAGAAAATTCTGGTGAGTGAAGCCAGGTGAAAATCCTAGTGAGTGAAGCTAGGTGAAAGACCTGGTGAGTGAAGCCAGGCAGAAGAAAGTCCTGGTGAGTGAAGCCAGGCAGAAGAAAATCCTGGTGAGTGAAGTCAGGTGAAAATCCTAGTGAGTGAAGCTAGGTGAAAGACCTGGTGAGTGAAGTCAGGCAGAAGAAAGTCCTGGTGAGTGAAGCCAGGCAGAAGAAAATCCTGGTGAGTGAAGCCAGGTGAAAATCCTAGTGAGTGAAGGTAGGTGAAAGACCTGGTGAGTGAAGCCAGGCAGAAGAAAGTCCTGGTGAGTGAAGCTAGGCAGATTGGAAGTCCTGGTGAGTGAAGCCAGGCACAGGGAAAATCCAGATGGATCAAGGATGATCGGACATATGGTGTTGGGAAGTCCAAGTAGGTCAAAGGATTGACTGGATACTTGGCATGAGGAAATCCAGATGGGTCAAGGTTGACCAGACATCTAGTGGAAGTCCAAGTAGGTCAAGGGAGTGACCGAATACTTGGCACGAAGAGAAAAATCCAAGTGGGTCAAAGGGATTGACCGGACACTTGGTGGGGAGACCTGGCAGGTCAAGGGAGTGACCAGATGCTAGACATGATGTACCAACAGGTCAAGGTTGACCGAATGTTGGGTTGAGAGGCTTGGGACTTGGTTTTGGGCAAAAACCAAGAGCTGGATCGATCAGTGGATCGATCCAGGCTTTTCCCCAGCAAACAGAAAGCCTCTGAATCGATCAGTAGATCGATCCAGGCCTTTCCCAGCGAACAGAGAGCCTCTGGATTGATCAGTGGATCGATCCAGAGGTCCCAATCGATCAGCCGATCGATTGGGACGATATTGGTTCACGCGATAAGCGCTGGATCGATCCGTGGATCGATCCAGGCGTTTTCCCAGAGCACATAGACGCTCTGGATCGATCCGTGGATCGATCCAAAGCCTCCCCGATCGATTGGGAGCTTTCGAATCGATCGGGATCTGACCGTTGCGTCGTATTTGAGCTGCAAGCGTGCGATGGCTACGGTATTGCTTCCACGATTTCATCTCAGATCAACACAGCGACTTCTCCACACTTCTCTCAAGCTCAGATCGCCAGTTCTTGAAGGTTTCCCAAGTCAAGAGGCGGATAAAAAGCAAGAAGAAGAAAGCTAGGGTTAGGGTTTTCATTCCATATCTTGTAAGATATCTATTGTATTTGTTTCTCTTGCTTTCTTCTTGTATTGTGAGAGTTGTAGGGCTTCTCCGCCTTCAGTAGTTACTGAAAAGGAGTGATTTCATAGTGGAGGGTGTGTGAGTGTGTGGATCCTTGGACCAGTCACCTCTTGTGAGGTGGATACCAAGTAAATCCTCTTGTTAGCGTTGTGTATTTTGTTTCTTTGTATTTCTGCTGCACATCCTTAAAGAAACAAGCAACGAAGAGCACACGAGGAATGCAACGAGCTATTCACCCCCCCCCCCTAGCTACTTTTCGGTCCCAACATGTGTAAATTAAATATATCATCCTATCATCTCACATTCATATCTAGAATCATAAAATAAGTCATGCATAGGTTTGTTGCGAGATGTAATGAAGGTAATAGTCTAATTTTCCCCCTTTGGTCTTAAGTGAATCATTCATAGAGAATTTGAATTAAGTCTTCTATAATTGACTATTCTGAAAATCCTCTAACCCTTAAGAATTGACTTTGGCACCAAATAGAAATTCTTTCTAATTTGGTTAATTAAATATTCCTTAGAAATCCATTTTCTATCTATGCTTTTTATCTTGAATTGTCCCCTAGCAATTAGACAATGGTAGAATTTTTCATTGTTAGATTCCTTATATCCTAACATCTTTTTGTTAAAACTTGCACTTTGGCTCAGTATGGTCATGTTTAAGGTATTAGAGCCAATTATGAATTTCTCAAGGGCTTTACTAAGGTATTCTACCTTTTCTCTTAGTTATTTTCTTTTTCTAAACATAAAACATTTGAACTAGAAGAAGCATGCATACTAGAGAAATCATTTACCGTAGAAGACATGGATTCTAATTTTTCCTCTAGAATAACTAATCTCATTTTTCAAAGATTTATTTTTATTTTTAGCCTTAAACAAATCTTCATTTGTATTTGAAATAATTTTAACTAAAGCATGAGTGAGAAATTTATATACCTCACTTACCGAGAAGTCATAATCAGAAGTTTTTCCTCTCCCTTCTTCTTCATTTTCCGATGAAGTGGAGGCAATGTCATCGACTACCATTAGAGAAAAGTGTGATATGTGATGATCTTCTTCTTCCGATAAGAATGAATCGTCCCATGTTGCTTTTAAGTTTTGAGCCTTCTTCCCCTTTTCTTTTGTCTTATTTTCTTCCTTCTTCTTTTCCTCCTTTTTCTTCAAGAGAGAACATTGATCCCTCATGTGCCCTACTTCTTGGCAATTATAGCATATGGTCTTCTTTATTCTACTTTTGACCCTTGAACTTCTCTTAGCATATAATTTGTTAAATTAAAATTTCTTAATACTTTTCTCATTCTTCTTATCTTATACGTCTCTTGATCACTATCCATTGAGACACTTGACTCATTGGAATCGGATGATGGTGGGGATGGAGACTTCTTCTTCTTACCATTTTCCTTATTATCCACAAAAAGATACTCCCCTTGATCGATGGACTTCTCAATCAAGCTCCATGGCTGAGAAGGACTCATCTAGAGTATACTTCTCTAGATCCTTTGAAATGTAGAATGAGTCTACAATTGACATCTGAGTGGTGATTCTTGGGAAAACATTGATGGCTTTCATCATCACATCTCGGTTGGAGGGTTTCTCACCTACACTTGTTAATCCATTTAGAATTTTCTTAATTTTAGAATGAAGTATTGATACCTTTTTTCTTTCAAGTTTGGCATTATTGAGTTGAGTTCGGGGAAGGTCTCCTTTTGCCAATTTTGCTTCCGATGTTCCTTCATAAAGCTCTACTAGCTTTTCCCACAAGTCCTTGGCACTTGTGTAGTTTCTAATCTGAGTTACTTCTTGTTAGGGAAGAACATTTAGTAAATGATGTATTGCCCTTGAGTTTGTTAAATGTTCTTCCCTTTGCTTATGACTCCATCTTGATTTGTCGATTATTATGTCATTTTCATCCCTTTGCTTATGGCACGACCTGCACGTGCCAAATGCCAGACCGATCGGAGCAAAATTTATCCAAGCGGAACAATGAACATTTTGCCACATAAATCTTTTTACTACTTGTGTAACGGATGCATTAAAGAAAGACTAATGCAGACGAGTGAAACGGATGTATTAAAGAAATATTAATGCAGTCGAATGAAACATTGGCATTACATAGTTGACAAATAATGATCATTAAATGATCATTAACGTTGTCATTGGTCTGAGCTCCTATATAAGGAGGTTGCGACCATAAGCAAAAGGTTACTCATATAGAAAAGCAATAGCTCTCCACCTACGTTTCCTCCTCTGTCGTGTAACTTTTGCTCGACGGAGTGCCTGTGATAGTTCGGGTATCACTTAGTTCACTGTGACCATCAGTGCTTGGTGGAGATCACGATTTACCGTTGTATCCTGGGAAACAGACGACCCAAGAAAGCCTCGAAGCACAGTCGAAGGTGGGGCGAATCCGTTTTAAGGAAACTGCGTTTATCGCAGGCCTCAGTTCACTCAGCTCTAGACCGGTCGCTTTGCTCAGTTATTCGCCTGCCTAGTTGCTCGGAAGCGTGCTCGTCTAGTCGCTTTCTAGTCTTCACCCGATCGGCCACTAACTCGCTCGGTCGGTCAGCACGCTCGACCTCTTCGCCAGGTCGGCTCCCAACTCGCAAAGCCTCTTCGCCTGACCGGCCTCCAGCTCGCTTGGCCGCTCGCCCTTTCGCTCGATTGGTCGCTTTGCTACTCTGCCTGATTGACCACTTGGTTGCTTCGCTCGGTCTATCCGCCCAACCGACCTTGATCTCACTCGGCACTCGATCGCCAAGCTCGCTCGACTATGCTACCCAACCGACCTTCAACTCGCTCGGTCTCTCTGCTAACTCGGTCGGCTGTAAGCCCACTTGGTCACTATGCTCGGTCAGTCTCAAGCTTGCTCGGGAGCTAGCTCGCTCAGCCACTGTGCAGCCTTCGTTCGACACTTGGCAGATACCAGCCCTGCTGACAGCCTGAGATTATCAGCTCAAGTCATTTCAATAGATAAGTTGAATTTATTTTGTGTAATTTAAATTCAATTAAGTCCCCGAAAATCTCCGGCAACGAATTATTTTTGCTAACAATTTTGAAACAGATTTGTTCTATTGAGATGGCCACAGAACGGATTGTTGAGGTGCAACAGCCTCAATACATGAAGGCTCCCTTCACTTCGATTGAAACTGTGTCAATCAATCACAGGAAAAAGCTAGAGAAGTTCAATGGACTAAACTTCAAGAAGTGGCAACAGAAGATGCTCTTCTACTTGACCATGCTCAATCTGGCTCGGTTCTTGACCGAGGATCCTCTCAAGCAAGCTGAGGATGCTGATGCGCAGACCATCAATGTAGTGGAGGCATGGACTCATTCTGAGTTCCTTTGCCTAAACTACATCCTCAACTGCATTGTCGACTCACTGTACACTTTGTATAACATGAAGAGAATGGCTAAGGAGCTGTGGGAGTCCCTGGACAAGAAGTACAAGACGAAGGATTCAGGGGCCAAGAAGTTCATCGTGGGTCGATTCTTGGACTACAAGATGGTTGATTCCAAGATAGTGATCAGCAAAGTCTAGGAACTTCAGGTGATCTTGCACAAGATCCACTCAAAAGGGATAGTTCTGAGTGATACCTTCCATGTGGCTGCTATCATTGAAAAGTTACTGTTGGATCGTGAAACGTCGATAGAGGGGGGGTGAATATCAATTCAAAAAAATAGCGTTAAAAAGAGTTAAGCGCAGTGGAATAATAAAAAAAACTTAGGCAAATGAACACGGTGTTTTTTACTTCGTTCAGAGCCTGTGACAACTCCTACTCGAAGGCCCGTACTCTGTGAGTACTTTCGTTGGGCAATTTACTAGCAATTCGAAATGATAAGTACAAAGGCAGTATAAGAAATGCTAATAAACAGAAAAACAAAGCTATACCGATAGAGGGAAAACTACAAAGAAAAGATTGCGTTGTCGGAGCTTCGTTAGAGTCGTTGGAGCGCAGAGCAGCAAAGTAAGCAGTCGACGAGTTCTTTCATTGTTGTTTTGAAGCTCCCCTCTGGCCCTCCTTTTATATGAGGCTCGGGGCGTCCCGGATCCTTTCCGGGCGCCCTGGTGAGACGTGGCAGGTCCAACCAACGAGCTCCACGTGGCGATGCGCGATCTGGATAAATTTTGCCTCCCGAGCGCCCGGATCCCCTCCGGGCGCCCGGACCACCTTTCTCCAGAAACCAGCTTTCCTGCAAGACAAGATTAGTCCGAGGCAAATAAATAATGTATATCTTGCAAAACAGAATGTTAGCACAGTTTATAAGTTTGACTTAAAAAGTATGACTTAGATTCCGTTTTTCCGAGACCGGAATCTAGTCACGATCTCGACTTAGATATCCGAAATGGATCTAAGTCAGATCGACGGCTAATGTTCCCTTCCCGGGAACGCGTCCTCACAGTCACTCCCTTCCAGTGACTTACCTTTACTCACCTGCCAGACATCCGGTCAGCCCTTCGACCCGTCTGGACTTCTCGCCAGCTATCCGGTCAGCCTGTTGACCTAGTTGGACTTCTCGCCAAGCGTCCGGTCAGCCCGTCTTGGACTTCTCGCCAGCTATCCGGTCAGCCCGTCGACCTAGCTGGACTTCTCGCCAAGCGTCCGGTCAGCCCGTCGACCCGCTTAGACTTCGTGCCAGACATCCGGTCAGCCCGTCGACCTGTCTGGACTTATCCTGCACACTCGATCAGAGTGTTAGATAACGACGAACCTAACTTAACCTGATTTGTCATTCATCAAAACCTGAGTTAGACCGTTAGTGCTAACCGCACCAACAATCTCCCCCTTTTTGATGGAATGACAACCTGCTTAAGTTAGTGATAAATATATGAAAAAATCAAGCATGATTTTTGAGGTTTTTAAGGTTTTAAGTTAGTTTTTCAAGTTTGCATTTAGTTGCTCTAACTTAACCACATATCCCTTCCCCTTTGGCATTCATCAAATACGGACATAAGCCAATTAATTTTGGAATGCAGAAAAAGTAAAACTTGTAAAAAAAATGTCAAGGTAACTTGGGGGAGTTTAAATAGTAATTTAGCTTTTGTTTCTTAACTTTTTTAAAATAACTAAGTTTTGAAAATAACTAATTTAGCAACATAACTTAGTATTTAGTACATTTTGAGTAATTTTGAAAGATAATATCTGCAAAGTTAATTGACTTTGTAAACTTAAGAGAAATTTTTAAAAGCTAATTTTCAAGCTTAAGTTTAGGAACGCTAAGTTTAGATATTCTAATTTCCAAACATGGGGTTATAAGTTACAAATTTTAAGATCAAATTTTCAAAGTAAGTTTCAACTTTTAAAACACTTTTCAAACATGTGTTATTAAAACCAAAATTTCAAGGTTTAAATTTTCAAAATACGTTTCAACTTTGAAACACTTTTCAACCATAAGTTTTCAAAATCAAAGTTTCAAGACTGAGTTTGCAAAAGATTCAATTTTCAAAACCTTAGTTTATAAAATCAAATTGAAGAATTTAGTTTTAGATAAACTAGTTTTCAAGAATAGATTTATAAAGATAAGTTTTCAAGATTAAGGATTTCAAAACTAAGTTTGAAAAAAAATCTACTTTTCAATACTGACTAAGTTTGTAAAAACTTTAAATTTGAACATTGAAATTCAATTTCAAAACTAAAAAAAATATGTTTAAGGTGGAGAAAATAATTTAGGTGCTAAGTATTGATTTAATCCTCCCCCTAAACCTGATATCTAAAATAAAGCTTTTGAAAATATTTGCTAAGAATATTTAATATAAGATTTTCAAAGTAATTGGGATAGAATTTTCTAAAGATATTTTAAAGAGAAAAAAATAACACTTAAAGAGATTAACAAAATAAACCTCCCCCTGAATTTGATACTCCTTTAATTTATTACTCTCCCTTAATTTATTAATTTTTCTAGGAGATTTAAATAGAAAGTTTGATAAAAAGAAAACATTGAACCTCCCCCTGAATTTGTTACTCCCCTTAATTTAATATCTCCCCTTTAAGTTAATACTAAGGTTTGGTTGTGTTAAATTTTAAAGCCCTAACACATTTGTCTAATTTAGTAACACTTATATTATTATCTCTGTATCCTTGGTATAACTATTTATTTAAGTTTGATTAATCAATTATTAATTAATTTTAGATTCAGATCCTTAAACTTTAGTTTAAGGTAAAATAAAATAACTTGTTATTAATTCAACAACAATTAATCATTATCAATAATTTATCAATTAAATTTTACTTGATTCAATAATTTAATAATTTAAATTTCGTATTAATTGATTAAGTTGATTAAATGAAAGTGCAAGTTATGATTTTAAATATTCATTTACTTCGTTTTAAGTAAGATTAATTTAGTTTAAAGTTAACATTAATTCAAAGTTAAATTAAACATATCTAAGATTCAATTTGAGTTTAATAATGATAACTTTTAATTATAGTGAAATTAAGATTTTGATTAACGTTAAAATTAAGATTTATTGAGTTAAATTAAGGTTAAGAATTAACTGTATAGTGTAAGTTAAAGTTATTTTTTTTTATTTATTTTTTTTTTAAATTCTTACTTCAATTATTCACTTACTAAGTATTTAATTAAGTTTATAATCTTAAGTTAATCAAATTTTAATTATTTGTTCACAACATTATTAAGGAGTAATTTAAAATATTTTAATGTAACTTAATTTTATTTTATTTAACTTTAAGTTTATTTAAAATAATTTTGAAGGCGATTTAAGTTTAATTTTAATTGTGAATTTTAAATTAAGTTTAAATTTTAAGTCTTAAACCTAAATTAACTCTAAAATTTTAATGTTAAGTTTTAACTTAAGTTTTAAATTTAATTATAAACTTAACTTAAATGTCATGTTTTTTCTTAATTAATGATTTTTTGGAAGAATTTATTAAAATATATTTTTTTAAAAGAACTTTTTAAAGAGTTTTTAAAATGATTTTTAAAATAATTTATTAAATAATTTTTAAAAGATTTTTTAAATTATTTTTAAAAGAATTTTTCAAATAATTTTTAAAAGTTTTGAAAATAATTTTTAAAAGTTTTGAAAATAATTTTTAAAAGGATTTTTAAAATAAGTTTTAAAAGTTTTTAAAAGAATTTTTAAAAATAATTTTTAAAGAATTTTGAAAATAATTTTTAAAGAATTTTTAAAATAAAAAAATTTTAAATTTAAATAATAATTTTTTAAAATAAATTTTTAAAGAATTTTTCAAATTGTTTTTAAAGAATTTTTAAAATAATTTTTTTTAAAGAATTTTTAAAATAGTATTTAAAAATTTTTTAAAATAATTTTTTTTAAAGAATTTTGAAAATAATTTTTTAAAGAATTTTTAAAATAATTTTTAAATTTAGATAATTTGTTAAGTTAAAATAATAATTTTTTTTAAAAAAATAATTTTTAAGTTAAAATGATTTTTAAAATAATTTATTAAGTTAAAATTTTAATATAATTTTAAGTTGAAATAATTTATTAAGCTAAAATAATTTTTTTTTCAAATAATTTTTAAGGTAAAAGTTTAAGTTTAATTTTTAAAATAATTTTTAAGTTTAATTTTTTAAAATATTTTTTTTTTTGGTTTAAGAAAACTAAGTTTAATTTTAATTTTAATTTTAATTTTAATTTTAATTTTAATTTTAATTTTAAGTTAATTTAATTTAATTTTAATTTAATTTAATTTAATTTTAATTTTAGTTTAATTTAATTTAATTTTAATTTTAAGTTAATTTAAAATTTAAATTTAAATTTAAATTAATTTTAAATTTAATTTAATTTTAATTTTAAATTTAAATTAATTTTAAATTTAATTTAATTTTAATTTTAAGTTAAGTCCTAAGTCATCTCACCCGATCTATGTTTTCAATCAAGGAATCCTATAATTTTGTGAGATGAATTAAATTCAACTTTAGGGTTTGTTTTTAACTTGTATTAGATTCAGATTTAGCTTTGGGTTCAACAAATAGGCGTTCTCTGGATAAACTTCTGGGCTATGGTGAGTCACTCGGACATCATTAAAGTAACCATGCCTTCGAGGTTTTCCAAATAGTCCTATCCATTGGACTTAGTACAAAACCTTGGTCTAACTGGTTAGGATTCATTAAGGGTAGCTTCGGTCAGTTCCACTTAGCCAGATGCACCAGGTCAAAGTCATATCTTCCTAGACATGCATAGACTAAGCTTCCCTAACGTACTATCATCCAAAACTTCACCAGTACTATTTTTCAAGTTAAACTTGAACCCTCTTTAACTAGTCTTAATTACCCTATCGGGTAGGTTGGTTAGGGTTACCCTTTTCGGGTAGGTTGGTTAGGATTACCCTGTCGGGTAGGTTAGTTTTGGAGGTGCCAGCTATTCTGGAGCCTCCCCCTGAATTATTGGCCATTAATTTAGTTTTTAGTTCTGGGTTTATTATAGTTAAGCTTTGGTTAAAATTTAATGTTTAATTTGTAATTTAGATTCAAGTTTTTAATTTTGAATTAATTAAATTAGTCAAATTATCTTTCTTTAAGAGAATGTATTTAATATTTAAATTTTCTTTCAATTTCAATTTTATTAGGTTAATTGAATTATCTTTTTTTAATAGCTTATTTTTAAAGTTTAAGTTTTTATTCATTTTTAAATTTGAATTAATTAAATTGCTTGAATTATATTTCCTTAAAGGTTTATCTTTTAATCTTTTATTAATTGTTAATTTTAAATTTTTCAGATTATCTTTATTTAATATGTTATTTTTAACATTTAATTTTAATTTTGTTAAATTTAGTTTTGATTTTATCAAAGTGTTTGATTTTATTCTTATATTTTCTTTATTTTTTAAGTTGATATAATTAGTGGAATTTATTAGATTATTCTTATCATTAAAATTTAATTTTTTGTTAATTAAATTATCTTGGGTTTGGATAGGATTTTCTAGATTAATATTGTCTAGATTATTAAATAATTTATTAATTTTATCTAGATCAATATTGACCTTGTCATTTCTATCATTTGAGTTTTCAGATTTGTTTAGATTCAAGTTTGAATTTTTTAAATTAATTGGATTTGTTTTATCAGATAATATCCTAGGGGTATTTTTGCAATTATTGTCAACTACATTATTTTCACATATATTGTCAGAAATAACCAGATCAATGCTCATATTTTTTAAACTACTATTAGCAGGGGTATTTTGGTAAATATCACTCACCTTGAGCGCAACCCCTAATTCAGTAGGCTTTTCGATTGGATCTAACCCGAGTTCGGATTCGATTTTTACTTGATCCTCGAGCTCGATCGGCTCCTCGTGAAGTTTAATCAATTTGGTCCAAAGCTCATGTGCATCTTTGTACTTTTCTAGTATGCATAAAATATTGTTAGGTAAAACATTACAAATAATTTTACTTACATTTGTGTTTAGTTCTGAGTTCTGAGAAGGTTTTCTCAATATCAGCCAATAGTCAAAGTTTAGACTTCCTAAGAAACATTCCATTCTTCGCCTCTAGTAATTGAAAGCTTGATCGTACGGTGGTGGTTCGTTGGGGTTCCATCCTTCTTGAAGAGACATTATTCTTGCACACAGAGAAACAAAAAAAAATCCCAAGACTTGGTCTTGGATTAGCAGTGCTGAAAAAAAATAATATTTCACTATTTTCGGAAAAAATAATAAAATATTATTAAAATATTAAAAAAATATTTTAAAAAGAATATTATTTCAAAATTTTGAAAATGTAATATTTTTAAAATACTAAACAATGGTGAAAAGATGACAATGTATTTTTCAAAAACCGTTTTGGAGGGAAAAAACGAAAGGCGTAAGGTTTTATTTAAAAGACAGACAATATCTAATTTTTTCTTTAAAACGACCCCTCTTTGCTTGATTGGTGGTTGCACCAAATCAAAGCGGTACCTGCTCTGATACCACTTGTTGGATCGTGAAACGTCGATAGAGGGGGGGTGAATATCGATTCGAAAAAACAGCGTTAAAAAGAGTTAAGCGCAACGGAATAATAAAAAAAACTTAGGCAAATGAACACAGTGTTTTTTTACTTCGTTCGGAGCCTGTGACGACTCCTACTCGAAGGTCCGTACTCTGTGAGTACTTTCGTTGGGCAATTTACTAGCAATTCGAAATGATAAGTACAAAGGCAGTATAAGAAATGCTAATAAACAGAAAAACAAAGCTATACAGACAGAGGGAAAACTACAAAGAAAAGATCGCGTTGTCGGAGCTTCGTTAGAGTCGTTGGAGCGCAGAGCAGCAGAGCAAGCAGTCGACGAGTTCTTTCGTTGTTGTTTTGAAGCTCCCCTCTGGCCCTCCTTTTATATGAGGCTCGGGGCGCCCCGGATCCCTTCCGGGCGCCCTGGTGAGACGTGGCAGGTCCAACCAACGAGCTCCACGTGGCGACGCGCGATCTGGATAAATTTTGCCTCCCGGGTGCCCGGACCACCTTTCTCCAGAAACCAGCTTTACTGCAAGACAAGATTAGTTCGAGGCAAATAAATAATGTATATCCCGCAAAACAGAATGTTAGCACAGTTTATAAGTTTGACTTAAAAAGTATGACTTAGATTCCGTCTTTCCGAAACCGGAATCTAGTCACAATCTCGACTTAGATTTCCGAAATGGATCTAAGCCAGATCAACGCCTAATGTTCCCTTCCCAGGAACGCGTCCTCACAGTCACTCCCTTCCAGTGACTTACCTTTACTCACCTGCTAGATGTCCGGTCAGCCCTTTGACCCGTCTGGACTTCTCGTCAGCTATCCGGTCAGCCCGTCGACCTAGCTGGACTTCTCGCCAAGCGTCCGGTCAGCCCGTCGACCCGCTTAGACTTCTCGCCAGCTATCCGGTCAGCCCGTCGACCTAGCTGGACTTCTCGCCAAGCGTCCCGTCAGCCCGTCGACCCGCTTAGACTTCGTGCCAGACATCCGGTCAGCCCGTCGACCTGTCTGGACTTATCCTGCACACTCGATCAGAGTGTTAGATAACGACGGACCTAACTTAACCTGATTTGTCATTCATCAAAACATGAGTTAGACCGTTAGTACTAACCGCACCAACAGTTACCTCCAGGCTGGAAGGACTTCAAAAACTACCTGAAACACAAGTGGAAGGAGATGAATGTGGAGGAACTTATTGTTAGACTTTACATCGAAGAAGACAATAAGAGTTCAGAGAGAAAGCTGTTCACTTAGGCTACTGTGAAAGCCAACGTGGTCGAGCACTATCAAAGCTCAAAATGGAAGAACCCTAAGTCTTGCAAGATGGGACCCAGAAGAGGCATCAACAAGAAAAAATTCTCTGGGAAGTGCTACAACTGTGACCGAATGGGTCACAAATCTTCAGAGTGTAGAAAGGCGAAGAAGAAGCGAGATGCTAACTTGAACGAGGGACCAGAAATGAACGATCTCTATGTTGTTGTCTTAGAATTAAACCTGGTTGGTTCAAACCCGCGGCAACGGTGGATTGATACTAGAGCCACCAGACATGTGTGCTGCAACAATGAGCTGCTGCACAACTTCGAAGAAGTCAATGGAGACAAACTGTTCATGGGGAACTCAACAACCTCATACATCATGGCCAAGGAAAAGTAGTGCTGAAGATGACCTCAGGTAAGGACCTTACTCTAAACAATGTGTTGTATATTCCGGAAATTCAAAAGAATCTAGTGTCTGGATCATTGTTGAGCAAGCATGACTTTCACATTGTTTTTGAGTTAGACAGAGTTGTATTGTCTAAGAATGGAATGTTTGTAGGAAGAGGTTATGTATTTGATGGGTTGTTTAAGCTTAATGTAATGGTCATTAGGCCTAAGATAAATAAAAATAAGAGCTCTTCCACTTATATGCTTGAGTCTTAATGTTTGTGGCATGGTAGACTAGGACATATTAACTACGATGTGTTGTGTAGATTAATAAACATGCAGAGCATACCTACATTCTATCTTGACCCGAAACACAAATGTGAGATTTATGTTGAAGCGAAATTGACAAGTTTATCCTTTCAACATGTTGAAAGAAGCAACAAACTACTTGGGCTAATCCACACCGACATGTGTGACCTTAAAGGTACACCAACATGTGGTGGGAACAAATACTTCATCACTTTTGTAGATGATAACACAAAGTATTATTATGTGTATCTTCTCAAAAGTAAGAATGAAACTATAGAGAAATTTGTTCTCTATAAGAATGAGGTTGAAAACCAGCTTAATAGAAAGATTAAGGCGGTTCAAAGTGACTGAGATAGTGAATATGTATCACCCTTCGTTAAGTTGTATGCTGAACATGAGATCAGACACGAGATAACAACTCCTTATTGTTGGATCGAAGAGTTTCGCTAGAGGGGGGTGAATAGCGATTAAAAAAAATACGTAGAGCGCACAATAGAAAAGTAAAGACAAAAGCATAAAAGCAACGTTAACAAAAGTCATTTTTTACTTGGTTTGGAGCCTTTATCGACTCCTACTCCAAGGCTTGCACGCAAGGGTGCTTTCGATGGGCAATCTACTAGCAATTCGAAATATTACAGATGAAGTTACAATTGCTTTTAAAGGAAAATAATACTGACAAAAACTAAGGAATGACAAGAAAAGCGCATTGTCGGAGGAGCATCGTAGGAGCATAGCACGGCAAAGCAAGCAGTGGAAGATCTTCTCATTATTATTTTTTGACTCCAGCCTATACTCTCCTTATATAGGAGGTTCGGGGTGCCTGGTTCCTTTTGTGCGCCCTGAATATGATGTAGCCGAGCCAATCACGAAGCTCCACGTGTCGACGCACGAAATAGATAAAGTTTGCTTCCGGGCGCCTGGATCCATTCCAGGCACCCGAACCCTGTTTTCCAGCAGCTTCCTTCCTGCAAGAAAACGTTAGTCCAGAGGCAAATACAATATATATATCCTACAAATAGAATATTAGCACAGTTTAAAATCAAACAGAATATTAATTAGATTCTATCTTCTTGAGACCGGAATCTTGTCACGATCTCGACTTAGATATCCGAAATGGATCTAAGTCAGATCGACGCCTAATGTTCCCTTCCCGGGAACGCGTCCTCACAGTCACTCTCCTCCAATGACTTACCTTCATTTACCTGCCAGACGTCCGATCAGCCCTTCGACCCATCTGGACTTCGTGTCAGCTACCTGGTCAGCTCGTTGACCTAGCTGAGCTTCCATGCAACACTGAGTTAGCACAGTATTAACAGAATTCAAGTATAACCTAGGGTTACCTCCTAGGGTTTCCTAGCTTCACTCACTAAGACTTCCATTGTCTGACTTCACTTACCAGGACTTCCTCCACCTAGCTTCACTCACTAGAGTCTGACTTCACTCATCAAGACTTCCTCTACCTACCTTCACTCACTAGGGCTCGGTTTCACTCACCGGGACTTCCACCATCTAACTTCACTCACTAGGGCCCGACTTCACTCACCGAGACTTCCACCACCTAGCTTCACTCACTAGGGCCCGACTTCACTCACCGAGACTTCCACCACCTAGCTTCACTTACTAGGGCCCGACTTCACTCACCGGGACTTCCACCACCTAGCTTCACTCACTAGGGCTCAGCTTCACTCATCGAGACTTCCACTTTACCTAACCTTTGGTTAGGACTTACCTTTGCTAGTCATCTAGTCCTGACTAGACTTCTCTCTCCCAAACATCAAGTCCTGGTTTGGTCAACCCTTGGTCATATTGTCAAACATCGAAACCCTAGAGGTCAATTGCACCAACACCTATACTCCTTAGTAAAATGGTGTTGCTGAGCAGAAAAATCAAACTCTAAAGGAGATGATGAATGCTCTTCTATTGAGCTCTAGACTGTCAAAGTACATGTAGGGGGGAAGCTGTGTTAACAACTAATTACCTTTTAAATAAGGTACCCAAAAGAAAATAGATAAGAGCCCTTATGAGTTGTGGAATGGAAGAAAACCGTCCTACAAATATCTATGAATGTTGGGGTATCTTGCCAAAGTGTTGGTGTCTAATCCGAAATGGATTAAAATAGGACCAAAGACTGTTAATTACATATTTATTGAATATGCATAGAACAACAGTGTGTATCAATTTTGCGTGTATGAGTCACACATACTTGAGATATACAAGAACTCGATAATAGAATCGAGAAATGTCTTGTTCTTCGAGCATGTGTTTCCGTATAAGACCCGTGAGGATGCTAGTTCCTCAAAACGGGCAAATGAAATATAAGGCGAAGAAGAAGATAATGAACCAGTAGAGGTTGAGCTTAGACGGAGTAAAAGAGCTCAGGTAGAAAACTCCTACGAATAAGATTTTATCACTTTCATGTTGGAAAGTGAGCCTCAGAGTTACTCAGAGGAAGTAAGCTCATCTGATGGACCTCACTGGAGAGAAACAATTGCATCTGAGATATAATTTATCTTGTAAAATCACACTTGGGAACTTCTTCCGGGAAGTAAGCCACTAGGTTGCAAGTGGATCTTCAAGAAGAAAATGGAGTTAGAGGGTACAATTGATAAGTATAAGGTCAGGTTGGTAATCAAAGGATACCGACAACGAGAAGGCTTTGATTACTTTGATATGTATTCTCTGGTGTCGAGAATAACTTTCATTAGAATATTGTTGCTATTGTCGCTCTATGGAATCTTGAAATGCATCAGATAGATGTAAAGGCTGTCTTTCTAGACGGGAATTTAGAAGAGGAAATCTACATGAAACAACCTGAGAGGTTTTTTATGTCAGGATAGAAAAACAAGGTATATAGATTGGTAAAGTTATTATATGGCTTGAAATAAGTACCAAAGCAGTGACATGAGAAATTTGATAATGACATGAAGGAATGTAAATTCAAGATTAATGAATATAATAAATGTGTCTACATAAAAGCCATAGAGAATGACTACATCATCTTGTGCCTATATGTAGATGACATACTTATCATTGGGAGTAATGATAAGATAATTAAATCCATTAAAGATAAGTTGAACTCAAGATTTGACATAAAAGGCATGAGTCTAGATGATGTGATTTTAGGAATCAAAATTCTTAGAACAACAGAAGGATTTATTTTTAGTCAGTCCCATTACATGGATAAGATTCTTAAGAAATTCACCAAGGGTGATACTGCGTTGGTACGAACGTTGATAGATATGAGTCAACATCTATCGAAAAATTGAGGCGAAAGTATCTCTCAGATAGAGTACTCTCGAGTGATTGGAAGTCTGATATACCTAATGAGTTGTACATGACCATACTTAGCTTACGCAGTAAACAAACTGAGTAGATACACGAGTAATCCCGGTGTTGAGCACTGGAAAGGGATAATAAGAGTATTGAGATACTTGAGGTATACTCGTGAGTATGGACTGTACTATATGAGATATCTTGCTGTGATCGAAGGATACAATGATGCGAGTTAGATATCTGATATAAAATACTCTAAGTCTATGAGTGGATATGTATTCACTCTAGCAAGTGCAACCATTTCCTGAAAATCTTATAAATAAATCGTAATAATAAGATACACGATGGGATCTGTGTTTATAGCTCTTGACAAATGTTGTGAAGAGAATGAATGACTTCGATAATTCTTAGAAGATATTCCACGATGATCAAAATCTTTATCGTCAATTTGCATACATTGCGATAATCAATCAACAATTGGTCGGGCATAGAGTCATCTGTATAAATGATAAGTCTAGACATATACGTCATAGATATAATACCATTAGACAAGTACTCTCAATGGGAGTTATCACTGTTGACTATATGAGGTCAAAGGATAACCTGGCGGATCTGCAAACTAAAGGGTTAAATCGAGAGTTAGTTACGAGCTCATCACAAGGAATGAGCTTGATGTCATTGTCAGTGATCAGTGCAGAGGACATCTAGCCTATGCTGACTGGAGATACCAAGACAACTAATTTGCACTGACTAGACACACTGTAGGGGAATGACGCAATGAATCAGTGAAGGATGGAGGTTAAGCACACGATTTTTAATGATCCAAGAAGAGTAATGTGGAATGCTCTTAAGGGATCACCTATGTGAGAAAGAAGTGGGGTCGTTTCGAAGAGAATTGGATGCACAATTCTTAGAGCTTCTCACAAAATCAAGTGTGTTCATGGCAAAGAACGAACACACTCATGAGAACTGAGTTGTATTAAGGAGAGTCTTGGGTAAGATATGTCAATGCTTACACAAACGGCAGAACAGTTCAAGGATATCACGTCTTCTATCAGCCAGTAAGAAAACAGATCCCATAAGGGAAGGTTCAAAGGGTAAAATCTACCTATTCTATATTGTACTCAACTGCTAAATGCTATCACATATCCTATCTCTATTCATGTGGGGGATTGCTAGATATATGTGAATGGAGAAAAGGTGGAAGAGGCATGGAGCTCCATTGTGAATGAGACTTTAGTCCCACATTGGGAGCTTTAAGGCATGCTGGTTAGTTTATATTGATTCACATGCATCGAGGATGTGAACAAATGCATGGGGAGAGACTCTCTCTCACGTGTGGGTGCACAGGAGGGGTGCAAATTCAGGGCCTGGATTGCACTGAACCATGTTGACTCGTGTGCGGGCACGACCTGCGCGCGCTGAATGCCAGACTGGTTAGGGCAAAATTTGCCCAAGCGGAACAACCAACATTTTGCCACGTAAACATTTTTGCCGCTTGTGTAATGGAAGCATTAAAGAAAGATTAATGCAACCGAGTTAAACAGATGCATCAAAGAAAGATTAATGCAGCTGAGTAAAATGTTAGCGTTACACAGCTGACAAATAATGATCATTAAACAATCATTAACGCTGTCATTGGTATGAGCTCCTATATAAGGAGGTTGCGATTACAGGCAAAAGGTTATGCACATAGAAAAGCAACAACTCTCCACCTACGCTCCCTCCTCCTCTGTCGTGCAACTTTTGCTTGGCGGAGTGCCCATGATAGTTCGGATACCACTCAGTTCACCATGACCATCAGTGCTTGGTGGGAATCACGATTCACCGTTGTATCCTGGGGAACAGACGACCCAAGAAAGCCTCGAAGCATAGCCGAAGGTGGGGCAAATATGTTTCAAGGAAACTGCGTTTATGCAGGCCTCAGTTCGCTCCGCATTAGGCCGGTCGCTTCGCTCAGCTGTTCACCCTGTCCGTCGCTCGGAAGTGTGCTCGTCGTCCGGTTTCTTTCTAGTGTGTACCTAACCGGCCTCTAACTCGCTCGGTCGGTCAGCTCGCTCGGCCTCTTCGCCAGGCTAACCCCCAACTTTCTCAGCCTCTTTACCCGGCCAGCCTCCAGCTCGCTCTGCCGCTCACCCTTTCGCTCGGTTAGTCGCTCTGCAGCTCTTGCCAACCGACCACTTGGCTGCTTCGCTCGGTCTATCTGCCCGACCGACCTTGATCTCGATGGCACTCGATCGCCAAGCTCGCTCGACTATATTGCCCGATCGACCTTCAACTTGCTCAGTCTCTCTACTAACTCGACCAGCTGTAAGCCTGCTCAGTCACTACGCTCGGCCAGTCTCAAGCTTGCTCGGGAGCTAGCCCGTTCGGCCACTGTGCAGTCTTCGTTCGGAACTTGGCAGATACCAGCCCCTGCTGGCAGCCTGATATTACCAGCTCAGGTGATTTCAACAGATAAGTTGAATTTCATGTAATTTAAATTCAACTAAGTCCCTGAAAATCTCCAGCAATAGATTGTTTTTACTAACATTTACAACCATTAGGCACAGAAACATTCTATGCCTTTGTGATCCTGGACCAATCGACTGATCCTTATATCAGTTGACTGCTCATTACAATCACTCACACTCATCTTTTACGGAATTGCCCTTGAAGCCCTCTTCCTCAACCTTTGTCTCTTAGATGCACTTAAGCTTACAATTTCTCTCCATGTCATCTTTCACGTTGCCTTGAAGTCCGCTTCTCTCGACTTACTCCTTTGCTCCTCGTCCGACGATTTCTCGTATACACCATCCTTCACCGATCTCAAGGACCTGAGCCATAGAATGTACTTATCAAACTTGGTCGTACCAAATTTCTCATGTGTGGTTCACCAAATCCTGCATGACTTAAACACACATATTAAACCAATGTGAAACCTAACTCAACTCTTTGACATACACATCAAAATTATGATTGTACCCAATCAAACCTAGGTCGATTGTACTCACAGAAGGGACCACTTATATAACACTTTGACGCTTGGCCCATGTAACGAGGTATTTCATCATGACAATGTAACCTTCAGTATAACCTATTTTACCACCATGCTTAAATAGTACCTGGATACATTCAAGGATCTTCTGACAAGCTCCTACGTGGCATTAAATGAGATAATAAGTTGATGGGCTAAACAGATTAACGACCCTTCAATTGATATCCTTTAGTGGTGAACACATGTTGCTTCAGAGAAGACCTTGTGAGTCCTTAAATGAGAAATTTAAACTCTGATGGACTTCCAAGGGGTTTGAGGCCTTAATAGGGTCCTCGATGATGTTTTTTCAACGGAATCAACCTTGTTGGAGTTCAATCAGATCGAGTGTGCTATCATATCCGATCACCTTCGGGAGGCTGAGCCCTCATGAGGTTGTTGCAAGAAGGTAGGTCTCTTAGCAGACATAGGACGATGTTCGAAGACTCAACTACACAGTAGGTCCTAGTCACTTGAAGGCTCAGGGAGACTGTAGAGGAAATCATCCGATTGATGTTGTAGAGGGAAATATCTCGTGTGCTCATTAAAAGACTTGGGGCGCTTGGTTATTCAAGCCGGGCTTCGTAGCTCCCGCCAATATCCGGTCGACACTATCCGCTTGACTTTTGGAGGCCTACACTACATCCCCTGAGAGGTTTACCTCGTCTCTTTGATTGGTCTTCAGAAGTCATCTTGGTATTAGAGTACTAAAGTTGATATTTCTTTGACTTTGACCTTCACGTTAATTAACCAACTTAATTTTACTGCCTGCTTACTGTCCGCTCGAGAGTCCTACCTTATTCATCATATCATGTGAAAAAATTACAATCTATTTAGGATTAATCATTCTAATTATTTAAGTGTCAAAGCTAATGAGTATCTCTTGAATTGCCGCTTCTTGATGTTACTTTGTGTCAAATAATCGATGAATTTAAAGAATTAGAAAGTTGGATTTGATTAATTTAGAAATTCAATTATTTTGATTTATTTGATTCTGTTCAGATTTTAAAATTGGATTACATTACAAACAACCGATTACATTCTCTAAATCCGATTTTAAAATCACACTGTTCAATTGTTTTAAT
The DNA here is from genome assembly GCF_018446385.1 of Zingiber officinale. Classification (NCBI taxonomy): domain Eukaryota; kingdom Viridiplantae; phylum Streptophyta; class Magnoliopsida; order Zingiberales; family Zingiberaceae; genus Zingiber; species Zingiber officinale. The sequence goes on along the minus strand of NC_055997.1, from coordinate 8,175,897 downwards.
TTAATCGATCGATAAAATTATCGATTGATTAATAAAAAATATAACTAATTTGATTATTAATCGAATTAATTAATTTTATATTGATTTGATTTATTTAATTTTAATAATAAAATTCGATTATTCCATTTATTTTTAACCGCATGCTGTGTCCATTTCCTGCGCAAGAAAGCGGCCTGCAGTTTCCCGGGTCTTGCACGCGTCGCCGAGAAAGTGCGAGGAAACGAGGCATGCGCCACGTCACCACCAAACTCCAAGTGGCACGCAACGTGAAGTAAAACGTCCCGATACAAACACTAGCAGCCAATGCATTATTCTACACGCCGACACGGACCGGGCGACCGAAATATCGGCCGTGAATATCGCTTTCTGTATCACGAGTATGTACACACACAAAAATGTTACCGAAAATATGATTATTTTCTAATTTATGAATTTCAAACCTCCATTTTCTAATAATAACAATTTAACCAAAAAAAACAAGAAAAGAAAAGAAAAAACTAAAATGGGGACAAAAAGGCGTTCGAAAAAGGGCACACGGCCGCTCGATGGACGCCGCGTGTGCCGAAGGCCTGCCTTCTCTCCCTTCCTTCGCAGTCCTTATCCGCTTGTTCCTTTCGGCCTATTTAAAGAGCGACCGACCACTTTCCCAAATCCTCCAGACGAAATTTAATTCAACGGCGACAAAAAGAAAACCGCAGCGAGAATATGGCGTCAGGTTTAGCTCTCCCCTCGATCCGGCCGGCGGTGGCCTGCGCGAGCTCCCTCGACGGCCGCGGCGGGCGGAGGAGCGTCCCCGCTGCTCGAGCTAGCGGGAGCAACTGGTGGTCCCCCCTGTTCGGGTGGTCGCCGGAGCCCGACTACATCGACGCCCCCAGCGCGGAGGCCCCTGAGGACGACGGGGTGGAGAAGAAGGGGCGGCCGGCGGCGAGGAGGTTCTCGGCGTTCACGGAGGAGAAGGCGAGGGAGCTGCGGATCCGGATGATGGAGTCGGAGGCCTTCCACGACGCCATGTATCACTCCGCCATCGCCTCCCGCCTCGCCTCCGACGTTCCCCGCCGACGATCCGCCAACAATCTGTGAGAGATGGAGGTTAGGCCTCGGCGTGGCTTCCCCAAAACAAGACAAGACTAGTAATGATGTCTGTAATTGAAAAATAAAAATGTATCTCGGGAGTTATTGAATTTTTATATATAATTTCCCTTTCTATTATTGATGGATGTTACTTTATCTTCTTCGTGTTAAAAGTTAAATTAATGAAATAAATATTGATCTAGTAATTGGTGATTAGGTAAAGAAAAACTAAAATATTGATCGAGTTATTGAATTTTTCTTTTTCATAAAGAAAAAAGAAAAAGAAAAACTAAAAATGACTTGCAATACTTGTGGATGTTCGAATATTCCATCGCACCTTTGTAAGACAGAATATTCCACGGCACCTTTCGTAGATTCAAATTTTGAATCCCCTTAGAGTTGGGCCGGGCAGCTGCACATCTTTCATCGAATCAAATTTTAAATGAACCGCCTGCTGCCATTTATTTTAAGGTAAAATACCTTTAACCCGATGTGTTTTTTTATCCGTAATATTTTATCTTTTGTATTTAAAAAATAATATTTAACATCCTACCAAATGTCAAATGTGAAAAAACTTATAAAAGATAATTATACCCTTATTTTTTTTATCATTTTTTAATAATAACTTCAAAGGATAAAATCATATTAAATTAACTATTATATCTTTTAATATACATTCTTATAAAATTCATATATACAACAACATAAATAATCAAAAAGTAACGACTCAAAAAGAGATAATCAGCCAAAAACACATTCCACCATCCTCATCAAACTAAAAAAAAATTAGAATTCTAAATTGATAAATTAAAATCAAATGAAGATGAAATAAAGTTCATCATTAAAAATCTCTTCATCATTAAATGTGACTACAATAAAGTAGAAATAATTTTGATTCATCAATTTAAAATTTTGACTCTTTTTTGATTTGATGAGAGTGATGAAATAAATTTTTGGTTGATTATCTCTTTCAGAGTTATTATTTTTCTGTTGTTTATGTAAATGCATGTATAAATTTTAAGAGAATTTTTATTGGAGAATATAATAATTAATTTAATATATTTTTTTCTCTCGTAATGTTATTATCGAAAAATAATAAAAAGATAATAGCACAATTATCTTTTATTCATTGTATACCACAATTGATGATAAAAAGATTTTGAATGATAAAATTTGTTCCATCTTCATTTGATTTTAATTCTTCAATTTAAAATTCTTACTTTTTTTTTTCATTTGAAGAAAATAGTAGAATAAGTTTTTAGTTAATTATCCCTTTTAGAATTACTATTTCTATTATTTATGCTACTGTATATATTAATTTTATAAAAAAATTTATGAAAGATATAATAATTAATTCAATATATTTTTTCTATTAAAATTATTATTAAAAAATTGATAAAAAAAAGAAAGGGCTGATTAACAGGATTAGATATTATTTTTTAAACAGAAACGTAAAATGCTTCTAAATAGAAAGTCTAAGGGGTTAAAAGTATTTTAACCTTTATTTTAATAGCAAATGAAATGTAAATTAATCGCTATAACTGCATATACGATGGAATTTTTTTTTTTAAATCCTCTATCAGGCAAAAAGATAGAAAAATAATGATTCGGACAATAATAATATCAAAGGAACAATGTCAGCGAGAAATTTTAAAATTTTAAAGTTGACATCTTAAATTTTGATAGAAAAAAATGATTGGATCGACTCTGACGCCAACGAGTCTTTTAAGTTTCAAGAAATTTTAGAAGTTAAGGGTACGTGTAATTTGTACGTTTTCTATTTTTTTTAAAAAATATATATTTCTTTAAAATGGCATTTAATTTACATTTTCCATATTCGTTTTCTAAAAAAATAGATAATATTTTTTAAAAAAAATAAAAATGTCAAAATATCATTTTTTATTTTTTAAAAAACACATTTTCCAAAAAAATAAAAAATAAAAAACACACAAACCACACCTAAGGTTGTTGCTATCAAATAGCAATTTGATAATAATCAGATTGTCATTTACAGTGAGATTGTCATTTCTTGCTCATTTGATGCTATCTGTCGGCGGTAAAGGATTATGGACTGATCGAACACCACGGTTCAATCTTCTACTGGGACATAAACTGACACTGAACTTGATGGAAAAATTTCGACTAGACAGTCATGAGTCGAAGTACCAAAGTGAAAAAAACCACGAGTTGACCTCTGAGTGAATTGCTCGTTTTGGAGATGGAACGGTCTTACAAGAACGGCAAAGACTGCCCAAGTCAGCTGTTGACATAGTTGCTAAAGCGCTTCCAGGATTTACCTTTAGGGACTGATGGGAAACTTGGACAGGATCGGTCAACTCCGTGATTAATCAGATCACACAAACTGAAAACCTGAGTTATCAGGGAAAAAAATTATCGCCCGAATAGTTGGGGCAATCAGACCTTTGACAGGACACCGGACGAATACACGATCAGGATGCAGCAATGGATTCACCTTGGGGTTTTTCTGCCATCTGCAAAGTCGATAACTCACGGTCATATATCACTTGTATTTTTGTTGAGTTCTAAAAAAGATTATAACTCATAGTAAATCATACCAGAAACTTGAAAAGCACCTCCAAAAAACATCCTTTTAGCAGATAATGACAACATTTTCTGCAAGATAATGATTTCCAGACCATAACATTAATCAGGTTCAGCAATTGCATGTCTTTCCGAGCAATAAACAATCTACAATGTGGTATTCAGTTCCTCACAGATCGATCAACCCAAAAAATAGTATATCCATTCTCTCAATCAACCCAGAATCAAATCAATTAGCAATAAAGTTTGATTTTGAAGGAGCGCGAATCCTTGAGGAACAAAAGGAACCATGATTCGAAGACCAATGCAATTTTTATGAACAAAAGGAACAGAATATTTTCCTGATTTAAGAAACATATATTGGATTAGCCCTTCATGATTCACTTCCAATGCAATTCTTCATGGATATACTTAAAATAGTCACATACCATGAAAGGCATAGTATTTGCAAGTTAAATCCCTCAGCCTGCCTGCATAGAGAGGGAGTCAATAGGAGTTTAAAATATGAAGTTGCTTGTTATTCAAAAATCCTGATAGTTCAAAGGAAAGAGTAATGACATTTTGTTTTGAAGTTAGAGTAGTGTTTAAATCCACTAGGAAACAATATGCTCACTTGATTCCACAATAATATGAATCTACTGACAAAATATAAATTTTATGGATAAAAATAAAAACCACATAAAAGTGAGGGGGGAAAAGCATAGAAATTTCTTTTCCACCCAAGAATGAAAGAGAACAACAAATGGTTCAAAATCTGAGGAAAGATGCTTTGCCTGTCCAAAGTTTGCCAATGCACGATTGCACACCTCATGTAACTGATCCAGTTCTCCTCAAATGAAAACGTTAGAAGAAGATCATTTGAGATATAAGACATAGACTCAACCATTGGAAAATGTCGACAACTTTGGCAAATAGGAACAAAAACATGTCAGACAAAAGCTCCAGTGTAAAGCATCTAGGGACTTAACTTCACTCTAGGTCATAATTCAGACTAGTTACAAAAACCTTGCAATAACACTAATAACAAAATAAAAGATTAAACGTTTGATGCTAAAAAAGGTTTCAAATTTTTAAAATTAAATATCTATGGTAAATTTCCTTTCATCTCACATGTATCACAGATAAAAGATCTGAAATAGTCACAAACAGAAATACAAGAACCAAAACTGATATACCCACCATGAGAATAAGATGGAAATCTTGCCAAACTGATTGAAGCGCAAAGGCGTCACAATTCAACCCTCATCAAGGATTCACAGGCCTATGGAAGCAAAGCTTAGAAGCCTCCAACTTTGGCCCTGGAAGACGGACAATTAGTGTCAATTCTGTCCGCAAGATGGAACTAAAATTAAGCCATTCAAATGGATTTGTGACATACTAGTACTGATATAAAGCAGAAAAGCTTCACATAATCATGAGATCTCAGATCAACAACTCATACATAAGTGAGCATGACCGGTTAATTATTTAAAGAGATTCATGTTATGGTTTCAAGTGAACTCTATCCACTACAAAATGTAGTAACACAAATCAAAATTCTTGCTAAGCTAGCCAGTCATCAGAGTTATTGAAATCAACTCCTCCAATAAATTGAATTTGTCAATTTCTCCTTATTGACAGCTTGACTCCATGTAAAACAATCAACTTTATTGCAACCAACATATGGCTTATTTTTCAGTATTTGCACAAACTAGTGGATTTTGAGTCCAATCTATATTTAAAAGGACAAAGCATTAATTGAAAACCTGATAAACAATTGCCTCTGTTAAAGTAAATTTACATTTGTCATCCAACCATAAGTTCTCAAAAAACTCACAATATAAAAAAAAAACTCTTGATAGGACTGTGTTTATATCTATTACAACACTAGTACAATTGGATGTTATATCAATGAAATGAGCCAGTGTGGGAACTTCAGTCGGTGAATATTTCTCATTGCTAAACAAGAGCAATACAAAAAGATTATGCCACAAAGGTTGGCCCAGTTGTGTTGAAAAGGTAGCTAGAATACTCCATAGTTTTAATTCACCTTCATACGTGTCAAATTATCAGAGCAATGATCAATGTATTTGGTAACTCCACAAAACCTAGGGAGATCTTCTAGTCAACTACAATGATATGTAGCCATATCAGAATTAATCAATTCCTTTAGCTCCAATGAGTGTTCATCATTTGATATGTTTAACATAAAGCGAAGGTTTGTCAACATTGCTTCTCGTTCCCAACTTACTGGCCCAGAAACATACATTGCTGTTAATGTGGATCTATATGCGCTCAACTCCAGCAGATGAATTTCTGATTGCGAGTTAACCTTGTTAGAAGGAGATGAATCTCTTACATAACTGCAAGAAGCTTCAGCATGATCAGTATGACTACACACTTCTTCATGGTCCTGTAGTGATCCACATGGACTGTTGTCAACACTACAACTGCCAACAGATGATGAAGTACTATCAGCATCAGCATTCACAGAACTCCAAAAATAATTATTTTCATCTGAACGTGGTACAATGCTCCCTGATTCAATTTTGGAGGAACCAGTTCTTTTGTTTAAGTAACAATTGATGTATTTTTCACCAAACAACCTTCCAGTTGAAGTAGCATTATCTACCTTTGCTTCACTCTCAGATATTCTTTGCCAACTTTCATCTTTCATAATTGCCATCTTTTTTCTTCCTCCATTGCATGTATTAGTGGGAACGACCATATCAAGTTTCCTTTTATTCATTCTTTTTGACAGAACCATTGGAAAATTGTTGTTTTTGGTCTTCATCTTCTCAGGTGGCTGGAGCATAGGGCATTTTGACTTCCCACCTCTAACTGAGCCACTATGTTTTCCATCATTTTTTTCTCCAGAATCCTATTAGCAAGAAAAAAAAATTTCAATTGAAATACTCAGACAACATAAGTACTGTGATAGTTATGAAATAAAAATTGACAAAAGAATACAATGACTAAAAATGAGTCACTATACAAATGTAAGAATGCTAAGAATCATAATTCATATCAACTTATGAAAGCCTTTGTGGTGAAAAACAGCATATCATGCTACCTTATGAATCACAGTCCATTTGTTGTCTTCCCAGGACAGTTGTCTCCTAATGTAAGATTTGTGAACTTGTAATTCCTTCAAGGAGTCAAGGAGCAGCATATAACAATATTTTTTATCAATTATCATCAGAACTTCACCAAGCTTCCAGGAATTATTGTCAAAGACCTCCACAACATCGCCAATGCTCAACTCTTTAAGGTCCTCTGATGGTCGGCATGGTCTAATGGCTTTTCTTGGCACTCTATCCACTGCCAAACAGCTATTTGTTGGATACCCATCATACTTCACAGAATATGTATGCCCATTACCAGATATGATTTCGGCACTCCACCAAGAGCCAGAAAGAACCTCCCTCCTGTTCCAAACTTCCACCTTATTCCCTTTCTTGAATCTCATTGCAGATCTTTCAATTCCTAAACAAAGGAGATCAGAGTTAGGTCTGTTTCCCGAAGGATGGATATATGAATGGATGAATGAACTGATCCACAAGTATGAATATAAACAGAAGGTTGCTAAAAGAGTATATCCTTTGCCCCTACATGTTAGGGCAGTTGGTACCTGCATGGGTGGCTGATGGGTGTTTGACCTCCCCATTCAAAGAGCCACTGCGCTGGCCAAATGCCCCCATGATTTACCCCCTTCTTGGGGCCAGGCCACTAAGGTGAGGGCTTCACCCGTTGCTTTGCTCCAATATTACGACTACCAGGCAGCGGAAAACCGAAAAAACAACATATTACAAAATGCGATTTTTGGTATCGAACAAGGCAACATACCCCGTCAGACCCTACTGATCGATCTTGTGATGCAATGCAAAAAATCAAAATATCTGCTAAATGAAGTATTGTTAGAACCATAAGAAATTAAAGAGCCTTAAAACAATCTAAATTTTGATTTTCCTAAATTAGGGATTTAAGATAAACAGTCTGATCCGAGACGGGAAAAACATCTTCAGACAACAGTGAATAACAAAATCCCAATTAAATCAAGTTTCCGAGAAAAAAACAACTGCGTAAGACAGAAAAAAAAAACAAGAATAGCGAACATCCAAACTAAACTAAACTAAACAAGCAGAGCCTAAGAAACCTAGCCCAACGAAACACGTAACGCCAAAACATCAATAGAAAGACCAAGCAAGAGATATCCAAGTTACAAACACAAAACAAAAGCACAACTGTGATCGCAAATTTATGATTACTAATTAGGCCATCTGACAAAAGATATCTCACCTTTCAACATCGAGAAGGACGAGAAGGTAGCCAATCGATCAGACCCCCCGTTTGTTACGTGACCTCCTTCCAGACTCTCTCTCTCTCTCCCCGCTTGCTCAGAAAACAATCGATGGGAAATTTGGCGATGGATGAGAAAATATAAACTCGGAACCGAGGCGGCCTATGAAATTCCGTTTATTTCGTGCGTTTGGGGTCCGGACTTCTCCAACAGGTTTCAGCCGTTGGATCTGAGAATTCATGGATACAACGGACGGCTCAGCATGTTTCCTAGGGCTAAAATCATCAGAGGGGCGGAACGTTAGGTCCGTGGTTTAGGGTTTGTTGGCTTCCGGGGCAAGTTAAATGAGCTCTCAACCGTTTCGATATTATTGAAGTAATATTTCTTATTATTTTATTAATAATTTAGATTTAATTAATTAATTTATATATATAAATCAGATCTAAAGTTTAAAATTTAGATGTGATGTATTATTAAATTTTTTTTTATTAATTAACTAAAAATTTAGAGTTCGTATTATTAAAATTTTTTCTTATTAATTAATAAACATGATAAATTTATATTATAATAATTATGATTTATAATATATATCTTATTATTTTATTAAAAATCTCTCCCCTTTACTAACTAACTTTGGTGAAATTTAAAATGTATTTACATTAATGTCATTTTTTCTATTTACACTAAAAATAATTCTAAGATTTATTGATAATTCCACAAGTGAAACAATCAATGCTCTAGAGTTCGAGACTCAGCTATAGCGTATTATTATGAATTTTTCTCATCATTAATTTTTTCTGGTTGTTTTATATAAAAAAATATAGTTCTCTTTAGTCTCATATCTTAGAATTGATAACATGATCAATTAAAAAATATATTTTTCTTAGTTTTTTTACTAAGACAAGTATAATATTAAATTAAAATAATTTTTTATAGTAGTTTGTTGTTGGGATTCTCTAGTATCACTATTGCATGGGTCTGCGTGTGTACAATCACACTAGTATAATATGAATGATGTAAAGGTTTTTAAATAAAATAAATTTATATTATAACAATTACGATTTTATAATTATTATAATATAAATATTAAATTGATATTTTTTTAACATTTATTAATCCGCATTACAAGAGAAAATGTGGATTATAACAACTGTTACACAACAACTATTATAATATGAATGTTATTGAATCAGATTAAATCTGTTCAAACGGTTCATAGATTAAGTTCGAAATTGACTTATCAAAAAATCGAAATCGACTCAGAAAAAGTCAAAAACTAACTAAATACTACTAGAGTCATCAATTTGGGTTAGGTCCGTCGAATTAGTCCGTGCCCACCAAATAATTTAAGCGGATTGGGTTATAATTTTATCAACCTAAATCCACCACGGGCCGACCCGCCTAGGCCCGCGATGAGCTTGGGTTGACCCGCGGGTTAAGAAAAACATGTAAACAGTTTATATCAATAGTCAATGCTGCAACTACGAGAGTACCAAGGGTTAAATTGTAACATTTCATTATCTTCTTTGTTGAGAGGAATACTAATTAGGAAAAGCTCATACTTATGAAGTTGAGTGTGATAGACAAAAGTTACAGAAATATGTATGCACACAAAGTCGATTAATCTTAAAAGTAGATGACCTTCTTATTTGATTCATTTATGGAATAAATCTGAAATATACATTATGCACAATGAAGAGCTTGGTGTGTGTACTCAAATTAGATGGACTTCTTAAAAGTAGATGACCGTCTTATTTGATTCGTTTATACACGCACAACTAGGGTGCCACTGATCTAAACTGCTCGATGCACAGCCAGGAATCCTAATTACTATTCCTCGTACAATTTTATGCCAGTTTATTATCTTTGTTTGTTATAATTTAAAAATAAAAATAGTACACCCAATATAAAGTATTTGTTTATCGTCATTTATATTTAAAATACTTGTTTTTGAATACATTTGATTGGTAAAATATTTTCGAAGTAAAACATTGAAGATATGAACTTTTTTTTAAAAAAATTTGATAGGTCCGCGGGTTGGTCCGTCAAATCCGCGACCCGCCTTGGATTGGGTTGGGTTGAAAATTTCCTAACCCGTCAAGTTGACGGCCCACCCCGTCCCGCTAAATGATTGACCCACCACGGACCGACCCACCCCGCCATGAGTTAACCCATCCGACAACTCTAAATACTACACTGAAAGGGCAACAGTGTAATTAAACAAGGGAGACTGATTGGGTGGAGGCATCTTTAAAAAGAGACGCCTTTGATGTTTAGTTTAGGATCATTCATTACCCTCGTAAATTAAAAACTAATATTATAATTTATATTCACGAATCCAAAAGAAACTAACGATCTTTTAAAATTTAACTATAAAGTGAATTATGAATTAGTTTACACTAGATTACATTATACTGAAACTTGAACTAGATCTTGGGTGTCATGCCCCACGATGAGTCCTGGTTAAGCGCCACAAACAGTGTTAGAACTTAATAAAACCATTTGTAGTTCAAGAAAAAGAAATAAAGAAAATAAAAGTTCATTCAACAACCATTATCTAGGAGTAAAACCATGTCATTGTCAATAACATATGTGATCATGTGTGCGTGCGATCGTGATCACACTATATTCTGGCCCCATAGCTTAGTTGAGCCGATAACTATAAGACAGATTTAGCATGCAGCTTGAGTTCAATCCCGGTAAAGTAGGTGAAAAATGTCCTCTCTCTCTTACCTTTTGCAACGTGATCACAATAGATTCGAGGTATTATCATCATTAGATTTGGGGTTCGAATCTCGATATAATTGAGGTAAATACTTCTCTTATGTGTTAGTCATTATTCCCAAGACTAGTAGCCGTCGGTGATTTACTTCCTCCGTGTTGGTCTTAGGACGAATTGATAGGGATACTAGAGATGAACGTATTCACCTTTTACCATCGTGATCACAATAGATTTTGAGAAGCGCTGCTTCAGGGTCTTCTGGATGACACTGTCTGTTGCTTCGTCAAGAACCAAAATCTTGCTCTTTTTCAGGATCGCCCTACCCAAACAGAGAAGCTGGCGCTGGCACTGGCCACGCTCCAGTTTTCTCCATTTTCAGCGACTGCATCAGAATGAGTTTTAAGATCACGAGGCAAAGGCAAGAAATGAAGGCTCTTTACCTTCAAAGTTGATGGAGCAAAGCGACAAGTCGTCACCTTCCATATATCTTCGTCTTTCTACTCCTCAAGTGGGTCAATGTTGCCACAAATGGTTCCCTCAAACATGGTCGGGTCTTGTGGGATCTTGCTCAATCTCGGTCTTAGATCGTGAAGTCCTAACGTCTAGATGTCTATATTAGATTATTTTCTACTATGACCCATGTAAGGTATATATATATATATATACATATATATTTGATTTTAATATAAAAGGGTCTAATATGATAATATGATGTTTGTTTAGTTAAAAGATAATTAAAATTATGGTGTTTTATTTTAAATAGAATGCCTCTTCTCCCGCTTTTATAAAAGTAATTATTCAAAATGAGTTGTCAAAAGAATAGTGATTAGAAGTTATTATAACTCCCAAGAGTAAGATAACTTCTCATTGTAGATAAAATATATAAAGGATATATCTTTTATTATCAAAGATATCAAGAACATAAAAGATAGAGAGAAGAGAAAGAGGAAATAAATTCTGGAAAAAAGACAGAGAGAAGAGATAGAGGAAGCAAGTTTGATATATCTAGAATCTTATATATTATATATTCAGGTATATTTTTCTCATTATTTCATAATATTAAATATTGTGAAAATTATTATATCCAAGTTCCTTTTTCGTATGTTAAAATTTTGCTATCTCTAATATTGGTATTAGAGTCAGCTTTTATGGATATTATGATTTTCTATCAATTAATTTCCTAAATGAATTATCGTTGTTTAGAAATTCCATATACACGGTTTCTAATATTTCATTGCATTTTAGAAATGTTAATTTCATTTCTTTTCATTGTTCATATGATGTTTTGTAAACATGACCAGTGAATGAATATGCATAAATAGAGTCGAAACAGTGAATGAATGTTTAGTTGTTAATTCAATCCTGTATATTGTTCATTCTGATTTAAATTAAAACCCCATTACCTTTAATTTAAATTGATTAGTGTTTTAATATTAAAGAGTTTTATTGAAATTCTATGTTTTAATTTGGAATTATATATTATGAATTCGGGGTTTGTTAATCACTAAAATGATCAACTCTATAAATTTATGATTCCAATATTAAATAATTGTATGTAAAAAAATGACATATTTTGGGTTAATTAAATTTCATTGTTATAAAGTATATAATGATCACCCAAAGATGACATACATGTTATTTTAAGTATGGATGTTAGCCCATTAAAATATGTTCATTTAGCATCATTGTCATTATAATCATACATTTGAGTATCACCCAAAGGTGAACTTAAATATATTATTAAAGTTGATCTAAATTTGATCCATTAAATCTACTCGAAGTATAATTTGCATGAGTTTGTGTAAATATTTTGCAGCTCTCAATAATATGTGTACATTGGAAAATGGAATGATTAAATTCAATGGCCTAAATTATGTTGACTGGTCTGAACAAATCTAGTTTCAACTGGGTATTATGGGTCTTGATATGACATCGGTAATGGAACAAAGACCCATAGCCACTATAGAGACCAGTACAGAAGCTAACAAGACTCTTTATGAGGTTTAGGTGCGGTCTAATAGGTGATTTTAAACTTAATGAAGATGATGATGGTTAAAAATGTCAAGCCATCTATGCCCAAGACCAACAATGCAAGGGAATTTATTAAATTAATTAAGGAATACTCACACTCAGAGATTACTAATAAATCTATTATGGGAACCTTAATGAGTGAGTTGGCGACTAAAAAGTTTAATTGGTCTCAACCCATGCATGATCATGTGACAAGTATGGCAAATCTAGTAAAGAAGTTGAAGTTGTTGAGAATGGATGTGAGTGAGTCATTCCTAGTATAGTTTATTATCAACTCACTTCCTTCTGAGTTTGGACAGATCCAGGTGAATTACAACACTATTAAAAAGAAATAGAACTTTCAAGATATCAACACTATGTTGGTTCAGGAGGAAGGGAGGTTGAAGAAAATAAGAGACCACTCCATCCATTTGTCGACTTATGACAGAGTCGATAGCAACATGGCTAAACCAGGCAAGAAGGAAAAAAATAAAGTCAAGCTCTTATGAAAGTTAAAGAAAGTGGAGTCCATAAAGAAAAGAAGTGCTATTTTTGTAATAAAAGTGGTCACTTCAAAAAGAGCTGTCTAAAAAAAAGAGTTGGTTCGAAAAGAAAGGTAAATAGATGGTTTATATTGTTTTAATCTTGATATTAATTTTGTTGAATCTCTGTTTTATGTTGAACACATAACTGATAGTAAACACAATGCACATAATGAGAATTTTGCTTATTTGTGGCATTAAAGATTAGGTCATATACCCAAGAAAGAATAATGAGGTTAACGAAAAGTGAAATATTACCTCAATTGGATTTTGATGATTGAGACATATGTTTGAATTGTATTAAGGGAAAGCAAACCAAATATATATCAAGAAATCCAACCACAAGAAGTAGTCAACCACTTAAAATTATACACACTGATATTTGTGGTCCTTTTGAGGCTCCATCTTGGAGCGATGAAAAATATTTTATCACCTTTATTGATGACTTCTCATGTTATTATTATTTATACTTATTGTATGAAAAATCTCAAGCAACGAACATCCTTGAGGTGTTTGTTGATGAGGTTGAAAGGCAGTTGGATAGAAAAGTGCAAGTTATAAGGTTCGATAGAAGTGGTGAATATTGTAGGAAATGGGGAGAGTGGGGATGTAGGAACATGCCCATGTTCCTCATTACTTTTAATGGAAAAGTCCATTTTGCCCTTGGGTCATTTCCCTTTATATAGGATGCATCCAAGGACCATTCAAGGGGGATCGAATGAATGTTCGAAGGTTCGTACGAAGGAACGAACAAAGGCAATGAGAGCAATAGGAGGGCATCTGAGGCGGTGAGATTTGGTTCGTGGAATCGTGGAGGGCTTTCCAATCTTGTGATCGCTCTTTCGACAATGAGTTTCGCCATTGTCAATTGCAGATCTGCGGGAGATCACTATAAGTTTTTACCGCTTATCGTCTTTTCATGCATTTAGAATTATCTACATTGGTATCAGAGCTATGTTAGTTGTAAATGCATGATAAATCTCAAAATCTTTATCTCTACGTTGAATCAAAATTATGGCTTGGTTCTGTTCGTTCTGTTTGTTGGGTGAAATCACGACTGAGTCGTGATCAGTGATTATTATCGCTGCCATGAACGGAGTTTGTCTCCGTCTAGTTTTGCCATAGTCGAGTAAGAGATCGTGATTGTGTCGCGATCTGTCACAATCCCCAATGGTCGACGCTGTAAAACCTCGAGGGAACACTTACGGAGTTAGTCTCCGATCGTGGCCGGCGAAGTGCTCATGGCCACCTCTCGTTGCAACCCCATGTTCGTCGTGGGAAAGGTGGCGTGCACAGCATACACGGCGTGCACAATGTGCACAGTGTGTGTGGCGTGCGTGCATGGGGTCGTGGCGGCGAAGAGATAAACATGAAGTTTCTGTTTTGATTTTTTCTCAAAACAAAAACGAAAATAAAAAAACATGGCAGTGCTGTGATATGTTCACAGAATTGCATTAATTTTTTTTCAGTACTGTGATATGTTCACGGAATTGCCGCATGCAATTAATTTTTTTTTTATGCATTTTTTTAAAGCTTATGTGTTTAAAAAAAAATATATGCATGTTGGAATTGATTAATTAAAATTAGGATTATTGGTCCATTTTTAATTAATTACGTGAGTTTAATCTGATTGGTCCAATTAGACATAATTTAGATTATATCATTAGTTGATTTAATCAAATCAATTTGATCTAAATCCGAATCAATTTGGGTTGGTTAATTGGATTTGGACCAAATATGATCAAATGATCAGATGAGTCAAATTTGATCAAATGATTAGATTTGTTCTAATCAATCAGACTTAAACCAATGAATATTGGTTTGATCAAACGGACTTGAGTTTGATCAATAAGTCTGAAATTGGTAGAAATGGACTCAGACCAAACAGTAACAGAACATAGGTATAAAAATCCCTATCTAATTAGATTAGTTCTAATTAAGGATAATGGACCAAGCTTAGGATCTGGATTCCTAATCAACCGATCCAATGGGTCTGACCAATTAGATCAGTTCTAATTGTCGACTTGAACTCCTGAAAATTGAGAAGATTTATTTTTCTTGATTTATTATGTTAGTACTATGCTTATATAAATTGAAATAAAATCGTTTTTGTACTGGTTAGTCGGTTTTGTACTGACTTATTTTTATTTCAATTTTTCAGATAGCATGGACGATTACCACATTGACTCATCGCGAAGTGCGACGAAATCAGCTCAGGGAGAGGAGATTCAAGAGATAGAGTATAACTCTATTTATAGAGTCGACGGACACATTGGAAGACTTGATGATCTATTTTGGAAACTTGAGCGAGAAGAGTTTCCAGTCTTGGACAGTTATAGGATTTAGACTTTGATGCATTCATTGCCAGAAAATCCAAGGATGATAGCAGACAATATTTGGGGGTGTCATCAAGGACGCGCCACATATTCTGTATTATGTGAAGAACTGCTTCACCATATGATTGAAGAGGATCCTGAAGAGTTCGAAGAGGACCCGGAAATGATCGAGAAGGAACCAGAAGAGGACCCAATTATGGATCCTATAGAGAATCTTGAAGCTGTCCTGCCTGAGATTACCCCAAATGAGTCCAGGATGAAAGAGATAATATTGGTCACTGCACTAGTGTCTGTCCTAGTGGGAGTGGTAGTAGTCTATCTAATTTACTAGAGGTCTGTTATTGCTAGTTATGTACGAACAATATTTAGTCCATTTTCATTCATGTCAGTTAGTTATATGTTAACATTATGCAGCGTAATTTTATGTTAATGATGTGTTCATTTATTTATGCTATTTAGTTAACATGATGCATGATTAATTCATGAAGTATTGAATGATTAGTTCATTTAATTAAAGAAATCATGATATATTAAATGATTAGTTCATTTAATTAAAGAATTCATGATATTAAAAATGATTAGTTCATTTGTTGGGATGTATTATTAGAATTGATTAATATTAATTTGATTGGTCATACGAATGATGAGTGAAAACATAGTTGTCACTTGATTTTGTAAACCAACTCAAAGTAATATTGAGTCAATCATAAATTGCATGCATATGATTTACATTGAAAACTAAATAATATGTTTATTTATGATAGATTATGGCAACCAAAAACATAATAGCTGAACTCAACAAAGGTGAAAAACTTAATGTGGATAACTATAAGATCTGACACCTCAAGATACAGTATGTACTTGAGGAACAAGAAGTTCTAGAGACTGTAAATCAGGTTATGAAAGAACCTGTAGATGGTCCCACTGCACAACACAGACGAGATCTTGATGCCTATAAGGCATGGAAGAAAAAGAACTCCACTGCAAAGGGCATATTGATTAGTTCAATGGTAGATGACCTAGCTTTTGAGTATGAGTCATATCTTACGACTCATGCAGTCTGGGCAACCCTTAAAGAAAAATACAGTGGAGTAAGTCTGAGTAAGCTTGGATAGCTGACAATCAAGTTTGACAGCTACAAAAAGCATCTGAATGTATCAATGGTTCAACTTAGGGAGATGTCGAACTTGATTTGGGAGCTTAAAACTACATGTCATGAGTTGACTGATGAACAACAGGTTCAAGCAGTTCTTCATTCACTTCCATATTTTTGGGAGACCATGAAGCAGACCTTAACTCACAGTGAGAGTATCAAGACTTTCACTGATATCTCACACCATGTAGAATTGGAGGCAGAGAGAGTTGAATCCGCAAGGATTTCTGGACAAGCCTATGTGGCTGTAGGTTCTGCTAGATCATATGGATCCAAGAAAAAGAAATGGTTCAAGAAAGGGAAGGGAAAGAAGCAGGAAGCTGCTACTGTGGGACAGGGCCCAAGAAGACTGGAAAGAAACCTAAAAACAAGTTGACTTATTTTAACTGCGGCAAGAAGGGTCACTTCGCTCAGGAGTGCACTGAGCCGAAAAAGGTAAATCCAAGAGTGTCTTCTTTTCAAGAGCATTTTGTTGCTAGCTTAGTGTTGTTAGTTGATTCTTATCCTTTGTGGATTATAGATTCGGGAGAAACCAACCATGTAGCTCGAGAGCGAGTTACATTTGTTGAGTACCGTCGGGTACCAGCTGGCAACAAGTGGATCTACGTGGGAAACAATGCAAGAGTTGAGGTCAAAGGAGTCGACACTTGCAAACTCAACCTCTGTGGTGGTAGAGTTTTGTTTCTACATGATGTCCTATATGCTCCTAAAATTTGACGAAATCTTGTTTCTGTTACGTGTCTTCTTAATTTAGGGTATTGTATTAATTTTTATAGTCGGTCTGTTGAACTTAAGATTGACTCAGTGTCAATCGGATATGATTTTTTAACAAATGGTTTTATGGTTCTTGATGTACAACCAGATGTCAATTATGCTATTGATGGTTATTTTTCAAACATTAACTAGTGATGCAGATATAACTGATGAGGTTTGGTATGCTAGATTAGGACACATAGGACAAGAACGTATGAATTGGTTGGATAGAGAGGGTCTATTAGGCACTCGGACTAAGATTCAATTGTCTATATGTAAGCATTGTCTTGTTGGAAAAGCAACTAGGAAACCATTTGGTAAGGCTATTAGATCTGAATCAACATTGCAGTTAATTCATTCGGATATTTGTAATCCAATGAATGTGAAGGCTAGACATGGAGCTTCCTATTTCATTACATTTATTGATGATTTCTCTAGGTTCAGTCATGTGTATTTGATTTCTTACAAATCTGAAGCATTAGATTGCTTCATTTGTTATATGAATGAAGTTAAGAATCAAACGGAATGTAAAGTTAAGACTTTACGCATTGACTGTGGAAGGGAGTATTTGTCTGATATGTTCAACACAATATGTAATGATAGAGGGATTATTAGACAACTGACAATCTCTGGAACTCCACAGCAAAATGGGGTAGCTGAAAGAAGAAATATGTCTCTTCTTGAAATTGTAACGACCACCCTTCTTACTACTACTACACTCTAAGGATGACCGTTACTTAACTACTAACTCTACTTAACCGGTGTGATCGAAACCACGAGGAATCCCTACCGAGAAATTTTGACAGAGTCTCCCCTGTACCAGTGACCTTAAACTGAGATACAAACACTATATACATTAGCCACAGGCGGCTGGAACATATATCAAACAACTCACACAGTAATTTTAAAACAACTGGTGTAGTAAGCTGTACTTAATGTTTCTAGAAAACTTAAAATTTCGGCAGAGTATCTACTGTTCAGCGGACTAAAATCCAATACATACATCACATGCATTTATAACATAACCATACTAACAGAAACATATCAAAACTATAACTCAAGAAAGCATCAAAGTACTAACTTACTAACAATTATATCAAAGCATGCAATCTAGAACCAAAGATAATCTCATGAACCTAGAATAAATGATACAGTCTCAGATGTTTTCACCAAAACTCAAATAACTTAATAATGTTCCCAGATCTCTCCCACAGTCCAACATCACACACCAGCCATCACGCATCTCCTTGTCGCCTTCCTCTTTATACTTTAGTTTTTCCTTTATCTGCAGTAGGAGGAAAAATAAATCTATAAGCGAAACGCTTAGTAAGTACTAAACTATCTCACAAAAACTCGAAGTGCATAAGATGCTAAGGATGCTCAAACTGAAATACTAAAAAGAAAAGCTAAACATGCTCATCTATAGCAAAACACTAAAATAATTCGCATACTCATGATATAAGAATAAATCTGCATACTCATGATATAAGAATAAATCTGCATACTCATGATATAAGAATAAATCTGCATGCTGGAAATAAAGCTAATCAAACTCAATAAACTCATAAGGAAAGTAAATGAAAATTAATACTGTATGCTTAGCATTATAAGAGCTAAACTTTACTGGTTCTAAACATAGGTAATACTTGTTTCATTTACTTATAGTCTTATACTTGAAATTAAGATTTAACTTTCTTCTTTCTTTTGTCTTTTCTTGGGCCCATGCTTAGTACCATCTTATGTGCGCTCTCTAATAGAGACTGAGGTAGCGAGCCTCCAGTCCTATGAGGGTAAAGACCTCGGTCTTACCAGGGTCAAGACCTCGGAATTAGTCACCTGGATTTATTTAACGACAACCTCGGAAGTCGGGTACTAGCCTCTTACTTTAAATTACTTGTTATCTTTAAATAATTCTAATATAAAATGTCTTGGCATCTCTTTGAGCACTTAGTGTGCTGTTAATCCTAAACTTCTGATATTTAGGATCAATTTAAAACCTTGGTCTTTTCTTACTTATAATCCAAAAGGATTTAATGGAACACATAATCATTTCACTAAAATACATGGCTGTTCATGCTTGTTAAAATAGCTAAGAAACTAAACTGTAAGCTTTAAATTAGAGAGCTATTCATTATCAAGAAATCCTGAATTTAAATGCTGAACTTAAGGGCTGTAAGAAATCCAAAATGGTATACTTAGACCAAGCTCAAAGAAATCCGAAACTAAACCACACTCTTAAACACACTGTGACAGCAGAACAAATCCAAGCACTTAACGTTCTTAACATATACAAGTGTAGTCTTAGACATGCAATGATACTGCTCCATGGAAATCAGAGAATAAAGCTACTGCATTAGGCCATGGCAGGGACACCGAATGAATAATAACATTTGTCATCTCACCACTTGCTCAAAATAATAACATGGCATGGAACTGGAAGATGAATAATAACATTTAAGATGTTAGAATTATCAGGCTGTTTATACACATTAAATGCTCAATCAAATTTGATATAGCATGCTTAATACAAACTGTTCGTGCCATGTTGAATTATTTCCAATTAAGCAAAGTATAACAAAAGGTTGCTTCTACTGACAGTAAAGGTGAATTCTGCACATGCTCACATAGCAACAAATCACAAATTGCTCATGTTTATAAAATAACCAAGCAGACTAAATTTGCAATGCTATTAGAAACAAAACTAAATCATAAACAAATCTGCACTTGCTTAAAGAAGCTAGACTAAGTTTGCACTTGCTAATAGGAAAAGGCATAATCCGGTTCTGCACTTGCTAATAGGAAAGGCAACTAAATTAAATCCAACAACACAAATAGCATGTGCAACCTCTAATTTCTCTAGCAATTAAAAGAAAGACTCCTATTAAACTCTTAACAAATTCTTAGCAAGAACCCAATTAAATCCCCTAGCAAGGTCCCAACCTTCACAATTCGGCTAGATAAACAGGGCATGGAAAGAAAAGCCCTAGCATATGATTCCACTCGGCACAGCAAAATCCGAAAGCAAGGAAACGAAATCCAAAGATTCGGAGCAACTCCTACCACAAGTGAGTAGTTTACAATGCTTCCTTGGACTTACAACCGAAGGAGGAAGATCTAGGGTTTCGGGTGGAGCTTGAAACCTCAGCGATTCCTTTGTGCCCGCGTCTCTTCTTGACGAGAGGAGCTCGATGGTGTGAGGACCTCTCGGAAAAGCCCCTCGCCGGCCACCGGAGACGCCTAGACTCTCGCAGCGTTTTCGCCTGTGAAGAGCTGCGCCGTCGGGAGAGAAGGGGAAGGAAGAATCGGGTTTTCGGCGAGACAGAAAACCTAATCCCTTTATAACTAGGTTTTCTATTACTAACTATACCTTAAATATAATCCGTTCTTTCCATAATTAACAACAGCTGCTGGCAAAGTTGGTTGGCTGCCTTCTGCTTAAGGCGCGGCTCGTGGGTTCGAGTCTCGGCTGCAACCATTTTTCTTCCTATTTATTCTCTATTCATTAACTACTGCTTAAATAGAATATTTCTCCTTCTTTAATAAGAAATGCCCGCTAGCACACTTGGTCAACCACGATTTGGCCAAGTCAAAGGTCGTGGTTTCGAATCCTCAACCAAGCGTTTTATTCCCATTTTATTTAAAAACGTTCCTAACTACTGCTTATATATATTCCGTTCCATATATGTTCACAAAAAAGGGCATGGACCAGTTGGCTGGTTAACCGGTTCAGGTCCCAGGTCCACGGTTCGAATCTCGGCTTGAACATTTTTTTTTTGAAACTTCTTTCGTTTAGTAAAAATACCAAACGACCTCCAAAAATTACATAAAAATACTCTAAAAATTTCTAAAAATCTCTAGAATATTTTAAAAGCATTTCCAAATATTTTTAAAGACATTTATAACTTGAAATAGGGAAAATTGGGCCGTTACAGAATTGGTTAGGTCTATGATGGCGCAAGCTAATTTGCCAATCTCCTATTAGGGAGATGCATTATTAACTGCAGCTTATATACTTAACAAAGTGCCTTCAAAGTCAGTTTCATCTACCTCATATGAACGTTGGACAGGCAGAAAATCATATTTGAGTAATCTGAGACCCTGGGAGTCAGCTGCTTATGTTCATGATAGTTCTCACAAGTATGGAAAACTAGGGTCTAGAGGTAAGAAATGTATCTTTATAAGATATCATGAGACCTCCAAAGGTTATGTTTTTATAGGTGAGCAACTAGATGGAACCATCTCCGAAATAAATTCGAGAGATGCGACTTTTCTCAAAACAGAGTTCCCAATCAGAGGCGATGTTGATAAAAATATTCCTCTATTCGAGGAGGATGTGATATTATCAATAAGAGAGGTGTCAAAAGGGACACCTGAGTCTAGTCAACCGAGTGGGAGTGATATGCCGAGTCATGAGTTGACTTCTTAACAACCCAACTTACGAAGAAGTATTCGTAAGGTTAAACCTAAGAAGAGGTTTAATATTGAGAATGAGGCATTGGTTACATTTCCAATTGACGACGACGAACCTCAATCCATTGAGGAAGCATTGGAATATAGAGTTAGAGAAAAATGGAAAACTGCAATGGTTGAAGAGATAGAGTCCATGATTCATAATCATGTTTGAGACTTAGTCGATCTTCCTCCGGGCCGAAGGGATATTGGGAATAAGTGGATTCTCAAAATAAAGAGGAAAGCTGATGGATCGATTAACAGATACAAAGCTCGTTTAGTTGCAAAAGGATATACCAAAATGGAGGGTATTGACTTTGAAGAGGCATTTTCTCCCGTAGTGAAATTTGTGTCAATACTAGTTATTTTGGCCTTTGTGACACATTATGACTTGGAATTACATCAAATGGATGTAAAAACTGCTTTCCTTAATGGTGATCTTGATGAAGAAATATATATGGTTCAACCAGAATGTTTCATTGCTGAAGGTCAAGAGCAGAAGGTATGTAGACTTAGAAAGTCTATATATGGGCTAAAACAAGCGTCAAGACAATGGAACATAAGATTTAACGAAGTCATTTTATCTTATGGTTTCGAGATGATCAATGAGGATCATTATGTTTTCCTGAAAAGGGAAACATAAAAGTATGTCATTTTATCATTATATGTTGATGATATGCTGATAGCTGGAAATGACATAGGATATGTGAATGAAGTCAAGAAGTGGTTGTCATCACAATTTGATACAACAGATATGGGAGAAGCTGAATACATCTTAGGAGTAAAGATCATAAGAGATCGTCCTAACAGACTTTGGGGTCTATCACAAGAGTCTTATATAAATAAGATGTTACATCATTTCAGCATGTCTAATTGCAACATAGAACATATACCTATTGTGAAAGGTACTGTGTTATGCAAGAGTATGTGTCCTAAAACTCCAGAGGAAATAGCTGAGATGAATAAAAAAACATATGCTAGTGCCATTGGTAGTTTGATGTACACTATGTTGTGTACACGTCCTGATATCAGCTATGTTGTGGCCTTGGTCAGTCGCTTCCAATCAAACCCAGGACCGAGACACTGGAAGGCGGTAAAAAGGATATTCAGATATCTGAAGGCGATAATAGATTATTGTCTCTGTTTTCAAGGATCAGATATAAGTCTGAAAGGTTATTCAGATGCAAGATTGGGCTGGGGACCTGGATGATAGAAAATCCACATCAGACTATGCATTCTTGCTGAATGGTGGCATCATCTCTTGGAACAGCAAGAAACAAGCTTGTGTAGCTTTGTCGATTATGGAAGCTGAATATGTGGCATGTTCAGCGACTGTGCAAGAAGCAGTATGATTGAGAAGGTTCCTAAAGCATCTGAAAATTGCTGAAGATAGTAGGAGTCCAGTAACTGTTTACTGTGACAGTCAAGCTGCAATAGCTTTTTCCAGGTATCCCAAATATCATAGCAAAGGCAAGCATATAGAAATTAAATATAATTTTGTGAGGGATATTGTGGCTAAAAGAAAAGTGATTCTTGAGTATGTCCCTACACGTTATGCTTGCAGATCCTTTTACTAAGCCAATGACTAAAGAGTCATTTAAAAAACATGTAAAGTCTTTGGGACTTCGTAGAATATAACAATATTAAAATAACAATTAGACTTTGTGTTATGATTGTGCCATTTGTCATAATTTATTCAGTGTATATGTTGTATATGTTACATTCATATAAGATCCCGGTGAGCATGTTGGCAGGTGGAGATTGGTCCACTCACATGGACAATCATCTCTGTTTGTTAAGTACAAATAGGGGTAAGACCGTTACTTATGGAATAACTTATGTAACTGAAATTAGAGACAGATCCATAAGTTGAGGCCGCCTTGATAATTGTGTCAAGATGAGATCATTTATGTGTTAATAATGATCGAAATAAATGAACCCACCATTTATTGAACCTATTGAAAGCCAGATTAGAATTCATATGTTGAATTCAGGATTAGACATTAGGTATGTCTAGATCAAAATCGGTACGATGTTAAATTTGAAGACAACATGCACTCTTTTTAGTAAAGAGAATAACATCGTAGCATGTGATTCATACCACATGTGCTATTGCAACAATAAAGGTAGTAGGAGAATGAATCCCTGTTTCCCTACAATGTAAGACCTTTGAGATTATATGTTAATCTCAATTTTTGCCTTAGTGACTATTTAACTATTTACTTGAAATTTTAATCAGTGTCTGCTACTTTAGCGTGTATCCTATGGCTATGTATGATCCGATCTATGGAGCATAACTAGGAAAGTGACTGATTAAAATGAATAGATTCAAGTTAAAAAGGAAGATTAAATATATTTACATCTTTTGATGTTATTTACTGGTCGACCCATTTCTGTCATGTATAGAAATGAATGTGAATATTGGATATAGAACATGCTCTTGACATAATAGTCATTATAAGGGATTAGAGATGTTCATATTGATGTAAATAAAATTATTTAATCTGGGTAAATAGCAAGACATGGATATCTCCAAGATAATGGCTATGTGTCACTTGAAGATTGGATGGATCCTGGATAAAGACTATGTGCCACCAGGAATATGTGCCATGAAGAGGATGTCTCTAATTTATTTGAGCAGCTAAGTAAAGTATAACAACTTTATTAGCATTGATTGCTCAAAGAGCGGCTAAGTAAAGGTGTAACAATCTTCTTAGCAACTATCGCTTAGTGTGCTTGCTGTCACATGAACCATTTTCTCTAAGTATGGATTGGATGTTCTTATATGGTCTTTGTGACCATACTCTCAAATAGTCTATGTGACTTATAAGGTCTATGTGACCAAACTCTTTAATAGTTTATGTGACTTATTAAGTCTTTGTGACTTACCTGAATGAACTAGTCTTAGTGACTACCTTGGATGAGTGGGAGATGTAGGAAATGGGGAGAGTGGGGATGTGGGAACATGCCCACGTTCCCCATTACTTTTAATGGAAAAGTCCATTTTGCCCCTGGGGCATTTCCCTTTATATAGGATGTGTCCAAGGATCATTCAAGGGGGATCGAATGAATGTTCGAAGGTTCATACGAAGGAACGAACAAAGGCAATGAGAGCAATAGGAGGGCATATGAGGCGGTGAGATTTGGTTCGTGGAATCGTGGAGGGCTTTCCGATCTTGTGATCGCTCTTCCGACAGCGAGTTTCGCCATTGCCGATTACAGATCTACGGGAGATCGCTGTAAGTTTTTACTGCTTATCGTCTTTTCATGCATTTAGAATTATCTACAAATATTATGGAAAATATAATGAGAATGGACAATGTCCAAGTCCATTTGCAAAATTCCTTCAAAGTCGAGGCATATGTGCATAATATACTATGCCTGGTACACCGCAATAGAATGGTGTAGCTGAAAGGCATAATCGTACTCTTATGGACATGGTTAGGAGTACATTAAGTTATAGTATTGTACCTTTTTCATTGTGGATGCATGCATTAAAGACTGCTGCATATCTGCTTAATAGAGTTCCTAGCAAAGTAGTTCCTAAGACTCCTTATGAACTGTGGATGGGAATGAAACCTAGTTTGAGGTGTTGGATCGTGACGCATGTGAGAGGGGGGGGGGTGAATCACGTGGTTTTCAAAAAATTCTTCTTTTCAGTTTTAAAAACACGAGTATGCAGTGGAAAGTAAGAAGTTCGAAGATAAGAAAATACAAGAAGAACACAAGCAATTTTTTCTTGGTTCGGAGCCTTCGACGACTCCTGCTCCAAGGCCCAGGTCTCACGGATCTATCGATGGACAATACACTAAAAACCTCTTCCGGTATCCCCAGAAGAAAGAATCGAGTACAAGAAAAGTTAGGCCAAGTGCAACACCCTACACTTGTCCTTTTATAGTAATTATGTACAAAAAGAAATTTTATCAACACTTCAATGATAGAAATGACAACGCTTTGTGTTGATGACTATCTACCGGGCATGATCGAAACTCCTCGGAGTAGTCGTCGGGCTCAGCAGCTTCTCAATAGAGTCGTAGCAGGAACCGGGAACAGTTGGAGGCTCAAATGTGCGTGCAGTAGCTCGTATGTCGTTCTTGATCAAGTGCTTACTCGAGACTACCTTATAAAGGACTTGGAGGGCGCCTCCCATAAGCATAGAAGGCACCTTCAATAAGGAAAACTCTATCTCAAGCAAACCGGCACTTATCTATGACCAATTCCAAAAATTATCCTACTGAGGGCGCCTTCCATAGCCATGGAAGGCGCCCTTGGGTACTGTTCACCCGAAGGCAGTTTTGCTTCCTTACTTGCTTTCTTTCCCTGCAGCAAATGTGTTAGTCCAAATACTCTGCAAGACAAGTGTTAGCACAAATATAATAAATAGAGTAATTAGTTTCTGTCCTCATAGGACTAGAAACTAGTTAAGGTCTCAGTTTAGGGATCCCAAATAGACCTACATTGGACCGACGCCTACTGCCCCTCAAGTGGGACACACCCTCACAGTCACTCTCCTTAGTGACTTACCTTTACTTACCTTTTTCTAGACATTCGGTCAGCCCGTCGACCAGTCTAAACTTTGTGTCAGCTATCCGATCGACCCGTTGACCTAGCTGGAGTTCGTGTCAGCTATCTAGTCGGTCTATCGACCTAACTGGACTTCGTGCCAGCTATCTGGTCGACCCATCGACCTAGCTAGACTTCGTGCCAGCTATCTGGTCAGCCCGTCGACCTAGCTGGACTTCGTACTAGTTATCCGGTCGGCCCGTTAACCTAGATGAATTTCTCCTGCACACTCAGTCAGATTGTTAGATTACAATAAACCTAACTTAACTTACTTTATCATTCATCAAAACCTGAGTTAGACCGTTAATGCTAACCGCACCAACAATCTCTCCCTTTTTGATGCAATGACAATCTGTGTTAAGTTAGTGAAAAAAATATACAAAAATAACTAGACCAATGAGATGCTTTTGATTTAGTTTAAGTTTGATTTTACTAACTTAATCCACCTAACCCTCCCCCTTTGGCATTCATCAAAAAATGATAAGCATAGACAAGTTTGGGAGAATTGGCTAAAGGAAGGAAAATTTTAACAACAGAAAAATTTCAGGGTTACTAGGGGAAGTTAAACTTACAAAAATAAGTTAACAAGTTGTTCAAAAATAAAAATTTTCAATAAAAAAGTTTTAAAAGGATTTTCAAATATGTCTTAAATCTTCATGTCGGAATTTCTAAAAATAAAGTTGAAATGATTTTCAACGTCGCATAATTTTCAAAATTTACTATCTTTTCATTAGATTTCCAAAAGATATTAAATTTGAAAATACTAGACCAGAGTTAAAAAGTTAAAGAAACAACATTTTCAAAAAGATTGGAAAATATTTTGAAAATTGAATTTTGAAAACATTTTAATATAACTTTCAAAACATTTTGAAAAATATTTTCAAAAATTTAATTTTGAAAAATATATAAGGGATGTTTTCAAAAATGTCTTTTAAAAAATTTAAGGTTTTCAAAAATAAGATGATAAAATTTTAAGTAAGAAAACCTTAAGACTATGTCAAAACATTTTCAAAAATTTAGACATTTGTCAAACTATTTTTTTTTTAAAACCTATATCTTTAAAACTTTTAAGGCTAAAGTAAACGAAAAGTTTAAAGATAGCAGTAAATCCTTTAAAAATTTGAAGCAGGTTTTAAAAATAATTTTGCAAAATATGCAAGCAGTTTGCAAAATATAAAATATTAATGCTCTCCTTGAACCTGATAATATTTTAAAATAAAGCTTTTGAAAATATTTGCCAAAAAAAACATTTAAAGTAAGATTTTCAAATTATTTTTTTATAGAAAATTTAGGTAGGATTTTCAAAAGAGATTTTAAAGAGAAATTTGATAAGAAATAATTAAAAAAAATTCTAAGGAATTTAAAAAAAAACTTAAGGAAATAATTTTCTAAAAAATTTGATCCTCTCCCTGAATTTGATACTTCCTCTGAATTTAATACTCCCTCTAAATTTATTACTCCCCCTGAATTTATTACTCCCCTGAATGTATTACTTCCCCTTAATTTATCTCTCCCCCTTAAGTTAACACTAAGGTTTAGGTATGTTAAATTTCAAAACCTTAGCACATTTTTCTACCTAAGTGTTTTAGGGGATTTAGGTTTAGTAACACCTATGTTTATACAGTTTATTATTTACATAATTATCTCTATAGGCTTGGTATAATTGTTCATTTAAGTTTGATTAATAATTAATCAATTATTCTAAAAATAATTAACTTTAGATTTAGGTGTATTAAGTTAAACTTTAGTTTAAGGTTAAATAAAATAATTTATTACTAATTCAATAACAGTTAAGCATTATCAATAGTTTATTGATTAACTTTTACTTAATTCAATAATTTAATATTTATTTGATTAAAATAATTTAAATTTCATATTAATTGATTGAGTTAATTGATTAATGAAAGTATCAGTTATAATTTAATTTTTCATTTACTTCGTTTTTTTAGATTTAATTTAAGTAGAATTAACTAAATTTAAAGTTAGTATTAATTCAAAGTTAAATTTATTAAAGTTATTAAACAAAGTTAAGTAAGATTCAATTTAAGTCAATCTTTAATTATGATTTAATTAAAATAGTTAAAATTTTAATTAATATTTTAATGTAAAGTCAAGTTTAATTTAGAAATGACTTGGTGTAAAGTTAATATTTTAATTAGGTTAAATTAAGGTACTGATCAAGTCAACCTAAGTTCTTAAATAAAGTTAGACTGAATAATTAATTTTTAATTATTTACTTATTAATTATTAAGTTTAATTTAATTGAATTTTAATTAATTTAATTAAAATTTAAATTTTAAGTTAGTGTCTAAGTTTTAAATTGATTTTGAAACAATCTTTTGAAATAATTTTTAAAAGGATTTTATAAAAGAAAAAAAGGATTTTAAAAGAATTTTAAAAATAATTTTTAATAGAGTTTTTAAAAGAGTTTTTTAAAATGATTTTTAAATGAGTTTTTAAAAATAATTTTTTAAAAGGATTTTTAAAGTAACTTTTAAAAGATTTTTAAAATAATTTTTAAAAGATTTTTTTTAAATGATTTTTAAAAAGAATTTTGATTGAGAGTATTAATAGATTAATGAATCTGTTAAATAAGTTAGGAGATAAGTAGGTTATGTTAATTTTTTTTAATTAAGATTAATAATTAAGTAGATTTAAATTAAATAAGTTGTTAATTTCAAGTTGTTAAATTAAGTTGAAATTTATGTTAAGTAACATAGACTAGAATTAATTTTAATTTTAATTTTAATTTTAATTTGACTTTAAAGTTTAATTTTAAGTTTTAACTTTTATGTTTTAAGTTTAAAAGTTTAAATTTTATTTTAAATGTTAAGTTTTAAGTTTAATTTTAATTTTAAATTTAGTTTTATTTTAAATTTTAATTTTAAAGTTTAATTTTAATTTTAATTTTAAATTTAAGTTTAAATTTTAATTTTTAAAGTTTAATATTAAGTTTTAAATTTTAAGTTCAAGTTTAAATTTTTATTTTTATTTTTATTTTAAGTTTTATTTTAAACTTTAAGTTTAAATTAATTTTTAAGTTTTAAGTTTTATTTTTAAGTTAATTTAAGTTTTAAGTTTTATTTTTAAGTTAATTTAATTTAATTTAATTTAATTTAATTAGATTAATATAATATAATTTAATTAGATTAATTTAATTAGTTTAATTTATTTTAGTTTAATTTAATTATTTAATTTAAATTTAAATTTAATTTAATTTAATTTAAGTCCTTAGTCATCTCACCCTATCTATGTTTTCAATCAAGGAATTTTATAATTTTTGTGAGATGAGTTAAGTTCAATTTTAGGATTTGGTTTAACTTTGTGTTAGATTCAGGTTTAGCTTTGAGCTCAACAAACAAGCATTTTTCGGATAAACTTCTGGGTTATGGTGAGTCACTTGGACATCATTAGAGTAACCATACCTTTGAAGTTTTTCAAGTAGTCTTATCCACTGAACTTAGTACAAAACCTTGGTCTAACTAGTTAGGATTCGTAAGGGGTAGCTTCAGTTAATTCCACTAAGCCAAATGCACCAGGTCAAAGTCATATCTTCCTAGACATGCATAGACAGAGTTTCTTTAACCAACTATTATCCAAAACTTCACCAGTACCGTAGGTCAAGTTAAACTTTTGTCCATTTTTAATCTAATCCTAATTAACCTGCCGGGTAAGTTGCTATTTTTGAGGTGTCAACTAATTTGGAGCCTCCCTTAAATTATTGATTTTCTTTTTAAGATTTTTGTGTAATTAAAGTTAATTTTATTTGAGATTTAATGTTTAGTTTGTAATTTAAATTTAATTTTTAATTTTTAATTTAATTTTTAATTTTAAATTAATTAAATTGGTCAAATTATCCTTCTTTAAAGGAGTGTATTTAATATTTAAATTTTCTTTCAATCTTAATTTTATTAAGTTAAGATTATTTTTAGTGGTTAAGTTTTTATTAGTTTTTAAGTTCAAATTGTTTGAATTATATTTCTTTAAAGGTTTATCTTTTAACTTTGTATTAATGGTTGATTTTGAATTTTCTGGATTATCTTTGTTTAAGATGTTATCTTTAATATTTAATTTGTAACTTTGGTTTTGATTTTATTAAAGTGTTTGAGTTTATCCTTATATTTTCTTTGTCTTTTATGTTCATATTATTAGTTGAATTTATTAGATTAGTCATATCTTTAAAATTTAATTTTTTATTAATTAAATAATCTTGATTTTGGATAGAATTTTCTAGATTGATATTGTCTAGATTATTAATAATTTATTAAGATATTTATTGATTTTATTTAAATATATTTTGTTAGTTTTTAAATTTAAATTTTTTTAATGTTTGAATTAATTGTTTCTAAATTTTTATTTAATTTTAAGTTTTCTAAATTAATTAATGTGTCTAAATTGATTTGGTCAATGTTCTGTTTGATCAAGTCACGGTTGATGCAATTTGATGAATGTCTTGATTGACTTGATCAAAATCTATATTGTCATGCAGCATACTAGGGATAATTTCATAATTATCTAGATTATCATGTAGATAATTTAAATTACTACTTACAGGGGTATTTTGATAAATTATACTGATCTTAAGCGCATCCCCTAATTTAGTAGGTTTCTTTGTTGTATCTGACTCAAGTCTGGATTCGATTTTGACTTGATTCTCTAACTCCAACGGTTCCTCATGAAGTTGGTCAGGCACATCCAAAACTTGTGGGCATCCTTGACCTTTCCTATTCTGCATGTAACTTTGTTAGGTAATAGATCTGAAATTAACTTTATTACCTTTTGGTTTGCTTCCAAGTTCTGGGTTGATCGTCTCAGTGCCATGCCATCATCAAGGTCGTTCATAAAGATGAAACTTTCCATTTGCATCCTCCACAAATTGAATTCGTGGTTCTCGTATATCTCATATGGCGGCGATTCGTGGATGCTCCGTCCTTCTTGATGAGACATTGATACACTTACAAAAATTATAGACACGAAGTGATTTCCAAGACTTTGTCTTGAGGTAAGTAGTGCGGAGATAAAGAATTAAAGGCATTTCATTTTTTTTAAAAATAATTAAAAATAAATAATAATAATAATAATAAAAAGTATTATGATAAAATTTACCAGAATGGTTATTTTTTCAATTTAAACTAATAGTAAAAAAATTAAAGTGATTTTTTTAAAAAAAAATTTGGAGGGAAAAAATGAAAGGCGTAAGAATAATTTTTAAACGAAAATGATATATAATTTTTCTTTTGAAAAGGACTCCCTTTGCCTGATTGGTAGTTGCACCAATTCAGAGCGGTACCTGTTCTAATACCACTTGTTGGATCGTGACACACGTGAGAGGAGGGTGAATCACGTGGTTTTCAAAAAACTTTTCTTTTCGGTTTTAAAAACATAAGTATGCAGCGGAAAGTAAGAAGTTTGAAGATAAGAAAATACGAGAAGAACACAAGTGATTTTTACTTAGTTCGGAGCCTTCGGCGACTCTTACTCTAAGGCCCAGGTCCCGCAGACCTATCGATGGGCAATCCACTAAAAACCTTTTCCAGTACCCCCAGAAGAAAGAATCGAGTACAAGAAAAGTTAGGCCAAGTGCAATACCTTACACTTGTCCTTTTATAGTAATTAAGTACAAATTTTTTTTTACCAACACTTTAATGATAGAAATAATAGCGCTTTGTGTTGATGTCTATCTGTCGGGGCTGATCGGAACTTCTTGGAGTAGTCGTCGGGCTCAGCAGCTTCGCAGTAGAGTCGCAGCAGGAACCGGGAGCAGTTGGAGGCTCAAATGTGCGCGTAGTAGCTCGTATGTCGTTGTTGATCAAGTGCCTACTCGAGACTACCTTATAAAGGGCTTGGAGGGCACCTCCCGTAAGCATGGAAGGCACCTTCAATAAGGCAAACTCTATCCCGAGCAAATTGACACTTATCTACGACCGATTTCAAAAATTATCTTGCTGAGGGCGCCTTCCATAACCATGGAAGGTGCCTTCTATGAATAGTACTGAGGCACCTTCCATAACCATGAAAGACACCTTCTATGAATAGTACTGAGGCGCCTTCCATAGCCATGGAAGGTACTCTCGGGTACTGTTCATCCGAAGGCAGCTTTGCTTTTTTGCTAGCTTTCTTGTCCTACAACAAATGTGTTAGTCCAAATACCTTACAAGACAAGTGTTAGCACAAATATAATAAATAGAGTAATTAGTCCGTGTCCTCTCAGGACCAAGAACTAGTCAATGTCTCAATTTAGGGATTCTAAATAGACCTAAACTGGATCGACGCCTACTATCCCTCAACTGGGACGCGTCCTCTCAATCACTCTCCTCAGTGACTTACCTTTACTTATCTTTTGCCAGACATCCGGTCAGCCCGTCGACTAGTCTGGACTTCGTGCCAACTATCCGGTCAGTCCGTCGACCTAGCTGGACTTCGTGCCAGTTATCCGGTCGATCCGTCGACCTAGCTGGACTTCGTGCCAGTTATCAGGTCGATCCGTCGACCAAGCTGGACTTCGTACTAGCTATCCGGTCGACCCGTTGACCTAGCTGGATTTCTCCTGCACACTCAGTCAGATTGTTAGATTACAATGAACATAACTTAACTTACTTTGTCATTCATCAAAACCTTTAGCGACAGGGGGAAGAACCCCGGCTGAGCGGCTCCCCCGCTCGACCAAATAGTGGGATAGCTCATCATATCCTTCTGGGAGTTAGTGCCCCTGACTACGGGGCATGGTCAACAGATGAATCGTACGATAAAAGCTTCTACTGTCATGTCAGGGATTTGCATCTCTATTAAGGAATGGTGTCAGAGATACTTTTCTGACATGCTTTTTTATAGGACAATGGGGAAAGCGTGCACGTGCCTTGAGAAGCATGCACGTCTGCTACTAGAGTACTATATAAAGGGGAGTCCATGCACCGGAGGTGGTATACATTATTTGGGTGAGAGCTCCTATTACTGCTACAGTTCTTTGTCGTCTTTTAAACTATTCTCGTGACTGACTTGAGCGTCAGATGACCAACGTTGGGACTCCTTCCTTGGCCTAGCACTGATGTTATTTGTGTTGCTGAGCGGAACGGAGTCTTCATCTAGTCAACCTAGAAGCCACATCCCCAGCTAACCATCTTCATTGTTTTTGGATAGGATCATATTGGCGTCATCTGTGGGAACATAACTTGTATCCGAGATATGGTGACACTGATAAAGGAGGAGTTGGACATGCTGATATAGGCCCGGGTGGCCAAGATGGTGGACCAACAACAACAGGTGATAGCTGAGCGTCAAGCAAATGAATCCACGACGTCAGTAGTGGGATAGTAGGCCGACTATAGAGATCAAGCAGAAAATATATCCGTTCGGGGGTAAAACAAGAAGCTGACTGAAACATATGGGGATTCACCAAATGCGTCGATCTCCTTTCATTGGGCATTGTTCTACACTCCTTCCGAGGAACAAGGCCGAGAGTGAGAGCAAGGATTCTCCTCGGATGATGCGCCTATCCGGGACAGATGAAAAGGAAAGGCACCAAGGGTCGATAATTCTTCCGAACGGATCAACCGGTAATTCTCTTAGGGGATCATGGATGACCCACTACCCCAACAGTACACGCCATTGATGATCGGGGAATATAATGGAACAACCGACCCAGAAGACCACTTGATTAGGTTTGACAACACGGCCACGCTCCATCAGTATACTAATGGAGTGAAGTATCGAGTCTTCTTCACCACCCTTTCCAGATCAGCACAAAGGTGGTTTAAACGCCTGTCGATTGGATCAATCCATAACTTCAAGGACTTTCGGACAACATTTCTTCCTCATTTCGCCAGTAGTCGTCGTTACCAGAAGATAAACTTTAACTTGTTTGCTATGAAGAAAGGTCCCAAGGAGGCATTGAGAGCATACATCAAGATATCACTACAAGAAAATAGAGCTTTAGAGATGAAAAATTCTGTCTCTGAAAGTCATTTTTTCGTTTCTAAAGAATATTCAAGACAGAATATTCTGTCTCAAAAATCTGTTAGTGAAAGCCTCGTAGCTAATTTTGAGATGAAAATATTCTATCTCTAATTTCAAAAACGGATTGAAAAATTGTTTATAAATCTGTTTGTATTTGCCCAAATGAAAATAATTTCAAATACAAATTTCATTTCTAATTTTGTTTTGAATCCGTCATTAGTCTGTCTCAAATTACATATCAAATATAATTTTAATCTATCTATAAATTCATTTATAATTTTATTTATAAATTCGTATATAAATTCTGTCTTAAATTTTGTTTTAAATCTATCATTAATCTGTCTCCGATAATATATTAAATATAATTTTAATTTATTTATAAATTTGTTTATAATTTTATTTATAAATCCATATATAATTTTATTTTTAAATTAATCACTAAATTTATAATATATTATATTTTTATATTCCTCATTCACATAATACTTGAAACAATAATACATTTCAAATAAATTAAAAATATTTAAAACAATTAATGTCTAATACAAAAGTATCATACAATTAATATTAAAATAAATAAATATCCACATCATTTAAATACACTTAACTATTAATTAAAGATAAAGTAATTTAATCTTTATTTCACCTATCACAACATCCACGGGACCAGATCCTCTTGGATATAAATGATTTGTATATCCACCTCTTGAAATCATTTTACGAACCATCTCCTTTAGATTTTTTCTTCTCTTAATCTTTATTTCAGCTATCACAACATCCACGGGACCAAATCCTCTTGGATATAAATGATTTGTATATCCCGCCTCTTGAAATCATTTTATGAACCATCTCTTTTAGATTTTTTCTTCTCTTTGCCTACCTTCCTCGATAAGTTGTTCTTCCCTCTGTCTATTTTCTTTGATAACAAATTCCCATTTATTTTTGCTTTCAATAATTTCTTCCTCCATCCTCTTGCTAGTAGCACACATTTCTTCAATTTCTTTTCTTTGTTTTTCGCATTGGAGCACATTTTATTGGAACTTCCATTGTATGATCTTTTAAAGTATTTGATTCCATTCAAATTCGTACACCCCCCCTCTCTCACATGGGTCGCCCACCACATCACACCATGATTTGAGATTGAATGAAGGCTGAGAAGATTGATCATTAATATTTTGTCTCTCTTTATATTGTTCCTGAGTTCATATTACAATAGCTTATATTAGTTTAACAAATATAAAAATAAACAAGTAAGAATTAATACAAGAAAATAAAATTTTAATGAATAATTAATTATGTTGACTTACACTAACTCGAGCTTATTTGTTATCCACAAACTTGCCAGTACCTTACTTTCTTTTATGCATTCGTTCAAAAACCTCAAATTCATCCACTTCTCATCCCAAATCTTTTTTCTACCATCATACATAATTTATAGCAATATCAAATAGAACAAATGAAATACATTGAATTTATATTTAAATGTAAAAAAATTTAATAAATTTATGAGATGTGCAAATTATTAGAATAAGCATATTATAAAAGGAGGTTTACCATTCTCTCAAGGTGCGCTCTAAAAGAAATTGAACCCCCAGTATGTTTGGTAGTAGACTCATCCTTCGCTATCATTTTATTCTTATGTGCAATTTCACATTTGATCTTGTGATCTTCTTTAGTCCAATGAATTTTAACCAAGTCATTCCATATATTAGCTTCTAGTCAGATCCTCTATCTATCATATCTAATATGTCTAGTTTCCTTCCTAAATCTTCTTATGTAGATGATAATGCTGCTTTTTTAGCCAAATAAATGGATGTCATATATCTCTCAGTTGAATTTTCATTCCATATCTTTTTCATTTATATGTCTCTAAAATTATCCCAATTATATTTCAACTACATCAAATTCAATAAGTAATTAATGGTTATAAATAATATCACAGGTGAATAAATAATCAATGATTGCTCTAACAGTCGAGATATAGAATGCTATAATAAGAAGCAATGCTTGTACATGATGCATGACATTTATTTTTTTATTGCATAATAGTAATAAAACTAGCTTAGCACGCTTTAAAGCGTGCCTTTTGTTGACCTTTTGTTGACCTTTTGTTGACTGTTGGCTGAAGAATATGAAGCACAGTTATCATAACCACATGACTATTGAGGAGCAAAATGGTAATTAAGTATCTCCCAAGAGCAGCACTTTCCCATGTCCACGGAAACTTTAAACTATCAGCAATATCTGTCCCAGATTGTTTATAATTAATTTTCAAGTAAATAATTAAGTATCAACCTCATCTCTGTGGGAGTTGATAGAGCACATGATAGAGACAAGATCAGTGTTTGGGGTGAAATGTTTCAATCCCAGCATCCCTTTCAGTTGTTGCATGATGACTGATCCTGTCCGAGCGCTAAGTCGACGAACGCTGGGGACGTGACATGCTCCGCTGTCTCCGACTGGTGGTGTCGATCTCCGGCGAACCTGCAAAGAAGTCGAGCCGGGAGGAATTTTCCGGCGACGGCCTTCCGACGCTCAAGTCAGGCAATGAGAAATAAGAGAGGCAGCGTAACTGTGGCTACAGTAAGGATTGCGCATACCTTCGTCGACGTCTGGGAGCCCTTATATAGGACCCTGGGGAGCCGCGGGCACACTTCTTGATGCGTGCACGCTTCCCCAAACATACATTAACGAGCCCATATCAGAAAAGTACCTCTGACGCCATTCCGTAATCGTCCAAGCATATCCCGGATGTGACGG